>NC_088850.1:19850304-20450304 GCF_904066995.2 Poecilia reticulata | reverse complement strand
AGCAGAGCTAATTTAGCCTAGCACTGTCTTTTAAAATATTTAGCACACTTAGGTTCCCCTAAATCAGTTTTCCAGGATAAATTCTGAAGCATTCACTATTTAGCTATTTTGTAAGCTTTCAAGTTAGTTGAATGTTTGACATCTTTGTTCATGTTTTAGTGTCGCCGGCGAAGAATTTGTTAAAGTAGTTAGATGTTCACATTCTTAGTTTGAAAACTGTTTATGCCACAGCGCTCTCTGTCTCTCTCTCTCTCTCTTTCCCCCCCCAATTCCTTTATTTAAAACAGGAAACTAACAGGAACAAATTAAAACACTGGCAGTAGAGAACAAGGTATAAACATAAATACAATATTTAATTAAATTAAATTGGTGCTCAAGGGTTGTAGTTTTTCACAAGAGGGTATAATTTGAAAAGAAGCTAGCAATTAGCATTAGCTTCTGCTAAATACCATGTTGACTTTAGCGATGGCAGAACAAACATTCATGATTGGAGTAGCTTTATTTACTTGTTGAGAAAGCTAGTTCTCAACTGGCTTTCTAGTTAGAACTTGAATAAGTAGAAAGAACTTGATACTTGTGCAGGGACAGGCCACTTACAATTTCCCACAGTCATCAAAATATTTTGGCTGCAGCAGTTTAATCTCTTTTTTGGTTGTTTAATTTAAACCAAATCATGTATGACATTTGTATTTAGAATTCCTTTTTGTTTCAAAGGGGAATTACAAATGTTACCTTTCGGTGGACATTATTCAAGTCATTGTAATTAAGGCAATTAATAAAGGTAATTAATTTTATCAGATACTAAGTGTTTTGTGGTGATGTCTAAAAATTAAGAAGCTTGATTTTTTATGACAACTTTTTTTTATCTGTCCCTTGTTCTAATTTCAACAAGGGACTGAAATTATTCGGGATTGTCAGCTTTTAAAACACGCTATCTGCTTTAATTCTTAACCTACCGACATCATCTACTGCATAAAAGCTCTTTTAATTTTCCTCCAGTCAAAATCATTTCTTTTGATGTACACATTTTTGGAATATTCACGGCTTATAAGCAAATCTGCACTTTCTACATGCAAGCCAACATTAGCGCTAACTGGTAGCTGCTACAGGAATTGATAGAAATGAGGAAGTTTGACTTGGCTGTCAAACTAAGTCTGACCACCCACTGATCTATGTAGGGTGAGAAGCTGGCTGGGGTAGCATTTTTGCCAACTAGGAACAAGTTCTTTTTATCGTGGTGAATGTGGGAGCCGTAGTTTTAGTGTCGGTTGCAGTAAATGGTTACCATAATAAAGAAAATCCTCAGCCTGTGAAGTCATGTTCTGCCAGTAAAAGACTCTCTGGCCAACACCTACATGATGCAGAACCTCTTTGGTCTGTGACCCCACCTCTAGTACCTAGCTGCACATCAAAGCAGCATCTTTAACTAACTTAACCACCCAGTTTGCAGCAGATCTGTGGTAAACTGACAACCAGACATCCTGTAGACAGACATGTGTGTGCTTGAGAGTGCGGACCAAAATTACACCCAAACAGACCAGCCGGAGGTTCTCTTACCTGCTTAAATGTCACACAAATTGCTGCCCAGCACGCCAGTTTAAAAAACTGTGAAGTAACAATTCAGCATAAAGAACGTAATTAAAGGCAAGATTTCAACATGCAAGAAACATGAGTAACCTTGAAAAGGAAAACAACTCTGTTCTTTGAGACCTTATTGTTAGAAAGTTCAGCACCCAAGAATAGTCTTTGACTCGCCGTAGATGTTTTAAGACTTCTGATTTTGAAGACGTTAATAAATAAATGTTGGATGTTTTCTTTCTCTCGTTATTGTAGAAATAATTTAGGTAATTCGGAAGAATTAAAACAAGAATTAATAAATAGCTCTTATCTTATGTGACATCACACTTCTGTAAACTTTATTTCTGGGTGCTGGTGCCCATCTCCAGCTAACGTTCCGGACGAGAGGCAGGGTTCACCCTGGACAGGTCGCTAGTCGGTTGCAGGGCAACACAGAGAGGGCAAACAACCATGCCCTCACACCTCGGGACAATTTGGAGATGCCAATTAACCTAACAGTCATGTTTTTGGACCAGAGTACCCGGAGAAAACCCACACATGCACAGGGAGAACATGCAAACTCCATGCAGAAAGACCCGGGCCGGGAATCTAACCCAGAACCTCGCTGCAAGGCAACAGCTCTACCAATTGCGCCACTGTGCAGCCCATTTGCTGTCGTCCTGTTTCTGTTTAATTTATAAACAATATGAGTATATTAAACCTATTACTGTTTTTGAGTACTATATTTTTGTCTATATTTTGCGTTGTGCTTGCCTACCAAGATGGCGGTTGGGTGTGCGGATAGCTTCTGGTTCAAACTTGTGGGGAATATGCATTTCAGACAGTGATTTAAATAAAAAGTCTTTTATTTGCTGTATGTAAACATCGCGTCTTAACTGCAATTAATAGCTTTAAAAATCCCGTTGTTGTGTTCACTTTGTTTTGAAAGAAAAACAAATTTGACATCTTTCAATAAATTGATTAATTATGCTCTGTGCTTGGAAAAATAGCTAAAAAAACCGTTTTGACAAAACTGCTCTATTACTCCATTACTTACTGCTCCAAGTAATGCCAGACCTGCATGTAACAAGCTGCACTATGTTCAATCTGACACTGTAACAAATTTTTCTTACATCATTTCTCTGACAGGCTCCATTTTTTTGCCTCCTGTCACTGGCAGAAGGCAAATGAACCAGACTTGAAGCCATCCATCAGAAAAAACCACTAAACACCTGTTAGCAGGAATCCTACATCCTTTAAATATAAATGTGTTTGATTGATGCGACTGTAATCCAAGGATTAATATGATTACAGTTATTAAACCTGCAGGATAATGAGTTATGGAAATTCCATCTCATGAAAGCTTCAGGAGCCTGCCCATCAAACATCATTTATAATCAGCTCCTTAGTACACAGATCAGATAGATCGGCTCCACACACGCTGCCTTCCCAGATGGCTAATATTTGGCGTGCAGCGACAGACTGACAGGAGGTAAATTAGAGCATTGACATATTGACATTAATATTTGCAAAAATTATTGCAGGAAAAACCTATGGCTAAAAGGGATAATTATAGTAATCATTACATGTGACAGGGAGTAAGTTAACCAGGCCAACCTTTGGAGCCCGATGGTGTCCCTGAATAACCTTTAGCTGTTGTAGAAAATATAATTAAAAATATATATTTTAAACGTGTCCTGTCCAGCAGTGTAGCACGTAGAATTGAAAGAAGATAAAGAGAGAAATGTGGGGAAAATGTTTTTAAAAGGAAAGAATGAGGCATAGAAGCAGAGTGAGAACACAAACCAACACCCTTGATGTCTGCCTCTACACCTGCAGAAAGAGAAAAAAGCAAAACCAAGAAACCACAGTGACAAACAGCAAAAAGAGACAAGGACCTGTATGTAAGCTCAAATTTTGCTAATGTTTTAAACTGCAGTTTTGATTTCAAACCCCACCATTACAGTTTAAAACAGAGAGACCGATGGCACATGCAGACATTTCCCATGTAAAGAACAGAACATTCAGCCATCATGTTACTGTATCATGTTTTCCAGGTTTGATGTTTATTTTGCGATCATTATTAATCAGTGATTGTGTGAACACAGCGATGGTTGATTAGCTAATTTAAACACCTGCTCTGCTGATGATCTGGTGTGTGGGTCGGCTTTCTTTTCTTTTTTAATTGAACTGAAACACTGGAATTCTGCAGCACATCTACGGTTGTCAAAGTCAAGCTAGCATAGCTGACCTACCTCCCTCTGTCTCGCTATTTTCTTTTTCATTAAAACTTTTTCCTTACCTGTGAAATGTGATACCATTGGACCTTATCTACTTGTTGTAGTGTTGACAATGCACTGCATCCTTTTTTCTTTGATATATCACTCCTACATTTTAGATTTAGCGCTTTATGTTGACAACTTGACAGTGAAAATCAATAGTAGTCATCGTCGGTATCTTGCACCTGTGACGCCACGTTGCAACGCGTCTATATCAATTATGAAAGCGCTCGACTCTACATTCACCAGCTCTATAAAATGATCTGCCAAATAGAATTAATCTCTGTAATTTGAAAACCAGCATACAAGTTCAAATCAGATAACTGTAGTAAACAGCAGATGGGGCATCATTTTTTTGGGAGCGTTTCTCCTGCTCTAAAAGCTTAGATTTTATTACGTTTGCTTCTTCACCTCACTAGAAGTATTTTTTTTCGTTTCTACCACGACACAGACAAAAATAGATGTGCTCCTGATGACAAAATAATCATTTTCAAACTCCACAAACTAGACAGAGTGTCACTACGCAGTGCCAGACTGCATGCAAATACAACTTCATTAGTTTTTCAGAGATCAGGAGATGGAGGTGAGGGTACAGTGTTACATCAGCACTGAAGGCTCATGACAGCCCTACTTCCTTTGAGATTCTCCTCTTTCTCTGTCTTCTATTATATTAAACCAAATCAATTATCCCAAAGGCAGCACACTGCTATATTAGGAAGCTGGGTGGGCATCTTTAAACAGAGTGGGCTGCCTGCGCGAATCTAAACGCACTGTGTGCGATTACAATGATGAGGACATTAAAATCCTGTAATTGAGACATACAACATTATGATTACGCACTGATTGAATGTAATTAGCAGTGGCTTTCACTTTGTTTGCTTGATTCCATTAATTAAAGATTCTCCCCCCACCCTCTTCTTTTCACTTTGTCGGAGTAGATTCGAATTATGCAAAATCTCTGTTTCATGAGTGATTAGCCGGGTAAGGCCTGCTAAGATAATTAATCGTCCAAAAGTGTGCTGCGGGCGCCTGGTGGCCTCCCTCCTCACAACGCCTCATTGGCTGCGAAAAGAAAAGCAGAGTTCCAGTGTTTCATCCAAGAAAACTAAGAAGTAGATGCCTTCTAGCATATTAACTTGCTTAATAATACAGTGACTTGCAAAAGTACTGAAACACCTGGAACCATTCGTGTTTTATGATATTATGACCCCCAACTGTGATTCATTTTATTGGGAGTTAGAGCTGAGCATTTATCGTATCATTTATCGTATATCCTGAAAAATGTCTTTTAAGAACTTTGATTTATCCTTGTGTTGATGACTTCCAGTTAAGGCTAAATAAAAAGCAAAACTGACAGTGATGGCAGAAATTTAATGTGTTACTATTTTCTCCACTGTTTGTTCTGCAAGAGCACCAATAAAAATTAGCAAATCAAAAAATATTAAATGCAGTTACTATACAGATAAGTGGAAATCATACTTGTTTCAGTGGTGTTTTTAAGAAGAGTATTCGTGTTGTTGGTGCTTTGAAGGCTGACATGCAGTCACACCCAAACAGTTATCTAAAAAATTAGTAATACATCATTTTTTAAAATAGTTTTTTGTTGTCACAATAGCGCCACAAAATATTGCGCCCTTGTCTATGTCAATAGACTTAGAATTTTGCCTTATTGGGATTTTATGAGGTAGACAAATGCTTAGTGGTGGATAATTGCAAAGTGGCCTGATTTCTTTTTTTAATTATTATTTTTTTGTGTTGGTCTATTACAAAAATCCCAGTAAAACATACATTTGAGCTTGAAATGTGACAAACAAGCTCAAGAAGTTTGAATGCCTTTGCTAGTGTCTTATGGCATTCAACAGCTCAGATGACCAGGTGATCAATAACCTACAAATGGTTGCTGCAGAGCCACAATACAAAGTACATTCACTTAAATTCTTCTACAAAGCTGCTAGTGGGCATTTCTTTTTTTCCATTCCCACGGCCATTCCGTAAAAGAGCTGCCTGCCTGTGGTGAATATTAAGTCCGTTCTCCTCTAATGTCTCTGTGGGTCTAAGGCCTTGTCCTTGCAGAGCGGAGCGCTCTCCATCCCTGACAAGGGCTCCACTTTTATCACCTGATGCCGCGCGAGCCAAATGAGGGCTCGGCCATGTCCAGCCATTTATCATCCCCGATCAACGAGCAACCACGGGGGGCAGAAAGGACCTTGGCAGTGTGCACGCACTCTCCTTCTGCCATTTGTTCTTAACATCGACCGTGTTTAGTGTCGACGTACACGTCAAATGCCGTGGCTTTGTTTGCACAGGCTCTCAGGCCCTTTTTTCTTGTGCGCATACCTCGTCTTACCGCAAGATAAAGCACACGATGATCTCTCAAATGCGGTTAGAGGTGAATTCAATGGGCGGCTTAGCTACAGTTTCTTGTTTCGTTTTTTTTTTTTTTTTTTTCAGCCAGCGCTTACGGCCAAATCTCATAATCATGGGGGAGATTTGCGTACGGCGCAAACAGTCGCAAGCGAGTCGCTTGACAAACAGAGCTGCTTTGCATGATTTTCAATAACCCTATGGCATATTTAACAAGTTGAATCACTGCGTAAGCCCAAACAGCTCCAGCAGCCTTATTTTACTCCGGAGTTTGATGAATGTGTGCACAAAACAATCTCCGGAAAGCCACGGCTCCTCTGTTCCAGCCTGAACAAAGAGAACGTTGGGAAGGTAAATTGGTTGTTTCCCTCAAATTTCTCCACTCCCTCCCTCCCCCAAAAATAAGGGGGTGCACTTCTTCTTCTTTTTTTGTTTGCTAACAAGAGAGAGTCTGTGTTCACTTTCATCCACCTTGTTTGCGGCACAGCCCCACTCCCTCGGTAATAGCTTGTTTAGATTCACATTCTGACACGCTCCCCGGCATGCATTCACTCCTTCGTCCCGGCTGGTCGAGGCAGGAGCAGAAGAGTCATTCCCATTCACCGCAGCAGGGTCACACTCTCCGCCCTACTTTCACTGTTTCCTAAGTGCACCCTGGAGAATACGCTGCTGCAGGTAAACGAGAAATACCGCTCAAGAAATGCGTCAACAATACAGGAATATGTTTCTCCGGGGACCGCAAAGGGTCATCTACTGCAGAGAGAAATATGTCAACAGGTTTTGGTCGGACTGCCATGAAATTCGGGGTATATACTTAAGAGGGCCCTGGGGATGGATCACTCTGATTTCTGTGATCCTTTGACCTCTTTCCCCCCAACCCCTTTCTTTTGCCCTATCATTATTCATGTTTGAGTGAAATACTTCAAGGTTCGAAGGGTACTCATGCTTTTGAGCATCTCCCAGGAATCATTTCACAGACGATCATGTTCTCTTTTTTTCTTTACTTGGGCAAATCTGGCCACCATCTAAACTGCTTGACATGCCAAATATATTCTGCACTTGTTGGTTCCCAAAACAGGAAGCACAGAAAGTAGGGTTTTTAAAGATTTCACAAGACAATTTTTCAACAACACGAAAAGCCTTCAGCAACCTTCCTTTGTCAAAAAGGCAAAATCATTTCTTAGAGGTATTTTGTTGATTTGGCTGTACAGTGGACTGTGGCTCAGTAGGCAGAGAAGTTGCTTTGCAACTGGAAGGTTGTAGGTGGTTTGATTCCAGTTTCTTCTCGTCACATGCTGATGTGCCCCTGGGCAAGGCAGATAACCCAGAGTTACCTCCCTATCTACATATTGGTGCATACATTTGTGAATGGGTGTTTGTGGCCTGTAAGTGTAAAGCACTTCAAGTGATCAAAATGACTGAAAAAAGTCAGGCCATTTAACTTGTCCCAGTTTATACTGTTAAAAATTGAGGCGATGTATCCAGAAACATTTCATTTGAAATGACTGACTGTCATCAGACATCCCTCTTCACAGAATTTGTTTCATGCAGATGATGCAGCGCCGTTGGAGTCTGTAAGTCTTGATCTTCAGGTTGCATTTGATAGATTTAAAGCCAAGAATTTAACTACCATTTAGTTCCTCTGAGAGAGGTCATAGGTACTAAGTCAAAGGTTAAATCCTGCCTCAAGCTGAAATTGTATCTTGGTGTCTCCTTCTAGAGAAGCGTTTGAGATTTACAGAGGATTGGGGTTCAGCTGCAGCGACTTGAGAGGACATCCTTAGTTTAACGGCTCACAGCCCGGCTAATCAATGACACACCTCAAAATCAATATATGTCTTAGCAGGCATTAATTTAATTTTGTCTAAAAGATCAGAGCTTTTGTCATATTTTCAAGTTTCCCAATCTTTTTAGTGTATTTGTTATCCAGGTTACTCCCTCAAAATTGAAAACATCAGTCCTCATGCCAACAAACTTTCTGTTTTGATTAACTTATTCCCTGTTTTGTCCCGGCTTCTGTGTGAAGGTTTTACCCTTGGACTCTACATTGTTGTGGGAACACTGCCACGAACACAATAGTGTCACCACTGTAAATATTGGAGCTCTATGTGAGATGGCAGTTCTCCACACGCTGTGTCACCACAAACGTGGAAAAACATCTGAATTTAATAAACAGATCAGAGTGACAGTTCCCAGCATAAAGGCAGCAGTAGGTTACAGAAAGGATAATCCTGTTTAATTGTTCCATTGAGAACAAATCCCTCATGAGTTGGCCTGTGATAGATTGTTTTAATGGACTCCTATAATAGTCATTTGGACTGAAATCAGTTTGTTACAGATCATTATAACAGGATACTTCACAATGTGGTGAACACTTTTGTAACAAAACTCCATCAATGAAGGCAACATGAAACACACTGAACCAGATTTCCCTTCATCCAACCAAGCACATTCTCTCCTTTGGTAAAACAAGTACCATGACCACGAAACAATTACAATTTTGAATGTAAATGGAGGAAAACCCAGAACAATAACCACTCTGAGTGTTACTAAGCTGTGACTTTTTTTTCTCCACGTTTGAGGGAAAGAAATGAGTGTCTGACTGCAGCGAATCATATGGTGAGAGAAAACTAGCTGTAGACGGACTTACAACGGTTGAGGGGTGTGATAAGTATCCTAAAGTTTTGGACTCTTGCATTATTTCAATGCATTTTTAACCTGAACGGTTAAACATTGACTTATGTGAGGAGAAGAGAGACTTGCGTAGTCGTATCTTATGCTAACATAAAGTAAGTTGAGGACCAGAAATTACAAATAAAATGACTGTAATACAAACGATTAAAGGAGTGAGAAGTATTAACTTATACTAATATCTATTCAATTTAAAACCCATCCCACTCCAACATCACAATTATGATCTCTTTCTATTTATATGTACCTTCATTCTACTCGAATTGATTAATACAATACATACAATAATGTGCTTACAATATTTCTATTGGTAAAAGTATTGCTAATAGTAGCTCTAATGGCATTTTAAAAACAAGTTTAAGAATTTGTGTTTCAAATTCCAGTTTTTGGCAGAAGTGGTTTTCCATCACTTTGGTGAATTTGCATACTGGACTCTCCAAGAATCTATTTTAAATTCCTGGTTAGTGTGACAGCATGTTAGCTTGTTAGCATGTTAGCTTCACATGCTCCTCCTCACTGGACAAATCTCCATTGAAATCTTCATGTTTTTTTAAATATATTTTTAGCTCCAATTTAATCTGTAGACTTTACCATTACTGTTTTCTTCTCGGGATGCCATAGTGGTATGCGTGTTGCAAATATAACATCATTGCTTTTTCCCAACTCTTGGCTCTGTTCTCGGCTGCTTTGTGCTCACATTTTTATTTTAAAATCCGACCATTTTCATGTATTTCTCAATTTTCTACACAGAAATTAATAATTTATCTATGTGAGATGTAAGCCTGAACACAAAAGAGCGGATAAGTCAAAATACATTTATTTGTCATTTAAGTGCCTTCTTTAATAAAAGATGTAGCTTTAGTTCTTTCCTTTTGTAATGAGATTAATTGACACAGAATAAAAGTAGTAAAAGCAGACGTAAAAAAGGAGATAAAACATTCAGATTGGCAGCTGTTTGTTATGAGTGAAGGATGTTTTGTTTGCCCTTTCAAATCAAGGTTGATGTGCTGCAACCTCAAAACTCGTCTAATATGGAGAGCCGTTTGTCTTGTAAATATATTTTCCAACGCATTATTTCTTTTTCCGATAACTTGCTGCTTTTTTCGTCAGCTCAACTCTCATTTTTCAAATTGTTTTGGTCTTTTCTGTCCAACCAGAAAAGACGTAAGAATTTTTTTTTTCGTTTGTTGGTGTCCTAATTAGGTTTTGTATTAGCAAAGCAAACTTTCCTGAGAATTTAGACAAACAACAACATCTACTCAATTTGCCAATAATGACATTCCCTGTCAGCCCACGAAGGCTTATGAAATTTGTTTTTCTAAGTTTTGATACGAGTCAAACTTAGAAAAGTTTGACTCGTATCACCGGAGTCGAGGCGATATAATTTATAGTTGATACTTAACAAGGCACTCTTTATTTTTAGCAGCCAGGCTCCGCTACCTTCATTTTGAATTACAATAACTGAAGCCAAATGATTTATTCTCTCTCCTTTTGTAGTGCTCTCTTTTCTAGGAGAAATGTCCTGATAACGAGATCTGTGCCATCTTGGAGACAACTCTGCTCAGATAAAACCCTCACAAGGAAGCTGGGACTGTAGTGAAGGATGTGAAGCATAAAAAAATTATGATAAAAACAAAAAAACACCTGAATGATTTAGGTGTAAATTAATTAAAAATGACTCAAGTTTACCCATGTCAAGGTCAATCTTTGCTTTAAAAAAAGTTTAAAAACCAATCAAATTCCTCATCACACAGTTTAAATTATGACAAACAAAATCCCAGAGAGAATACAGAACCAAAGACCACTAACGTTTTCTGCTGCAGTGTGTTGAGGAGAAAACTGTTCCTCCTCCCCAACTTGTTGCTGCCTTGGTAGGGATTTATCTCTGTTTAGAGGAATAATTAGATCCCAATCCCGTGCAATATTAAATATTATTGATAAAGTAAAGACTGTTTTGGTAATAAGGGAACCAGATACAAACACCATTTGAAACACATTTGTACAAATTGATAGAAATTGTATTGATAGTAAAAAAAATTGCAGGTGATAATCAAATGACAGGTACTTTAACCTTTGTATGTCGAAATGGTGTCCAACTGACCCCACACACGTAAAATTTGTATCATTTTCCATAGTCCTCTACGTTTGCCTCAGTCCTCCACACACAAGGGTTAAGTGAGGAACATTTCATTTGAACAGCGCTCCTCAGACTTTTAGATGGTTGAAAATGCTCTTACAGGCCTTCAAAAAGAAACTTGTTGCAGATTATGAGTAAGTACGACGGCGTATTGGTGCCATTGTAAATAGGGAAAACAACGGAGTAATTTCCACCAAAGAACTCAACATTTTGTAGGAAACAAGAACATTTCTGAGTTTGAAAAGTCAACATTTTGCTAGAGAAGAAACACAAATCTTGAAACTTCAGAAATTTCCTAGAAAAAATTATTTTAAAGTTGAAAATTTTTGAGTTTTCAAACCCAAATCGACCTCACTTCCCTACAAGAAAATACAGCTGCAGTCTGAACCAAATTCAATCTTCGTGGCGTGAGAGAGTTTTTGACAAATCCTCCCCTCAAAGTAAGTTGGCCTTCGATTCCTTCCCGGTCCTGTCCGCGACTCGGGCGTGCCGTGACACGAGGTCCGCCTGTCACGGCCGGTGGCGGCTCATCAATAAGGTCGCCGAGCGGCGGAACAGCTGCTGGCTGAGGTCTCCGTCCTGGGGAGAGCAGATAATCACAGTCTCTGCGGGGAACAGCAGGGGAACAGTCTGTCTTCTAGCACTCTATCTGCATATCCGCACCACACACACACACGCACGCAAACAAACACACACATATACACACGTGCAGAGAGAGAGAGCAAACAAGGAGGCAGACACTCCTCCACGGGCGCAGCCATAAACATGTCAGGGAAACGGGAAGCGACGCAGGAAGCATGCATGTTATTGCCCTTCCCCGCTGCGTCACTTTCATTTGCTAGCTGCTGTTTGCCCAGATCCTGAAGAGGCAGCCGAAGCCGGGGAATGCAAACACATTAAGGGTTCGAGGCTTCATTGGCTCTGCAGCGCTGGGCTGATTGTTCTATTTTCAGGGGCTGGTTAAGAGCATGAGGCAAACAGTTCATGCAGCTTAGGAACGTTGATCGGCATTAAGGGAGAGGAAGTCTTGAAACTGAGCTTGTAAAAATTCCATAGCTCAGTGTATTCGCCTCATTTGGAAAGTCAAACAAACAAGACAAAGTTTTATAAAAGGATAAAAAAAAATGACAGTACTTTGCTGGAGTACATTTACACTGTTTTATGTTTCATTGCATTATGACCATGATGTTGACCAAGGATATCTTTGAAATAAACTAACTCGGTTTTGCTTAATTCTGAACGCAAGTTAAATGATGCATTAAGGAATAAATCAATTAATGACAAATTAAAACAAACTCAATAATTTCCATTTTTATGATTGTTGTTTGTTTTACTGGATCAGTCTGGTACATTGGTTTTAACTAGTTTCTTTTTTGAAGGGAACTTTAAGAGATCTTTGTTGTTTTGGGTGTTTTGTTCACTTAATTTGAACATTTAAAATGTCGTCTAGCTCCGGTGTTAAATGTTCATTAGAAATTGAAGTTCATTCATCTTTGAGAAGGTGTACTTGCATTATTATGCTGCTATCATTTTCTTACCTGAAAATGTCTCAAAACAGCAATGTTATTGTTTATTGCATAAAGTTATCACAATTTGTCCATCAAATTGTTTTTATCATGACAGGTGTGTAAGTTTTGTTCTGATTCAGTTTTCTGACCAACATGCTGAAACGACTCCAAGTCCTGAGTTCATTTTATAAGTTTCATTGAAAAAGAATGGAAACGAAGCAGAATTTGATTGGCGCAAAGGATAAAACAAACAAACGTTGTTGTGCTGTCATACTGCTTTTGTAGGCAAAAGTTGCTCTGAGGGGAAAAGCTTCAGCCCGGCTCGGTGATGAGGTGCTAGGCTTGATCCGGAGAGAGAGGATTCCAGCTGGACGGAGCTGTGTTTGATGGCCGGGGAGACGGACGAAGGATCCGGAGAAGCTTATGGAAGGTGAGTGATGGACTCGGAGGAGGAAGCATCTTGGACTGGGGAGCAATTGGTTAGGGCATCGACTTCGGAGAGGTAAGTGCTTTCTCAGGGCTGTTCAGCGAGCGCAAAGGAGAAAAACACGAATAGCCAAGAATGAAGAGGGTTTTCTCCCAGTAGTGGTTGACCTTCAGGCACCAGTGATTGTCAGAGATCTACATGAGTAAATGACTTGGCCACACACCCAGATACTAGTCCTGCAGTTTCTGGAAGGAGGACACACCCAGCAGTCACCAGGACACACAGGCAGGGTGATCTGACTGTAACTGCTTTTCTCATTTTAGGATTGAAATCGTTGCTGAAAAATAGCTCCACCTCAGTCAGATTGGCAAGAGTAGATCTGTAGACATCGATTTTAAAGTCTTATTAAAGATTCTGAGTTGCTTTTTAGTTTAAGCCATTCTAAAACATACAGTACAGGTCTATTGTTTTGCAGCTTGCCCTACATTTAGCTCAATTCTCATCAGCTTCTCTGTCGTTTGTGAATAAAAACATCCCAACTTCATGATCCTCCTGTCAGTAGGACTTGCTGTGGAGCTGATGTGTGTGTAATGAGCAGTGTTAGTTTTCACCATACATCGTCTTGTATGCAAGGTGAAAAGCTAAATTCTGGTCTCATTTAATCAAAGCACCTTGTTCCACATGTTGGCTTTGTCCCATATACGGCTTGTGGCAAATGATAAACAGGACTTCAAATAGCTTCTTCCACAGTGGCTGTATTTATGGACTGTACAACCAATCAGTGTTGGTGTCTTGTTTGCGAGTGACAATAGGATGGAACCCACTTTCGTCTCCAGTAAAGTGGATGCTGCTCTGGTTTGTTGTGATGAAGAAACGGCTGAATAAAGAAAGCAAAACTCTTGATTTTGACTAAAAGAGCAACATCCCGGATACACGTGGGTGAAATGAGTTTCCTCCAGAGGGAGGTTGGATTCGGTCTTGGAGATAGGGTGAGGGGTTTCCGTCATCCAGCAGGAGCTCAAAGTAGAGCTGTTGTTTTTCTGGATCAAAAGGAGTAAGCTGAGCTGGTTTGCTGTGGAAACCTCACTTTAGAGGTTTTCCAGGCATGTCCCACTGGGAGGAAACTCAACTGAAGGGACTATGCATCCTGTATGGATTGGGAAGGCATGGGGATCCCCCAGAAGAGGAAGGTCTTGGGGTCTCTCTCAGACCTGTTGCTTCCACATCCCACTCTTGGATAAGCAAAGGACAATGGATGAATGGATGGACAAAAAAATAGTTTACCAAATAACAGGTTCTATCTAGTTGCCATTGGTTTGATTAAGATTCTTGTTGCCTGTTTGGATTGACAGCCATATATAGAAAGGTTTGATGTTCTGTTGTCTTTCTATTTTCAGTTGATGAGGGGACGGACCTCTCAGAAATGTTCAAAGGTTGGGAAATTGTTTTATAACTTAACCCCATTTCAAACTCTCTCAACTTTCTCTGACTTGTTCCTTTGATGCGGCTTGTTGATTAATGTTCTCTAGCAAACCTCCGAGGCCTTCACAGGGCAGCTGTGTTTACACTAGTATGACATTACACAGACGTACCGTCATTACAAATTACAGTATACGTGTCAGAGTTAAAGGGGCTTAATGTAAGCGTACGCTACATTTTTTTTTTTTTGTAACAAAGATTGAGAAATAGAGATACTACATGTTTTTTTTTAGTTATGAGATCTTTTACAGCAGTTAATGACACAAAATCCTGTTGAAACATATCAGTTTGTAGTTGTAATATGACAAAAGAAGAAAATGTTTAAGGTTTATGAATAACTTTCCAACACACTGACAGTTTTCTTATGGAAAAAAGTATATTTTTCTCTAAATGTCTATTAAAGGGGCAGTATTAAGTAAAATCAACTATTTTGAGCTTTACATCATGTAATAATGTCATCCAAAAACAGACCCTCGCTCAGCTCCTTCAGACTAGCCAGCAGCAATTAGCAAACAGCTGGTGGAAATGAGCATCTGCTGAGCTCATTAAGGAACTACTTCTCAGAGCATCGCTGGTAAAAACGTTGTTAAAGGGTTAATATAGGAGTCATGTTGTGATGACTTCCTCAAGGCGGAGTTTCAGAAAGAGCAGGAGTTTCTTAAAGAGACAGAGGCCCAATTTCAAGGTGTTAACAACAGAAGTTAACATAGTTGTATGACTGTGCTATGAAACGGCCTGGAACATACATAGTGCTGCCCCTTTCAATATTTCAATATCTGAGGCTGAATTGACATGGTTGCACTGAAGGTCTAAGCTTGTGGGTGTATCATTGTGAGTTTACTAAATTGGAGGGGCGGCAGAGTGTAAAATAATGAAAAGCACGTCCTCACTGCGCTCCAATCAGCAGTAAAACACTCCCAACGGCGAGCGTCCAAGTAAAGGCCACTCTCATACAAAACACAGTCCTTAGGACAGACTTGATTGCTGAATATGCTCAATAATAACACAAACACTTACACTCAGCAGTGTGTTTGGCGTCTTTTCACGAATCTCTTCGACTCCATCACTCAGCAGAATGTAATACTGCACCATTCACCGACAGGTTTCATTTAGAAATTCCAAGGACGCTCTCACAGTTTGTAGGGAAATGAAAGATTCATTGGACGCACAGAAAGAGCCATTCTTCAAGCTTACAAATCATCATACCAACATGAACTTAACATAGACCAGCAGTTTTCATATTTCAGGCCTGACTCAGAGTAGAAATGATCCAAACACATAACTCTTGCTGTATGACGAATGCTCGGTCAAACTTAGATATTGAATGCTTTTACCTGCTCTGTGTGATCAATACTTAATTACTTTGGCTTTTTCTGGTTTCCGGATTAATGGCGAGAAGAAAAGGACAAACAGGGAGCCTGTAAAGACGGAAAAAAAGAGTAATTGTTGGCCAGGTGTCATTACTCCCCAGGTAATGGTAACAATAAATAGTCTTGAACCATTTGTTAAAACATTAGTGCCAGAAAATAGGGAGAGATGTTTGTTATATTAGCTGGTGGTCTAATTAGCCTGGAGAAAAGTTGGCAAGGAGATTAATAACCAAAGGCAAAACATAATGTTAGAGACCAAAACTGCATTCAGGAACTTAAGATTTATAAACAGGGCAATACTAGAAGTAACATAATGAAGTACATTCTATAGACACGTTGCAACATGATGTCACATGTGCCAGCCTACAGCTTCCTGCTGGAGGGGAAAAAACTATTAGCCAGCAATGACTACCATGGGTTTTAGCCGTCAAACTGTCAATGTAACACGCTAAATCTGAAATGTATCGGTGATATCCGTAAAAGAAAAAGGGATGCAGTGCTTTAATACAAATTGTCAATACTGCAATCAACTAGATGATAAGGTCAGAAAAAAAGTTTAATTTAAAAAAAGTAGTGAGCATAAGTAGTGCTACTTATGCTAGCTTGACTTTGACAACCTCACCATGTAGATGTGCTGTGGAATTAATTGTGTTTCGGTTCAGTTAAGAAAAACAAGAGGCGACCCACATACCAATTCTGACAGATCATTAGTGGAGCAAATGTTTAAATGAGCTAATCAGACGATCATGTATTAATAATCAGAAAATAAACATGAAAATATTGCAATACTGTAACAACCTGAATGTTTTATTCTTTATGTGGAAAATGTTTGTGTGGTTCTGGGTGTTGAGTTTGCATACATGTATGGAGTTTTGTCAGTGAGTTGCTATGGCAACAGGTCTGTGTTATAGCATACCTGAGTGGAAAAAATGAGTGGTTATTCAATGGTTTTTCTGTGTTATTTTCCTCTTTGCTGCTCTAAATTAGTAATACTTACATCACCAGGTTTCATTTTGTTAAAAGGATCAATGCGTAGTTGTAACAATAGACTTTATTTGAGACATATTTATTTTATATGTAAAAACAACACAGTAAGAATACTGCAGGCTGTTTCCTCGATACCACCAGTAATATCAATTTCCATGCTCTGAAAAAAATCTATTTCAAAATACATTTTCAAAAGTATTATTTGTTTTCATGGATCTATTAATTACTGCAGCGATAGTCCCACAAAAACAAATATAGCTTTAAGTTGCCTAAAAAAGCCGGAAAGGTGTAAATACTTTTTTATAACAATACATACCACAAAATATTATGATACAACATGAAGCTTACATCACCAACCACCAGTCTATAAAACTAAATATTGATCCTGATGTTCATTGGATTTGAGTGGGCCATTTGGAACATCTGAACAAAATCTCACAGGTATATACATCACAGATTAGTTTTGTCACACTTTTGGTTTAAAGCAGTTTGATTTTTGATTATTTACTTCAGCTTAGATGAATCTTTTTCAGAATCAGAAATTCTTAAAAAAATACTTACTGAATAAATACTTTATGAATTCCCATGGGGAAATTATTGTGCTACAGCTGCATCCATTATAAGTGCATGAAAAAGAATAGAATATAAAAAGTAATAAAACAAAGAAACAATGTACATATATATGGCAAATAGTGTAAAGGTAGTTATACTGAAAGGTCCAAACAATATTATCATAATGTAAATGTCATAATGTTCTATAAAATATTGACAGTATGAATCAAAGAGATATGCACCAAACACCAAATTGAATTTTAGTCCATCCCTTTGTATTTGGTCTCGTTCAGATATTCTTTCTGCATTAGAGTTTTAATTAGTGTTCAGCCTCCAATGTCCTCAGTAATTACCTCCAGCTGTCCCTGGTCTCCTGATTGCTCCACCTGCATATGAATACTTCTCAGTCCCAGTGCTGGATTCTCCACTTGTGTGAAAACGTGCTTCCTGTATTCTGGGCCCCCTGTGGTGTTCATTGAGTTCTTTGTAAGTCAGCAACTTTTTGACTATACTTCATTTCCACCTCCCCAAATCACTGCAGGTTTTAGCATTTACATAAATAATATAAAATGCTTAGTAAAAATGTTGAATCCGACTTCATTTAAAGTTTGCCAGGCTTTATAGAACCTTTTCAAAGAGTTAAAAGTTCCTCATGACACTTTGGCTTCTTTTCAGCCAAGATGTTTTCCATGCACTGTTTTTCTTTCTGAAGTTTTCTGCTGTCATGTTCAAAATTGTTCGCTTCGTTGGTCTGAATTTGAGGATATGAAGCAGATTTTCTAGAAAAACAAGTCCTGTTTTGCCTATGAGGCATGCTTCTGATTGTGTGTGTTGGGACCAAAGTTGTGAATTCACAGTGTTCAGCTCTGGCTCAACAAGGTACGTTACTTTTGCCGTGATGTAACCGTTTTGCTTTTATTTTGATGAAAGTTTAAGCGCCTGGCAATTAAAAATTCAATGCCGTGAAGGTTCCCCGACTGGCACTGCTAGTGCTAGCTTTAGCATAATTAGCTGTGGACAGCTAGCTTGTCATCGTATTCTCACAGCACCACGTTAGGTTTGGGTGTTGGCCGTTATTCTATCAACAGTCCTTTTTTCTGGCCGGTTCTCAAAATGCAGTGAAACAAAGAATTTTAAACAGTGGAAACTTTGAAAAGAAGCCAAATTAAAGATAAAACATTCTGACTAAAGTAGAAAAGGAATACAGACATTTTCAGTCTTGCCCAAAAAGGCCTCATTACAGACATTAACAGCATGGTTATTAAATGTTGGTTGGGACAGAATCGCAACTTGTGGAGATAAACAGAAAAATATCCTTAACAAGTTTGCAAATGTATTGAGTTTCATGATTTCCTTTGGATTTCTGAGGAAAACTGTTCTTTGTCGCGCTTTTTAAATACTTCATCCAGATACTTGATAAAATGTCTAAACACCTTTGATCTTTTGTTGGTCTCAGCTGTACCGAGTTGAGCAACGTCAATGTTTAACATTCTATTTACGTAAATGTAATCAGAAAAACCAGCAGCATCTTCACAGGGAACCTTTGACAAAAGGGCTCTGTTTACACTGAGGAAACGAGACTAACAGCTTAGTGACGTCAAACTGAAGCCGGAGACATTCTTGTTTTTACAAAGTCAGAAAACTAGAAGCGGATCCTAATCCGGCTGAGTCATTGTTTGCATTGCCAAATTAAAACGGACACGGTACACAGACAGCACTTTGTGTACGGCTCCCGTGATGTTAAGCTGTTTATTTCTATAGTTTTCCATCACTGCTGTGTCACCACCTTAGTCCTTCAGATCACCGTTTGAAATGATCTGTAGAGCTTAAAGGGACAGCATTATGAAAAATTGACTTTTTAGAACTTTATATCATGTTATAATGCCATTCTCTCATCAAAAGTCTTTCATGCATGCTTGAGAAATCCTTTAATCTCCCACGGCAACCATTGAACTGAGCAAAATACCTGGGTGGAAATGGCTCCGCCTTCGACGACAAAGCTCCTCCTTGGAGCTGCCGTTTCCAAGCTTCCAATCCTCTATGCGACTCCTCCACTCAGCTCCTTCAGACTAGCCAGCAGCAATTAGCAAATATCTGCTGAGCTCATTATACAAGCTACTTCTAACTGAAAAGTTGGAAAAAACGTCAAAGGGTTAAGAGGAGCCATGTTGTGATGACTTCCTGAAGATGGAGTTTATGAAAAAGCAAGAGTTTCTTAGAGACAGAAGTCCAAATTTTCATAACTGGAGGTGCTATAAAACTATTTGCTTCAAAAAAACTGTGCTATACAAGGATTTTTATAAACTTAAAGTTTTACCCAATGAGATTCTATCATCTTCTCATTTCACTTACCTGAAAATTAGATAGTAATTGCCTTGTGTATTATGCACGAAATATGAATTTAATTTCAAGTTATCAGCAGACAGTGTTGTTTGAAAATGTGAATAAGCAAGATAAAAAAAATAAAAGACTGCATGGAACATGATGCCGCCCCATCAGTCTGTTCCCTTCTCTCTTTCCTCAAGGACAAAGGCGGCTCTTAATAAGACTCATTTAGCACGAAGCAGCAAATGAAGTCACGCCAGAATGCAAAGATAATGGGATAATGGGATAATGGGATCACTTGGAAGTAGATAAACATGCAGTAAATATCGCTGGCTGTCACAAGTGTCTCCGCGTGGAGCATATTCAATTGGCCCTCATCGGCATTCCCATCGTCCTCTGGAATTTAAACAAGGGTGAGAGATGCGTCTGAGTGCTGCGGACGCTTTTTATCGCGGATCATAAAGCACACAGCAGAAAATGGAATCAGTGTTTCAGATGAAAAGATCTGAGATCGTATCAGTCACTCGGATAGCTGTTCCTACCAGGAAGCTCATTTCTCACTTTCCCCGTTTGGATCCCTAAGAGAACAACCTCCGTGTCTTCATTAATCAGCTCGGATAGAGATTGTTTCACCATGGCAACCAGCTTGGTTGATGATGCGGGGGATAAACATCTATGTGTGCACTGGTGAAACAAACTTAGAATTAAACAGCATTTATTTAGGTGCATTGAAATAGAAATTATGTACATTTTACAGCACAAAACACTTAAAAAAAATAAAATTGAACCCATCTTGAATTTGCTCATCTAAATTATTTACTTTCTAACTAATTACAAAATCTTTTTTGTCTCTTGTTCTGTTAAGATAGATCACTGATCACTACTTGAGGATTAAAAAGCTCAGCTTGGTAAAATGTTTGTGCTGTCACACTACTTAAAGCATGTAACCTTTAAAAAATTATGATTTAAAAAATTTGTTAAAATTATCATTATGTTGTCAGAATAAAATAAGATAATTTGTGAAAAAAATTGAGCTCCTCTGCTTTCTCCCAACTCTAACTGCACAGACACAACTCGGTCAGAAACAACCAATCAGAGGCCGGGGGTGGGTCCTAGCGCTGTCAATCACTCTCATGCTCACTCCCTCCCCCACCGATGACGTCGGATAAACTATTTTCTTTTAACAGTGAGTTGTTTTTCCACCATTGGAACATTGAGCAGAGTACAGGAGGTTGAAAACATATAGAAGTTTTTCCCTCTGGTGTTTTGATTAATAGAAACAATGTTTCATAAAGCAATTAGCTGTGTTTTAAACAATCTGTTGCTGCAGAAAAGTTTAAAATGCAGGAAATTTGACATTTAGTTTCGCGCAAATGGGAAGATCCAGAAGTCAGTAGCAACCGTTTGATATTAAACTTCCAACTTGGCTTTTGATGCTTTTAAATTTGAATTCAGAGCATGGAAATTATTTGTATAGCACATTTCATACTTTACACCAGAAATGCATAGTATTGTCACCTTCCTGAAATAATGGTCTCTCATTTTTTGACAAACGTGTTTTTGGTTTTTTTGATTTTTTGGAAAGAAAGATTTCAGGTAGGTGATAATAATATGACCAACTATGAAACGGCAATAATCATTACATTTTGTCAAAAGCCATCATCAAAATCATTATGAATCAGAGGCATCTCTAAGCAGGAGGGTTTTTAACCTTGAGTTAAAGGAACTCAGTGTTTCGCCAGGTTTTCTGGAAGTTTGTTCAGAGTCTCAAACAGACAGGCGGCCATCGTTCTTTACTCCAACAGGCAAAGTCACATGTAGAAAGCAGCTGTACTGACTTGCTGAAACATCCTTCGTTCAAAACTAAAATGTAATCATGTCCAATCTTCCTTTCCTTTTCTTTTTTTGGTGTAGGTGAAAGTCTTTGCTTTGCGTTTGCGTGGTGAAATGGCTCGTCTCTGTGGATTTGTTGAGCTGCGTGGCTCTACAGCAGCACCATGGCAGGTGCGGATTTATGCATCCGTGTTTGGAAACCGGAGCAATTACAGCACAGCAGTGAGGACAGTTTGATAAGATTGCCTTCTCTGCCGCTACGCATGTTGACTACTGAAATGTAGAATAATGGCTGAACATAAAGAAAAGGGGGGTGAAAAAAACAAAGTAGCGGTCCAGTCGTAACGGCCCATCTCAATGAGCTTTCTTTCCCACAGAGCAGTCGGCTCACAGAGCAGTCGGCTCGATGGATTTTTAGCGGCCATGGCCGGGCTTGTCAGCTGCAGCTGATTGTCTGACATATTTCCTCAGTGTCTTCTGGCTCATCTACAGTTGTCAGTCTCCCAGACGCGCCTGTTGAAGCCGTGCCTCTAGCCATTCAGTTAATTCCCCAAACGGCATGTCTTCTTTTTTTTTTTTTCCCTCCCTACCTGGACTGTGGCCAGTCCTGTCAGACTGGATGTCTCCATCGTCCAGAGTGGCTCTGTCTACCTACCTTTGGCATTGGCACATTACATTTGCTCCCTATTGCCATCAATCTGATGCAATAGGGATTTCAATGGAAATGCATATTAGATTCTATACAATCCTATCATAAATAATGTTTTTCATGTATTGTTGGTTTTTCTCTTCATTTTTCTTGGGCTTCTTTTCTGTGTTATTTTTTTCTCAGCCCATGTAATTCCTGCATATAATCAAGCAAATTCCTCTTAGAACAGAGACATTTTAACTCTATTACTTGATCTATTGCAGGTCTAGAGTTACTTACCTTTCACAGATAATTTATAGATTTTTCTTTGCCATTTTTATTACTCGATATTGTTTTGATTTCTGTACATGCTGTGACAATGTATTCAGTTCACCATTATTGCCTACGCACACACACACACGTTTGCTTCCCTATCTTTGTGGGGACTTTCCATTGACTTCCATTCCTTTCTGCAACCTGACCCTTACTTTAAACTTGACCATTACCAGTACAGGCCTAATCCTAATTCAATTCACACCTTTATCCTAAATCTAACCCAGAAACAGCATCTCCCCTCGTGGGGGCCAGGCTTTGGCTTTTTCTTTTTCACTAACCTAATGTACTGATGCTCTGATGTATAATAAAGACAAAAATAAAGAAAATGAAAAAATGCTTTCTATTCCTCTCCATCTCCATGTGCCTCTCCTTGTGTTCAACCTTTTTCCCTCTTTCATCCCACTCTGTTTTGCCACTCCAGATCCTACACCACCATCTCTTTTTTTTTTTTTTTCTTCTCCCCTCTCTTTCTGAACTTCTGCAGCCCTCCCAGAGGTGCTGTGGTTGACCAGCCGGCTGTTCGTATCAGAATCTATCAGACATAATGGGGGGGTGGGGGGGCAGGCTGTGGCCCGAGGCTGAGTGACTCTGTGGCAAACTACCAATGATGCATAACAAATAAATACGTCATGGGGGCCAAAGGTACATCTGTCACAATTGACATAAAACAGGCGTTTCAGCAGCTGGGACAGAGGAGGTTTTTCCATACACACCAAATTTAGTATTCTCCCCACGAAATGCTGGCCTGATGCAAATCAATAGAGTAATTTTTGCTCAGACTCGTCCTAATTAACAATCTGCCATGTGTGCTCAGGGGAACTGTGGCATTTGAATAGAAGGGATGTCCAGCTGCTGCTGAGAGGAGAGGGATTTAAGAAGTTTAAGACGGCAAACCGAGGAGAGCTCTGTATTGGCTTCTACAGCCCGCATCATTAAAGATAACTGTATGTGGCAGCACGCTGATATCTGTGTTTAAGTGAAATGTGGCCTTTTGTTAGGGAGAGAAAAATGTCATTAATGTTCTATAGGAGCTTTGTTCTGTTCTGGGCTACAGCAGAGAATATTTCAGCAGCCACTGGACGCGTTTCCATTAAAAAAATAGTTGGGCGAATTGGAATTACGAACATAAATTCACATAGTGGAAACAGCCCAAATTAAAAAAAAAAAAAAAAAGTTTTCCGATTAAAAAGCAAGGATGTGTTTTTTTTGGCTGTATCAAAATGAGCATATTTCACAAAACTGCTATAGAAACACTTTTTTCGCATCATGAGTCATATGAGCGAAGTTACTGCTGGCAGAAATGATGAAGAAAATGAGAAATAGTTGGAGGATCATAGTGTGGCATGTTCTTTTAAGTACTTATCGCAAAAACTAACTTTTTAATGTGATTTTAATTGCATTACTTTAATGAAAACGCGGCTATTGTGAATTTGTTTTTTCGACATTAGTTGAATATCAACAAAATGTTGACTCTAACTTAATGTTTGACTCCTGCATAGTCAGATATGCAGGCACTGATCATGTGATTCTTATTTTTATTGGGGGAGTTTTATGTATTGTTTGTACTGTGTTGAACGTTTGTGCATATGGCTAACTCTGGCATATTATGTGATGTGTATTGTCCTTTTTTAAATAAGTAAACGGTAACATTTGTAATGGAAGTGCAGCTGTGCTACCTCAGCTGCAGAAACTGGAGCCAAAGCTAAAACTGTAATGTCTCTACCAGATTCTAGTTGGCTAATTAAATAGCCAACTAATTAATCAGGTCTGATTAACCTATCATTCTTATGTTGGTTTGTAAAGTAACTATAGATAATTTTAGTGTAATTGTAATGATCTATATTTTGTCAGTACTTGTAATTGTGTCTTCGCAATTTTAAATACAATTTCTTGTATATTGTTTTCATCTAAAACTTGTCCATATTCCCTTATTCTTACTCAAAGTAATCATAAAATGGGGATCATGTTCCAGACCATGCCTTCCTTGAACTGTGGGAGGTGACCTGTGTAGCTGGACAGAAGCCATTCAGAACATGCAGTTCATGGGGAGGCATTGCTAACTGCTAAGCTGGCCTTGTTAATAAAAGGTCCAAGTAATCTGGGGATAAAAAACAAAATTGGGGAAGGCGTTTAAAGTTTACGTCAGATTTTTACTTGTACATTGGCAAGTGAGAAAAGGAGTAACCCAAACCCTCTACAACAAGGGACCTTTATGAAGGCTGCAATGGAGACTATATGGATATTAACATTTTCCTCCTCTCATGTATATTTTAGTTCTTTTAATATTTGGTTCTGTATAAATGGTCCTGTGTCTGAAATCTACCCGGAGCCCCTAGAGGTGAAATATACGGCACATTACGACTTTGGTCTCTAGCCCAGAAACATTGTTTGGCTCTGCAGGGCCGTTGAGCGCGCCAATAACTAGATTGCATCATATTTTTAAGGTGCGTGTGTATTTCTAACTTTAATGATACCTGAAAGAAGGATGAAACTCGGAAGAAAAGAGACGTTTTCCTCAATAACAGAACCCATAAAATTACAGGATGGCTGAAGAAAAGACACGACAGAAGTACATTTTAGCCTCATCATTATCCCGGTGTGTGATTGTGTGGTTTTGTGTACGTCCCCTGATGATCAACCTTGTCTGTAGTGTCAAGTCCCTGTGTCATTACCTCATCTTCAGCTGTGCTCTTTGATCCACTCCTTCAACAAACCTCAATGTGACCGATCCTCTTCGAAACGTCATTCATGTCGCGGTCGTCAAGTGCCGCTTCTGTCTCCAGTCATGTTCTGCCTGCCTGCTCTTCAACCCAACCCTTGGTTCGCCCACTTCCTGGATCACAAGACTCACCAGCTCTCTGTCCAGCACCATCACCTCTCAAGATCCCTTGTTAACTACATCCCACCCTCAAATTCGTCATTCCACGCAAGCCAGTAAGCCATCCTATTTCCAGCTTTACCGTGTATTTGTTGTTCATTGTTACCATTCCTTGCCTAGTGCAACTATTCCTACGCTGCCCTGTAACCGTGGATCTTCCCTTCTTGATTGAACTAATATTCTTGAATACATTTCCTTTGCATTTTTACATCCTTCGGCTTGTGTAAATTCTAATTGTGGGTCAGAGAAATGTGTGAAAACATGACTAACAATACATTTGTAAAGTTATGGGCTTAAGCTTCATCCGTCCACTGCAGTCTCTCAATTTTATTGGACCAAAATCTTTCCTAGAAACATTAAGACCTAATTTTTGCTTTGTCACAGCACTGGTGAAGTTCCTGCCAGAAGCTTAATCATTCCGTGCTCTTAGTGCAGCACTCAAAAGGAGCGTGACAGATGTCATGGTCAGAGAGGGGGAAAGCGGGGGGTGAGTTGTCCTGTCAGACCGTCAGTTCCCGAAACAACAACAAAAAAAAAACCTCTTGTAAAAGTGCACGTGGGGCGAGTTCGACCCCACACAGAGTAAAAAGTTCATGGGGTGCAAATGACTCAACATGCTCATCATGAACATAATGGCATACATTATTTTTATTTTTTAATCACAGATTGAATACGCAGATTAGAATTAATTTAATTTTCTTAGATCCACACGTGGTCAAAAAGTATATATACATGCTCACAGCCACATCCACTAATAAAAATGATTCGGTTCCTAAAGTCATTTGTTAATGTTGGTATTTATTGGGCTATAATTTATTCTTATGCAAGTACAATTGATTTAAATGTCTACAGCTGAAAAAGTGCAATTTTAAACAGCTGTTTGCTAATATGGTTGCAGACATTTGGAAAATGTGTGCAACATTTTCCAAATGTTGCACACATATATCCCAATAACCATGTATATGGCTTTTTATATCTATATCCAAATAACCATATACATATTTTTTTTTCTGAGAGGTAAAGAATATGTAGCAATACCAGGGACAGAGGAAATATGGAGATCACCTGTTTTGTTTAAAGATGTATCTATATGGATGGTTGATTGATGCTTAGATGCTAATGGCACAGCGAATTGACTTTTGAGAGGAGTATACTGTGCAAAAAAACTTTTCTTCAAATTACTCTTATTCATTCTACAAAAACATTTATGGCAATGTGGCATGTTGGTTTTAAACTGTAAGTGAATTAAATAAACAAATAACCCTTCAACCTGCTAGAAGTCGGCAAACTGGCCAAAATAACTCCATTGACACACTTAAACCTTGTGGAAAACCTTCCCAGAAGTACTGTGTACTCTGTCAACTACCAGCTATCACACATCGCAGTGTAAGCGCCGGTTCAAATATCTGCTGTCAACTCTTGCGTGTTCTTATGAAAATACAATCCTCCAGCCTTTTCAGCTTTGCAATAAAGAAAATCTTGACAATCCAAGACGGTCTGAAGTGTTGAAGCATTAGAATTATTACAGGAGGGGTTTATTGACATGTAATCAGTGTAATTATCCCGAAGAAAGCCAAAATGAGCTGTAATTAAACCCAGCATAACTTTTCCAGATGATCACCTTCACTTCCTCCCCAATTTCTGCCTTCGCAGACTCACATTACCAGAAAGCAAGTGCCTGCATTGATGAGGAATAAGTACTCTGCAAACACAGAGGTGATGTTATCCATGTGCCAAATGTATGCAGCACACTTAGCGTGCATTAAGCAGGCTCTTTGCTTGAAATACTCCAGTGAGGGGAATCCAGGTAAAATCCATTATCTCTCGCTGATTTGCTTTATGAAATCCGTGCCAATTTCAGAAGAGGGGAAAACTAATGAAGAGGAGAAGGACGGAGGATTAGAAAGCTTTTAGGCAACTGTGCACGAATGGACTTTGATGAGGTGACAGTAATACGTCCTCGATTCTTTTCGGCGTTCAGCACAGGCCTTCTGAGTAAATGGATGTGTGCTCAATTGAGCGTTTTACGCGAGATTTTGAGATGATGTGTGAAATGGAACTTTCTGCCGCCCTCGTAAAAGTCACGAGCCCCTGTGATAAGTCATATTTATGTTGGTTTTGAATTGCATATTTCTTTTGCGGCGTGAAATGGAGTGACCACAGCAACACCTGGCGCACACGCAGAGGCTTCTGAGGGAAGTCGTGCTGCTAAAACCCACAGTCTGTTCAAATGGAATTAGATGGAAAGGGCCTGCATGTGTGCAACAGTGAACCGTTCATAGGTTTACACATTTTGTCACGTTACTACCGCAAGATTCAATGTGTTTTATCTGCATTGTATGTGGTAGACCAACAAAAAGCACCACATCAGAGTATTAGGGCGATACTAAGAAAAAAAAGGTACAAAAATAGTCATAAAATTAGCAGAATAAAGTTGCAATATTAACACGTAAAAGATTGCTTTTAATCTGTTGTTTTATAAATCATTAAATTTGTGTAAAATGCTATTATACCCAGTCAACTTTCAAGTGTTTCAGGAACCTCTGATCATTCATGAGACGTCTTTGAAAAAAATTCTTCTTTAAAAATGTTCCAATGCTAACGCTGATGTTAGCTTCAGCGTTAACGCCTGGAAGCACAACTGAACACAGTGAACTGGAGACCACTCTAAAGGCAGGAAATGAACTATGGCGCAAGGCATTCTGGGTAAACGCAACCAAAACAATTGTGAGAGTCTAGTGCAGGGGTGTCCAAAGTCAGTCCTGGAGGGCCGGCATCCTGCAGGTTTTAGTTCTCTCCCTGGTTTAGCACACCTGGATCAAATGATGGCTCGTTAGAGGCCTAAAGAGAACATAGACTTGCTGAGGAGGTTGTTACAACCACTAGGGAGAGACTAAAACATGCAGGATGCCGGGCCTCGAGGACCGACTTTGAACACCCCTGGTCTAATGTTAGCAGGAGAAATTTTTCAGTCTTTTACCAAAGACAAAGGAGAAATTCCACAACCACTAAATTTGATGCTACTCCAATTTTGTTTTACATTTTGCAAAGAAGGAAGTTGAGCTCGGTGTCTTCAGAGGTTTTTGTCTCATTTCCTTCAGTAGTTCTCCACAGGCGGGTGGAGGAACAGGTTCTTCAAAAGGTTTGGTTGATTTGAAATAATGCGGTGTGAAAGTGAACCGGACCAGCTCAAAATATAACAAATGTTGCAACTTTAGTCTACCTTTAGGTTTATTTGTTCCTGTTCACATTTAAAACGATGGGATGTTCAGGCAATCAAAATGTTCCGCCAACCAGTAGAAAAAATGGAAAAGCATTTCGGCTTCGCACTCAATACTACTTTACTGTATGCTACCTTCTTAAACTCAGCATTTTTTGTCTTCGTTTGTGTGTGTGCGGTTGTGTGTGTGTAAGTTTTGGAAGTGTCAGGTCAAAGGGCTGATTGGCAGTGAAATACAACAAGGAGAAGCGATGAGGTCTGGCTTTGCTCACTTTCAGTGCTTGCCTGTTGGAGATTGTCTTTTCCTTTTTGCCAGAGGAAACAAGGAACAACAAACAGACTCACCGAGCTCAGGCGTCCAGGCCAGCAGATAAACAAGATAAACAACCTCTCCTGGGGTTGAGTGAGAAGTGCAAAGAAGGCAGGAAAGTGCTGTTTGTTTTCTCATCAATGCCATACATAGTGCATGAGTTCTCTAGGACCTGGGGATGGAAGATGTTCTCTTTCTTGCAGACGGTTAAAGCGAAGACAGAGATGATCAGACTTGCCTCAAAAAGAAAAAAAAAAAGGTGAAAATTCTGTGTGGGGCTTAGTAATAAAAATCCAAATTCTTTCAGTAAGCGGCGTCCTGACAAAGGTCTAATGACGAGGCGTTAAATTACAAAGGCAAATTTATTTTGTATAATTTGGCATATACAGAATTTTTAAAACAACTGAAGGTAACATAATTACTTGATTGTACTATAAAACAATTGTTTGTGACTTTAAAACATAATACTGCCCCTTAAAATTTGCAGACGACTCTTCCAGCTGTATTTCTTGGAACATTCACAACCTTAACCATCTTGTGTCATCTTGATTTTCTCTGAAGCTTTTGGACAATTGTCTGACTTGAATTTTTAACAGACAATAAAAAGTCAGTCGACAATTTGAGGTGTTTCCATTACAGTTCAAACATATGAACATCATTTTTCTGATCAGTTGTCGATACTGCAGCAGTCACTGAAGTCAAATTTAGCGTTGAATTTGGATGAAATCCTTGTAATTTAACTTTCAACTATTTCAACTGTTCTCGTGTAATTTATTCATCAGAACCATCTGAGAAATTGCGAATTTTTACCAATAAAATTAATTCGCAATTGCCGAGGGTCTGGGGTTGAAAGCCTTAGGTGCAAATCTGGAATGGAAGGAGTTGAAGTTTCAGATCTCGGAGAACAAAATCTGATCAATCGGCAGATTAAGGCGAGCGAAAAAAAACCTCCAACGACCTCGTTTAAGGAGAAACGAACCTCGACGCGTCGGGATTATAGAGCTGCATCTCTCCTCGGGGGCTCGATTCTCTCCAATAAACAGCCATAAACCCCGGCTACTACCGAGCTCGCAGAGAAAATTAAAAAAAAAAAAAAGCTAAATTGCCTTCATAAATATTAATCTGTGGGAGGCAGAGGTTGTGCCCTTCACAATGATTCAGGCTCTCAGGAGCACATTTGTCAAGAGTAAACAGTATCCTCCTGTTTACCTAATGCTCAACATTTGCCAGGTGAGTGGGTATAATTGATGCCCTCATATTCCATTCTCCAGGATGTAATTAAACACGGTCTGCTATAGAAAACATTCATCTCTCCCCCACTCTGCCTCCTCCTGCTTACACACACGAGCTGAACGGAGCGGCGCACGCTTCTGCTCCGTTGCCCCTCTCATCCATTTCTGGATTTCGCTCGGAGTCGAAGGTGGAGAGCGAGTTAATTTCACAGCTTTTTGGCAGGTTATCAACTATCCTGCACCTGTAGGCTCACCGGAGATGACCTGTGCTTTGTTTCTTTGGGGGGGTAAAACACGGTTAACCGTTCGCTTAGCTGCGACGGAATCATTAGTAGGCAGAAAATAAGATTTTTGTATTTTACTTTCCCGTTTATGCCTTTCGTTTTCCATGCTATTAACCATGAACTATAAATCATAATTCCATCATTTGCTGTTGTTTGGTCTTGTGTAGGCCTCATTTTCATATAGTTCTTCTTATCCTGTAGTACAAGTAACATTATTGCCTCTAGAAGAGCAGTTTTCAAATGATGATTTAGTTTATCAAGGAGGAAGAATCTATCCTGGCCCTTTCATGAAAAGCAGCATAACTGCTTTCTCTAACTTTGACGAGAAGAACTGAATGAATTAAGTTTTCCAGTGAAGGAATTTTTTCAGAATTGCTTTAACTAAACCACATTTAGTTCTTACGAAGCGTGTCTTGTGACATGTGAGGAAAAAATAATTGTGGCCGTGACTTTATTTATTTATGTCAAGGGAACGACTTAATTATAACAAGTCTTAGCCACGAGATTCGTCGTGGCCACAAATTAAACAAGTCGTCATGAGATGGTTTGTCATTCCTATGAAATAAGCCATGAGATGGAAGTCGTGGACACAAGGTTTTTTTTTTTTTGTTTTCTCTCCCATGTCACTGGTCGAGCTCTGCAGGTTTTGGAGTATGAATATTCCGTTTAAAATGATTCCACATCATCTCAGTTTGATGGCAGATTTCATTCAAATCGACAAAACAATAACTTGGTAAACTTTTCTACAAAAAACTCTGAAATCGAATCAAAAGGAGTTTAAGCAGAATAGAGTGTGTACTTTTTTTTTTTACTTTTATTCATTTACAACACGAAAACATAAACGACCAATTATGAAACAAGTTATGAATGTCCTATCTTTTGTTCAATTATTTTTACATTTTGAATCAAAAATTTAATACAAACAAAACATTTTGTCAAACGCCATCATCAAAATACTCAGGAAAATAAACATCAGATACATTTATGAATTTTCCAGTTATTATTAATGAAAGTCGACTCTAACCTGGAGGTTTTTAGTCTTGATTTAAAGGAACAGTGTCTGCAGTTTTCTGGAAATTTGATTCATATTACAGGAGCATAAAACTTAATGCTTACTGGGATAAACGTTTGATTACAAGTGGAAAAAGTTCCTAAGTTATTTCTTTTGTTCTCGGTTTTACATCACTATTACCTCTAAATTTTAAATAGGTGTGCTCACTTTTGAGAGCTACATTAAGTAGCTTTATCCTCGTCTTGAATTTCAACGGCCATCTTTTGAAACGTCTTTCTGCCAAGTCTAAAAAAAAAAAGTGCATTTTTATTTATTTTTTTTGCCCAACCATGGAATGTGTCTTTCTTTTCTAACCCTCCTATAAAGTAGCTGGTGCGTACGGATTTATAAGGAAGTCGTAATGAATAAATGTAACACAGCGGCTGTTAATAGGGCTGCCATAAATGCTGCAATGTCATGAGTGCCGAATAAATTCCTGCATCTGCATTTTACGCTCGACTGTATTCCCAACACATAGCCATTCCCGGCAGAATTTTCCAGAGCAGCAAAGACAACCTTGCCCCCTTCGAGCTCCCAGCTCTTACTGCCAAACGGCTGAGTGCAAATATAGTGCATCTCAGAGCGCTTTAAGCTTTACATCCTCTCTTAATATAATGGGTTTATCTCAGCGTGGGTTCTGGTTTGTCTTCGAGACATTCTTTTTTTTTTTTTTTTCCTTACTTTATCTGTTTTTAGTCCACTTGTCAGAACAAAACCACACCAAGCTCTTGGCCTCTTTGCCTGGAATCGGCTCAGGGAAGTTGAGCTGCACTCTGGGGAGCTGCTGGTATACCTGTGGACATCCCCGTCAAGATCCTATCAAAACAATCGGATAGTCGGAACGAAGGAAATCTGTTGAATACCAAACACAGGAGGAACAAGACCGGTTCGACGGAGCCACTGGAACACGGACTAGGAAGGATTTTTGGAAAGATACGCGGAATAATCTGAGAGGAACAAGAGCACTAGAAAATGTTCTACCGGAGGGTAAAGGGCTGTGACCTTTTGGATGTTGTCTGCAGAAGTTCAACTTAAATAATAATAATAAAACTTTACTAAATCAATACAGGGCTGCTGAGAATATATAAGGAAAATGGACACAATCCTATACAGAGAAGTATTTGAAGAATGCACAGTTACCTAAAAGCTTTCTAATCCTGTCCTTCTCCTCTTGAAATATTTCAAATTATTACTCAATTCATATTAATTATAAATCACTTTTTAAAATATACACACATTGCAATTTGTCTGGTCAATTGAAGCGCAGCTAATGATGAGTTAAAGTAATAAACTACTCAACAGAGTGCTACGACAATTTGCTGTTAAGGCTGGAAAATTATGAGTCTGTTTATAATATATGTATGAAGAGAAGATAGATTTACTGATGGTAGAAATGTCAATCTGCAAGTTTCAGTGCTTGGAATATCAAACTTTTTGGTTTGAATTTGTCTCAATTAAATTCCGGATCCTGCACTTTTAAACCCAGACGGAGAAACTAAAATTAGCGAGACATCTGTTAGCCGGAGAAGGGAACCTGAATGCGAAGTGCTTCTCTTTCTGCCAACACAGCTGGCATCAATAAGGCCCGTTTGTTCCTCAAGAGCTCCCAAATCTGAACACGTACAACCGTGCAAGTAAGAATCTGATATCATCTGGAGAGAGGCAAGTCGGCGCAGTAGAAAAACCTGGGCTGGGTAAATAAATATTTGAAAAACACCCTGGCTGATATTTGAACGTATCAGTCAATTAGGGTTTTGCCCAGACTTTGTTTGGCTCTCCCGTCTCGGCCTGCCGAGGAGCTTCACGCAGGCTCTGGTGCAGTCAAAACACTGAAAGCAATTTTAGGTGATTTACAGTATAATTCTCGTCTAATAGCTGGCTTAAACGCTAATCGTGCATTCTAATTCCTGGCTTAGCGTGCCTATGGATTAGAAGACCATGTAATGTACAGTTAATCCCACATACACCGCGCTGAAAATCCGCCTAAAAGCGTTTCTCATCATCAAGAAAGTTTTGCCTCTAATTGCGTCTCTGGAGAAAGGCTCAGCTCCCTCTCGAGGTGAGCCGGTCCAGATCCCGGGTCGGCACGCTCACAGAATACAGAGCGACCCGCGTTTGATCAAATTCTGAAGTATTACAGTTCTGTTTTGATTCTGCTCCATGAAAGCGCCATTGCATTTTTATGCAGCTGGTGATATGATTTGAGTCAATTGAAGAAAAGAATACTAATTTAAAAACGTGCACACAACTTGGAAATGTTCATTCTTTATCACATTACAACCACAAGCTTCATCTGAAATTTCACTGGGATTTTTAAGGATGGAAAAAAGTTCATTAGTAAAATGGGGGGAAAAAAATGGTATCCAAATATCTGAGGTGTGTTTGTACTGCAATAGTACTTTATTTTTACCGCATTCCGAAGTCATGAAATTAATAAACTGAGTTTAATGAGTACACTACAGAACAAACAGATTCACAAAGACAAAGAAACAAAATTACCACCAAAATAAAAAGCCTCTGTTTGTCCCAACCCACAAAGGGAACGCAGCAAACCTTTGACCACAATATCTTCACCTCCATAAAACCAAATTTGAACTTTTTGGCCTGCATGCAAAAGTGCAACAGCATATTTGTTCCATTGCAGTTAAAAAAAAGTAGTACATTTCTACCAACAAACAAATTAATCTACAGATTAATCTCATACATTTGTTATATAAAAATTTTTGAGAAGTATTTCCATAATGCCAAGTTGCACAACTTCAAGGTCAGTGGAAACGCAGGTCTTAGCGAGACAGAATGTGATGAAGTTTAAAGTACTTTTGTCAGGCACTGCATACGTTTCCCCTCATATCTTTAGTACAAAGCTCTGACTATGAGACCGCCGAGTCCTCAAAGTTCAGCTGATTCAGTCAAGGACAGATTCCCGACTGCGCCAGTGCCTTCGCAAGTAAAAGCTAAAATCAAATGGGACAAGTGTATCTTGTCTTTTATCAGACAAATGTGTTGAAGACAAAAGGGGATTGATGCCACACACATCTAAAAGCTTTCAAAGAGACTCTGAAAAACGAGGCTGGATTCAGCCTCGTACTCCCCCAAATCTGTGGATCCTCCTCAGAGAGCCCCGATTGTTCTGGCTTTTTTTTTTTTTTTTTACTTCCAAATCATCTGCATGTGGTCTAATTTCTGACTCTCCCTCATTGATCAGAGCTACACACGCAGCCGCCCTTTTTCCTGCCCGTATTATCTATTGTGAAGTGAGAAGTTAAGAAAGTTCCCTATGAAGCGGCACTCTGGCTCTTGTCGAGTTAAAAATCTCTCATTGGACTCCTTTAGCTTCAGGACACGATTGCTTTTGCATGCATGAATGAAGTAATGAGTTGTACAACCCAAAATGCTTCACACATTCCGACAGAGTGACATCAAGGACAGCAGTTTGTTTGGCGAATTGGGCCAGCGGTTCAGGAGTGAGAATATCTCAAACTCACATGGGTATGATATTCTCCTGCCATGTCACAATTTGCAGGTGCCCAGAAACTCCAGTAGCCTCTGCACACTGTGCACTTCTTGGTTGCCATGCATTTCCTCTAAGGTGTTGAAATATTACTTTTTCTACTGGGAAAATAAATCTTTCCCTTCAGGTGCGGTTTTAATGGGGCACCCATCCATTTGAAGATGGCATGCTTGAAAGTAGAAATGTTCAGGGGGAAAAGCCCAAAAATGTCACTTTGGTGATACATGAAACTGGGAAAGTTTTTTTATTTATTTTTTTTTTATGTTGTGGGTAAGCTAGGGAATTATGTGCATTACTTTTTGACAACAGTGGGATTTCATTTTATGGAGACTCCTTTGTGGCATGGCATATAATTTTTCAGGTTGAGTTTTGCTTCAAACAAATGTCTGTTTCAAATAAAGCAAACATGCCAAGAGTGATTTAATGCTTTTTTTATTTATCACAACTTAATGTCTCTCAAAATTGTGAAATAAACATAGATTGGAAAAAATTAAGAGATTCAACTTTTATTAAATCCAAATGTCTTTTTAAGTTGTTGAATGTTAGTGTTGCAGTATTTTTATATGCAAGATAATCTCACACTGATTGATTTTGTTAGTAATTTCTAAGCAATTCCGCTAGATTCTCATCTCTCTTGTGCGCTCCGTCTGGGGTTTCTCCCATTGAGCTCGATTTCCCCAGTAGAAATTCAACCAACCAAGGAACAGGAGGAGGAGTTGTGAATGATGACATAGATTTTCTGCAGTTTTGCTTGTAGCTGTAGTTTGGCAATGAGAGTGGAGGATGTGAACATAACTATTAGGTCCATGTTGGCCACCATTCCAAATATTGAGCACCTAAAGTTGGGTTCTGTGTTCCAGAGAATGGGAATGTGTTTTGGTCCTACCTGTATCTGTTTACTCCAGAACACCCCGTTTTCCGGGCGAAAAACCTTGTCCAGGTGCTGGCTGAGGCTGGGGGAAAGACTGCCGTTATCCATAGTGAAACAAGTTGGGTGAAAGGCTTTTTAGAGAGGAAGAAGTCGTTACTCTGAAAACAACATACAGATTACAGTTTGCAAATGCATTCAGAGACAATGGCCTTCATTTCAGGAGATGTGATGTGGTCTTATTTAACAAAAAATGTAAGTACTTGACCATAATGATGACTGTTGCAGTTTGGGAGAAAAGAGAGAAGCTTGAAAATCAGAGAATACTGTACGAACTGTAGTACAGGGGAGACACCATTATGCCATGATGGTGTATTGCTGCAGAAAGGACAGGTGCATTTCACAAAACAGATTACTTCATAAGGGAAAGAAACAATTTGTGGCAACCTCTTAAGATCAGACAGAAAGTTTAAGCCATGGGACCACTAAATGGACAATGACTGAGTTAAGGGCCCAGCAGTCTGGATGAAATTTCTATATCGGTTTTTATTGTCACAGTGACAAAAATCACATCGTTTTGTTCTCAGCCTCTTGTTGCCCATCCCTTCTTGTCACATCGCCTCTTCTCTGCATGCAAAGCTACTGTGTGCTTAGTCAGAATTTGGTGGGTGTGTCTGTTTATGCCGTAAAGTACTCGGATCTCAGACACAATAGAAGATACAGTGGATATTCCCAGTTAATAACTAGGAGCAACATCAGTTTGTGAGCTCTTATAGTTAACAGAGTGCGACTGCTAACCTGTCCAGTACAGGGACTGTCATGCTGTGTGTTTATGCGTGTTAGACGAACGAGGTGATCTAATGAACAAGGATGTCAAAACGGGCGACGGTCATCTGAAAGTAGATGACATTTATCTCATTATCCATCTGCCGGATCTTTTGGACCAAACCACTGAACTCCCCTTGTTCGATTCTGCTCTGCCAGACTTCGTGCATCGACTTTTGCCCAATCTTGTTGGATCCTTGAGTCTTCTCAAACCCCCAGAATAAAAGTCATTGCTGCTTTTATTCCTGAAGCATCACCACATCAGCATCTTGAAGACGACCACTGACAAATACACCACAAAGTTAAAGGGGAGGTTTCCTCTCCACTGTCGCTACATGCTGGCTCATCAGTATGAAGAGATTTGTGCAAAGTCTATGGCTCAATGCAATCAACAGTCCACTGTTGTTACAAGCTCATCCAGCGGGAGAGATTGTAGCACCTAATACAATCTGCTAAATTTCCTTAGAAACATTTTTAGCCTATTCAAATAATAAACTAAACATGACTGCATTGTTTAATAACTAGAATCAATTGGAATGTATGTACTTGACTTGGAATCTGGTTGTATAACTGGGCTGAAATTGCCTTTGGATGACATTTGGCGCCATGTAAGTGAAGTTAATAGAATTAATCCTAAAATGCCTAAAATTCAAATGTTTAGACTAACTTGATACCAAACAGTAGGTAGATTTCATAGCTTCTGTAAATATGTGCTTCTGTTTGTGAGTAAGAGATACAATACATGCTCTACAACACCCCTCCTAAATAATTTCATTTGGACAATCCCTGTATATCAGCTGTCCAGTGTTCACTGATTTATATTCCCGTTGCTGCTTTAAAACCCAATGATGTCTTCAGTGCCCTGTCCCTCCCTTGTATTCCCAGAAGTCAATATTTGAGGGTCAGTGAAGAATATATTGACTTCATCACTAATGCATATGCATTTCCTGACATTTCACAGTGCGCATGCAGTGGCTCTGAATTGTCCCCGGACTGCCAGACCCCATCACGAGTCAGATCTGTTTATCCTCCCTCTTGCTCCTCCTCACACCCATTTGTTATCATGTCTCTGATCCAGATTGAGAATAAGCACATGCAAATTGCCACATTAGATCATTTACATCACAGAAAAAAATATTCTATTTGATATCTATTATGTCAATTCTGGCCTTGAAATAGCATGTATATGAAAAGGGTCTTCATCAAAGATTCTCTTAGAGAGACGTTGCTCTTAAGCTCCTTGCTTTGCCTCTTGTCTCTGAAGCCATTAATGGGTGGAACAGAATACCTTCTCCACAGGATATTGCTGCTTGTGGCCCTAATCAGGTTAGAAATGATGGCTGTACGGCCTGAGTCTGTGGGTATGAGTGCGTGCGGGTAATTTCAGAGGATATGCCCATTCAGCAGCCCCCGTCTCCTCTCCACATTCTGTTAACCTCCTTCTTTCCTCAAGTTGAAGATGGCTCTGCACTTAAGATGTTAATGTCTAAGTGTTTTTCTCAAGTAGGACCTGCCTTCTTTGGACACCAACAATAGATGTACATAATCCTGTTTTTTAGCCTTTGGTGCCATTTTAAGATCACACAATCCATTTAATCTAATTGCCTCCCACTGCAGTTTTTAAACAGAACCACTTTTGTTTAGTCCTCCTGTCAAAGCCAACTGACATGTAATAAACTGGTAGTCATATATTTTTCATTTAACGTGTCAAACCTAAAATGAGACAAATTTCCATTTCTCTTGTCGAAAGGGTATTGAAGCAGTAAGTTCCTTCAGATGCAGTGGTATTTAGACACAGAGCAGTCAGTCAGTTCTTGACATCCAGGTACCAGGAAGACGTGTGTAAGGGTTGAATTCCTACCAGCCCTGTTTAGTCAAGCTCTAGTTTGTTTGCCTGATTGGTTCATTTGAGGAGGTGTGAGTGTGCAGTCAAACTCTGATGCTGACCAAAACTGCAAACTCTGGTCCACCTAAATCCTAGGTCTCGGTTTGGTTGACGTGCGCTATAGCGCAGTTTGAATGCATATGTGAACGCCAAGCAGACTGGAGACCGCTCCAAAAACGGGAAATTGGACTGTAGCACAAGTCTAACATTAACGGGCGAACAGGCTTTATGGTCTCTTGCCAAAGGCAAAAAAAGCAAACAAACAAAATAAACAAACGCAAAATCTGACGCCACTCAATTTTTGTTCACATTTTGTGGAGAAGGAAGTTTCACTCATTGTCTTCTTAAGAGATTTTTGAGTCATTTACTTCAGTGGTTCTTGGTGCAGTGCCACGACAAGTGATTGAGGGAACAGGTTGCTCAAAGGGTTTGGTTTGTTTGACACAGTGCAGTGTGAAAAAGAACCATAGCAGCTGAAAATTTAACAAATGGTGCAATTTTGGTCCCCAATTGAATCAAGTATACCAGACTATAAGGTGTGAAAACATCCTAAGATATCAGTGTGACTCCTTTTCCCAAAATTACCTCCATCCATCAGTTGGAGTCCTGTCTCTGTGGCAGTCAATTGTATTGTAGGAGTTTCTTAAAGAGACAGAGGCCCAAATTCAAGGCGCTAAGATATGAAGTCATATTTGATATGTACCGTATTTTCCGCACTATAAGGCGCACCTAAAAACCTTCAATTTTCTCAAAAGCAGACAGTGCGCCTTATAATCCGGTGCGCCTTATATATGGACCAATATTGAGCCACAACAGGTCTAGCAACTATGGTAAGCAGCCGCCGACTTCATTTTCGCCTGTAAAAGAAGAAGCACGCAGTGCATGCTGGGATAGTTGTCAGAACCTGGTTTAATAAAATTTGACTGACCTATCTACCTACCGACCTGATAATCAGGTCTCTGCAGGTCATTTAGCACCACGTTCGCCATGAACATGCTGTGCGCGAATGGAGAAGGGTGACCATCGTCCGGCCACGCCCCGGCCCAGTCGCAGAAGGCTCTCCTTGCCGACCGGAGTTTTGTTGACATTCCCTTTAGTGAAGCTCCATCTAGTGGATGCATAACATAACTCCAGCCTCTACTGTAGCATCGATTCTATGCGCCTTATAATCCGGTGCGCCTTATAGTGCGGAAAATACGGTACAGCACATTTGTAACAACTGAAGGTGTCATAGTTACTTGATTGTAACTTGCGAGTAAGTACTTGATTGTCCGATTAAAATTGAACTTGAAAGACAGTAAAGTTAAAAGAATCACAGCATAAAAAAAGAGTGAAAATGTGATCATTGGCCTGTGTCTTTAAAACGTACAGTGCATAACAGAAGGCTCGTTGAAAATGTGTCATCGTGAAAGACGATTTTCATTAAACATGTTAGAATAACTGTCATTGAATGAATGAATGAAGTCACACCAAATGCTGTCCATGTCTCATACACTATATTGATTATTTTGAAACACATTTTGGCTCAGATCTATTATTTTTTATTGTCTCATACACACATAAGAAACATTGGTTGAAATACGGATAATGTCTGCATTTTCTGCCCTACAGATAAACAGTCCCTTTTATTCAAGAAAGCCGTTTGATTCACTGAGGATGTAAAATGGTAATTTGCCAAGAAGGCACTCAGTGAGGCTGTTTTATAGGGATTTTTCAGCCTGTAATTATCAAGTAAATAGATCTGGGCAATAACATCTCAGTGACCCAAAATTTGTCCATTTACAACAAAACTACTGTTTACATAGTCATTGATCGTGGGAGTGAATATTCAAGGGATGTGCTTATAGTGCACTTAGCAGTATAACTGAAAAGTAGAATGAGGCTGTAAAGGGAAGATTTAAATGTTTTGCGAATAGAAGTTATTCAGGAATGGATGACCAACTGGGGACAAAACAAGTAGCCGCGCAACTTCATAGATTAAAAGAATTGACTGATGCGTTCATTTGAACGAGGCATGCTAAGAAAAACGGATACATCTGAAGCATAGAGAACAGTCTGGGCTTCAAGTAAGACGGTAAACATGTACAGAAATCCTGGAAGGAAATCAGTTGGACTTCAAATGCGACTTTTTTAAAATTTATATTATGTCATGATGTCATTCCCTCAACGAAAAACATTTGTGGCTTTGATTCTTTCATGCATGTTTGAGAAGTCCTTGAATCTCTCGTGCCAACCATTCGGGGTGCCTAAACACTTGGTCAAAGAAAGCTCTGCCTATTAACCCAAAACTTCAGTGTGGAGCTACAGCCGAGCTTCTGCCCCACAGAACATCTCTCCCAAAAGACAAACAAACATTTCCCACACAAAGAACATAACATTCAGGCCGTTACAGTAACATGTTTTCAGGCTTGATGTTTGTTTTGCGATCACTATTAATATGTGATCGTCTGAACGCAGTGGTGGTTGATTAGCTAATTTAAACACCTGCTCTACTGATGATCTGTCGGAGTTGGCGTGTGGGTCACCTTTTTTTTTTTTTATCTTAACCAAAACACACCAAATTCTGCAGCACTTCTACACATTAAGGTTGTTAAAGTCAAGCTAGCCTCACTATTTTGTTTTAATCCAAATATTTTCTTGACCTTGTCATCTAGTTGTCGTAGTGTTGACAATCGGTAACAAAGCACTGCATCCCTTTCGATTTTATACATCACGTGTTTAAGATTTAGCGTGTTACATTCACAACTTGACAACTAAAACCAATGGTAGTTATCATCAGCTAGCAGTTTTTGGCCGTCCAGCAATGAGCTGGGGGGCCGGGGTCTTAGGCGCGTCATGTCACTCTGCAACGCATCTGTACAACAATATAAAATTCAACCAATGCTCACTGTAGATCAAGCATCTTGAAATGGTCCACGTTCCAGCAGATTACCAAAGAGCGGCGGCCTTGATGTTGAGACAATTTACTATCACTCACAACACGTCCAGACCCTCCGTCCTCTTACCCCACGGAAAATCAGCCCTTTTTGTTTACCACCAGGCCTGAGTTATACCAGTCATTTGTTGCAGGATGGAGTGTCCTGCTTTTCCCTTTCCCTTTCATCTCCCCTCCGGTTTGGCCTTGAAGTTCCTGAATAAGATGAGCACACACACTCCAGGGACAAAACTCACAATGAACTGCCTCTTACTTTAATCCAGTCTACGTCAAAAGATGCAGAGCATAAATATTCACTTATGCATTTTTTATTTGGCTTAGTATGCATGAAAGGTGAAAGACGGGAGGCTTTGGTCGCCATCCTCCTAGAGTTGGGAACTAATCATTGGAGGATGATTGTTTCCGCTCACCTTTTTGGCAGCCCAATTTAAGGGTGCTGAATCAAGTGCCAATGCAAAATTCAGAGGAGATAATATGATTTTTTGTTGTTGTTGCACTTAATCCCTTATTTTTCTGTTTGCTCAAAGCCAGTGGACAGTTTAGCTAATGTGCAACGCCCCCTAATGCGGACATAATGGGACTTCAGAGCTAATGTTGCCACGCCGACGGTGGAAATGTCACAGCTGACACAGTCGGGCTTTAGCGGAACCGCAATTAGGCTAAACACAGGAAGACCATGCGCCGGAGGACGGACGTAAAGCCCGAGCCCGGAGTGTGTGTATGTGTGAAACCAAACGACACAGTGACGGATTTATGCCGAGACTATCTCCGGCTGCTCTAATGCAAATGCGGTGCGCAGTCTTTTGTCAATCACAGGCCGCGGACAAAAGATGACTCATCAATTTGCCACACCAAATTACCCCCTGCTTTCCTCTAACCTCTCTCTACCGCTCATTCCACATTAACCTAAATTGTCTCTGCTTTGCGGTTCAACATGAGCTAAATGACGAGCGGCTCTTTGCCTCTTTTTCAGACTCATTTCACATTCAGCCATGGAAATTAAATCAGGACAGGGTTTTTTCTTTTTTTCTTACTTTATTCTGCACTGTTAATAAAAGTAGCAATTAGGTGGGGAAGATTAATATAGAAAGGCAGGGGGAAAAAAAGGGGGGGCTTCCAGTTTAAAGAGCTGGCAGCAGATTGTGGCTGTGATGGCATTCAGACTTGGTTGGCTGCTATGAGCGATGTCACCACAAGGGTGTGCTCTTTAACACGCTCTTCAGCTCACCACTCGGGCAGAGGCGGATGAGTAATACTGATTGATGTGCAGAGGTCTGGCGCTCTCTCAGCTGCTGCCGCTGGTAATTGCTTCCATCCTCCTCCCCGATGCTGAGAAGCCGAGTCAGAGAACAAGATTTCGCCAGTACAGCGTCCCCAAACTACTCCTACAAAACCTTCACACACATGTTCCTTAGTCGTTTGGGCTGTAGCTCCGGTGTTTGTGCCGAATCCTGAAAGGAAATAAAGAGCAAAGTCACTCGATGAGTGAATTCCCCGTTTTATTTCCCCAGTTCTGGATCTGGAGGTTGTTGTTCGGATGTGTAGGATTTTCAAGGCGAGTGTCAGACTTAATCTTTTTCAGCTCCAATCTTAATGAGTTCTTGTGTTCCTCACTGATCGTAATGAGCCTGAGAGGGACAGGAATCAAAACTGGAGGAAAGCATGTCTCTATGAATGGAAATCCCTTCTGCCGAGGAGGTTGATTCAGGTTATAAATCCAAATTTATGCAAAATATGTTAAAAAGGTTTGAGCCAGAAGAAGGACTTTGTAGGACAGTTTGCTTTTCTTGTCAATTTTACTTTTTTGCTTCTCGTTATTAGTTCTTTTCTACAACAGCATATAGTCGTATAGAAACAAAAGGAAGAGTACATTTCTGTCAAACTCAGAAATTTTGAGATTAATCTCAGAAAGTTTCTAGAAAAATTAGATAATTTCTGAGTTTCAAATGTTGAACATTTTGACTTGGAAATTTTCTAAATTTAAAAAGTCAAAAATGAAATATTTTTCTTGTCTTTTCTAGGAAATTTCTCAAATTAATCTCAAAATTTGAGTTTTTCCTAGCAAATTTTCCACTTTTCAAACTCAGAAATGTACATATTTCTTTCTAAAATAAATCTGAGATTAATCTTAAAATTTTTTGAAATATTTCAAGCAATTTTTTTTTTTTACTTTTGGAGCTCAGGAAGGTCCTTGTTTTCTTCTACACTTTCTAGGGGTTTTGGGTGGAAATGTACTTTTTTTCTTCTCTGTCTACAATTGCCCTAATACGCCATTATACTTTTCATCATCTGTAATCACTGTAAATGATAAGCCAGGACCAGGGAATTTCTTCAAATTGCTATCATTGAGGCAGGGACAAGTTGACACTGTCTCATCAAAATGTCACATGGACACCAGGCAATTTCCCTACCCAATTAAATTTTATGTGAAACAACCAAGACGGCAGTATTTTCAGATGACATTTTTTACAGCACTGTTTTATATCATACCAAAACACACAGGGACAGATTTAGGGTTTAACTTCTTCAAAAGAGTCCAAGGGTGACATCTCGCTGGGGATGTCAACACACTTAAAGGGACAATCTATGATTTGTTCCGTTAAGGTCTGTTATAAGTATAGATCCAGTTAATATTTTGCATGAAGGAGGTATTGCTGTTTAGTTATACTTTAAATCAACATTATTTGGGCCTGGAGGCTGAAACTAGAGGCTAGTTTGAAGACGGGCTAAGACCAAATTTGACTCCAGCCAAAAAAAAAAACAAATCCCCAATCTCAAAGACGCCCTAATAGTTGTTGAAAATGATTTTTGATTGATCTTTGAACCAGAAATCCTGTTCACAGGGGAGGGTTGTTTCACAACAAATGGAGATAGGAGGTGGTAAGCCACAAATCAAGATATAGGAATAATTTACTGTCCAGACCTTGATGCCAATTGCCCATGGAGCAATCCTAACAATAGTCGTATTGACCACTAAAGTTTCACAATAATAATTTGTGTATTATTATTCATCTTTTTTGTTTTTTTCTTTTTCTTATTACCAGGCTAGTAAGTCTCGCTCTTCAAACACCAGCATGGACAATGTTTGAAGTTTCGCTCTGTCTTATCAGGAAGTGCATAATTACATTTCTGCCAATATCTCTGAGTCCCAGCAGTGTCCATAGAAAGAATCCCCTCCCTGTTGTTTTTTAGGGAAATATTCATATGGCATAATGGAAACCCCGAGCCATGAATAATTAAGGGTGTAACCTCTAACCACTATGTAATTCTCTAATGCTAACCATGTATTTTGCATCACACAAACTTTTACCACGTATTTACCATGCAATTCAAAATCTATTTCCCACCCCAACCAATCCTGAGGGAGAATGATGTCAGCAGTAAAAAAGGAAGCGGGAAAAAAAACCAATAATGTGGGACAGAGTTGGAACTGTCACATATTATTACCAGGATTTACACGAAAGACTTGATGCTAGACATCACAGGAAGTCCAGCATTTATCTTGCGTTAGATTCTAAGGACTGTCACAAGCGTAAAATTTCAAGTTTTTTGAAATGTTACGCTGATTCCAGACCGATCTGATCTGGAAACAAGAATGAAAAAAAGTTTTTTTAAGTATATTATGCTCCAAGTGTCTGATAAATTTGAATATATATTTTGGCCTATTTCAACAGTCTTTCTTATTTTCACTCTCTGATCTCTGACAGTCAATCAGCACCAAGGAAAATGAATGGCACTCCTCGATTGGCTGCTTTTGCTAACACCAGGCAATAGCATCCCAAGTAGCATTGCGCATAGTTATCTAAGATTCACATTTTCTTTTCAATATTTTAGATGTGCTTCAGGAAAAAACATCCGTGAACAAGTACATTTTCACTAATTGGTGGAGGCCCACTCTATGGGCTTAAAGTTTAAGGATAAATACAGTTATTTTTGTACATGTATAAAAAAAACGCATGGTGTTTAAGACATGGCGAAAGCAGCAAAAATTTTGAAGAGAGGTACAGCAATCGTATTATTTTAAAGTTACTTAAGCTCATGCATCGCCATGCAAACACTCTATCTATGCTGACGAAGATTTACTCAGTTCTACATGCCGGGGAATAGCTTGCTGTTTGAAGTGGCTCCAACAGCAGGAAAGCCTTACCTACTTTTGAGCTGGTGTCATGTTTTATATGCTGTTTAATTTTCATGTTTGTCTTTTGTACTGTTACTAATTGTTGTTGATTTTGTTTGTTGTTTGAATATCTGTCCAGGATCAACAAAGATTATGTCCAAAATTATGAAAAACAACCTTTTATTAATGTGCACTGTCCCTGTTAAATAAACAAGCAAAGTAAATTTCAATTAAGTCGGAAAAAAATATTTATTTAATCATTTGGGATGCTCAGACTGCATAATCAAGTGGTCAGACATACTTGGAAATGGAAAAAAACTTGTGACTTCATATCAAAAATTTTGTGAACATTAAGGAAACACCCAGAAATTACATGATTAACAATTATGTAATTTATTACAATGACATACGAAAGCTCTATCTACACTGACAAAGATTTGCTTACCTTGGCATGTTGAATGGTAATTGTGACTCCATTTTTTGACCTGGACATTGAGACTATAAATGTTACATTTTTCCCTCCAGCACACATACACTATACAATACAACAACCGGTTATAAGAGATAAACCTACTTTATACATAAGGTTTTGCTTTATGTTTCATAAAACAAGTTCAGACTCACGTAAAACTCATTTTTAGATACACCAGCATATGGAGCAAGATGAGGAAAAGCAAGAAAGGAGTGCAAATGTCTTGTTGGCTCAAACCCGTTGGTGGACGCCTTCGGTGAGGGATGCTGTCAAGCTGAAGAAGGAGTCCTATCAGACCTTTTTGGCCCGTGGGACTAAAGACGCAGCTGATGGGTACCGGCGGGCGAAGCGGCATGCGGCTCGGGTGGTCGCTGAGGCAAAAACTTGGGCGTGGGAACAGTTTGGAGAGGCCATGGAGAAAGACTTCCGTATGGCTTCGAGGCGATTCTGGTCCACCATCCGGTGTCTCAGGTGGGGGAAGCAGTGCAGCACCAACACTGTTTATAGTGGGGATGGTGTGCTGCTGACCTCAACTCGGGACGTTGTGGGCCAGTGGGCAGAATACTTCGAAGACCTCCTCAATCCCACCAACATGCCTTCTGTTGAGGAAGCTGAACCTGGGGACTCTGGGTTGGGCTCTCCAATCTCTGGGGACGAGGTCGCCGAGGTGGTCAAAAAGCTCCTCGGTGGCAGGGCCCCGGGGGTGGATGAGATCCGCCCGGACTTCTTTAAGGCTCTGGATGTTGTAGGGTTGTGTTGGTTCACGCGACTCTGCAATATCGCATGGACATCGGGGGCAGTTCCCCTGGATTGGCAGACTGGGGTGGTGGTCCCCCTGTTCAAAAAGGGGGACTGGAGGGTGTGCTCCAATTACAGGGGGGTCACACTCTTAAGCCTCCCTGGTAAGGTCTATTCAGGGGTCCTGGAGAGGAGGGTCCGTCGGATAGTCGAACCTCGGATTCAGGAAGAGCAGTGTGCTTTTCGTCCTGGTCGTGGAACACTGAACCAGCTCTACACCCTCAGCAGGGTCCTGGAGTGTGCATGGGAGTTCGCCTAACCAGTCTACATGTGTTTTGTGGACTTGGAGAAGGCGTTCGACCGTGTCCCCAGGGGGGCCTTGTGGTGGGTTCTCCGGGAGTATGGGGTACCGGGCCCTTTGATAAGGGCTGTCAGGTCCCTGTATGACCAGTGTCAGAGTCTGGTCCGCATTGCCAGCAGTAAGTCGGGCTCGTTTCCGGTGAGAGTTGGACTCCGCCAAGGCTGCCCTTTGTCACCGATTCTGTTCATTACCTTCATGGACCGAATTTCTAGGCGCAGCCGAGGTGTTGAGGGGATCCGTTTTGGTGGCCTTAGGATTGCATCTCTTTTTGTGGATGATGTGGTCCGAAATGGGTTTCCTCCTCAGGGTGGCTGGGCTCTCCCTTAGAGATAGGATGAGAAGCTCGGTCATCCGGGAGGGACTCGGAGTAGAGCTGCTGCTCCTCCACGTTGAGAGGAGCCAGTTGAGGTGGCTCGGGCATCTGGTCAGGATGCCTCCTGGACGCCTCCCTGGTGAGGTGTTCCGGGCACGTCCCACCGGGAGGAGGCCTCGGGGAAGACCCAGGACACGCTGGAGGGACTATGTCTCTCGGCTGGCCTGGGAACACCTTGGGATTCCCCCAGAGGAGCTGGAAGAAGTGGCTGGGGAGAGGGAAGTCTGGGCCTCCCTTCTGAAGCTGCTGCCCCCGCGACCCGACCCCGGATAAGCGGCAGAAAATGGATGGATGGATGGAGGTGGAAACCCCAGAGGGGTGGCTAGTTGACTTTTTGACCTTTAAACTTTCATTCATATCTTCAAAGCAAATGCAGTGCAAACAATTTTTTTTTTTTGCTGCACAAAGTCAAGTTGACTGGCACCAATCTTGTGTTATTTGAAGAAGGTGGGAGCAGGGGGCTGGTTGACCTTTCATGACCTCTGGAAACATTTAGTATTTTTAAAGTGATAGCAGCACAAATAAATTTATTTTCCTGCACAAACATTTGACACCAGTTTTGTTAGATTTGAAGAAGGTGGTTGGGGGAGCAACTTTATTCAGGGCTTGAAATTGGAACTCTGTCTCTTTAAGAAACTCCTGCTCTTTCTGAAACTCTGCCTTCAGGAAATGATGACAACATGGCTCCTCTGTTATCCCTGTAGCAATGTTTCTACCAGTTGGCATAGTGGAATTGCTAGATGCTAGTGGAAAAGGGTCAAAAGTCAAATGTTGTTAAGAACTAAGTCCTACAGGAAACTTCCTGGCTCCTCTCCTCTCTGTGGAGGACAGATTATGGAGGAACCAAAACTCTGGATTATCTGAAGAGATTTTGCAAGGAGTTCCTGCTGTCTGTAAGCGCCAGTGTTGACAAATGTTATCGAAAACAAGAAACTGTCAATGTAAAGAGGTTAAATGTAGCATTGACAGTAGGTGTGAAACTATCGATTTTATGATGAGTATTTCTTCTACTCCAAGTAAAGGTAGGATTTTTCTAAAGTTTTCAGTGTGAGAAAAACACCCTGTATTTTCAGGTATTTAGTAGTGCAAGGATATCAACAAATAAAGAAATGCGAGTAAATAAAGACCCTTTCTGCTACAATAGATGGCATGACATCTTAAATATGTACATACCTTTATAAACACTGTAAAATGTTAGAGAATAAAAAAGCGATTCATATGCCGAGAATTGTTACAGTTCATTGACCCGACTGCATTAGAATTGGAAATAACTGCCACGAGACGTTTCCAACAACCTTAACACCGAGACTGCATAAAGGGTACATTATTTATCAGATGTTTTAAATATTTTTGTATCTGCCTCTGTGTGTATGACTAGCTATTGAAATGCAAATGTTCCCATTAAATCTGGTTGACTTCACAAACACACAAACACAAGGCTTTTATCTGCGAGAAATGGAAGAAAAAAATAAAAAGAATCATGAAAATCGATAACTGACTCTCTGGTAATGTCACTTTGCTCTCTATTGTCAGCTGCAGCATTGTGAGCGGGGACCTTAATGAGTGTCCTGTGGGTTTTTTGACATTTCATGTACACTCCAGACAGTTGTTAACACCACAACAATATTCTCTGAATACATTTAGTTGATATTCAGTCTGTCGGTGAACACAAAGCTGCATGCTGGGAGTTATTCTCCAAAAGTTGTTCTTTATATAGTTTAGTGGGGGTGAACAACAATAAGTACTGGATAGCTGTGAAATAAAAGGAAAATGATTCACAATTTAAACTGCATGCAGATTTTGTTGCCAAACATTTTTTGGTAAATAAAAACGGTGTGAATTTATGTCCAGCTATTCTCAGTCAATACTTTTGAACTTTCTTTGACCTCTAGTTTGTTTGCCTAGAAAGTTGGGGAGGTGCGAACACGTAACCGAACTCTGATGCAGACCTAAACAATCGAGCTCCGGTACACCTACAAACCTTGGTCTCGGTTCAGTTAAAGGGAACTCTAGTACGGTTTGAATGCGTATGTTTACACCAAACGTACCGGATACCACTCCGAAAGCATGAAGCAGATTGCAGACCAGGGCAGACTGGGTAAATACAAGTAAGCAAATGCAAGAGTCTGGTGCTAACGGGAGAAATAGCTTGAGGACAAAAGAGAAATCCTATAGCCACTAGAATCTGACGCCACTCCATTTCTGATAACACTTGGTGAAGAAAAAAGTTGCTCTCGGTCTCTTTTAGAGATTTTCACGTCATTTCTGTCAGTGGTTTTTGGTGCAGCGCCACCACAGGCGAGGAATGGAAAAGGTTTTTCAAGGACTGGTTCGTTTGACACAGTGCAGAGTGAAACAAAACCACACCAGTTGGAAATGTAACAAATGTCACAATTTTGCTCTCCAATCAAATTGAGTCTACCGCACTATCAGCTGTGGAAACATCCTTAATGTATGACCCAAAACTCCTGAACCCTTAAAGCTAAAATATTTGGTTGTTCCAAAATAGTTCCAGATCAGCCAGAGGTGATGTGGAGTCTCTAATTCAAGTCTTCAAGCCAGAGATTCTCATTTTTTATTAGATCTAGACTTTTTTTAATCTAAGCCATTTAATTGGAGCTCTATCACAGTTTCAGGTTGTTTTCTTCCAGTATTCACCTGTATTTAGCTCCATCCATTATTGTTTCCAGTGAGGCGGCTTCAGGGTGAGGTGAGTAAACCCAAAACAGGTCATCAGCCCATCACAGTGCAACATACATGACAAATAACCATGCACACAAGGAGACACAGCAAATCCTAAGGGCAATTTAGAGAGACCATTTAACCTAAAAGTCTTGTTTTAGGACTGTAGGAGGAAGTAAAAATACCCAGTAAGAATGGGAAGAACATGCAAACTCCATCCAGAAAGACTGCAGGCTGGTATTCAAACCCACAACTTTTTGCTGCTAGGCAACAATTTTGCTACTGCACCGCCCAAAAGTTGAATTACCACCCTGGGTTATGTTTGTATAACCTTGATTCAAATGTCTCCGTACCTTTATTCCTGTGATTAAATTGCTAACCCTGATAAAGTTTATAATTCCTCTTCACGATGCAACGCAATAAAATACGAACCAGGTGCAAAAAGTTTACACACCCTGAGAAGTCAGCACTCACTGATTTAACAAGAATCTCCAGCCTGTAAAATGCTTTTTACAGCGTCCGAGTCTTCCAGTTCCTGCTTTAAGTCTTTATTCATGCTTTCTGACAATAAAAGGGGGTGGGGGGCAGAAAGAGAAATGCTTTTGGTATCTTCAGAGATTTTTGGTGATGTTCGGGGTCTTAGAGGAGCCGGCGGGACCCCGACTAAGCCCCGGGCTAAAGCCTCTGGAGGTAGCCTATTGTGGATTTTCAGTTGACTTTAGGATCATTATCCAGCTGTTGAGCCAATCCTCTTTTTATCCTCAGCATATTTATGGACAGTGTGCAGTTTACTTTCCCAATTCGCAGTCATTCCTTTTGAACCCGCTCTCCCCCAACTAGTGAAATGTTTCCCATGTCATCCCTTGCAACATAAGCTCATAGCTTGATTTATACACTGACATGCTTAGCAGGTGAAGCTGGGGCGGTGGCGGCGGGGAGGTTTTCATGAAATTCGGTATCCGTCTACATCCAAGTGTGCATTTATTCGCTGCAGCCGGATGGTTTTTCTTTTCTGCTTTGCGGTGAGGATGCAGGAAGGGGTTTCTTCTGATGACTTTCCCATGACTGTCATATTTGTACAGGTGTCACTGCATATTAGAGCCGCACTGTTTCTCTCCAGAGTCTAGAAACTCCTCCTGGAGGTCTTTTATAGCCGGCCAGGGGCTTTGCTCTGGTTTCTATAATGCTTCACGCAGACTTCTCTGAAGGCATTCCTGCACTTATGGGCTACCTCCTCAGTTTACTGCCTACAGCCTCGTTATTACATTAGCAACTGAGGAAACACAGACCAAAAAAACATGCTTTCTATCTTCATAAGCCTTTCTCTTCCTTTGTGGAGTTCAGTGTAATGTTGATTTTCACTAAGCTTCAGATCCCTGAAGACACATTTTCTATTTTCTCTTCTTTTTTGTCTATTGCCCATATGCTGAAGGCAAACAAAAGTCTGGTAGTTTTGTTTAAAGTTTCCAAAGTTTAAAGTTTATATGCTTCTTCTCGGACATTTTACTGTTTAATAAATAATTTTTGAGATTGGTCTTCCATTTTTAAACTTTTTGGGAACCAAAAGTAGTAGGTAGAAATCTTCAACCCGCTAATTACAGAATATATGTCACAGACTCTATCCTTTGGTTTAGATCAGACATTAAATATTCTTACCAATGGCCAACTTTGTTAGGAATTTAGCCGTTGGCAGGCTAACTTTATACTAATGGCTAACTCGGTAGGAAGTTAGCTAAGTTAGCTGTGAAGTGTGTTCTGAAACAGATCTTCTATGCTCATTTTGAAGTATTGTTACTTTAAAGTTTTTATGCTCGCTTGAGGTGGTTTTTTTGGCTTTTCCAAAAGAGTTAATACACCAAAGGGAAAAAGGAAACACCTTTGCAAAATAAATTCTGACATAGTGAACATTTCACAGCTGTTTCCACTACTGGAGTACATTAATATTGCATTTGCATCATCTGTACTAGTTGACATGACAGAACAGTGACAACTTTCCTGCATTCCTGAAACCCTATGTCCATTTTTGAGATGTGTGTTTCATGCCAGTAGCAACTTCTACTTAATGTTTATTACAGCCATACGTAGCATCGACATTGGATGAAATTAAACACATCTCAATTGTATTTTCTTCCCTTTCTTTATTTTACGCAGTTTTAGAAATTCTCTCCAACTTTGCGTAACAATTGGATGGAAACATAACTGTTTTACACATAACCTCATTTCAATTAATTTGTTTTGAAATGTATATGATAAACCAACACGTAGTAGCCTATTATTGTGTTCAAAAGGTGGAAGAAAAATTTGACTAAATTAGGTTTTGATTTTCTTAACAAATAGAAATCGGAACAGTGTTGTGTGCAATTTATTCAAGCTACATAAGATAACATGTTGAAGGACGTGGAGTCGTCTTTGTACATCTAAAGCTGAAATCTGAGCCCCTCACAAGCTGCTGGTTGACAAAAAAACAAAGAACCAAACACACAGACCTGCGGAGCACCTGGACTGATTAGGTGAAACACAAAATGCAGTTGAAAAGAAATGACAGAGAGCTTGCAATTACTTACATTTTATGAACTCCATATTTTATTTTATAATCGGCAAAAAGTAATTGAGGACTTTTTAAACTGATGTGATGATCAATAAATATCCAAATGCATCAGGTTGAAAGAAACCTCGGCTGCTATGCTTCCATCTTGTCTATTTTTCTTCTCCCCCTACCCCGCCCCGCCCCGCCCCGCACCGCCCTCCGCTCCACTCCGACTCTATTCAAACTGTGTTCCTGGGAAACAACATAATCCCGTAACGTGATCACAGGCAGCTCATTTCTAATTACAACAGGGGGCTCTGCTTTGAGCCATGACATCATCTCTCTTCAAAGTGAAGGACCGAAGCCGGGTCTCCCCAAAATAGCAAAACAATAATCCTCAGAAAGGATTAGATGACACAGAAGCAGCAATCTGGGGGTGATCAAGTGAATGTCATCAACGGCTCACCGCCTCAGACGGATAGTTGGATAGTTTAAAAAAAGAAAAAAAAAAAGAAATTATTTTCAACCCAGATGCCGAGAGGAAACTTGGCCTTGTGGAAAGCTATGCGACAGGAAGCAGTCGATCACAGACTCTGTCTTTGATCCTCCATCTCTTCTTTTCTTCTTCCCTCCAAATAAACATCGACGGTAGGGTAATGAGGCCCCTGGGTGTTCTGAGGACACGAGATGAGAGGGGGACCTGGCCACACAGAACACATAAAATAAGAAGACACGAGGAAAAGTGAGGGCCCAGTCCCCTCATTAGGGAACTATGAACGATGGTGGCAACTATTCATTTCCTCTAACGACTGACCGCCCTGCACACGTACACACACACACACTCACACATCCACCCAGTAACTCATAAAAACGGTCACACGTATGGCGTGAGCCTAGTGATCCCTTACAAACATGTCAAACCACAGAGGACACATTGAAGCGCAGTAGGATGCTAGTAAAGATCATGATTCTTTTTTATTGGTTGGCAGCTACAGAGAGGCGCACACACACACACAGAGAAAGAGAAGAAGAAGAAGAAGGCACGCAGTGCCTTGGGGCGCACGCTGTCCCAGAGTATTCTTTGTATGCTCTATTCAAAGGAGAGGAATGAAAGAACGTCAAATAACTTTACAGATGGTAAAAATCCTACACCCAAAACAAATCATTTTAAACTCAGATGAGAAAAAAATAGTGCAACTGTGGTTTCAATTGATAAATCCAAGAAATGTAAACGTTTTGGAGGGAAGAGATGGTATGAGCAATATATATATATATATATATTTTTTTTTTTTTTTATGACGCGTCAAAAGCGATGAAGACAGCTCAAAATACTGAGAAACTATTTTATCTTTTTAGGATAACTTGTTTGCATGGAGTTTCACACTATAATTTAATTTCAAGTTTCGCAATTTCCACATATGTAGATTTGATGAAATCAGTGGGTTTGTCCAAATTCAGAGGCTTTATTTTTTGAAGGACCTGGCAACCGCAATGGTGCTAAAAACAAGCTTAAAATCTTATTTTGTATTTTTATTTTTACATATATAATGTTTTTTTAATTAATTAATATGTAAAGGGGTAATATTAGGTAACCTTGTGAAGCTATTGGTGTATTTAAGTATTCTGTACTGGTGTAGCGTTATCGAATAAATTGGTTAATAAAAGCTGTAAGTCAGTCTAGCAGTGCTTTTCTATATCGGAATCTGTCGATGCTAAACCTCAGATATCGGTATTGGTATCAGAAGTAAAAAAAGTTGGTCTGTGCATCTTTAGTTTCTAGAGACACATCCTGTTGTGTGATGAAACCGAAATTGAAGTTTTTGGGCATAATGACCATCCTTAACATTGGTGGAGTCTTGCAAACTTGAATGCATCGTCCCAACTGTAAAGTGTGGGGTGCCAGCATTATTTAACCCAAGTCATATAATTTATTTCTACCAAAAATGAAGGAAATATATGGAAACTGTCTGGTATATATAATAGACAGATAAATGAGCAAATATTACCTAATTCCAGGCAGTAAAAAAAAGAAAAGGTTCCCGTTTTACAGTGTATGTAAACAGCTGGTTTCAGCTGAATGGAGGTAAGTGTGTGTTTATGTCTTGTAAACATTGCTGGCAATATGGACTCTATTCGAAGGCAGCGACTCTCCACACAAACGATCACCTTGCAGAGTCCAGAGTCATCCATCAAACTGAAACCGGTTCGCTCGGACGAATTCGAGCGAAGCCGGGGAGACGGATCACGCGGTCGGAAACAGATGCTCTCCAGTCTTGTTTGCCTACAGTCTCGCATGGACGCCTAAAAACGCTTCTGCAAACACCCAGACACGCCCCGCGCCCCACACACTGTTTGAGCAGACAGTATTAGCCCCGGCAAACAGGGCCGCGCATCCATCAAGGGGCAGTTCCCGTTTCCGGGGGAGGTCAGTGTGAGCGACGCCGTTTCACCCGTTAATCCCCACCTGCTCTTCTCAGACCTCTCCATCTTTGTTCTGTTTACCCCCCCCCACCCTTTCTCTCCAAACATTATCCACCCCTCTCCCCCCAATTCAACCATCGATCTTCTTTTACCTCAGTCCACCTCTCGGTTCCCCTTCTTTTCCACATTGATCCACTCCTCTTCCCCTCAGGAAGGCAAACACTCCACAGGTTGGACTCCCCCTGTCCTCCCCACAGACGGTGGGTTTGCTCAGGGATTAGGTTGGGCTTTGTGCTGCCGAGGAAGGAAGGAACTAATCAGACTCTTATTTGTCATTGCATTCTGTGTCTTATTGTGAGAAGGGAACCTGATCCGCATACTCGCTGATGTACACACGGTGAGCGGGTCGAGCTGGGTTGCCAGGTCTGACGGACAGTATCCAGCACAAAAACAATGTAAAAACCCACCCAACTCCAGAAAAAACACGTCCAAACCTCAACCTCCAATAAAATTTATGTTAATGGTGCCAGATATAGTCATTAGCTCATCATCTATCAGCCATCAGAGGAGACGGCGGCGATTTATTCAGGCGTTGGGGCCACAAACCCCACCTACTTGGGAGCGGCCATGCTCCTTAATTGGTGAGAATTACAGAAGATGCTATTCTGTAACTCTCTTTACAGAAGAGTTATGGATTCAACATTTTCCTTGAACTGTGTGATGATGTGAGAGCTCCGGTGGAGCCAGCTGCACGCTATCTGGAAAACAAAAACAAGCCATCATCCTCTACCATTTCCTGTAATCTTCTTTGTTGTTTCTGCCAGTAGTAATCACATGACTCTCGTGACACGAAAAAAGTATTTCCATTGCAATTTTGTGAACTACATCTAATTTGATACGGCTGAAAAACTGCCTCATCTTGGTGCAAAAACCTTTTTTGAAATTTTTGTAATTCTAATTTGAGCAGTTTAATGGTTATAGTTCACATTTTTTGAAGCTTTTTCTTGAAAAATACAAATTTATTTGAAATTGCCGTGTTCACCATTGAGCAAAATTATTTTCGGAATTTCAATTCGCACAATTCTAAATCCTTTTAGTGACTTCAGATATGTGACAGTTTGCTGCATTTTCGGTTGTCCTTTATTATGTTCTGTCCGGAACCACATCCCACTGGAACTGCAAAGGACTGGACTCTTTTATCACAATGATACTTGAGTTTTTTTGTCCTTAAATGGACTAATCATTGATGATGTCACGTTTGACAAATTCTAGAGATTTTAAAATAAGTAACTGGAGCTAGTGAAGTAACCTGACATTTTATTAAATGTTTTTCTGCCACACATTTACAACAATTTCCAAAGAATCTTCTATGAAACCTTTCTAAAAACCCACCAAATGTTGCAAAAAAGCAGCCCAAATTATAATAACCCACCCAAAACTGTCTTTTTACAGCCAAACGTGCTCCAAAGCAACCCAATTGGGGAGAAACCCGCCTAATCTGGCAACACTGGGGCCGAGCTGAATGAAAGCTGAGAAATGACTGCTTCGCTCTGCAACGTCTGATTCCTCTGCGTGCGAACCTGGAGGGGTGCAGCGTGGGCGTGCGTTCGCTGCTCGGCCCTTTTGCAGTTTTCCCCGCACACGCATGCGAGTGTTCGGCGCCGCCCCGCTGCTCTGTTTCTGCCTTTATTCCCAGGGCAGTTGTTTTTCTTTTTCTTTTCTTCTTCTTTTTTTTTTTTGAGTTGCTGGCTGATGTATGGGATATGGATCTTTGTTTTTCCTCATCAGCAGCGGCTCTGATTTGACAAATTCTGTTTTCCCTGCTGTCGGCGGGGTCACCGCGACAACGGGAGGCAGCTGCGCGAGGTGATGCATGTGTGAGCTCCTATTCGCTCTGCGGCCACAGTGTTTCCAGGCATCAGCACAGCATTATGTGCTGCACATTCTCTACTTTAGCTGATCAACAGCCTGATTTGTCATAACCCTCTTAGGTTTGTCTCTGGGAAAACTAAAGGAGCTGTGACGGGACTCAAATTTTCTGCTGCCCTTGTTTTGCTTGACTCATTGTTATCTAAACTCCAAGCAACGGTTCAATTTAAAAATACTTCATTTATCCCAAATTAAATGTTGATGAACTCATATAATTTAAGAATCTTTATGCATGTTTGAGAAATCCTTTAATCTCCCTTGGCAACCATTCAGTGGGCAAAATGCCAGGGTGGACCGAGCTCCTCCTTCGAGGACGAAGCTTCTCCTCCAAGTCGCATTGTCCAAGCTTCTGAGGTTTAGCCTCACAGAGTAGCTCCTTCAGACTAGCCAGCAGCAATTAGCAAACACACTCTGAGCTAATTATACGAGCTACTTCTCATTGCATAACAGGTTAATAGAGGAGCCATGTTGTGATGACTTCCTGACGTCAGAGGAGATTCTTAAAGAGACAGAAGCTCAATTTTAAGGCGCTAAATAAAGTAATTTCCCTTGTCATGTTTGACAGAATCATTGTTTATAATATGTTGACTTGATTGCATTATGAAATACATCTCATTGCCTGTTTACATTTTTCTATTGAATCAACATTTTCTTACACTAAAATCATTCTACATAACTAGCTTAAAATTTAGGCAACACAGAGAACATTTTCAGTGTTTTCATGTTGTCATGGGAACACCATTACATAACAATGTTCTCATGACAGCTTCATCAAACCTGATGAAAACCACAAAGTTTGCATCTGATTCCAGCGCCGGCTTATTTTTTTCCAGTGTATGTAATTTTTCTTAAACCAACTTTAAGTCATTTGTCTTTCCATTAGGTGTCTGCCCATTTTACTTGGACTATGCCAAATTATGACTACGGTGAACTAGAGCTGCCAACATAAAATATTGGTTTTCCCCTATTTGGAGGGCAACGACCACATAGGCAGACAGCAGATGTTTGGGTCACACAGCATAAGATGAAGCATTATAACTGAGTCTCATCTGACCAGTCTTTGTGACAAGCTATTAAGCAGGTGTGTCTGAATTTTGCTGCAACATTCAGAAGCAATAAAGCAATATTTTTTGTTTCAATAATTGTCAACTTTAAACCAAAATTGGGACAAAAATTGCCCAAATTTATTCAGAACTTTTAGAAGTGAGACCCGTTTCCCACCTGCAAGTGAAGAAAAAACCCCCAACAGAAAACACACTGGATTGTTAGGAGTAATTCAAGACTTGGAACACGTGTGTATTTTTTAAACCAACTTGAAATAAGAGGAAATGTTCTTCTGAGTTATTAATCATATTTTTCTCTGATTCTTCCCACAGCCTGTTGTGCACATCTGGAGTCCAGGTGAGGAATAAAAGGAGCCAACTTTAAAATGCTTAAACCTTCAGCAGCACAGTTTGGCAATAACATAAAAAATAAAGAAGAAATGGAAAGTAAACTATTGGGGATGCTTGACGGCAAGAGGTGATGACAGACACGGTTATGTTTAATCTTTTTTCATATCGAGCAACTGCTGCCAAATACAGCAATCCCTGAACTGTACAGTATCTCCTCTTGATGAATGTTTAGTTTTTACAACTTTAATTTTTTACATGATGGTAGATTATTAAAAATTTGACTTGGAACTGTTTGCATTGGATACAAATGTGTTACAGAAAACTAGTTTTCATCTGATATTGGTCATCCAATCAGGTGTGCTCAAAGATATTGTAAAAATACTCATATTCACTGGAATTTTCTACGTTTTAACACAAACGTCAATATAATTTCTTGCGACTTTATATGAAGTGGATTGAAAAATCCTAAATAAAATCCAGTGAAACCATTTGCTTTCAGCACTCTTTTTATTAGTAGATTAATCAGAGAAAGTGAATATTATGTTGATAGAACAACTGTTGTTCATGCCACAAATATAGAAGAATGGCAAGAAGTATGCAACAGTTAAATTTAGATCATTTCTGGGGTGTTTTTATACTTGATACTACAGTAGACTCGGTTCGATTGGGGACCAAAGTTGAAACATTTGTTACATTTTTAGCTGGTACTCTTCTCTTTCACACAGAACTGTGTCAAACGAACCAAACACTTGAAAAACCCGTTCCCCTCCCCGCCTGTGGGGGCGCTGCATCAAAAGCTACTGAAGGAAACAACACAAAAACTTTTGAGGAAGACACAGTGCAACTTTCTACTTCAGGAAGTGTAAACAAAAATGGTGTCATATTTTAGCGGTTGTAGGATTACATTTTTGTCATTGTGAAGAGATAATGAGGCTTTTCTTCCTTTCAAGTGCCAGTCTTGTGCATTTGTTGTGATTGTATTTACCCAGAAGACCCTACGTCGTAGTTCACTTCATGTGTTTGGAGCGGTGTCCGGTCCACTTGCCGTTCACATATGCCACCAGAGTTCACTTCAACCAAACCGAGTCCTAGCTCTGTAGGCAAACCAAAGTCCACTATTTTGGTCCACTTGTGCATCCACACGTCCCAAATGCACCAGACTTTCTAGACAAACAAACCGGAGTTTGATTAAAGTGGACTAAACAGGATTAGTGTGAATGCTCCCTAAATGTGGAAAGCAAAGTGAAGTTTACAAACGTATATCTTACTTTTCAGATTTTTATTGTACACGCTGTAGTTGCAAGTGCCTGCAGTAAAGTACGATGTCTTGTTTTTTGCAACCTCCCCCTTCAAAATCTTAATGGGATTCAAGCCTAGCAAAAAAAAAAAAAAAAACTTTCCAGTTTCTTTATCTTAAAGTTTGGATCTAAAATCCTGCAATAAGTGACAATGTACGTTGATATTTATTATACGGAATTTTTGTTTCTTAATGAGCCTGTACAGATCACTACAATAAAAAAACAATTCTAGAGCCACAAATAAAAGATTCATACCATCACCTTCCTAAAACAGTATGCCATTTTTTTTACAAAAGTGGTTTTGACAAAAAAAAAAATCACCACCTTTTCTTTCCAAAACATGTTTTAGACACACAAAAAAGATAAAAATCATATTTGGTAAAAAAAACGATGTAAGCCAATATTTGCTTCTCTTGTTAATCACCATGATGGATTCTCACTTTACCTTCAAGCCGCTCCTGCTGTACCATGAGACGTAGTTTGGGAGACATTTGGTCAAACACGCGGCTCTCATCCCATACTTATTCCCAACCGCGACGTGCTCAGACTGGAGAGAGCGTCTATGTCACCAGCTGGCTGCTTCTCCAGCACGCTCCCACCATTTCTCATTAAGGGGATTTTTTTTGTGTGTTTGCGTGTGTGTGTGCGTGCGTGTGTATGTGTGTGTGTCTTGGATGGAGTGATGCTGAGCTGGCCCGCTGTGCTCATAACGACAGCAAAACTCCCTGGGCTGCTGCCACCCAACTGGACCCGGAGAGGCATCAGGCAGCTCAACACGGACCAACACACACACACACACACGCACACACACGCACGCATGCACACAAGCAGACACACACATCTCCATACATACATCTGTTTGTTTATCCTGGCAATCACGTCGCTCATAATGCTGTGATTTTTTTTTCCTCAGAAATGATTAATTAGCTTCAGATCTAATCATGTGGAGCAATGTGACCAGACTGCCTCCGTTAATTATCACTGCGAGCACATGCTGAGCTAGGCTCACTCTGGCTGAATGAAGTAACTCCGTAGAACAGCTTTATTAAATCTAGTACATGCTGTCTGGTTAATTTATTGCTGGATGCCTGCTTTATTTACACACCGGAGATAAAAAAAAAAAAAAAAAAAGGCAGACGTATCGATTTAGTCAAAAGAGAGTTTGACGCACGCATGCCATTGGAAGCCGAAGCTTTTGGAAATGATAAAAATATTTCCCAAATTGTTCGGGGCTTTAAAGTTTGCATTTAATATGTGCAGTTATATAACATAATCAATATTATATTGGAGTTATAGAGTTATATTTGATGCTAGAAGCACAGGTGAAGCTGTGAAAAATTAGGCTAACAATCTAATCAGTGCCCAGCTTTATATAAAGACAATTGATTGGATTAGATTTCTGCAGCTCCTCCAGAGTAGCATAGACTTTCATGGATGTCCTGGTTGTTGGTTAACGTGTTTTCCAGCTACACAGAATCATTTTATAGCATAATCAATTTACTATATTACCTTCAGTTATGAAAATGCTATATATATATATATATATATATATATATATATATATATATATATATATATATATATATATATATATATATATATATTCAATTTGACCTTCAGTGACTTGAAATTGGGCCTCTGTCTCTTTAAGAAGCTCCAGCTCTTTCTGAAAGAGGAGGAGCTAGCAGCTCGAAGGTGGTGCTGAGTTCACTCAGGCGTTTTGCACAGCTGAATGGTTGCCACGGGAGATAAAAAAAAAATCAAGGCGACACTCCAGGTATGGTTTTGATAAGAGAAAAATATTAAAGCTAAAAAAAGTTGATTTCACATGATACTGCCCCTTTAAGGATATTTCATTTTTAATTTCACCTTATAGAAATTCATTACCACCTCAAATATAATGAGAACAATTCAGATGATCTGATTAGTTTGCTATAGGTACATTTTTTTTAAGTGCTTCCTTTTGTGTTTAGGTAATTCAGTCAAAAGATGCAAACCATGAGCTCTTCTTCTGGTTAAAAAGAAGAAGAGGTGCTGCGCTAAGAGACGTTCAGCTTTTTATGCCTTGAGATTCTGTCCATCAACTTCACAAAACAAATCCTTAACAAGAAGCAATCCAGAGAAACACACCTTTATTAATCGAAAGGACAAACATGTTAAAGATATAAACTCCTGCATCCAGACGTCCTAAATCCAATCCTGTTTCCAATCAGTGTCAGCAAACACTTTATGGGAAAACTTTGGCAAAGTGGTCTTGCCAGCCTTTGATAACGTAAAGCTTGGATTTCAAGTGACAGCTAAACCCTTGCCAAATATCTCATGCGTCTACTTGTTACACATCGGAGCATTAGCATACATCGGCATACCTGTGAGGACAGAGAGGTTAAAAAGAAAACAAACAGAAAAAACAAAACAAAAAACATTGAGTTCCAACAATATGAGCTGGTAAAGACCTGTTTTAACCCAGAGTTCCTATTCGTGACAGCTATTTCTTCTTGATTTATGACCTGGAGGTGAAACAGAGTTTCCCCGTCCACCTAGGAGTGAGCAAACTAATGAACCAGATGCATTATTTATTATTGAAAAAGGAAAGCCTGGAACAAAAGCCGAGGCTTTGCTGAAAAACACTGAAATGTTCCAAATGCAGAGAAAGAATGCTGTTTCTCCCTGCATGTCAAGCTCAGGCCCATGCCAAATGCAATATTAAGTATACTGGTGGTAATGTGAGTAGATGATAGACGATTTCGCTTCTAGATTGTGTGTTGTTCTGATAAGGGTTGAAAAGACATGCAGACTGTTGCAAAAAATATATCTGGTGGAATTTAAAGCGATATTAAAGGGGTGTTTTGATGTGAAGTTCAGGCAGAAGGCTAAGAACTGATGGTTAGTGTGAGAACAGCCAAAAACAAAGCAAACTTTTACCTACTTAAAGCTACTCTGCTGTCAAAAAGGTCACGGCGGTTTATAAAAACCCTATTTTAGAAACCATTAAGCTGACTACGCATTCAAACTGGAAGGTAGGAGGCAGCGTGCTTCCAGTGACATTCCTACATGTAGCATGTACTGAAAGACATTCAGAAACACAGACTTTAATCTATGTAATTAATTCCAATTAATTACATTTATTATAGACGTTTCAATGCTACTAATCCCTTTTGTTTGTTTTTCCTACGAAAGTCCCCAGCTGGAACCTTTGTATTTGTATGTTCCTGGTACACCCATAACTCTGACGCACAAGCGACATCCACAACCCACATGGATGGACGATAAAGCAACTTCTCTTGACCCAGTGAGAGTTGATTTTTGCTTCAAAGAATGATCTGATTGGATGCTGGAAAAGACCATTGCTGTGTTCAAGTTGTGCTAAAAGGAGTTAGCCTATCAGCAAAGCTGTTCAAGCCTAAGATAGCATCTCATTGCTAAACATGTTGCAGCAGCGCAAATGCTAACGCTAATGTCAACATGCACAGTCCCACATTTCGAAAGAAAGTAATTTTCAAACATGTTCCATGAATCATCAGGGCTTCATGAAATACTTTAAACATAGATATAACATCACTTTGTACCAATTTGAAGGTTCAACAACCAAAATAATAGATTAAAACTATTCATTCAACAATTTAATAGCAAAAGGGCTTTTGAACTGAAAATGTTCTTCCAATTAAATAATTGCAGACCCTTAATTGGATTAAACATGGGCACTACCTCTTTTATGCAGATAAAAGACTTATTGAACTTATTTTATGTTTATGATCCTCCGTTTCAGACAGGAAGATAATTGGTGGTGCACCGCCTCCAAAGCGTATTTTTGTGGATTTTCTGTAAGTGTTTCATTTAAATTAATTATAAACTTCTGACATCAGATTGAAGTGTAACAAAAACATATTTTAACAAGCAGCTGTAACATTTGTTTAACAGTTGTGAAAATCAGGTTTAGTTTGAGCTTCCTGTCGGTCCAACCTGCAAAATTATCATCGGCATTTAAGATCACTTAATTTTTACAAGAGCTAGTAAATTTCTCAGCCAAAACTACACTTCAAAGGTTCTGAACTTTTACCAACTCTTGCATGTTTAACATTTTTAAAATTTTATTTTTATATAACATTGTCATTTCCAAGCAAAGATAGCCTCTTTCCATGGGCAATTTTTTTATGCTGTCCTGAAGGATGCAAAAAGCTTCCTTTTTTAAATTTATAATTTCTTTTTTTTCTCTATATGGTCAATGTTCTTGTGGTTTTTATGGCTGGGGGCTAGTAAGCCACTGGTTTGCTGCTTTGCACATCAAACTCTTCAAATAGTTTTGAGGGGAAAAAACATGCTGTTTTTTTTTTAAATATAGAAATAGGGGTGACATTCTGGGAAATACTTCTTTTTTGCTTTCACAATGATTTACTGTAAGCACATTCAAGATTTGTTAGACGTGACAGAAGGGAAAGCCCTTTAGGATGTAAAAACAAACCTAAATTAAACCTAATACTTCACTTTTATTAAGATCCATGTTTTAGCAAACACAGGAAATAAGTTATGGGTAGCCGCAGCCAGCGGGGCTCACCCTTTGCTATTACTGTTTATCTCTGTTTTTCTTCCACGCGATAAGTCTGTACTCTGGCCCAAAAGCTTTGTTGCTTTTAACCATAATGTCATCAATCATGGCAGCATTTAGCAATTCCTTCACATTAATAACATCCTTGCAAAAAAATTAAAAAATCCTTATTGGCCTGACGGCAGTAAGTGAAATATGTTGAAGTAGTCTGGATGTGACGCTAGAAATGAGACTGACATCATATACAAGTTTTATTTGTGCTCTGCAAAATAAAAAAAGAGAAATAACAACGTGCCTAAGCGTGTATGAAGCAACCGGCTGGTTGCTTCGTACACGCTCTGGCAAGTGATGACTTAAAGTCACTTTCTAAACTCCTTTCATAATGAGGAAGTGGGATTTTATGATAAAATACATAGTCAGCAGTTTCTCAGTTTGTCATTCTTCATTGGAATCAGCAACTGTGGATCAGAAGCCAATTAAATGGCAGAAGGGTGCTCAGTCATGTTTCCAGAAAATGTTTCAGAATTCAGTTATCAGTAGTAGGAACAAAAATAAGCTGTTACACATTGATTTAAGTGCATGAATACAAAATATTTTGTATGCATAAATGATAGAAGGAGGGAAAAAATATCTGTTTATTTAATGAGGGTACTCACTGACAAAGTGGCGACTTGACCCAGAGTATTTATTTTCTGACTAGTCTTAAAGCATATAAAAAAAAAATCATAATCATGTGATGATTTAGGCTTCCATACTGGAGTACATATTTTGCCATAAGAGTGAACAATTAGCTCCAATAATAGCATATGCGCCCTATTTGCATATGCTATTTCCACAGTGCATGCCACTAGCTACGTTTCCATTACAAATATGAGTAAAACTTTGTCGATAGTCGGCTAATGTTGAAACAAAACTACAATTTTTCCAATTGTGACGTTTCAGTTACAGAAGAAACGCAATTAAAATAATGGTTGAATAAGTTTGCTTATGCATTAAGTCATTAAACAATCCGTGCTGCTGTCCTACTTCTACTTCCTGTCATCTCCTTTGTCATTTCTGGCAGTAGTAACATCCGGTTGTTGATTTCATGTAATGCAAAAAAAGCATTTCTGTTGCAGTTTTTGAGAAATTGCACTGATTTCCATACAACTAAGAAACCACCTCATCCTAATGCTAAAACTTTTATCACAAATCGTGAGTTTTTTCTTTTTTTTTTTCAAAATTGCCGTATTGCCATTAAACTAATACATTTTCATAATCCCATTTTGTGCATTTTTAACATCGACGGAAACACGGCTACTGTTCATAAAGATTATTTCTCACATTTTATAACCCAAGCAATCCAATCATCTGTCTGTCACTTCAGATCGTGTTGAATGGGAACAACATTTTGCTGAAACTACATCCCTTTATTCGTACCCAGATGGCGTCATTTATCACACAAGCAAACAGGAGACACCGCGTGCGTCCCAGTCATTTGGAACGACAACAGGAATCCAGACTCTGACTTGTGGCTTTGATGGGGAGAAATCCGGCCGTCCACGGTGGCTCGAAATGCTGTCAGCGGCGAGGCGGCTCATCTTCTCGGATGACGAGAAGATGAGCAGTATTTTATTTTTCTTTCATCGACACTTGGTTAACTTTGAGCCACGAGATAAGACGGATATTTCTCTGACTGCTAGTCTGGCTAATCTGCATTGACAGCTGTGTGATGACACCAGGAATTAGTCGTTGCTCATGCAAATAGAGCGCATATGCTAATACTGGAGCTAATTGTTCTATAGAGGGGGGAGGAGCGGGGAGATGTTGGGCGGCTTGTCATGTGGAAGTTTGTTGGATGGAGACGTGAGCCTGCTTTGTGTTCCGCCACCTGAACGTTTTCCAGCAGCCCTCATTACAAACACAGAGACTGAGCTCTGAAACAACAACATTCAGCTCGGATTGTGACAGATGGCAAATTTGTGGAATATTTACCTTGCTCCAAATTTGAGCAGAGCAGAAATTCTGTCGCTGAGTGTGAAAAGTACATTCATAGTTGCCAAATGGCAATTATGTATTTACATTTATGAGAGAACTAGTAATATACATATAATATAATGTGTTGTATTATATTATAATATTTTGGTATTGATCCGATACCAAATAAATACCAAGTAAATACAGTAAATAAAGTATCGGTACCTGCAATATGACCCCGTATCGCCAATACAGATGGTTTATAATCACCTTCAGGTGTTTTTGTGTTTTGTTTCCTTTGAATTGTTTTGTTCAAATGTATGACAGGTTTTGGATAAAATCAATAGGTATCAGCAAAATATTTTAATTTCATATTAGCTTGATTTGCAGACACATTTCTTCAATAAGTGCAAATAAATTATCATTCGAAATCAAAATTTGATTTGAGGTAGAGTTGGGAAACTACAATGCGAAAATAAAATAAAATTTCCAAACAAAATCTGAAACTAGAGTATTGATCTTACCAAGATAACATTGATCCAATACCGATACTGACTTGGTGTCGATATTATCGATGTTTTGGATTGACCCCCCCACCTTGAGAGCAGACATCATCCATTAAAACAAGAGGACAATCCAGACAATTTTATTAATACTACTCAACATGTAAAGTACCTTACAGAAGTATTAATTTACCTTGAAATATTTCACATCAAGCTTGTTTCAGTCCATCATCTCGTGGAAAATAGAATAAACTTGATTGATTGATAGGGTAGAAAAGTTTTTAACAGAACATTATTTACATGAAAGAGTTACAAGAATAAAACCAGCAGTTAAATGTAGAATTAAAAAGAACTATATGCCACAATCTGGGTAGGAGACACAACAAATATGCAAAAGAAGAAGAAGAGGCTCTCAGCAGGTACATGGAACTTTGTGGCCAACATGAATCCGATAATGATTACGTCCAGCCAAACCAGACACCGACTCATGTAAAGTAACAGTCCTGGTATAACCCAATTGGTCCAGTCTCTAAAAATCATGTCAGAAAACACAACAGAACTTGTTGGGAAGTGTTCAATCATCATGTTGAAATGGATTCATGATGACTGCCACAATCGATACCAAAACAATTATGACTAAACTCTTTTAGTGGTCGTAATGAAGCGCTTAGTTTTGCAACTAAACTAACAAAAGTAGCAACCTTGGTAAAAGAAAAAGCTCTGTGAAACATCACATTTTCAGTTCTGTAATGTTCATTAAAATCGCCGCCTTTCAGGGTTTTTTTCACGATCCTCAGGAATTCAGTGTCTCGGATAACATTTACCGAGGCCTTGATTGTCTTTTGAATGTTGCAGGAAGTTCATTACCACTTGATGCAAATTTAACGCCTTCTCAAATGCCCCAACTCTACAGACCTTTCCTCAACAATCTAAGGGCATTGGGCTCCCGCAGCTGTCCGGCACTCTCAAATTTTGAATAATTGATGCCCGCGGAGGCGGTTGGGAGGGGAGCGCTTTCGGTTTGCGGTGTAATTAAGAAATGGCTGGAGCGGCTGAGGTCGGCATGAGGTATCAAACAGCTTTCAGGGAGAAATCTCAAGGAAAACTACTCATGGGATTGTTACTGAAAAAATCTGAATCATCCTTTGCTGACTACAGAGGGATTGTTATGGTTTTGGCTAATTACTGGGACTGCATTGAGTTTCAGGGGAGTGCCTGAAGTAAAACAAAAACAAAAAAAAAACCCATTCCTATACTGATTTAATACGATTATAACAATATAAATATAAAAAAATAATAACCCTATAATATTTATTAATCTCCTGGTATGACCTTTTTTCAGATTAATTTGGCTAATTACTATCTGATCGATTGAAGGCATTTATACCCAGCAGGGCATTCAGGAACGACGCGTCCAGGCTTCCTCCCCACAGAGCCCCTAAGACTGCCCCACTCAGCTCCTTCAGACTAGCCAGCAGCAATTAGCAAACACCAAACTGTGCATCTGCTGAGCTCATTATAGGAGCTAGTGTTAAATTACAAAGTCAGATTTTTTTTTATCAAATTTTTTTTAACAACTAAAGGTTGTGCAGTTATTTGATTAAGCTATAAAATGGCACCATGTGTCTAGAAAACATATAATACTGCCCTTTTAATGAGAGTTAGCTGAAAACACTTTGTACCATCTGTTGCAGCCAATGGCTGTACAGACAGTCATTAGGTTTTGTAGATCATTGCTTTTTCATATGATCATGTTGGTTTGGAAATCTTTCAACTCTAATACTTGCCATACTTATATATATATATATATATAATTTTAAAAAGTGAGCAAGGCACCTTTCCACTTTAAAAGCAAAAGCAATAATTGCATACATTTAATATTTATCTGACTGTATTTTGAACTCTTGTAAACCAGATTTCCAATTTAATGCCACTTAACTCTTGTCCAAAGCGCCTCAACTGTATTTTGTCCAGTCTTACCAATATGGTTGAACCATGCTGTAGATTAGTAAATTCACATATATTGCATTTTTTGTCAAATATTTGCTATTTATTTCCCTATTTGAGTTTCTTGAATAAATTAAGTCTCAGCTTTGTGGTCACAGTCTACATATTGAGTCTGTTTTCTTTCTTTCCTGCTAACCTAAAAAAAGCCCATTTCCTATTATAATCTGCTCATTGTGCTAATTTTTCAAATCCGACCATGACAGTGAAGGTAACCGAGGCCCATTGGACCTGCTGTACTGTACCGCAGACCACCGCTGCTCTGCTGGCGATCCGATCAAAGGACAGGCCTTCTTGGCCCCGCCTGGCTTCCTGGGTTCACATTTCCAGTTAACTAGATGTAATTTGGATTTCTGCCAGGGGGTAAATAGAACACAGGCAAGCCCTGGGAAGGCAAAAAAAAAAAAAAAAAAAAAGTCTATAATCCCTGCTGGAGGTAAATTTGCACATGTTCGCACGAGCATATATAAGCGCAGCGTTCTACTTTTTTTGATTTCTTCTCACTGATTCACTTGAGCACACACACACACACATGCAAGATCAATGACGCTCTGGGTTACCGATGTCTCCTCCCCGACCACACAGTGGGAGATCCCAGGCTTGTTTGTCTGGGTGGCCGCGGAGCGCCGTCGGGGGGGTCAGAGTTTAAGCTGGAACAGTATTCCTGGCAGCTGAGGCGGTGCTGAGCGGTAAGACGGAAACAACAATAGGCCAGGCTCCATCTTGGACCCCTGAGGGACTGTCCGGTTAAAGGAATACAGCTAGTCTGGCTCCAGTAGACATCAATGAATCCAGCCTGGTCTGTCTGAGCAAACGTACACAAAAACCACAAACGAGTTGACAAGAAAGTCACGAGTATCGAACGTTGGAAGTCGCAATTTATCATCTGGAACGCAAAAGATTAGCATGACGTGTAATTATGTATTACTGCCGTGGTCGCACAGGAATTTAGGATGGTTCAACCCAATGTCTTAGTTAATCTCCTTATCCTGCTCCTTACTGTGATGGTTAGATAAATCATCCATTCACCATATAACCACAATATATTTCTCTTGCCACAAATAATTTCTCTCTGTTTTGCATTTCTGACTTCTGTACTTCATCAATTCTTTTGTGTCGTAGCTAAAAAGACGACAGGGCTTGAAAGCAGCAAAACAGAAAAGGGCAAGTAGGAGGACACCTTGTGGTACGCCAACGGTCAGATGATCCAGATGTAATCTGGATGTTTCAGGATGTAAAAATGATTTAACTTGGTTTTTCTTCCATACTTTTCGAATTTCCAGAGTTAAAACACCCAACTAGTTCATGAAAAGATGCTAGTATTATTTTCTATTAAACCTGATTCAGGCCAGTGGTCAGCGCGCCAATGAATGACGCCCATCGTGCCTTTGAACTAGAATAGATAGAAGTTCAAACCCAAACATTTCAACACCATCAACCATTTTCTCCCCATGTAGAAACTCACCGTCTGGTCAGAAGGACTTCGACTCCATCGAGTTTATTGAGTTTATTTCCACCATTTTCTTTCAAGGATCTTTTGATTGTCACATTTTAAAGAACGTCTCGCCTCTGTCACCTTCACCGTTTTCTTTTTTTCCAGAGCGTTTGATGGAGGGGACTTAAAGTTCCTCACAAATAAAGACACTTTTCCAGTGAGGCAGTAAATGAACGGAAGCAAAAAGTGAGCAGCCGAGGTGTTGCTTCATCATTCAGCCTTCTGTCATGTCTAAATGGAGCTAATGAGATTTGTCTTTACTGTAATGATTGCCTAAAAAATTAGAGAATTAAATTAAAGACACACTTCCAATCTGTGTTCTTTAAAGACAATAATCTGAACTGTGAAGGACTTTGAGATAGGCAGTGTACACCAAGATGTGTTACAACTAACAATTTTCTGAGTTAGTTTAATCAGCCAATTTATACATTACTTTAAATTAAACAGGTTTTTAATGTAGCTGTCACAACAATGTCTTATTGCACTTTTTTACATCCTGATTGTTACTGGAGAAAACTTTTAGTGTCCAGCTTTGATCATAGGTCATATTTCATCATCATCAGTTGATCTAAGCAGATCAGAGTCACTGCGGCAAATTAAACAGATATTAAACCCTGGGGGCATTTAATGCTTTATTGATGGGTATGGAGACAAAGCCTTTGCAGTACACAATAAACCTCTAAATGAGATGGTACCATTTTGAGTGTCTTGGAACCTGTTTGATATGGGGTTGTTTGAGTTTGACTATAGTTCTACCAAAAAATGTGTCTGACCAAATAGATGTGTTGTGTTGCACTTATTTCAATAGAACAGTTTTTTTGTTCTTTTTTTGGACATCACTCCTATTCGTTTGACCGTGGAGCCTATTCGGGCTCCACGGTTTAATTACCTTGGTTTAAGTGACTTGACGGCAGGCGAACCAGAAGTGGTCTAATTTCGCCTTGGGTGGAAGCAAGAGGGATAAATTAACCTTAAAACTGCTCCTTACTTTCGTTGTTGAGTATTGCCCTACATGGTGAGTTGATGTTGAATGCTGTTAGCTTTTGAGAGATATGTCTTTTGTTCTGCTTGTGGGTTTGATAAATTAGCTTCAGGTTAATGAAAATGCTAGTGGTTAACAGCTAACTAGCACAGCTAGGACTTGTTTATTGCACAGTGGGGTATAATTATGATGTTTATGTATAGTGTTGAGAGAGTAAACTACTTGCCTCATAATTTGTTGGTTAAATCAAAATGAGTGATGATGCGCTCATATGGTTTATGCTAAATGTTTAAATCTGTTATTTTAATATTATTAAATACTAAGTGTTGCAGTTAGAGTTTGCCTGGCATGCCTGCATAATGCTCCAGGCAATAAAATCACGACTAACTTATGTTCTTAGTAATATTGAGTAATTTGAAAATTGAATTTTCAAGAGTAATTTTCAAAAGTAATTTGAAAATTACTTCATATAAATGGATGCTTCACGTCATGAATTACACAGCTTTTGCATGCATTTTAATAAATAAACCAAGAATAATTATCCCACTGTAAATCCCACCGGGAAGCATCACACTTCCAGAAACCGACTGTTATGTAAATATTTCACAGATTAAAGCAGCACAATTAACAAATCCAGCTGAAAATATATTCACACATTTTGTTTGTTTTTGTTTTTTCTTTAGTAGAACATATATCCGGTTGGAAGTCCAGTCCATATCCAGAAGAGTTCATTAGAGTCTCAGTCACGCACATGCTGTAGATTATCATAAGCAGTTGCTAACCTACAGATGTAGGTCTCGTTACCGTGGTGCGTTTTCGCGTTCGCATCCATCTTCCCGCGCTGCTACAGGAACCACGCTCGCAGCTGCACTCCAGGACGAGCCGTGATCATGTAAATCGCTGAGTGTTTTTAGTATGTACATATTTTACCATGTTAATCTATCTGACAGACCCAAACATAATGCTGACAAGGCCTTCTCCCCTCTGCTCCGTAGGCCAAGCTTCATAGCGTGCGCACGCACTCCGCTTCTGTCTAAGATAAAATATAAATAAATCATCGTATTCATCAATATTCATGCGTGACTGTGTCTTTTTTCATGCAATGTTGTCTATGGTTTTTGTTAATATGTGCAATACCATCCGCCCCGCCCCCACCTGCTTCTGTATTATGCTAGTTCTGTCAGCGCTCCAGCCGCTCTAGGTGGCAAAAAAAAAACAAAAAAAACAAAATTCTCTCGACAGAAAAGTTAGCAAATTTGTCTTTATTCCGTTCCTCTGATCTCGGCGTTCTCGGGGGAACTGAAATAGTTTCTGGCAAAACAACACTTGTTTTTTTTTTTTCTCTCTCTTTTTTCAATGCTTTTTCACTTCCAGTCTCTGAAAAGAGAAAGAGAGAGCTAGAGGGAAGCGCTCCATCTGCACCGGTTGTCAGGTAACTGTGCCGACACATCTGCGTCTGCTTTGGGAGCGCTGCAGCTGTGACCTCTGGTTTGATGTGCAAAAAGAAAACATCTAATATGGCATACACCATCTGCAGCTGAGTGGAGAGGAGAGGGGAGGAGGAAGAGGAGGAAGAGAGCGGGATGGAGGGAGATGGAGCATTTTAGAAATCCCTGCTATTTGTTCTCCCTGTCACTCGCTGCAATGGGAATGAAAACACTGCATTTGTTTAGCGCTCATGCGTTGGCTGCCTCCGCTTTCTCTTCATTGCATTTGAAGGTTAGACAAGATAAACAAAAAAAAAAAGTAAAAATCCAGAGGCCTGTCGCTGAAGTTGAGTGACAGGTCTCGGATCTGTTAGATTTTTATTATTATTTTTATTATTATTGGAGACTCTCTAATCTGCAGCTGTTGCTCCTGAAATTTATTTAACGGTTTACGGTATGGGAATCGACATGCCGGGTCGGTTGGGTTTTGTTTCACAGCGACTGAGGGACTCGAGCTCGTTTCACGCTCTCTAGATAAAACAATAGATGACATTTCTGCTCGTCTGCATCGCGGCAACGTTTTTATTGCCTACGTAATGCGGAAGATGTCCTGCAAACAGAGAAATACCGCACGTCAGCAGGGCGTCAAGTTGTTGTTTCAGATGTTCTCTGCTGGCTGGAAGTTTGAGTCTAACACAGCGACTTCCAGAAAACATTCACAGTGCTTGAAAATTGTTCAATTTGACCACTTTACAGCCCTAAAGTTTAGTTTATTCTGTTGGGATCTTATGTAATGGGACAACTCAAGGTGGTACATATTCACTCGTCTTGGCGACTCATTATCTGGAATATATAAAATCCCGTGCCTTCAAATCCAGCTGCGTTTAGAAGTTAAAACAGGGGCGGAACTTCAGAGGGAGAGTCTGATTGGATATCTCAAGTGATGCACTGCAAAAACACAAAATCTTACCATGTGTTTTTGGTCTAGTTTCAAGTGCAAATATCTTAGAAAACTGGAGATGAAACAAAACTAACTTACTTATTTCACTTAAAACATTTTCCCATGTTAAAAGTGAAATAATCTGCCAGTGGAATTAGTATGTTTTCATCAATATTAATGAACTATTGACCTAAAATAAGCTGCAAAGTTTGTTTTATTTCAAGTATTCTATATTAGCACTAGAAACTAGTCCATAAAACTTGATAAGGTTTTGTGTTTTTGCAGTCCACCCCAGCTCTTGAAAGATGCACAACTACAGTAAAAGATGAAGGCGCATGATTTATGATTTTTTTCTGTATGCATGGCAACATTATATTATATATTACATACACACATTTGCTGAGCTAGTTTGGTAAAAACATGGGAGGAAAAAGTCCAGGTATTTAAAGCTGGTAAAGACGTACAACAAGTTTTGACTCCACACCAAATGAAAATGTATTTTTAGATTTTTACTGTAAAACAACATAAAAAAACAAACTCGCTTGTCGGGTTGGGCATTTATTGTTTTTCTCTTATTGTGATAAATTTTTTGCCATGATGAGAATTTTGATGTATTGTTGCCACAATAAGTTCCAATTAATGATGTTTTTAGCTCCTTAAAATAGTGGGAATTGCTACTTTTCTGTTTTCTCCACTGTTTTTTCAACAAAAGGATCAATAAATATGATTGAATGCAGTTACTGTGTGCAGTTTAGTGGCACAAATCAAATTTTTTTATGTGACTGGTGTCCTAAAGAAGGATATTACAAATAGATATGGTTTTTCAAGAGCAGTATGGTAATGAATTTTGTGTCATCCAGTCATAGCCACACAGATACCTAAAAAAGAAGTGATCATTCTTATCATCACTTTTATCGTTGTCACAATAATACCTAACCCTCACAGTAAAACCAAGTTCATATTACCCTCCGCAAATTGCTTATTTTAACAATTTTGCACCACTTTGTGAATGTCCAGCTCAAAGAAACCCTGTATAGCACGCTGAGATATGTGATTATAACATGATACAATGATTAAGGGGTATGAAAACTTTTGCCAGGGAAGGTACAGGCTTTTGTTTTGGATTCTGCTGCCATCCAAAAGCAGAGACAGACTCTCAGCCATGAGACTTTGGGATGATTTTACTCCCCACTGGGCTGCATGTGTTTGCATGTACCCACTAGAGAGTTGATCCTGAGGGGGTTGACAGGTGGGCTGATGGGAGTTTCTGCGGTACCGCTTCCTCGTGCATAGCAATAGGATTAATGCTTTTGGAGGAAATATCTGTCTGCTGGCTGCTTTCTGTGTCTGTGTTTTAGAGGGGAGAGGGGGACAGAGGTTGCAGAGTCGAGACCAGGAACCCTGCGGTGCTAGGCGTCAGACAAGCTAGCATACCCTTATTAGGAGATTTTATTGACCGTCTTCCGCCAAACTCTATACCCTGAACCGTAACCACATCATTCCTGATCCCAGCCGGTACCTAAACTCAATTTACACCTTTCCCCCCCAACCCCGACCGCAACCCTAGAAATAATACCAACCTCCTTTGGTCTGCGCGCAAGTCCGTGTTATGAATACCGGCCCCAAACAACCTTGGTATTTTATTATGTTTTCCCTGAAAGGAGAACACTGTGGCGGCACAAACGAGGAAACGCAGACACACACGCCCACTCAAAAGTGAAAATTAAATACCAGCCCGACTCGTTATCTCTCCCCCCGCGTTGGTCAACAGCAGACCGCCTTGGATTGAGTCTCCACATGTTTCCGTGTAAATTCGCAGAGGAACACACATCCAGATTTCAAGGGACTCCTGTGAAAGCTCATTTGTCCAAACCGCAATTTTTTAACTTGGGCGAGCTGACGAGCAACTAAATTGCTTTTGCAGATGTGCAAAAATAATATTGTATCAATAAGCATATGTTGGAAAGCCCTTATATTTCAACCCCAAATCAGTTTGCAGGACTTCTGTATATTGGCTCTGCCTGTGCTGTACATTAAGAACAACTTCTGCTCCTTGGGGTTTCTGAGGTTAACTGTTTACCCTGTTGGAGTGAATTTATAATTAGCTTAAGCTTCTCAGATGCCAGGTAGTTGTTGCTTGACTTGCCATTTTTTGAGAATTCTGTTTTTTTTTTAATATATATATACATTTCCTTCTCATTTCATCTCAGAACGCATAGACTGCTAGAAAACTAGCCTTCCAGTTCTGCCTGTAATCCAAAGCAGGCAGATTCCTGCAACATAATTCCTTCAATTCCTGCAACACAGGTTCATTATAAAAAGAACATTACCCTTAAAGAACATTAAGATATGGATGAAAAATGAAAATGGCAGGAATTCTACATTGGCCCAATGTGGTTTGGTTGATTGAACAAATCTGACTTAACATATTTGTTTAGTTTGAATAGGACCAACTGGCAACATTTTTTTTATTTTTTACAATTTTCACAATGTGTTTGTGGAAACAATACAGACAATGACTTCCTAATCTTCCATAGCCATTTAAAGATGTCTGTGAGCTTAAAGCATTCAGAAGGAATAAACAATTTTGTGGAGATTCGGTTGCGCCTTCAAATAATTAACATACTTTTAATGCAGCCCTGTTCTGAATAGTGCATGTGTAATGGAGTCAGTTGTGTGGAACTCATGTGAAATTCTGCTCCAGAAGACGGGATGCCTTCATTTTCTGCACTGCCACTATCTTGTTTATGCAGGATCAGCTGACCTTCTAGGAATGAAACGTTAATGCTGTAGTGGTCAAAAAGCTGCATCACTTTTGGTCTCAAGCGCCAAGCCTTCAGTGGTCAGCTTAAACAATGTTGATTGTAGATCTTTGCTGTAATATTTTAGTCAAGATTTGGTAGATTCTGTAACTGTTGTACACAAATGTGGTGTAAATGGTGAGAGGTTTTTGCTGTCCGCTATTAGCAGATGATCAAGTTGTGTATGCTACAGTGTCAAATGGTTTTTAAGGTGATACTGGAACCTTTTTTATGACAATTTGTTTTGTTTTTTTGCAGTACCGGACACACAATAGTGTGTTAGGGGTGCTACCACTGGCAGCATAGAGCTGGATGTTGCTAAAAGTTGTTGTCTGGGTACAGTCAAGATATGAAAGAGATCTGAAATGCAAATGAGCCTTGACTTAAAAATTCCTTAATCTGGGCCACATGTCTTTTTGAAATCTCAGTGTTACCTGTGTAACTAAGGCAAAGTGAGATGAAGTTAGATGGCAATTTTCCTCGTTGAGGTGCCAATGTAGTATTTGTCAGGCTGAAAACCTCAGCTTAGTGAAGTTTGGCACAAGCACAACTCTTTTATCATCAAAGGCACCTACTGTCACTCTCTGAATTCAGAATGCTAGCGTTGCTTTTGAAAGCACGTCATAGTACGACTTCGTTGGCTCAAGCGTTTTCAAAGGGGATTGTTTTGGCTGCTACGTTGTGGAGACATATTGAAGAAAAGCCTGAAAAATGAAGTACGCTATAAAGAAGTTCAGACAGTTTTCTGTCTTCCCATCTGTTGGTGTTTCTAGACAAATGTTTAAATAAATTCTTTTTGAACAACATCATCACCACACAGTCCTGGTTATCTACATTTTGTGTGTGTGTGTGTGTGTGTGTGCGTGCGTGTATGTGTGTGTGTGTGTGTGTGTGTGTGTGTGTGTGTGTGTTCATCTTGTATTGACAATGCAATGCTCAAAAGGTTGAGCATTGAGTTTGTTGAGGTGAGTCAGTCTTACATGAGTTCAGACAGAGTGTCTGGGTCAAATAGCATGAGACTAAATAATGTTAACTTCTGGATAGAAAGGTGCTGAAGAGGTATTTATTTAAAACAGCAGGTTTTCATAAAAGAAAGGCAGGACACAATGTTGCCATAGATGTACAAGTGATTGCAAAGTTAAGGCTATAAATCACACCAGCAGTGAATTCAAATGGCCATGCAATGCAATGATTTGAAATGACTAGAAGTTCAACTTAATTAAAAGATAAAGCAGTTAGTCTGTATAGGCAACAGCATTAAATAGCAATCTACCGCTGGTTAGCCATTAGGCAGAAGAAATTTCACCTCTATTTGAATCTTATTTTAACGTTTTTGGGTGGAAGTTCAAACCATTATTTTACCTTAAACAAAGCCAGTTTATCAATTTCACTAAGCTTTCATTAATTTAATTTAGAAACAAATTCTGCCTTCACAATTGCAGAGAATGTTGTTTAAACTACTTAATTCACTGAAGGAATAAAATTGAACTTTCATTACATAGATATGGTTTTAAAATTAAACTAGATACCTGGGTACAGCTAACAAAATGGCAAAAATAAGACTTATTTTTGTTGTTGCAAAATAAGACTTATTTTTGTTTGATTACTAACTTTTCCTGTTAGTAATCAAATAATAATAATAAGTAATCAGATTTTTATGCATCTAGACCTGCAAAAAAAAAATCAGCTAATCAGAGTTTTCAGAGTTCATCACTTCTTTTATTTGATTACTAACAGGAAAAGACAATCAATATGCTGTAGGTTTGATGAAATCCCTTAAAATAACCGACTTGCTACATTTCATTCTACTGTAAGAAGAAACCAGGGATTAAGAATGGATCCAAGTTATCGCATGAGGTGCCACCAGACTTCTCATTGAAGTAAAACCTGTCTTAGAAAGTGCTATCCACTTGATCTCAGCCTGACTTCATGTGATGAAATAAGTGTAAGAGAATGAAGCAAGTGTCAGCTATTATGGGTGTTTGCTGGACAGCTTGTATCTCTGTTTCAGACTCTTACATGGAAAGAAGAACTCAAGCTGCTCTGACAACTGAAATGCCTACCTTAGCTTTGGAGAAGCACGTTGTGCATCCACATTTTTTAATCTATGTATGTTTTTGTAATATGTAGTATTTATAAAAATTTAAAAAAAAAACCTAGGATAAAGAGGGCCTTAATGATTTGACAGCACTGAGATTGTCACAAATGGCTGTTTGCTGCTAGTAACACTTTAACATCAGCTAAAAATCTTACAATCTGCTTAAAAAAGAGGCAATTTCACAGTTAGAATAAATCTGGATGGTTTTGAAACATCCTTATGACATCAAGGTTTGATTTGTTTAATTTTATAATAAACACTTGTGCTTTAAACACTGAGATTTATTAAACCTCAATGTTTCATAAAGTCACATATGTGACATTATACCCTGTCACATACATGAAAGGGAATAATGTGAATAGTTTCAATGCACTTTAGGCATTAGGAGCACATTTGAATTAGACGATCTACAGAAAAAAGGTGTGAACCTGTACATGCTGCGCTACAAATCAAAACCTGGAAATAACCACAATATGGAGCCGTGGCAATATGGAGCTCTACGAACGCCCAACAGTTCAAATCCACTGCAGGGAAACTGTTTTTCTTTCCTGCGTGTCTGGCTCTTGGTATTGTTCCCAGTTGAGCAATTGTGTGACAGTTTGTGTGGGTGTTGACATTAGGAAATGAAACTCTGTGACTCCGCATTAAATATTCAGCACAAACAGACGGGACAGAAATGAGGAAACTGAACGTAGGAAAATCTGATGAGCTCGTGTGAGTGAGTCATGGCGACTCGGCCTGTGGCAGCCCGGTTGGGAGGGGGAAGGGTGCGGGGTGGAAGGGGGGCGGGCAGACTGTGGGGGCTGGATATGAGAACGACGTGACGGTTTGATTTATCTGATCCGCTCTGATGCATTCTTTTCTGTCATTCTCCTCTGACCTCTAATCAGGGATTCATTTTCACAGGGCCGATGCTCGGCGAATCCAAATTAGCATCATTGTCCGACCAGTAATCAGAATATCCTAAGAGGTACTTTGATTGCAGATTTCCTTACAAACAGCGAGTAGCTCATCGGCGGTTTAATTGTTTGAAGAAGTTGGCGTGTTTTTATCCACAAAGACATTACATGTGTTGATACCCGGGGAAGCTTACATAAATGGGGGGAAAAAAAGTGTAGTTAGTGAAACTGGATCCAGCCGTGGTGCGTTCTGAAGTCACAGTTGGCTTTCGTCCACTGGTGACGGACAGTAGCAGGCTTCTGACTTCTCTACGGTCTTGGGCCAGAATTAAAAGAAACCCCCCACTGAGATAGTTCGGCTGAGCCAAAACCTCCCGGCTTCCAGCGAAGGCAGAACACTGAAGACTCTGCTGCTTCGAGGACAACGCGGTTAATTAACAAAACCCGACTAAACTTCAGGTTTTCTTCCCCTGGAGCGAGAGCCCGCCGCTCGCTCCTTCGCCTGTGGGTTTAATCGAGAGTGACGGCTGAAAGTGGATGCGAATTGGTGAGGTCACACTGTGAAAGGGGCGAGGTGAAATGAACATCCTCTCTCCACTTTGGCAGCGAACAGCGGGAAACTTTGTACACAGCGGTAGCTTCTTTTTGTCTTGTTAACACTCTTGCTCCCGATGGCCGTGACCTTACAGGCTGACCCAATTATTCATTCATTCTATCTACCCTATTAATTATTTTCAGGGTCAGGAGTGGCCTCATTTACAACCTGAAAGATGCAGAGTAAAAGAATGGCGCCATGGCAACAGATCCATAGAGAGACACGGTCCTTCTGATCTAATTTACACTGTCCGTTCTGACTGGCTGTCAGGAGACTTGGGTAAAAAGTTATAAAACGGAGTTCATGAGGGATTTACTGAAACACCTGTTTTACAGACATTACACTTGCCAAGGGCATAGTCAAAGTGTAAAACAGCCAGAGCTGAGTTGTCAAACATAATTCTGCTTTATACCGGTAAAAGGTTTAAAACTTAAGCAAAAATCTGCCATTTCTTCTTTAAATTAGGTAAAGCATTAAATGGTCTGAACCATGAAACGATGTGTAGGATGGATGATAAGTGGGGTTGCATGAGCTTATGCCTACTTATAAGCTGTTCCGCATTCTTGAAGGCAAAAAGTGTAGCAAACTGATGTAGCGTAGGCTTTCAATAGATATCCAGACTTTTATCCAAGGACTTGTAGAATGTTTTCATGTATTAAAGCTGTAGTAGCTGTAATCTCTACCTTTTTTTAAGACACTTTCGGGCAAATCTTTGCCTGAGGTCAGGCAAACCATCTTGGTCTGCCTGACCTCAGATAGTCTCATTACATACTACAGCACCTTAATTACCATCATGGTAATCAAGGCTTGTAGTTTCTTCTTTTGAGTTTCTACATTACTTATTCTTTGGGATCGGGTTCACAGTTGGAAAACTCTAAGCCCATAGTTTCCCTCACCTGGCAGTCATTGCCCACACATCACTTAGAAATCACATACACCGAAAAAGAAAATCTGGACCCCAACCCTCAACAGCCATGTTTCTCTCAATGTTTTTTTTAATGTATCTGATTAGAAACGATTGATAGAAATGGCTAAAATAGGAATAACTTATTCAATTTTGCAAAAAAAGTTTTACTGCTTGACGTTGTTTTTGGTTTTTCAGAAAAAAGAGCTAATACGCAAAAGGGGAGACGAAAACACATTTGCCGAATAACATCTGACGTAGCAAACTTTCCCATCCACTGTTGGGTCTGTACCTCACTCGAGGCCAGACGTCCTACTCTCAATTTTTTGATATGTGTGGTCCATGCTAGCTTGCAACTTCTGCATATTGTTCATTACAGCCATGCGTAGCGTCAAAGCCTGACGAAGTTATGCTTTGCGTAGCCTGGTTAATTCATTCCAAACCAGCAGATGGACCCACACCTAATTCGCCTTTTTCATTTTTTTGCGACATTTCAAAAGTTCATGTGACAATTGAATGTAAACATAGCTTCTTACATTTTTGGGTTTTTCATTTGTAACCTCAGTCCTCATTAATATTCTATACACTGCATTGAAACCTTTTCCTGTTGGCAAACTTTGTGAAAGACACCAAGTTACAGATAATCCATGTTCAGTATCTGACGCCCTTCTTGACACAAGTATTATAGAAATATACAGAGTTGTCCTGCTAAAAAAAAAAACTAAAAAAAAAAACACACCCAAAAAGCCTTAAAAAAAACACTTTTGTGGATTATGTTATGAGGTTACAATTTAGTGTGCTGTAATAGTAGGAGTCCTGTCTGGTGAGCCAGATAAACCTTTTTGATGGATTAGGAACCATGCCGTCCATTGCTGCTCCAGGGGAGGAAAGCTTACCCCCGACAAGGTTCTAACTCAGTGGATTACTCTGGAATGAAGGGAGAGATTAGTGGTGAACATAATAAAATGATGCAGGAGATAGGTGTGCTTTTTGGTTTCAGTTCATTTGGCATTGGTGTTGTTCAAGCCCCACACATTTCACATTAGAGTACAAATTAAAGCAGAAAGGACTTTTATAGGTTGCCATTAAAAAATGCAAAAAAAAAAAGGGGAGGTTGTTGGAAACAGAAATACGTATTTCAATCAAAGTTCATTGTTTTGTTAAAGTTCTGGACTAAATGCTTAGCTTGAGATTTTACAGGTAAAAATAAAACCCATTTACTTGAAAAGTTTAATGAAAAGTTTGAAGTAAGTAAAATCTTCAAACGGTAGTGGACAAAAAGTTTGATTTTTTTCCCAGAAATGTCCAGGAGTATTGAAACTATCCAACAGTAGATGTGCTTCCAATGACCATATAACTGCGCAAATTGAAATTGCGAAAGTGAATCGTTTAATGGAAATGCGGCAATTTTGAAAATGCTCACGTTTTTCGATAAAGTTTTTGCGCTCGGGTGAGGCGGTTCTACAGCTGCTTCAAAATAACCGTATTTCACAAAACTGATATAAAGCTTTGTTTTTTTTTCACATCTCTGGAATAGGGCTGTAGTGATGCACTAATCTCACAATACAATGCAATACATGATATCCTCCTCACGATACGATACATAGCAAACGATACAATTTAAATGTTAACTGTGTGGCTTTGTGTATTATGCAGAAAATTAATCTTTTTTGTCTTATTCACCTATATTAGATGATGCAATTTATCCATTTCATTATGTAATTAATTGTAACTGGTTGTTTCATTACATGTCATTTTTAATGTGCATGTGCAACTGGGCATAAAATGTGATGTGGTAGCTGTCATTTGATTCATGTGGATTTTGACATGAAACTAAAAGCAGGAATTGATGTATAAAATCAATACTTTCTGAGGAAAAAAAAAATCGATAAATATCGTAGAGTCGATTAAATTACACAGCCCTACACTGGAGTCATGTTACTACTGGCAGAAAAGACGAAGAAGACTACAGGAAGTACTATACGTTCCTTATTTTATGGAGATGCCGCAATTGCAAAATTGTTTCTTTGGCATTAGTGGAACATTGACAAAGTTTTGCACACATCTATGATCTAATAACAGTCTTTCTATTGTGGACAATAATGAAAAAACTAATACATAACATATTCAGATTCACACAGTTAAGGTCGATTTTCCCGATACAAACTTGGCTCAAAAAAAGAAAAGTTAATCAGAATGAATTTATCGGTTTAGTATTTTTTTCCTCTTGTTCTCCTTTCCTTAAGCCGAGCTGAAAGGAGTCCCTTTACGTAAGCTGACCTCCGCTGTCACATCTGCTTTATTTCTGCCATCTGGTTTTATGCTCTTGTATATTGTGTTGAGTTCTCATTTTAAGAGCTGTTTAAGATTGCAGGGCCCTGCACAGTGGGACATGCAGTATAGCTCCACAGGCTTCATGGATCAGCTTCATTCTCGGGGAACTCTGTCTAGCTTCTGGCTTTAGTGGCTCTGTGTGGGTGGAATATGAGTTCTACCAATTTATGAAACTATTTAACCCAATCATTTATGGATTGATGGTCATTTAACACAGTGTCTTTAGATTCAGTTTTGAAGCAAAAATAGTTGGTCTGCCAAAGCAATTTCACCATGTTTTCATGAACAAAAAGTGTAATTGAGTTAAATTGTGTCACGGTCAGGTCTTGATGGAATTGGGTTTGGTTCAGACTCGATTTTGAATTACCGAAACCTTGTGTTTGTCACATGTAAGGCAGGTGTGTATGCTCCTGCCTCTTCCTGATTACAGGGTGTGACTGGCAGGTGTGCTTTGTTCAGCAGTGTTTAAGCATCCTACAGTAGCAGTGTTTCCAGTGACCTCAATGGTATTACAAAAATTATTCAAATTGGAATAAAAAAAAACCCATATCTGATAATGAAAACACGCCAGTTTTGGAAAAAAAAACTTTTTTTGATACATGTTTGTGCTAAGATCAGGTGGGTCTTTTTGCTTTTACAAGATTTGTGTGTTTTGCAGAGCTGCAATGGAAACTTTTTTTACCGCATCGCGAGAGTCGCAAGATCAACAACCAGATGTTGTGACTGGCGGAAAAGATGGAGACAACAGGAAGTGGCAGGAGGATGATGGCGCGGCGTGTTTTCAATGACTTATTGTTTGAAGAAACTTATTCGCATGTGATTTTGATTGCGTTTCATTTGGAAACGACGCAATTGCAAAACTGAGTTTTTTCGAGTGTAGTAGAACTTCGGCAAAAGTTTTGTGCACATTTGTAACAGAAATGCGGCTAAAGGCTCGATGCAAACTACTGGGATTCCTTAGATAGAAAACTTTTGATCCAACAACTTTGCTGTTTGTTTGATAACTATGATCAACTGACATAAATGAATGTACTGAACTGACTTTTTTTGTAAAGTGCCTTAAGATGACTGAATTGCTTTTACAAATCTGGCAGTAATGCAACTTGGGTGTGGCGAGTAAAACCAAACAAGTAAACTTAAGAGGGTCAAATTGCTTTTGTTGTAAAATGAAATGCTTTTTGTATTGACTCTGAATAGCTTTGTTTGATGTAAAAAACGTGTTTATGATCTGAAGCATTTAATTGAGAAGTAAAAATAAAAGAAGAAACCACGTAGTAACTGTTTCTCTTGCTTTTAAAAGAAAACCGCTTTTTATAAACTCTTGAATCTTGCTCTTTGGAGTTTTCTCCCACAGCGATGAGATGATCCGTCTTCACAAGGTTTGGGTTTGTCACCTTTTGAATATTTTTCTGGTAGAAACGTCTCCCCTGCTGGATGATTAGACCAGTGCCTGAACACCGCTGTGAGGCCCCACTGAGACTTTTCTCCACTGTCAGTGCAGCAGGAGTGCCATTTGAAGCACGGGGAATTATGCATCAGCGTGTCTGCTCCAAAAAAGAACGGGAGGAGAAAAAAAAAAATAGAGTTCTCTTTGTTGTGAGTTGCAGCCTCATTTTCTTTGAATTTGAGTTCTGAAAGTTTAAGGCTGTCATCACCTCTTAAAACAGAGAAATTCAAACAGCAGATGATACTTCAAAACTGGTGATATTATTAGTATCAGCCTACAGGAAGAAGAAAAGCAGCAACGTTACCAGTAAGGTGACAAACTTCAACGGTTGGTCACTTATTCAAATTCAGCTCTGTCACTGAGTAAGATTATTTGAAGATTTTTTATATATATATATCTTTTCAGCTTCCCGTGAAGGTACAAAGCCAAGAACTCTCTGGGAAAATATTTATATATATTTTATTCCCTGTAAACTGAACCTTCAAAGTGCGCCTTCAAAGCAGACACAGAGGTTTCATGCACTCAAACTAGAGGTAGGCACGTTTAGCGTTTCTTTCTTCTTGTTTTCACACTGCTTCAGCATCGCCTCGCCTGCTGCCAAATGGGCCACCGGACCACCACTCGTAATCAGCTCAGCCTGCGGATCCGATTCCAGATATCTGATGTGAGGTTAAGTCGCCGGCGCGGCGGCCGCTGTCTTATCGGACGTCTGTGTCACTGTCTGCTCATTCCTATGTCTGCTCGCTCTAACAGCTATATCTGCAGACCAGCCACGCGGATATGAAGGATCTGTTGCTTTTCACGTCTGTTTGTCACCTTTAAGCGCACAGCTTCATCGTCGAGTGTAAATTTTCCAAACCCATGTTTGCTGTTTTACAGCAGAGGTGACCAAAGTCAGTCCTGGAGGGCCGGCATCCTGCATGTTTTAGTTCTCTCCCTGGTTTAGCACACCTGCATCAAATAATGGGTCGTTAGAGGCCTAAAGAGAACATAGACTTGCTGAGGAGGTTGTTACAACCACTAGGGAGAGACTAAAACATGCAGGATGTCGGGCCTCGAGGACCGACTTTGGACACCCCTGTTTAACAGCTTCAGGTGGCCGGTGCCTACCTCCGGTGGTCATTGAGATATAAAATGTCATTTTATGCTGTAGCACTGTTGCCTATGAGAACATACATATACATGAGAACATACATAAGCACTTTGTTCATGGGAGACGGGTTATTGTTTACCATGAGGTGGAAGCTAAGGGTCAAAAGTGCCACCCATGTATGGAGGCCTCAGTCCTTGAGGCGGGCGTCACAGGTTCAAGTCCCCTGGATGTTGACCTTTACAGTGTGTCTTCCCCATTACACACAAACTACTTTCCTGTCATTTCAGTTTCACATAAAGGCCAGTGGATCCCAATAAATCCTTCAAAAATAACAAAAGGGTTGATGAGACGCTTAAAAAGACACAACTGTTTGTGATTTGCCACTAGACTGTAAACCGATCCCCCATTCAGGATGCGGAGGGACTTTGTGCCACTGTACTGTGGAGGCACATTAGTGTGTGGTTTCTCCCTCTGCAGAGATTTTTTATAAAACCGTCTAGGCCTGCAAGGCAGCTAATTTGGGATTAGCACTTTAGTGTTTTGGACTAGAGGTCATTATCAGGCTCTCGGCTTGGGGCCAGAAATATCTGGTCAAGGTTCAGCTTCTTCACTATTTTTAATATTGCTCTATTCACAGCCGTCCTTATAATTTTAGAGAGATCATAAAGGCCTTACAGCTGTAGGGAGTATGTGGCCTTTCTTTGTCAGCTTGTATTCATGCAAGGTCGCAACAATCTCAGCACTTTATTTCTATTCTGCCACTGACAGTAAGTAGCATTTAAGCTTCGTGTAGCTTCTGTGTTCATGTTACTATGTGACTCATAATAGTGCTACAAATTAAAAGCTTGCGTCAAGCCACCATTCCAAGGATGAACAAATGTTTGCCCTCTGATAAGTTGAGCATCTCAGAAACATTTTTGACCTCTGCTTTTTTCTGTGGTTCCTGAATTCAGAATCAGGTGGAAGGGAAACAGTGACTGGAATGGCTGATGTGGGGAACAAAGCCAGATTCCTGGATGCAGAGCATTGCTGGCTTGTTGGAGTGTGAAACCGAAAACTTCAAAAGGGAATAATTTATGAACGTTACATGTTCGTCTTTCCAACAGTTCTATAAAATCCTGTATTTTGGCTCTTATCAGTGGAGGCCTCGTCCTGGAGAGCAACTCTGAGTAAACGGCAAAAATCATCAGTACCAGTGAACTGACAAAAACCCAACAGGAGTAAAAAGGCTTATGAAAAGCACACATGCGTCAACTGCATGGGAAAGAATGATGTTAACAGAGAGACAGCGATCCTGCAAAACATGTGAAGGAAATAAATGCCATTTTAATAGACCATCCCGCCCTCTCCGCCTTTTACAAGACCTGCGCTCCCGAGGACCATCCGTTCATCATCTGCGGATCCACGGCTGCCAATAAATCCTAGACAAGCCCTTTCCTGCTGTCTGACATGCAGGCGGCGCACAAAGAGAGATGTTTTACAGTAAAACCACAAGCGTGAAAAGATCCCGCCGATTCCGCTCGGAGGTTGGAATAAAGGGTTGGACAAAGTCCGGAGCGACGCAGAGTCTTTTCTCCGGGGACGGGAAAAGAACATCTTTACGGCACGCGGCGAGGACGGGTTTCAGAGGTCGTGACATGATTGATTGCACTGTGCCAGATTGGGACCGTGTCTTGACCGGGTCTGAAATCTGGGCGTAGTGTTGGACTCGGTCCTGAACCTTCAGAGACACATAAAGACAGTTGCAAAGTCGGCCTTCCGTCACATGAAGAACATTTCAGGGTAAGAAATGCATGAAGAGACACAAAAAGGACTCGGGCAGAAAAGTCAAATGCTTGCCTCATCTGATGAGTTTGTTTTCTTATGACGTTCCGCTTGTATCTTTTTTATGGAAGTCAGATTTCTGGAGAGTACGATTAATATTTGTCCCGTGAACCAATTCTTCCACCTGAGTTTCAGATCCTGTTCATCCTGTTCAGATGCTGTTTTTTTAATCATTTACCACCAAGAATTTTCCTTCTGCTTCACAATTATGCACTTCTTTGTGTTCTATCACATGAAATCTTTTTGCAAGGCGCTGCAGCTTGAACGGAGCAGTGTTTTGGTGTTTAATAGGACAGAGGCCAGAGGAAAATATCAGAGGGTTTGCGAAACGAGTCGAGGGGCAGGGAGGCTTGAACCACAGGGAGTTTAAAAAGGAACAAGAAAGGGAGCTGACGGTGGAGGATGTGGCAACAGCGTTTTATCCAGGACCTGCAACAACTTCCGAACAACTCCCGTCTGAGCAGAAGGCCAAAAAACAAAAAAAAAAGGGAAGGAGTAAGGCGGGGAGGCAGAGGTCAGGGTGGAAGGGAGTGTGTGCTGACTAAGCCGTTCGAAAGGTCTCGTTATGAACTCGCTGTTGACCTCTTCATCCTGTGGGGAGGAAGACTGGGGCCTGGGAATCGTGTTGCAGCGTGGAGAGCGCCTCTTATCCAGCCATAACTCAGCAGAGGACAGCTAAATGTCATCACCTTCACATAGCTTCTGGGGGGAACGCTCCTCCCAACCTTTTAGGCCGTTATTACTCCCTCGCTGATTATATTTAACTTCATAACTCTCCAGACCCCGGTCCGGGTAGACCGGGTTGCAAGGGCATGGAAGCGTGGGTCCCAACCTGTCCGAGCCGTTACTGTCAAGGTTATCTTCGGCTCTGTCTATAATATACAAGCACTGTCCAAACGTGTTCTTAACCTTTGAACTTTTTCACATTATCTTATTAGAACCACAAGCGTTGATGAATTTTCTCTGGATTTCACTTGAGAGACCCACACAAAACGGTGGGTCATTATGAACTGGAGAGAAAATGAAAGTGCTTTCTTAACACATCAACTTCCTAAAATAATTTCTCAAATCTTCTTTTCAGAAATTGATTAAGGCAAAAAAAAAAAAAAAATCACTTGGCCTATATTTTAGGAATGTGACAAAATGAATTGTGTGGATATATTTTCAAACCACCTGACTCATCAGTTTGTGGGATCTCTGTTTGGTGTAACTGTTGAGGTATGTCTAAAGCTTGGACACATAGAGTTCACCAACAGCTTTTAAAAGTTTGCAAAATACCTCAAGCTTAGTCAGTCTGGATGAAGATGTGTGTGATAATCATGAATCACTACAGGTTCTATGTCTGGACTTGGACTAAGCCTTCCTGAAACATGAGCATGTTTTCATCTAAAGCATTAAACTGTAGTTCTGGTTATGCGTAGCTAGTTTTCTTGCAATAATACCTTTAATTTTGGCTTTTTTCTCTTCTGATCTCAAGCTTCTCTCTTCCTGATAAGGGAACAAAAATCCCACCACTTAGTTTTCTCCAATTTAACAAGCATTTTGCTGCCCAAAGGGTTAAATTGTTGTCTTATCCCACAGATTAAATTACACGCATTTTTTTTTTTTTTACTGATTTTGTAAAAAAAAATAAAAAATGGAGAGACATATATGCCACACTGTTCAGATTTATATTTTTGTGATATTTTGAAAGATGCTTTTTTTCAACATCCCATCCTTGCTTATAGGATGTTGTTTGCATGTTTGCACAGAAAAATGTTAACAGCGATCACTTTTCAAAATCTTATTTTCACCGTGTTACCCATACATTTATAAATGTTATAGTTCCAAAATAAAATTTTAATTCATGAACTGAAATATTTAGCTCACAAATTAATTAATTAAAATTTAGCTAAGAAGCAAAACATTTAATTTGTAACTAAATACGCAGCTCACAGCTAAACAGTTTTCCAGCAAAAAACATTTGTGCTAGTTAAAAAATTAACTAGCTTACTAGATGCTTACCTGGTAATCAGAGCTAAATATTTAGTCTGGAAAATAAATGTTTAGCTTGCAGTTTAAATTAACTTGGAAGCTAAAAGTTTAATTAGCAGCTATGTATTCAGCTGCCAACTAAATAGCTTTCTAACGAAATATTTAGATTGTTAAATATTTAGCTTCCTTCCTTCTTTAGCAAGCAAGCAAAAATATTTAGAAGTTTAACTGATGCTTGCTAAATATTTGCAGGCTAAATATTTAGGCCTGAAATAAATATTTAATTTGGAAAACAAATATTTACTTGCTTTACTTACTTCCAAAGTAAGTAAAGTTAAACTAATTATTTAATTTGGACCTAAACATCGTGAATCAAATGTTTAGGTCAGAATTAAACATTTAGTTGAGAACTAAGTTTGCAAACTATTTTAGACTGTGAATTAAAGTTTTAGTTTAAAACTACGGCTTTTATAAACGTATGAATAACATGGTGAAAATATGACTAAATAAACCCAAAATTTTGCTGTTGGCTTCCAATTGTGTGACTTTACAAAAGGCGTCCCATGCTTTATAATTACACATGACCCTGTAAAATACATTGAACCTTGTTTGTGATGCTAAAAAGCAATCTCAAGGAGGACGAGTACATCTGCAAAGAGCTATAAATAATGACGGCGGTTCATGACCCACAGTTTTCCTTTGCTAACCAAGCACTCGCCTTATTTCTCCTCCAACGCCAACCGATGCTTTGCACGCTTTCTGTAAACAAAGTGGTTAAGATATTCTCGGCAAGTTAATGCGAGCGCATCCAGTGGGTGAGTGCAGGATTCTCAGAAGTCATCTTGTGAAGAGGCGGACATTGTCACAATATCAGCCCGCAGCAGATGGTGGAGTAGACATCTGCTACCAAGGAACCGAGGAGTGCGTCTGATATTTCCAACTTCAAAAGCGCCTCTTCAGTGCAATTATGTTCGGCTCGCCCAGAGTGACAACTCTTGGAAGGCAGGCGCAGCATTTTCCACTGGCGAGGTGAACATCAGCTGTATTTAGGCCCTGGTGGAGGCAGTCATTTGTCATCACCACAGGTGCGCTGTTGTGAAACAAGTGACGAAGATGTAAAGTCCAAAGTTTGGTCCTCTGCTGTCAGTGCAATGAACACTGAGGGGCTTCACATTAGACTACTGCAGTTATAAACAAACGTGTGCTTGAAACATAATTACCAAACATTTTGTTGGCTTTGATTTCAGGTCTTCATTGTTTGACTCGCACAATAGATCTGACAGACGCTACGTAAATAAACCACTAACACTAATGAAACGGCGTTGCAGCATTCAGGCACATTGATTTTTAAAATCTATCTCAATCACATAGACTGTATGATGTTCATAAAAGCCTTCACACCAGAGGCAACACCGACGGTTTCACACGAGGTCCTAATTAACTCGGCCGGGCTCTGACTCATTCGAAAGTCCGCCGTGGCGGGGCAATTAAGACCAAGAGTCGGCACACATGGTTGTGGTCTGGTAGCGATTTGCACCTGAAATGATTCAACCCGCTCTGTAAATTAGGTTTAAAATAGCACATGGCCAGTTTAAATACCGTAGTTGAATAAACGCTTGTTACTGGAAGCTTTTACGCCAAATTCTGGGATGTCTGCGCAAGCCGAGACTGTAGAGCCGACGACGATCACAGACACGGATTAAATGTTTGGAAAGTTTATTTGATGAAATAATTTTAAAAAAGCAGACGTGGGATAAAGTTCAGGGGGAGGTGAGAACGTGGTCGGTATATTATCTTCAGCTGTTATAAAATGCAATCAGCTAGACAATATATTAGCTAACAGGCTAGAAATTATGCTTATTAGCTAAATATTTAGCTTACTAGCTAAGTATTTAGCTCATAAGTTAAATATTTACGGTGCTAGATAGTTAGTTGGCTAGCTAAATATTTAGTTTGCTACCTAAATAGTAAGCCAGCAAAATAAATATTTAACTTGCTAGCTAAATATTTAGGTTGGAGCTAAATATTTATTTTGGAAACTAAAGCTTGGACAACATTAGTATTCAAAACACAATAATAGCTAGCAACTCAAAGTTATCCAATGCTTGGTTTCAGAAACTGTCTTATATAAAATGAGTTTGACTACCTAAAACATGTCAACAACAAAAAAAGCCAAAAGTAGCATGTTTGTATAACACTTCATCTTAAAGTTAGCCTCATGATGACCACCCAAGAGAATTAGAAAAAAATCCAGGTTTTTAAGAAAATATCTTTATCTCTCTTATCTGTACATTTGTTACCTCTCCCCTACATCCCAGAGTGATAAATGATACGACTAAGCATCCACTCCCCTCCTGTTTTACTTTCAGTCTCCACCTGAGTTCCTTACCTCCCTACTTTTTTATTGTTTGCTTACAAATAAAAGGGAGTCATGAGCAAATGATGGAAGACACACACACACACACACACACACACACACACACCTTTTGACTTTAAAACATGCTATCTAATGCCCCCGCACCATTACTGATTTTATTTTATCTCTGATATTCGTTGTGCCACATTGGCGGCTCTGCACGCCCACACACACGCATACATACACACACACGCACACCCCCACGCACACACACACACACACACACACACACACACTCCCACACACACACACCACACATCCACACTTTCTAACCGTACGGCTCTGTCTCTGCTCTGTGTAATACAACTTGGTCAGGAAGGTCTAGCAGCTGAGTTCTCATCCAGAACCTTTGGAAACCGTGATGAAGCGCAGCACATTCCTCAAGCTCACGGGGGGGGGGGGGGGGGGGGAGCCTGATAAGAAACATATTTCATCGACAAATCTTAAAACTAAATGAAAAAAATAAAAATAAAAAAGAAATTCCAGGCTAGAACAGCAGCTCTTTAAATCTACATGATGCAACTCTTCCCCCAGAATTAGAGTGGGTTGTGGAAATCTTTTTTTTCTTCTTCTTTTTTCCTCAGGACAACCTAAAGTGGAGCTCTCTAAATAACTGGGCTTCACGGAAAAGAGACAAGAAGAAATAGATTGTTGGGGTTGTGCTGTGGTGGCGCAGGGGTTAAGCACAACCCACATATGGAGGCCTTAGTCCTCGACGCAGCTGTCGCAGGTTTGATTCCCAGCCTTGGCGACCTTCACTGCATGTCTTCTCCCTTCTCTCGTTACCCACTTTCCTGTGAATTAACTATCAAATAAAGGCCACTAGAGCCAAAAAAATCTTTAAAAAGAAATAGATTGTTGCAAGAAATCCATCAGAAGTCTCAGTTCTCAGCTGGTGGGCTGAGACTCAGAAGACTCAACTTAAGTGAATTTGCTTTTGTGTGGGAAATGCAATAAAAATAAAAAAAGATCCCTAAAACATCTATTTATTGCCTTTAACAGTACATGCCAACAAATCTCTGCGGTGTAGAGTGACGTCTGCTGTTTCACACCATATTAAGAAGACTTTATGCTATCGATGCAAGGGGAAAATTAAACATAACACAGGCTATGTAAAATATGCAGGGCCGGATTTACTTGGTTGTGGGCCCCTGGGCCGAAGTCAGATTTGGTGCCCTACCAGTAAAGATAAAATCTTTCAACAGTCCATTTATGGGTAGTCGTATACTCCAGCGGGTATAAATTAATCCGTTGTAGGTAACTATCAGCAGCTGAATGTTGTGTCCCCCAAAACGTAACAAAACGTTATAATTTGCAAATATTACAATGCAAAGTATTGGTGTTTATAAAAAAAATCCCAAATTTTACTAAATTTAATCTAACATATGAACATGAGTTTTATATAAAGTACAAATTTCTTTATTAAAAAAAGAAAAAGTTGTCTTTGAGACGCCCCCAGAATCCAGAGCCCTGGGCTAGTGCCTCTGGAAGCCCATTCTAAAGTCTGGCCCCAAAGATACATAATATTTTTTATTTATTAGTTGCCCTTTTTCATTTAATGTGTTTTACATTAAAGTAAGTCTTCTAAAATTACTTTCAGCTTCATAACTGATTGAAAAACCAATTCTTGCTAAATAAGCCATTTTCTGTAAAAAAACAAAACAAAAAAAACAAAAAAAAGAAACCTTCATACTATGCTGTTTTTGTTTCTCATCCAACTTTGTTTTGTGTTGTTTCACAACCCCTGCAGGTTTCCTTGTGGTTAGGCTGGTAATTTTTTATCTTTTTCTGCAACACTGATTCCTACAGAGGCCCTCAGGTCTCTCAAACTTTCCACTAAGAATTCTCTGCTCTCCTCCATCTTTTTGTTTTGAAGTCTCTATCGCTTGCAGATTGAGTTTCACATCTCACTTGGGTGTGTATTGATATTTTGTTGCAGCCCTAACCCTTTGAGCTAGACTGTAACAATCTATTCTACCATCTCAGGAGGAAACTTTACCTGATCTTTACCAAAACCTGATCAGCTGAGAGCCACTAGTTTAGATCAAGAAACGCATGTGCTACAATGGTCCAGTCAAAGTCCAGACATAAAATCAGTTGAGATTCAAGTAACGGACATTAAAAGGCCATTCACAGAAAGTTTGGCAATCAAAATGCAGTCTTGGCGAAAAACCGACTGAATGGTAATGGAGTTGATTGGAATACCGGTGGACCAAAGCATCGTCCAATCCTGGAAGAAAAGACTTGAGTTCAGGGCAGAGGTTCACCCCAGCCAGAGCGATAAAGAGATGGCTAGAATTGCCCACTCAAAGTGTAAACTTCAATGTAATTGAGATTGAGAAGAAAAGTGTTCACAGACACCCTCAATCTGGTCTGATTGATCATGAAGCAATTTCGAAAGGAAAACGGACAAAAACGTTCTTCACTAAATCTCTGAAACGGGGAGAGACACGCCCCCAAAAGACTGAACGCTGCAACTACGAAAAACATCCTCTCCGGCTTCCCAAAGTATTGTCCTGTCACTTAAAATCCCAATAAAATCTGTTGAATTTTGTGGTCGTAATGCGAAAAAGTCCTGGAACTCGAATGATGCCTTCGTTCTTTGATAAGTGAAGACATGCGACTTGAAGCAATTCATTTCAGGCCATAATGTTTGAGGTTTTTTTTGTCCTGAATACTATAAGAATAGAATATCTTCAGCTCTCCATGCATTCATTCCACATCAGCCCTCTTTAATCTATAATTGATTGTGTTTCAGAAGCTTTTGTTTGGCTTCATTAAGATCTGAGGCTCGGATCAGATAAAAGTGTTTCTCTCCCTTCTTCTTTTGCCTCCTGCTCATGGTGGATGTGTTTACTGCGCCGCTTCCTTCCCCTCCTTCATGCACGAGAGAGAGACTCTTGATCTTTGAGTACTTTCAGAGTTGACAAAAAAAAAAGGAAAAGCAGAAAAAAGTCCCATTTACATTAGTGTTTTAGAGGTCCTCACTGGCCAGGGAGTACATTTCTCCCGTTTGGGTGAAGCGCTCGCCTCCAGAAGGGTCCTGGCCTTGAAGCTTTGAAATTGTTTACACACTTGCTTAAACTTCTCAGAGTCGGCCGGCTTTTATCCCCTCAGCGTCCTTCATGTGCTTCTGAGGCCATCGCTGCTTTTATCTGAGCCTTTTGTGGGGTGCTACAAACTTTTGCATGATAAATTAGCAGTTAGGGTTCCCAGAGTGTTCCTCAATATAAGCACATAAAGCGTGAGAGAGTTTGATTGAGCAATGATGAAACTTCTGGCTGGGTTGTGGCAGCATGTCTGGATTCTTGGTGCTGCTTAGGTGGAAAGTGGTATGTTTGCTTGTAAGCGACCAATGACCTCCGCACACAGGCGTGTCCTTGGAATCAGACGTGCGCACGTCTCCATATTGCGCATACAAATGAAATGATGTGAAAATAGTTGACACAAGCAGCTGTGACAAACATGTCTCATGTATTTTAGCTTGAAGCATTAGAATAAGAGTTATAAGATAGACACTCTTTCTCTTGTAGCGTTTAAACATCTGGTTTTGCATATCAAACCTATTTAAACTTTATCCTCAATATTTGGACTTTTTTTTTCAGAATTTCTACTTTGTTCCTGAAGTCAAATTTTGATGTAAATGTAACAAAAAAAGTCAAAGAAACCAACAAAAAATGTCCACCTTTATTTTTTTTTCTTCAACCATGTGAGTCCAATACTCTGTCGTAGCAAAAAGAAGTAGGAAAAAAAACACACTTCCATTTTTTTCCATTAAGATTCTGACTCAGTATCCTTGAAACTTCTCTCAGCCATGAATTGGAAGTATTTATATATTTACAGTTCAAAGTGAATCCATTTGATGGTCTCCTTCTGGGTTAAGTACAAGAAATAGCCATTCAGGACTTACTTTTGACGACTCAGACATCCAATATGTGACACTTTAAGTGTCTTTCTGAATAGCTTCCCGTAGCCGGAGATGAGAAAATTTGGTCTGAGGCTTCGGAATAAGGCGCGGGAGAAAAGAGGGGAGCGTCCATTTGGGGGAAATCTCAATATGAGGCATTTGAAGTTGAGATCCTAAAATGAGTCTGTAATAGAGGCTGTGACTTGGCTTTTCCTCGCCAGAATAATGTGAAAGTCCCGGAGAAGATGCCATTCAGCCAGCCGGCCTTTAAAGACGCAGTAATGCTCCTCCTGAAGGTGCTGAAATGGAAACCTGATTGGCGTTATGAGAAACTACGAGCTGCTTCTGCGTGGCTTTTAAAGTCGCAGGAAGATGACATCGTGGTCTTTGCCCCACGGGGGGGGGGGACCGGGGGGGGGGGGGGCGGGGGGTGGGGGGGGACCACAAATACAGCTTGTGAAAAATTAATATGATTATGTCGAGCTTGTAAATGGAGCTGACATTTTCTTCATTTAAAAGAAAAAAAAAAAAGGAGAGAGAGAGAGGAGGAAGCCTCTCTTGTCTTTGTATTGAGACTCAGGTTTTAATGGATGTGAGCAGCAGCCAGTAAGAAATGTCACAGAAACTTTTAATTAAGTCTAGCCTGTAATTAAAAAGGGGGGAGGGGAGGGGGTGGGTGGGTCGGTGTGCAGGGGAAGAGGGGAAGAGCGCTGGCAGCTGGAAGCCTGTCTGCCTCTGCGCCGGGGTCACTCTCTGCCCACTTGATTATTGCTCAGGCTCCAGCCCACGTCGGTGTCTCTCAGCTTGTCGTTTCCCATTAATCAACATGTACTTTGCCGAGAACAAAAGATAAGCGACTCGGTGACACCGAAATTAGCGCTCCTCTTGTTCGCCGCGGTCTTGGCGCGCGCTTTCTGAATCGGCTTGTGATTAAATAAATGCATGTTACTGGTTGCTCCGTGGCACTGCGGGTCGAGCTCCACTGTTTTGCTCCTAGTTAATTTATTAACAGCCAGGTTTTTTATTAATTTTTTTTTTTTTTTTTTACTGTAGAAGATGTTATTAATGTCAAAATACTTAGGACTGAAACGTTTTCAAAGTTCTACTTATTACATGTGCCAATTTCAGTTCTGTAGGTGAAAACAGTCAAATGTTTTAATATGGAATGAACACAAGGAAGGAAGGGAAGATGGCAGGGTGAAAGCACACAATTAAAGGAAAGGAAATAACCAAGGGAGAGAGGGAGGAAGGGAGGAAGCAAGTATGCAAGGAAGAAAAGAAGAAACTGAGGGAAGAAGTAAGGAAGAAAGCACATAAAAATGCAACGGGGATGAAGCATGCAAGGAATAAATGAAGGAAGGAGGTGAAGAAAGGAAGGTAGGACACAAAGAAGACAGAAAAAGATAAACGCAAAGGAGGAGGGAAGGCCGGAGAAAAGAAAAGAAGACAAAATAGAAAGTTCAGAAGAAAGAAATAAAGGAAATGAGGAACAAACTATGCAAGGAAATAAGAAAATAAGGACAAGTGATAAAAACACATCAATAAAAGAACCAACCAAGGGAGGAAGGAAGGAAGAAAAAAGGATGTAAGAGGGAGGGAATGAAGAAGAAAGCACATAAGGATGGAAGGAGGATCAAGGATGCAAAGAATGAATGAAGTAAGGAATGAGGGTCAGGCACAAGAAATGAAGGAGGGACACAAAGAAGGGAAGATGGTAGGAAGGACATGACATTTAGACAGTAGAAATATTTTCCCACATTTTAGTTTTTCTTTCATACTCAATCAAGCCTGTAAAATACAACAAACCATTTCCAGTTATTTAGACCATCCCAGACGGAGTAGGAAACCTGTTAAATGGTGAAGCTTCCTAGACTCTTTGGGGAATGGAAGGACACCAGAGAAAAGAAGATCCTACGTGGATTTAAAGTCTTTGTTTTTCCCCTTCCCCTTCCAGAAAACGGAGGCAAACCCACTCCACTCCGAGGCTCCGTCTGCTTCGACTTGCAATAATGCTGTAAGAAGCCTCAATCTTTGGGAGGGCGACTGAAGCTTTGGTGACTTAACAGACGAGTCAGACAGCTGAGAGGCTGCTGATCGACAGCTCTGCTGACAGCGAACTGAGGAAAAAAACTCTTTTAAATACTTTTATTTACTATTTATTGAGCTATAGAGCCAAAGGATTATTTGTACTAGTACTGACCAAAGCAGACTCTCCATACACTTCAATTGATCCTTTTTTGTCTTTCAGAACTTCATCGGTTCTTCGTGGCATAGATTCAGTAGGTTTTGGCCGACACGACAGCATCACTCAGTATTTGAAGATTTGTTGGCTGCAGATCCATTATTCCACTCTGGTGAGGTCAGAGGACTAAAAGTGAACCAAGTCATGTTCAGCAAATCACTCTGAAATGATCTCATCTGTGTTGCATGGTGCATTTTTTTTTCCTGCAGTAGCCTCCAGAAGCTGGGAACTCTGGAGTGACGAAGGGCTGGACACGGTCAGCAGCAATACACAGGTAGGCTGTGGTGTTTAAGCCAAGATGGATCCATGTGTTCATGATGTTTATGTGAACTTATAAACCCTCTATCTAAATGCTGCATCAGAAATGAAGACGTAGAGTCTTTTTCCCACCTGATGGTCTGGTAGACTCGGTTTGATTGGGGACCAAAGTTGTGACGTTTGTTACATTTTCAGTTGCTGTGGTTCTCTTTCACACTGCACTGTGTCAAACCAACCAAATCCTTTGAAAAACCTGTTCCACTCCTCACCTGTGGTGGCGCCGCACCAAGAACCACTGAACCAAACAGCATGAAAACCTCTGAAGAAGACAGGGAGTTTGTTCCTTCCTTCCTTCTTCACAAAATGTGTAAAAAAATATAAAAGTGTGGCATCAGATTGTAGCGGGGGTAGGATTTCTCCAGCTATCCCTAAAACTCTTGTGTTCGTTGTAGTTGTATTTACCCAGAATGCCCTGCACTGTAATCTACTTCCTGCTTTTGGAGCGACCTTTGGTCGGCTTGGCATTCGAACCAGAGTTCATTTACACCGAACCAAGACCAAGGGTTGTAGTCGACTCAGAGAAAAACCGTTTATCCGCCGTCATCAGTGGCTACGCTAGCTAGCCTTAGCAGAAGCTGTAGAGTAGCAGAATGACATAGAGACAGTTTTAACAAATATGTAAAGAAATATTTCTTTAGATAAAAGTTACTTTAAATCCCTATGATGAATTCGCCTTCACTGCGCCTGGATGGCTAAATGCACTGAGTTACTTCAATGTCATTGGCTGATCCGTTTTAATGAACAATTGAACCGGTGTACCTAATAAAATGGCCAGCGGGGACAGTGTCGGGTGATTTAAAAATCGCTTAACAGATTTTAAACATGAAGAGCTGAAATGACAAATTGTAAATCTTTTTAAAGCGGTAGTAAAAGTGAGCAGCTTTTTTAACGTGCATAAAGTATGTTGGTAGCCTCAACGTGATAAAACTCAGAAAGCTGAAACATATTGAGGAAACGTTACCTACAAGAACCTTTACAGCTGTTGGAATGTAAGACTTATACTTTAAAACTCGCATAAAGCTCACTAGCTAGAGAAAGCAGCCAAGCTGTGTCTCTTAATGCTGCATTATTAATGTAATCCAAAATAGCCCCTAATGCCACAGAGCTGCTATGAGCTATCAATTTCACACGTTTCTGCTTTCTGCCTCCCATCTGAAACCTCCATCAAATCTCACACGTGGCTGGATTTTTCACTGCACAGTCCTCAGTGAACTCCCCGTTCAGTCGCTAACACATCCAGTACCCAGCAAAATACAGCAACTCATTAAACCCACAAAAGAAAAAAGAAAAAAACTGAAACTTTGTCATTTTTAAAAAAAACACTGCAGCCTGCAAAAAGACTGTAATTGCATTTAAGAGAATCACATGAAAAGACCCCATAAAGCACAACTGAAACACTCGTTAGCATCGACAGAACTTTCACAAAATACATTAAGCTGCTCTGTAAATGTCAAATAAATGTACTTTAGACGTTTTCAGTAAACCTTGTGTGTAACACAAACTGCGACGTTGTCATGTTGTCTGATAATGAGTGCTCATCCCGCCGTACGACCGCTGGTGTAAAGTAGACCAGTTTGTCAAATAACTTTCTCAAGTGATAAAACAGTTGGTAAATGTTCCTTTCACAGTTTATTTCCGCCTCGCAAGAGAACCAAAATCTGATAATGTATGTTTGACTACAAAATGATGCAATTATCTCTGAAAATGTACTTTTTTTTTTTTTTGAGCTGCTTTTGTCTCCATGTGGGAATTGCAATTATAGACTGTAAGTGCGCACTAACAAGCCACAGAGAGCGGGGAACACATCAAGTAAAGTTTTAACATTCAGTTTCAACTTCTGTTAAATCAATGAGAAAACTGGCTTTCGTTTATTATTATTTAATGTGCTTCTGCTCAGTCACTTATTTGGGAATAAAGGACGAAGGCAAAGAGGCAGACACTGAAAAGGTATCTGAGGAAAAAAAAAGTTTGTTAAACTCTGAGAAATAAACTCCTCCTGAAGCTGATGTCTTAAATTGTGACAACATCAGAAACGGTTGAAGTCGAAAGCAAAAGTGAAACGATAAATCATTCAGCATGGAGCCCATTGTGGCTTGCAAAAGTATTCATACCCATTAAAATGCTCCACTTTGATACAAGCTTCAAACATCTGCATTTTTAACCATACAAATTATTAAAATGAGAATGTTTTGCAAATATACATTTTTAAAGAAGTATCCTAAAAATGAAGCTATTGTTTCTGCCTGTGTTGCAGCTGAACAATGAGGAAGAAAAACTGGCACCACTTTAAAGTAGGCGTCCTTTATAAATGACTACTGAATAAATTCTAGATATTAATTAAGCTGTAAACACTTTATAAATAGTTAATGTGTTATAAATGAATTAAGGGCAGTTTCTTGCCAAATAGTGATCCAGATCTGTTCATCTAGAGCAGCTAAGTCAGACATTTGACTAAGTTACTACAGTATAAGAAAATTAACATTTGTAAATATTTTTTAGCAACAAATATTGCACCTTATCACTCCAACATAGATATCCAGATTAAACAATTTTTTTTTTCTTTTATCCACTTTCAAAAGATAGTATCCACCCAAACAAATACACCACCAAGCGTTGTTTTAAACATGCCAAACCCATAGGGGGCAGTGGAGCACAAACCTAAAACCTCTGTCAGCCAATCAGAATCGTTCAATACAAAAAAACGCCAGCCAACAGGACAGTCAGGTCCAAGTCTGATCCAAACCCAGCGACATTGACCGGCTTCGTACCTCGGTATGAGGAGGGAGAGTTGGTGTAAAACGGCCCAGCTCTAATGTTTTTCCTTTGGACCTCAACGTATTGGAGCGTCGCAGACCCTAAAACTAATTTCTTTCTCCATTTACACAAGTAATGGTCAGAATTTTCATAAATGATCATTTTCAGTGATGTAAAACAGCATTTATGTGTTAGTGAAAGGCAAAATTTCTAAAATATATATATTAGTTTTTGCAGATATCCGGCTACTTGTGTAGCTTAGCAACTCTAGATGACTATATAGGTGAACAGATTTTGTTCACTGTTTGGCATGAAACTCATGTCCTTAACTTGCCCTTAGTTAACACATGATAAACACTTACTGATTCATAGTGTTTACAGACTAATTAATAACATATCTTTGAACTATTTCTTAGCCATTTATAAGGAGAGCCTTATAAATGGCTGTAAATTCATACTGAAATATTTTATAAGATTTTTGAAAAGATTTGATCTTGATATTAATCAGCTAAATACAAATGCGATGCCTGGGGTTGAAATAGAAAGGAGGAGAGATGCAGAAGAAAATTTCAGGTGAAATTTTCGGTTTTCACTTTTTGATTTCCGTCTGAATTCGTTGCTGCGCCTCAAAAACCGTAGCTGTGGTTTTCTAGTTGATTAGACTGTAACGCCTCAGAGCACAAATCACTTCTAATTAAACAGTTAAAGGCTTAAAGAAGATGTATAACTCTTGATGTTTTCATGTCAAATTGATTACATTACAAAGCTCAGCTTTTGCACCAAATGGTCTTCCACTCCCTAACTGTCTGAAAAGCCTTATTAAAACCTTGTACTTCTTTTCTTTTCTGTTTGTAATATCAAAAGAAAATGTGTTTATGTAATGTTTTCTCATTCGGACACCTCAAACAAAGCAGAAACGACTGCCTTGTGTTTCTCCCTTTATGAGCAATATGCTGTCCGATTTGCATTTCCTTATCTGTCATTTGGCCATAAACAGTTTGTTCCGACTCCATTTTCAGACACACTCTCTGTATAATTGGGACCATACACCACCAGACACAGTGCTGACAAAGCGTAAGCTTATGGGCTTTTTTTTTATACTTCTAAAACCTTTTTTTAAGTATTTCTGCTGGGATTTTATGTGACACGACAAAATAAAGTGAAACATCAATAACAGCTGGAAGGGACATGATGAATGGTTTCAAACGTTTTTATTGTTAAGAATCCCAGTATGACCATTGGGCTTTCCATGAGTCCACTGCTCCTGTGTCAACATATTTGTTTTCTGTAACCTGTTAGTTTAGGAAAAAAGTTGGATTTCTGGTCTGGCATTCTTGCATTAGTTTGGTGTGGATTGCTTTTGACCGTAGATTAATCTTCTCATTAGTTTTTTTCACTAAGCAAAAGCCAATTCAATTTAAAAATATTTCATTTATTCCAAAGGGATACTCAATGTTTCATAACTAAATTATCTTGAACATTATATAAATAATGTATGAATTTACTGTTTCCTAACCCAGATTTTACTGCTATTTAAAAAGACTTTTCCCTCTCTGACTAAACCTTTACTGTTTTAGGTCACTTAAAATGACCATCATTTTGGTTAAATGTCAGAATAATGATGTCTTTTTACACCTTTAAGCAGGTTGGGAAATCCCAGATGGTCATTTTATTACGGCATAAAACCCAGATCACATGTGAGTTCATTTGAATCCCACCTTTCGATGAGTTTTTGGCCCTCAAATTCGCCGCTTTCTTGTATGACATCATGTGGAAGAATGCCTAAAACATTCAGTCATGCAACTTAAAAAGTTTCAACCAATATCCTTGGAAATGTACAACAACTGCAGAGTTGGGGGAAAAAAAAAAATATATATATATATATAGAGGAAATAGAAATAATCTTGGTAATTGTATCTGAACATGAAGAGTCGGCACACGGTTGCGTGGTTTCGGGTCGTTCATATTCACACAGATCTTTATCCAGCACCACTGACCTCCATGGACAACATTAACGTTTCCATGCAGGTTTTTAGTCATTTCCCAGTCTTACTATCATAGTTATTTAGTGAACAACCGTACAAATATACATAACTCCTCACCTTGTCAGAAGTATTCATGTCTCTGGTTTTCTTTTCTTTTTTTTTTAATGTGTATTTGTACAAAAGCCATACAGTGGTGGCGGACAAGTCAAAACTAAATATTAACATTGATGTCTGAGCGCATTTCTACATAAAACACGGTCACAAATTCTGACAAATCACACAACACCTAACACAGACTGGGCCTGGTGACGAGAAAGGGATGGGAATTCTCTCTATGACATTTTTTATTGTTTTTGTCACTCGTCTGTCTCTTCATTTTAAAGTCAGCCTGTAAGGAGAAAGTGTCTTTTTATATATACACAGTATGTGCAAATATCTCCTTTTAACTATGCTAAGAAGCACTGGGAAAAAAAAGCATGTACCTGTCAAATAAACTTGGAGTAAAACTTATAGAGTAAAACTTATAGAAAGTTTCGACATCCCTTAATCTTCACTCTGAGTGACGCGATGTGAATCGACCTTCGACGCTCCAATAAGTACAGAACCGTGAGAGATTATGGACACAAGCGATTACAGACAGTCCAGGCTCCTCGAAGAGGACGGCTTCTACATCCTGAATCTCATTAACTGGGAGCCAGCGTCAGACCTGACTTTGACACCTCTGCTGATTCTACAAATGTCTGCGCTCAGGGCCCGTCAAACCCGATCGCCGTCATCTCCCGGTCCTGTCCCGAAGCGATCCGTCTGTCTCGCCCCACCTCGCTCTCCGATAGCTACAGCTGCCGCCCCACCAAGTTCTCCGGCGCATGGCTGCTTTTGCTTAGCCCCGTGCAGCTACCGCGGGAAAAAAAAAACCATCAGCACTCCGCGCAATTACCGAACAGACCGAGGAAGCAGTGGCTTGATTTAGCAGGCTGCGGGGACTGCCATTTTCTATTTTCCTTTCGGATCCATGATGATTTATGCCGCACGTGTGCAAAAAGCTCACGAGCTCGCCTCTCTTTCTCACTCGCACACTTTCTCTTCTTCCCTTCTCCTTCCTGTCTGCTCTTACCTCTCTGCCGCTCTCTTTCTCCACATGCTAATATCTCATCTCTTTCTCCAAAGTCCACATTAACAGATGTCTGCTCCGGCCAAAGCAGGAGGAAGTCTCGACATGAAGATGAAAGCTAAGACGGAGCTCGATAGGACTCGCGCTGTGCTGCCGACACGAACAAGAGCTGCAAGGGAGCCGAAATAACAAAACGTGCGAGTTTCTCCGAGGAATTCCCACGCAAAGCAAAAGAATTTGAGCAGCGACGGCTCCGTACGCGGCCGCTCGAGGCGCGGGACGGGCCCCATCAGCTACTCGGCGACGATGGCAAGCTGTTCGCCGCAGGGTCTTAATAGTTTTGTGTTTTTCATTGTAGTTTAGTTTTTATTTTGTTGTGACGTTTTGTTTGCCTAATTCGGTTAGTTTTAACTAGAATTTTGAGTGGGCTTGCTAGTTTTTACTAATTATTATTAGTTAAATATTGTTTAGTTCCAGTTAAGTTTTTTTTTATTTGTCATAGTGGTAGTTTCAGTTTTCTTATACTTTTGTTTCTTTTAGGGGCAGAATTCATCAAATGTCAGTGTATTGTATTGTCATTAAGTATACACCGATTGGGTAATGGATACTAAACAGAAGATGCCATTTTCAAAAATGTGTTCAATTATTGTTCAACTTTGGTGTCTTTGGTGTCAACTTCTGTCTTTTGTGGTCGCCGTTTTGCCGACTAGTGGAAGTGCCGTAATTTGTTGACAGCTGATGTTTGTTTGAGATGGACATAAAAAAAAACTAAATTTCACATCAATTTGAAAGGCTAATAAATAGATTCATAGACACAAAACAAAGAGGATTATATTTCTAATTTCAGTAAATCCCAGTTAGTTTAATAAACGCACAACATAGTTCCAGTTGTAGTTTTTCCCCATTAATTATCGTTTTATTTATTTCAGTTAAAGAATGTGTTCTCCTTTTCAGCTTGTGGTGTTTCTTTCATCATAATAACGTTGGTTTGCCGTCGCCCGGCTCCCCTTCAATAAGTCACATTTTCTGTGATTAAACTATTGGAATACACGCAACTATAAACGACATATCACCTAGGGAGAAAGGGGCGCATTACGTTAACACTAACCGCCGCCGCACAGCGACGGAGGTCCAAATGAAATTTTAAACAACATCCATAAACCCCTTAGAATCAAAGTGGCCTGCATACAGAGCGAGCCTTGTTTCCCCAGGTCAGAGTTGCAGAAAGACACGGAGCCGAATTTAGCCCAAAGCGTTGACACGCTGAAACCCTCCAGTAGCCACAAGGACTTCCCTTCCAGCTTTCTTCCCCAAACCTGAACCCAGCAGGCCGTGCTGTTCCTGTAATTGAGTGAGTAATGGACTTATTCCGCTGAGTGGTTCTCTGGGCGGACTTAATACTGGGATGTAAATCCTGTGGCAAAGAGCGGATTAGGGCTGGAAAGAAATAATAATAAAAAAGGAAAAAAAAAGCAGGGGAAGTAAATATAGAAAAGAATATGAACAAAAGATAATCTATTTAGCAATTATTCCCACGCAGTAAATTCACTCGAGGTCTGAGTTTAGAGCATTTAAATCGGCCCTTTTTAGGGTTTTGGGAACTCTTTCATAGTTCTGCTCTTAGAAAACAGGATTTGTTTTGTCGGACTTTCTTCGGTGCCTTTTTTTGGTTTTCTGTGCCCGACTCTTAAGCGTACCTCGGTCCAGACGCAGTGTCCCTCCATGCATCCCGGCTGAGTTCTGGACTCCTGCCACACATTCCACCAGCGGGATACGCTGATCACAATAATCCCCTTTTCTCCAAACTCACCACGCAGCCTGGATCCTTTAACAATTAGCCTGTACAATGAAGCCATTATCCGTAAATCCATCAGCGGCCCCGGCTGAAACCCATCTCCGTCAAAGGCTCTTCAGCTCAACGCTGCCTCCTCCTGTTTTGTGGTTTACTCTCTCGATTAGCGGACAACATACTGAGGTTTGCAACTGCATTGCTGAAAACCCCAATGTCTCGAGTTTGTCTCACTGTCGTCTCTTCATATTCTCACAGCTCGCCGCAAAAATATCAACATCCATTGCCCTTGAATCTTTCCAACATGTTGTGTTGGACCCCGAATACATTGATGCGTTTCATTGAGGTTGTTGGTATCTGCATTTCTATTAACCAAAGAATGGCGCAAATTGAAATTCCGAAAACATATTTGCTCATCTTTTTTTAAATAGAGGTTTCAGCGATGAGGTGGTTTTTCATCCGTGTTGAAAAAGATGAATTTTGCTCAATTTTGCACATTTTTAGTGGAAACACTTTTTTTTTTCGCATTCCAGGAACCACATGACCAACAGCTGGATGTCACTGGTAACAGAAACGCCAAAGATGAATAAATGAAGCAGTAGGAGGATGATGGTTTGTGTTTTTCAGACAATAAGCAGCTGGCTCTACCAGAGCTCTCACATCATCACACAGTTCATAAAAAGTTGTGTGTCATTCCAACATGTTGAGTCCATAGCTCTGCTGTAAAATCGTCACCTACAGTTTTCCCAAAACCCCAGATACATAGCCGCCCACAATGTAGCGGCTTGTCGCTCCGACGCCTGAATAAGACCCAGACGTCTCCTCTGATGTTTTGGGTGAAATGTCAGTAATGACTTTCTTCTTGTGAAATGCAAAATTAACAAATGTACTGTCGAAAAAAAGAATCCTTAGAAAATCGTTAACTCTGACTCTCTGCAAATCCTCCAGAATTTTGCTTTCTGACATTTTCTTAAAAATAAAAAAAAACCTACGAGATACTACTAGGTTAACTTCATAAATGTGTGGTTGTAAAGAGATATACGAAAAGATTTACAAGGCACTGCGACTCGGTTAGTTTATTGTTCCAGATTTCCGTCTCTTTTTCCCACCGACAGACCACACAGCAGGTCCGACTCTACGCTCTCGACCAGAAGACCTAACCGAAACTGTTCGAAATAATCCCCCCTTCCTCCCAAGCCACCGCTAGGTCCAGACGCCTCTGAATTAGCGGCCCGTTGGTCAAAAAGCTTGTACTGAAAACAAGCAGCCCCCAAAACAAAGCAAACACACGCGGGCAGAGGGACCAGAAACGCACCGCAAACCGCCAAGCTCAATATTTTTTAGACTGCCCTGTCATGCTGATGCTACAGTGGAGATGGTAGCTGTGACCTCATCTGCTAATATTGTTTTTGCCATGTAAGGCTTTTTTTCTTCTCTCTGCTCACACAGCTGGGGTGTGTTCTTTGTACGCAGGGCTATAAATTCATGTTTTTGTGGGAGCCTGTTGCTAGGGGGCTAGAAAGGGTAGGGGAAAGTGGAAGATGGGGAGGAAAGGGGAAAATGGGGGTGCAGGGGGGGTTGGGTTTGTGGCCAGGGGCCAATTAAAATACAGATGTCTGACTGTCGGTGTAATTCCATTCAGCCATGATTTACATTTAGAACAGTCACCAAGGCCTGCCACTCGGCGCTCACGCAGGAAATCGAAGTTGACTCGGACCTAATGAGAAAAGTGAACCTCCCGAACTTTTACGAGACTCTCGTCTGAAAGGAGGCTCGCAACTTTGCCCGCAATATGAGAGCCCTTCCAGCTAATCACCCATTGACGGGGGGAAGAACGGGGCATTAGGAGCCCAGAAACCAATTTCACTTCATGCTGCTGGCGTGAAAAATGCACGGCAGGGAAGTTGCCCTTTGTTAATGCTCGAACTTGGCAGCCTTTCCTAGTGATAATCCCCGTCGAACTGTTTACCTCGTTTGAAGCAACATGAAGGAATTTAGTGAGCTCATATTCTAAAATACATGTTTATCTTTTCTTTTGTTAAATTATCTCATCAGTGATGATATCTGTTCAACCGAAATAGAAACTGTGTTGTGTGCATGCTCTGATTACAAATGTTCTCCTAGCTACACAAGCTAGAGGGGGAGAAAAAAAAGTCGTGTCTCATGTGTGGGCCTGGCAAAACTACACAAGGCAATTTAATAACAGATTAGAAGGAATTAAATTCATTAAAGAAAAAAAATCCTGCCATTTTGAGAACAAAAGCTACACTTGTTTGTTTTTTTGGCTACAGTTAGGTACAGCCAACTCCTCATTAGCATAATTTAGCATAAAAATGGATAAGTTTGCTACTAGGAAACAAAACAATTGATAACTTTTTCCTCTTCACCTGAAGATACAGCCTTGTGCCACTTTTATTGTCGCTACATTGAGGCAACCTTAGTTTGGTTGCTAGCTTGTATATCTGCGTATATTTCAGGATATTGTCCATCCCTTCAAGCAGTAGGAGTGTAGACTAAAATTTAGCATTTCCAAAAAAAAATGTTGGTAAGTTGTCTAAACTTACCAACAGAATGTTTTTTAGTGGGTTTGGGAAGCGAACATTAACATTGGTAAAGAAAGCGCTAAAAACTGACAAGTTGGCAAGTTGAGGCTCCATGGCCTGCCAGTGGCTCAACTTACCCCAAAGCTACCATTTCCACTTTATTTGTGCTCACAACTAAAATGCCACATTTTTATCTTGGGTTTATGACCTCATGCTGTAGCTTATGCACACCACAATAGATATATATAAAACAAATTTTAAAATATATATTATGGTATAAATGCACATCTTATAAAATTTATGATAGACTAAACTCACTTTTAAGAGTCAAAATGTTTTGAAGCAATAAAAGCCTATCCAGTTTACCAATGTGGTTTTTAATGTCACAGACTTCAGAAAGAACTAGTTGGTCTATGTTTTTAACCATTTCCTAGCAACAAGGGGTGACTCAGAGTAATCTGACTCAATATACCCTATCTACTCTACATAGTAAACTAATAATACCAAAAAATGAATTTTCAAAAATATGATGGTTAGCTTATGTGTCCAGACAGCACAAAAGCAATTTCTCAATACCAAAAAACCCCCAACTATTTTCTTGTGCATTTCATAATTATATACTTTGTAAGTACAGTTGAAAGTACGTTCTTGGCAAGGATGCTGTGTGGTTGTTCTGCCATTGGGACGGGGTGTACTTTTGTCACAGTCCACTTAAAATCTGTCCCAGAGCTTCATTATAATTTCCTTTTTTCCCCACAATGTTATTTTCATATTTTTAATAATCAGTGACATAAGAACATCGTTGTCAAATGTAGCAAGATATCGGCACCTCCCTAAAATAATGACCTCTTTTATTTTTTTTTATTTTTATATAATCATGTCAAAATATGTTATAAGCAACAACAAAAAAAATTACTTTTCAAAAAAATTACTTGGGCTACAATTTGTGGAAAGTGACGATATGCATAAATATATAGGAATAAATTAAGTGGAGTCTTCAAATGAAAGACCTGCAGTTGTCATTTTGATCACAAAAATCTTTAAGAGTGTTTGCACTCACCCTCTTCTTATGTCGCTGCTAGTGGCGCAGCAAATTTGTGGGACACCTGCCAGTCCTATATATGCAGATTTATGCGTCTATGCGTCTTTGATAAAATGGCTGTAGCAAGAACACATCAGCACTTGGCGAATACTCACTCTGATGCATACTTAGGATTAAAGGAGCCCTTGAGCCTTTGCATTTTACATTTTTCAAGTAGTGGAGTACCCAAGTAGACTTTTGTCATCATTGCTATGACCTCTAATGGTCCAAGGTTTCTTCTACTTTATTCATGCACAAATACATAAACCAGTGGTTGTTAACCTTTTTTGGGGTACCGAACCCCCCAGTTTCATATGCGCATACACCGAACCCTTCTTATTCCTCCCCGTCCCATGATCAGTTTAATCATTCATCTTTCAATGTCTCTTTTATTTATTTAATTTTGACCAATTACTCGAAATATTACAACGTTGAGGGTTGTGTACGTTTTGTAACTGTACTTTGTCAGCTAGCCCAATGTTTTTATTCTTATTTCAAAATATGACATAAACTGTGTTTCCTGTACAAATGTGCGCAAAACTTTGTCAATGTTCTGCTAATGTCAAAAACATAAATTTGTAGTTGCTGCGTTTCCATTAAATAAGAAATATAATTCAAATCACATGTGAATGAGTTTGTTCACATGGTCAGTCACTGAGAAAACATGCCGTGAAACTGCCCAATTATACGGTCAAGGTTAGTTAGGATGCTAAGCTTAGAAAGCTTTATACTTGAGGATTGTACTCATATTTTAGTAGTAGCTCATCTGACAAAGTGACATGCATACAGCAGCTTTATCCAGACGTTCATATCCAAAAATCTCATGGCCCGAGATCCCATAATGGCCCCATCACGGTCCATCCAACTGACACACACACAAAGAGAAATAACGTGTACTAATGAATGAGAAGCACTACAGTCTGTTGCCTTCCAAATAAACTTTATCTTTACAGTTAATTGGGTTTATGGGTACAATGACTGGAAAAGGAGCCTTAGAGGTGCAATGTCTCGTCATTGTCACTCAGTTGCTTTCTGCCTCCATTTTATTTGCCTTAACAACCCATTTCCTGCCAATTTATTTAAACTATAGGGTATCGTTTCTTTGGGGGGGTGGGTTTCAACTTGCAATCGAGCTAAGTGATTGCTCAGTGTGTTGACATGCCTTCCCTTCAGATCTGTGGGTGGTGTCTATATTTCTTTCAACAAGAATGTAATTGAGAGTACTGACAAAATAGACAACATTTCCTTTCATTTACCTCCGTGAAAACAGACAGATTTAAGCTAGTTTTGAGAGTCGAGACCGACCTCTGCACAGGATTTTACAACGCCGGGTCCAAAAACCATCACTGCATTTGATTTTACAGCACACCAAAAAAAAGAAAAGAAAAGGAAAGCAGTGTACCTCTTTAAAGTGGAGTGACGGTTGGACTTTTATAGGCACTTAGTCCCAGCATCCATTTAGACAGAACAAGGCCACATAAAGCTTGGAGAGTGCTGCGCTCATCAATGACAGTAATCCTGTATATGGAAGGGAGCAGGAAGCGTCCTGTCCGTAGCCGTAACTCACAACACGTCGGCGCTTCACCGTAATGCCTCGGCCAAAACCAACTCCACCATCTTGTACAGATCAGCTCTTTCCCTTTTGATTCCAGTTTTGTAAGGAAAGGTCAGCATCATCATGATTTATAATACTTTCTCCAGTAAACCCAATATGGTTATCCATCAAGAAGCGTGGGAGGGAAAATTCAGTTTTCAGTCCGTAAACATTCTGAAGGAAAATGTACAGGAACGTCCTCAAGACATCAGTTGTGACAAAGGAAGTTCAGCAGCTGCAATAGGGGGCTGATAACTTTGTTTCTAATATCTGTTAATAGTTCCTTCTTATCTGGTTTATATATCTGTTCAATGCACGATAACTATGTGTTATTCAGACTTTGTTTCAGGAACCCATCCAGCTGTAATAAACAGGATGCTCTCCTCAGACAATCAGGACAGGAAACAGGCTCCTGTCCCTTTGTCACTGAGACGGGACTTCTTGAGGTCGTGGTGGCACTTTCAACTCATCCACCTTCAGATCTGCCAAGCCTTAACATCAAGAAAAACCCCAAGGAAGTGCTCAATGGATTTGGAATCCTGAGGTCCCTTTTAAACAATATCCCTGGCCCGACCTCTGATGTAAATCATCCAGGGCTTTCGCTTAATGCAGAGAACAAACGCAGGAGAACTTCAGTGGTATTTTCTTTCTCATTGTCCAAGGAGGAAAGATGAATGCTGCTGCCAAGCCTGTGCACTTATAAAAGTATGAATGAGGGGAAATGCATAAAAAAAAAGAAGCAAGACTTCTCTCTGAGCCTTGTGGCTGCAGATGTGAAGTAATTACCCCTTTGTAAGATTTTCCCTGCGCTGCACATTCCTGCTTGTGGGCGGCTTTTTGGGATTAACACAAATGGGGGAACCTATCTCATTGATCAAGGAGAATAATGATGGTTGCAGAGAGCCAGTCACTGCAAAGAATATGACCTTTTGGACGGACGAGCCAAGGCCTGCTCTGGCACACTATCCTGCATCTTACAGTGTCTCTTTTTCCCTCTTCCTGCTTTCCCAGCAGAAGGCTGTGCAGCAAGTGACGGTTCATTGGACTGACGGTGACGGCTGTGGGAACGGCCGGCGGGGAGGCCTTTCAGAGGAAAGGCTTCTTCTCTAATAAAAAGGGTGATCAAACATGTTCTCTGTCTGCAAAAGAAAATATTATTCCAGGGAGCGGCAGGGCCGAGTGATGCAGGAGGCTAAAAGCATGCTTTGTGCCAACTGGGTCGTCCAATCTACTGATTTGGTTTCGGGGATTGTTGCTTGAAATTGAAAACAAATGTGGAGCTCTTAGCCCTTCACCGCACATGGACGTTTCTTGGGGTTTTTTTTCTTTTTCTTTTTTTTTACTTTTCTCTCCCTCTCTTTTGTGTCACTCCTGCTCTGACTTCACATGAAAATGGAAACATTCCTCATCCCCCCAAAAGAAAACCTAAACAAGTACACAAAGACTCTTATCTCTGTCAAAGTCTGTCAGCCTGTGCAACCAAACTGAATAAACAGTCTTTTCTCTCTCGCTCTTGGCTTTTTCATGCTTGAACCGTGTGAAGACAGAATTATAACGTAACTTTACAAGTGACGTTCTGGAGATGTCGAGACAAGCAGACAGTCAAAAGCCAAAAGTAGGAACTGTATTCCAGGTGATCATCAGGTAATTGCTGCGGCACCAACATTCTACTTGCAAAAGTATTTGCATCCCTTTATGTTGTTCTCTTTTGTAACATTCTGATGTATTTGCGGAGACTTCATGATGTCTCAACGCAAGGCAGTGCATATTTGTGAAGTGGAAAGGAAAAGGTACATGTAATAGCTTCTGGGGAATGTCACTAGATATGATTTGTTTTGTCGATTAGATGGTAATCATCTTTCAATTGGACTTTGGACATATTCTACAGATGAATTTAGCTTGATCTAAGACAATCCGTTTTAGATTGTGGTGTATCTTTAGGGCAGTAGTCCTTCTGGAAGCTTCACCCAAGCCTAAAAAAATCAGGAAAATTGCAAATATGACTTTTTATGATGCGACAAAGTTAAAGAGGTGTTAATACTGTAGTTTTATGTACTCTTCTTTCCCAATATTAAATTTTTATATTTATATATGCAAACCCACACATGCAGATTCTGTACCAACTTGATTCAGCAGAATTCTCCAAAGATTTAGGTAGCTAATATTTGTCCCAAGACACTGATTCTTCCTTGACCCCACCGTTCACTCCCACTGACTGGTGATTCAATCACCAGTATAGGGGTTTTTCACTTGTAATGATTACACGGTACCAGCACTTGGACTGCTGCTCTCAGACCGAATGCCATTTACGTGTCAAAAACGTGTCCAACACATCAAGTTGGACGCTTGATCTTGAGCGTCAATATTATTTTAGACGCACATTTGAGCAAAGTGTGGAATGACCTTTACCTTGTTTTAATTTCCTGGTCTCCTTGTACAATGATGGATGAAATATTGAGAGAGTGTCTTGGCTTACTAAAAGCTAGAGAACGTCATCGTCGGGTGCCTGTGCGCTGCGTTTGAATCCACTAGATAACTCAGAGGTGTTGTGAGTTTGGCGAGTTCCACCCATCTTTGCGCTGATGCTGGTTGCTTTCTGCGGTATTTGCATCTCAGCTGAGTCAGACACTACTTGGCTCATGTTGGAGTAGCTGATTGTGTCATGAGATAAACGTCCTTACAGTAATCCATCCCACCACTCAACAATGACCTGACAAAAAACGACAGACTGCGTAGAGTAGCTTCCATGCTTTCCATTGTTGTGTTGTGTTTGTGTTGCGTACACGCCTCATTGCGCTACTTTTCGGACCCTGAGGGTGCCCAACCATATGACTAATCCACCCACTAGGGTCGTTTCTTAATCGGAAAGCCATCCGGATTGTGTAGAGTTGAGTTGAGCCGAGTCAAGCTAGGTGTTAGTGGAAAAAAAGTCATTAGTTTATCTCCAACATTAGCTGATGGGTCAAGGCTCAGGAAAGACTTCAGAAGCTGGTACTTCAGAAGCTTGCACTCCATACAAGCCTGTTTTATCTCTGCAATCTGAATCCAATTAACAGCAAACTTCCACAGAGTTCAAGCACCAGAGGGGGACAGAGAGGGAGAAAGCAAAAAGAAAGGATGGAGGAGGCAGCGGTGGAAATATCTCGAGAGCGTGTTTTCTGCGTTTCATTCAGGCGTTTCTTGCTCCTTTTGTGACGGTCTACAATAGTTGTTGTTGTCTGAGAAGGCGAAGGAGGCGAATCTCTCCTTTATCTGCTGAATTCACATTCAACAGCAGCGCCACAAAAGCAAGGAACAGAAGCACCCCACCCTTTTATTTAATCTCATTTTACTCTCCCGGGTCAAGACAGTCGGAGGAGACTCGCTTCTTGCTTGGGGAAACAGAGTTCATGTTCGCACGTGTGTTTCTTTCTCTCCCTTTATTCTCTGTCGATGCAAGGACACAGTCACCACAGACACGAGACGGTGAGTAGATGAAGCAGTGACAGGCCAGGCTCGGCTGTGCTGCGGCAGGATATGGTAATGCAAACCAAATGAGTCTCATACGCACGGTGAGTGGCCCTCGAGACAGATCCCTTCCCCATGAAAAGGGTGTTGAAACATACGGTAATTGCTTTCAGTGTCGTTTGGCAGCAGTGCACCTCCTGACTTCGGGAGCTTTATATAGACAGGGTAATTCTCCATTATTCTGCCAATGGTACATTTCAAACATTGAGTGGAGGTTGGGGAGAAGCCGAGGCAAAGGGGTGCACTCGAAATCTCGAGGAGTGACAAAAACAAAATTGGGAATTGGAAAATAATCCAGAGTTGCCAGATACTTTTTTTGTGTCCTTTGTTTCCTCCCTCATAGATAATTGTTTACTGTACTGGAACCTGAGGGTAATCTAATTAACTTTCAAAGTTCCAATGAAATGAACACAGAGATAAACACTACAAGCACGACTGGCTTTTGTCTTCAAGTTCTGACTTATTAAATACTGCCAGGGACACAGCAGATGGCGAGTCGAGGAAATGGATGAGTGTTTGTTGTAGCAGCGTTTGAACTCATTTTAACCGGCCGTTCTGTGCCCGTGATACACAAGAGCGTTTAAAGACAAACATGTTTGGCTTTTTCACCCACAATGGCTGCCAAGAGTACTTCAGAGAAACACCTCTTGTCTTTTCAGGTGAATATCCACCAGCTTTGAAAAATAAAGTGGCGGTATTATGTGTTTTCCATGCATACAGTGCCACTTTATAGCTTAATCAAATAGCGATGTTACATTCAGCTGTTAGAAAAATGCTGTACAGTATATATCAAATATGACTTAAAGGAAATTTGACTTTGTAAATTAATGCCTTGAAATTGGGCCTCTGTCTCTTTAAAAAACTCCTGCTCTGACACTTTGCCTTCCTGAAGGTGTTGTGGCTCCTCTATTAACCCTTTAAAAACATTTTCACCAGCGTTGCACTGAGAAGTAGCTCCTATAATGAGCTCAGCAGATCCACATTTGGATCACATTAGGTGTTTGCTAATTGCGCAAAAACTTCATCTGTATTTCGGTGATGTCAAATAAAAAGTACCATTAAACCGTTTCCATTAAATAAAAAGCGCAATAAAAATCACACCGTGAATAAGTTTATTCACGCGGTAAGTCACTAAACACAGTCATCCTACTACTTCCTGTCGTGGTTTGTGCCAGTGATGACATCCGGTTGTCGATCATGTGACTCGTGTGATGTGAAGAAAGTGTTCCCATTCCATTGGTTTTGCGAAATAAACCAAAGTCTATGTGGCCAAAAAAACCCCCCCAAAAAACACCTCATCCTAACACCAAATCTTTTTTTAGAGAAAAACTAGTTGTTTTTCGTAATTGTCTTATTTTTATTAAGTAAATTTATTTTCAAAATGTCAAATTTTAGATGATCACTTAGATGATCAATGGAAAAGCAGAGATGAATACAACAAACATGGATGTCTTTCGTCCTTACACTTGAACCAAATTGCTGTATTACCTCCTCAGTATGCAGTCAAGAATCATGCTGATTCTCGACCTGATTATTTGACTCAGGTGTGCTGAAGCAGAAACACATCTTAAAAGTTGTGTTCAGGGCCTGAACTTGAAGACCCTGTTCTAGTTTTTCGTTACTAAAGAACAGCAGGGACACGGCAGAAACTGAGTTCAAAGCGACGATCATCTGTAGCAGCTTCCGTACCTTCCTGGCATCTCATCGTCTCCGACACGCACCGAGAATTCCCTCACACTGGCCGCCTCTGGACGAATGTGTCGGCCTCTTTTTATTTTTTACAGCGGACTGATTTGTGAAGAGATTTTTGTCCCAAAATGGCTGCCATGAATCACGGTGACGTGCCGACAGGTCTCTGACGGATGAAGTGACTCCGCTCCGGCTTCACCTCCACGTGTTCCCCTCTGTGATGGCTCAACCTTGTAAAAGGCCACTTTTATGGTTCCAATCATCATGCAATCAGGATAACATCAGCCGTCAGAAACACGTCTCAGAAAAAGAAAAAAGAAAAGAATCTGCCAACACGTCATAACTTACCGGTTTGGCTCTGGCTTTTCAAACATCTCATTTTTAACTCTCGATATTCTAATTAAATCATGTCTCTTTCTTTTTGTTTTCTCTCTAAAACTCCTTTGTTCTTCAAAACTAAATTGTGTCTGGGTATACACACGTGACAATGAAGTATGTATTTTTGCTTAGCCCCCCCCCCATCCCCACCTCCATAACAGAGACACACAGCAGCTTTCTCTCAGGCTGCCGTCACGCTTCAACGACCTGGAGCTCCTCCTGAAATGCACGGTAGAGAGCCAAGAGGAGAGACAGTAGAAATGGAGCGTTTCAAATATTTTTTCTTTCTTCATTTTTATTTTTTTAAATCAAGTTACACACATCTTGGGATATGTCTGTGGATAGACGTGCCGACAGGTCATTCTGCCTCTACTTGGGTTGCAACATAATATTTTGCACTGTAGAGTAACAGTATCCGAAAATGTCACACTGACCTGCAACAGTTCTTACTATTATCGCCTTTAGAAATGGGAACAACAGTGGGAGAAAAAAATGAATCATAGTTGACACATAAGACCCTCAGTTGCCTACAAATTCATCACATTTTAAAATCTACTAAATGTGCACCATGTTTTTTTTTCCCCCCAAGACATATCTAAGATATATTTTTATTCTCATTATGTAAAGTGTTTGGAAAATCTTTTTGCTCTAAAAAAGAAAAAAAAAACACTGTATTTTTCTGTGTGGTTCCTCTGACTTCACTGAAATCTGCTCTGAACTGTCAACTGAATTTGTTGTGAAGAGACATTCCTCTGTCAGTAATGTTGTCCGGATAATATTGACATCCTGGTCAGATTCATAATCCTCCTCAGTTTGCACCAGTTAAGGATCAGTGGCTCTAATCTGAGCCAGCAGGTAAAGGCAAGAAATCATTTACCTCAAAAGACGAAAGGTGTTTCTCTAAAGCCATTTTGGGTCAGCAAAATTGACTTAATTCACCCTGTTCTTATGTTTGAGCCTGGTTGGCCTACAGAGGAAGAGCCTTTCACCCACTTGTGTACTGTGACTATAGGAGATGAAGCCATAGATGTCGAGCTGCACTAGCTCTGCTTCCACTACTAATGTGCAAAAAACTTCTTCTGATGTCGAAAACACACAATTTTGCATTTGCAGTGTTTCCATTCAACAAGAAACGCAAAAATCACACATGAATAAGTTTGTTCGTTTGATAAGTCATTTAAAAAACGTCCTCCGACTTCGTCTTTGTGGTTTGCACCAAAATCTCGTCACCTTCCTAAAATAATGGCCCAAGTCATTTTTTTGCCAAAAGTGATTTTGGAAAAAAAAAAATCACCACTCCTTTCTTTCCAGAATGTGTTTTAGGCAAAAACAAAAAAAAAAAACACAAAAAAACGTTTTGCAAAAAATGATTTGGGTCATTATATTAGTAAGGAGACTATATTCAAAATCAATAATACTCTGAAGTATTGTGCATTCTTGGATGTTACAGCCTTGACCAAAGCATGTTTAACATCTAAACGACTTGCACATTACATGTGATTTTAAAATGTTCTGTTAAAAATCAAAATCGAGTTGCATAGACCTTCCTAGCCTTTGATCCGACACTTGAGTCAGTGCTTGCATATTAATTGTAGGAGTTTTCACTACAGTAATGACTTAGCCTTTGAACTTTGGTTTGAAACTGCAGCCTTCTAATGAAATGGAGGAAACGTGATTTGTCACTGAAGCTGTGTCCCAACACGGCCTCTGGGATCACATGAGATACTCGCAGTGAGGCTGTTAAAGTCGAGAGGAAAGAAAGCGGAGGGATCAATTAGATAATTCGACGGTAGAACAAGCTGAGTATCTAAAAGGGTTTTTTAAAAAAAGGGATTTGGTGAATAGGAGCATGTTTTAAAAAAGCTACAAATGCAGGAAGTTACAGTGGATGTCTTTAAATGCTAGTGCTCTTAGTCTGAGTGCAAAGCGAGCTAAACCCAGGACTTTTAGATTTCCTTTCAGACATGATGAAAAACGCAGACTGAGATTAACTCTTTTCTTTTGTACTCCTTCATATTCCATCTCCTCTCACTCAAACATCAGGGTAGAAAGCACGGATTATTAGAAAAGACTTTCTGTGTGACGACCAAATTGCCAAGACTTCCCTATGCCAGCCCTCCCCCCAAACAACTGTTTGTCTAACACCGAAAGAGATGTGGAAAAGTGGACCGGAGTTTGTCAGAGAGATTAGTCGAACACAAACACGTAAAACCTGGACAAGTACAGAGCTGCTCTCAAAGCGGCGGGCTGCAGGGCTCCGTGTTGGGGTGACCGGACCCATCAGATGCATGGCGTTCAGTCGAATACAAAGCAAATCTGTCAGGCTCAAAGGATTTGACGCTGATCCAGGTAAGAAGATGCCAAAGTATGAAAACAGAGCAATCCAAACAGCTTCAGGGCATAAGAGGGAAAACCACTGTTAAAGCTCCAGTTTCCTGACAGCTTGTGGAAGAAATGACTCACTGCATCACGCTGTTTATCTCCACTTTTGGCTTAATTCTGGTTTCTTATTCTGTACTCAAGGGTAGCTTCAGGGTTCATAAGGTAGAGACGGCTTTTTCTTTCTCCCTTGCAAAATAACTCCAGATCAAATAGAGGGTGTCTGCTAGAGGAACTTGCCACCAGACATTGACTAGACATGAATTTGACACATTTATTTACACTATCCTAGTGTAACTCTGCATTTTGAGGGTCATTGCCCTGTTGGAAATTAACCACTGCTCAGTCATGTTGTTTGCAGGTACTAACAGGTCTTCCTTCAACTTGTAGTTTGCTCCATCCGTCTTCCATTGTCTCAACAGGAGGAAAAAAAAAAAAAAAAACCTGAAATTTTGAGATTAATCTTAAAAAAATTTCAGAGAAAACTTCCAAGCTCCAAAAGTCGATAATTCCCAAGAAAAACTCTAGAAAAAAAACTTGTGAATTTCTTAGATCTAAAAGTAAAAAAAAAAAAGTTCTGAAACTCAGACAGTTCTATAAATTTGACTTAAGGTCAGAAAATTTCCAGGGTTTTATTCTTTCTTGTACGTTTTCTGCTTCTGGAGCTCAGTAATAATTGTAATATTTTTCTCTGAAAAGTCAAACATTTTAAAGCTTTGTTCTAGAACAGTTTTTAGATTAAGATTTTTAGCTTTTTTTTTACCCCTCCTGTTTGTTTTCTATCTACACTACCCCGATACTCCGTGCCACACCAGCACATTTTGTGGATGGCCTACAGTCTTGCTTTACCAACACACAATCCAAGAAAAGATTTGGTGCCATCTGACCAAAATATCTTCTTTTCCATGTTTTCCGCGTCCCTTTGCTTTGGACAATCTGCAAAAGGGACTTACTAATGCTTTCTTTTAGCTCTCTATCTACTAAGCACTCTTACGAAAACACTTGATTGGACCTGGAGCAGTACTACCTAGAAAACCAAAACCTAAAATGTCTGTTGACTGTTGACAACATCAGCACTGTTGTCATCTCATTTAAAATGATTTCAGAGCCACCAGGAACACAAGAGCAGGACGTTAGGAGGATTTCCATACTTAGTCTATGTTTAGGTTATGGATTGGACGAGCCTCTGACCAAAGTTTGTCAACCTTCTCTCTGACCTGTCTGAGATAACAAACAACTTGAATATTTATTCATATAAAATCGACTCCCTTGAGCTTTACATCATGTTATTCCCTCATCAGAAACATACCTGGAGTGTTGCTGTGATTCTTTCGTGTTGTGATGACTTCCTGAAGGCGGAGTTTCAGAAAGAGCAGGAGCTTCTTAAAGAGACAGAGACCCAATTTCAAGGCGTTAAATTAAGAAGTCAAATTTATTTTAAGTCATTTTGGCATTATACAGCATTTTTGTCATAACTGAAGGTAACATAGTTACTTATATGCAGACAGAGGCCAAATTCAAGGCGTAAAATTCCAAAGTCAAATTTCTTATATTTTAATGAAGGTAAAATTGACTTGATTGTACTACAAAATAGCCTTATTTGCCAAAGAAATGCATAACTGCCCCTTTAAATCGGTGTCTTCTGACCCACTGTTCTGGATTTCATTTAGAGGAACTGGAATCGCGGGCACTAAATCGTAATAAACACTTTTCCAGAAGACCACATCCTTTCTCATCCACTTGACGGTCATCCACTGCTTTCTGTTGTTGTGTCATAAAATCCCAGTCAGATACATTAAAGTCTGTGGCAGTGATGTGGAAAGGTTCAAGAGGCAGGATTACTCAAAGCAAGACCCTGTAAATGTTATTCCCTAACATATTCCCGTCATAAATCTGAAGCCCTCTGTTCATAACGTCCTGGCAGCAGCTCCTCCTCCGACTCCAAATTCCCCCTCCTCTCCCAAATTCCACGATAGTGGCTCCTATCTTTCCAACACTTTATTGCTCCCAGATGCGGCAAAGCTCTGCTACCCAGTTGTCACCCAGGGTAACGATTAAAATCACATGACGGCTCCATTCGGCCTGACAGCCAGTCAGATGTGGCGTACAGTATCGCGCACACGTGCTCTTATCAGGGCCCGTCACTGACAGCCTCACTCAGGGAGCTCTGGCTCCTCTCTCCCCGCTCTGCACGAATTTTCAGACGTACCTCGCGTTCCCTTACACCTGGCGCTGTTTGACAAACGACAGGGCCCGTATTTGCGCTTTCCCCCCCACTTCTTTTGTTGTTGTTGCCGTGTGGTTTTTCAGGAGTTTTAATATGGCGCGCGGTCGTGCGTGCCGTCAGAGCGGCAGGCGCGCGCTGCTGTGGGTCTTTGAGGATGTTGGTTCAGGCCTGCCGGGAGGGGAGCTCGCGGGCTTTACTTAATCACAGCACAAATGCCTTTATTCATCTTCAGAGCGGCGCAATTAATTTCAGTGCCTGTGTCAGAACCTTCAGGGAAATCTGACCTGTTATTGCCTCGCGGAGTCGTGCATGTTCTTTCTCCCGCTCGAGCTAACCAGACAGCCATTCAGAGCCGCTTCCAAGGCTAATGCCGCATTCACATTCAAAACTTAGCGAAATTGCACTGCACGATACAATAAAACTGTTTGTCACCTTCTGTATAAAAGGCAAGAGAGGCATTGAAATTCTAGAAACACTCTGGAGGAGTATTAGTATTCATTGACTAAAGCTTATTTTATTCTTTCTCTTTTTTTTAATTATCAGCTGTAAATCCTAAGAAAGACCAACATCAGTTATGATTTATGCAGCGTACTTTTTCCCCCTCCACTGTGCCAAGAAACCAGACCAGACATTGTTCACAATGTATTCACTAATCCTAGGAAATGGACAATACTTTTTAAAAGAACACTATTGGATGTTATAATTGTTTGCCAAATGTTTTTAATTACAATGTGCTTTGCTAACTTCTGTATAATTCACCGGTGAAATATTAATTTTTTCCCCCCACATAACTGATGTGATTTATGAATACAAAATGCATACGGTTGTTTTTTGTGGCTCATTGCAAAAAAAAAATATATATATATATGTTTTGCTGGAAATTTGTATATTTCTTGATTTTTATATTATGATGGTTTCTGCATAATAATAATAATACTATATTTCTACAGGGCCTTTGTAAACAAACGTTAGTGATTTACTTTTAAAAATCAATTGAGACATGATAAATGACATAAGAAACACAAAAAAATAAATAAATTACAATCCATAACACTAAGACAAATAATAAGGCGCAACACAGGTAGAAAATAACTCTTTGCTTTAAACTTGATAATTTCCATAATAAAATATGTATAAACCAAACATTATCAGCTTCATGTAGACAAACCTCATCATCAATCTAATTATCCCAACTGTTTAATCGAGTCTCAGACAGGGTTAGGACCAGGCTAAGAAAATAGCAAGGAACCAGTCTTTTGACAAAAAAAGTCATTTTGAGGAAGAAAGCCGTAAATAGTACAAGAACAGAGCAGTAATGACACAATAAAGTAGTCATATTAGGAGAATGAAGTGATAATTGTATAAACAAAAAAATGAAATGACAACTATTAAGCATCTTGTACTTATCTATCAGTTTAACAAATAGGACATGTTAAGTCTTTTAACTAATGATTAGCATCAGATCATTAGCATCACAAACGATTTGTACAAACGACTGAGTCTACTCGGAATAAAGAACCACATGAACTAGACAAGCTAGTCACGTCACATCTAGACAACCATCACAGTTTTGTTCTCATTAAAACAACTTTGTTTTCTATAAATTTCACGACTTTCATCTGGTAATATTAAGTCTTTGTTTTACCAACATTATGACGTTATTACTCTTTGGCTGGCCCTAATAATCCATCGTACAAACAAACTGAGGTCATTGAGACAGCTGCAGTCCTGGAGGCAAGACATTTACTTTCTGCCAACAACCTCACTTACCTATATATATATATATATATATATATATATATATATATATATAAATTCTTTTCAGGGTGTTCTCTGTAATGTTTTTGATCAAATGTACCTTTTTTGACGCGTACTGTAGAGAAGGTAGAAGGCAATACAGATGTACTATTTATATAACAGTAAAATGAGTAATTAGGTCTCTGATTCTATTAGAAAAAGTCAATTACTGATCTTTAGTTTATTTTGACATGTTAATCATTAGAGCATGCTGTATATCCAAGCAGTTATTTTACTTTGACAGTAAAAGGCTCAACGTAATCCCAGTTGATATGCACAGACTTTTATAATGGACGTGTTACATCATCATGCTGATGTGTAACACAGAACAAATGTGCTGTAAAGCGGAGAGAAGAAATTAGAGAATGAGAAAAGGAGTACAAATGTCCGACGGAGTCTTTTGTGGGAGAATTTCAGCTATTTCAAGTGGATGTCATCAAACACTCGTACTGTCAGAAAACAAGGCCAGCTCCCATCTCCCACTTCGCCTCGGCTGTAAAAGCGAACATCAGAAGTAAAGTGTCTAGAGGCGGAGGGAGTCACTCAGGATCCCAGTGAACCAGACTTTTCAAGCTCACTTTTTCTTTTTTTTTTTTTACAGCTTCATACATCTGATCTTCTGGTTGAACAGAACAGATGATGCTGATACATGAGCTTTTTTTTTTTTTTTTTTTAGGACCTCCGCGCTGCTGGGGAGTTTCTGAGGGCGAATCGAGACGCAAACTGAATTTAACCTGAGAGAAACCAGATGCAAGCGTGGCACTTACGAACAACCGGGAGGACTCGAGTCGGGGATAACTGCCATAATAACCGGCGCTCTTTGCATTGAAGTGCTTCATGAGAGTCATAAGAGGTTAATAAACATGGACATGCTATATTTGGAATGTGATATGCTGGAGATCATCAAAGGGAAAACGGGCCTGCCTGGGTTACTGAGATGCTTGAAGTGATGTAGTGGAAGAAAGTTTAAAGGTTTGTCTTTTTGCAGTTTTGAAAATCGCTTTCAAATTCGCTTTTGAGATCGTCCAAGATCACTTATTAAATGAAGACATCAATTCAGAAATCATAATTTCATTCATTAAAGGGGGCAGTATTATAGCTTTCCCCACCAAATAATGCAATTTTACAGCAAAATCAGTTTACTTTGTTATCTTCAGTTGCTAAAAAAAATGCTCTATATCTTGTACATAAAGACAGAGGCGGAGGGAGAGCAAATGGAACCGACGACCCTCCAGTTGCAGGACAAACTCCTACCACCCTACCCACCATTGCCCCTGGAGGCCCCATCTATCCACCTCAGTGGCGCAAAAAGTGGGTATGCAGGGTATGCAACGCATAGGGGTGCAGCACCAGAGGGGGCGCCAAAACCCCGTCTGGAGGGGGCGCCGCGCCTATGTTTTCCCATACACTTCAGCGCGCCTTACGCTCCTTCACCTCGCGCACAGAACGAGGTTAATGTAGCGAGTTTTACCCTTCATGTATCGTCGCGAGTGAGCGTCGCTCCTTCACTCTGACGTTCCTTCCCTCGGGGGAGAGAGGGGGGCGATCTATGTTTTTGCATCCACCTGAATAATGTGTAGTTGCGCCACTGATCCACTTATCCATCTATCCACCATCCGTACCCTGCAGACTACAATGAGATTCTACAAGAGAAGAGAAGACCCTTCTGGGTAATGACCATTTTATTCAAGGATATTACTCTGAGATATTATAGTGGTACAGCTTTGCTGATTCAAGACCCTAAATTCTGTGCTGTCTGGCAGTAAATCCTGAAGAAGAATGACATTTTTAACTTAGCTTAAACTGAAGGGCACCTGGGATATGTGCAGAATAAGTCCTGAATAGCCAAATAACAAAATTTGTTGGTAGGGGTGTAACCACAGTCTAGACTGGAGATACTGTAGCATGATCTTAAACAGGCGGTTTATGGCTGGAAGCCCTCCAATGTGACTGAATTAAAACAATGAAGCCTGGGCTAAAATTCCTCCCTAGGGATGAGAAAGGAACACTTAGTTTTCACATATGCTTGGTGGTACAGTTGTTGTTGTTCTACCCAAGGGTGGAACAGTCTGTTAATGGATTCAAGGGACAATTACTCTTTCACATAGGGCCGAATTGGTTTGTAATTCCTGTTGTCGGATGATCTCGAAGATCTCACACACACATACACAAAAAATACTACAAAGAAATCTTTTTCACAGCCCTGTATTTCTTGTCTTTGGCCGACTGGCATTGACGTTACACACAAGCACCAGGATTGAAAACCAAAACAAACCATACCAAAAATCTAAGTCCACTTTCATTGCAGGGCTTTTTATTCCAGGAAAACTCACCGACTTCAATCTAGTCTAATCTTCCTCAAGTTTGTACAATCAAACTTTTGCTGAGGTGCGTACATTCTTTGCTCTCTTTTTATTATTTTACATTAAGAAAACGATTCTCCCATTGCTGTGTTATTGATATTTAGGAATGCACGCTTGTAGTCTCTATTGTATGTGGTCACACCTATAATCTGCCTTCACCGCTGGTTTGTGGAAGTGATTGGTCTGGAACGACTCGCTGCGGCCACAGAGAAATAGCTTGGCGCCTGGCAAGTTGGATTCTGCCATTATTTGTAATCTCTTTGGAATCTTGCTACCTCACAAAGCAGCAAGAAGAAAAATCTGGGACCCAGCCTGCAGCCGACTGCTTTTGAGTGCATGCAGGAGGTATTCAGCCAGACTAACTCGCCAACAAGCCTGGTTGACGCAATTCATTATTAATTGCTGTTAGAGCAAACAGCCAGAGGTAAGTTTTCTTTACAACAACAGGATAGGTGTAATGAAAACACAGCAGGTTCATTAGTACCGACTCTCCACTTGAAGCTTTTCAAAAGGTTTGCTTAAACCTCCCATTGGTCTTTACTTCCACATTTCACAAATCGGATGTAGAATAGAAGTTAATTTGATACACTACACTTCGCTGGTACCGGTTTGGACTCTGTTTTGACTTCAAAGCTGCTGCACGTCTTTATGTAGGATTCTACGAGGGTTCACAAATATTCCCCAGAGAATCCAGTCCAGACTGACATAATATCATGATAGCATGTTGAAGTCATTGTAGAAATGAAACAAAAATGGCTAAAATTCCCACCAGAACACTCACACATTTTGATATTAATCTCACAAATGTTTTAGAAAAAAAAACATGGAAATTTCTGAGTTCCAAAAGTCGAACATTTCAGACTTTTGAAACTCAGAGATGTTCGAGTTTTTTTTTCTAAAAAATTTCTGAGATCAATTTTAACATTTCTGAGTTTTTCTTTCTAGGAAAAGTTAAACTCTTCAAACTCAGCAATTCAACCAATGGAAAAAAAATTGCTGTGTTTCCATTGAATAGGAAACGCAGTTAAAATCACGTGAATAACTTCGTTCATGTGAAAAGTCATTGAAAAAAAAAATGCCGCGTCATCATCCACCTACCACTTCCTGCTGTCTTCTTCATGGTTTTCTGCCAGTAGTTCACATTCGGCTGTTGATCACGACTCATGATGTGAAAAGTGTTTTTAGTGCAGTTTGGTGAAATACTCTGATTTCAATATGGACGGAAAACCCCCTCATACCAGTACAAACACTTTTGAGTTTTTTGGGATTTTTTTTTCAAAATTGGTGTATTTCCATTAAGTGAATTTATTTTTTTAATTCCAATTTTTGCAATCTTAAGATCAACGTAAACACAGCCAGCAACTCTGCCCTAACTGTACCTACGCAGCTACAATTGAAGGAGGCCCATGAACGGCGTGGTACGGGTCGGTTCTGATGGAAACAGACAAAGTAGCTTTCCGAACTACCATACCACTCCGGGGAAACGAGGCAAAAGTTTCTTTCCAGCTGAGTTCTTATAGCTGGAACCTATGTCTTCATTCTGAGTTGGTGTCAGAACATTTCCTTCCACCTCATGACATTAAATATTTGTACCGCTGGCTGCAGTGTTTTGCTCAGGAGCCAACAGTCGACTCAGAGAGTCGACAGAACAAATATCAACAAGCAGGGAAGAGAAAGAATGACTCCTCCAAGGTAACTCCCATAGGATGTCAAGTGAGACTGCGCCCGTTTGCGTGTGTACGCGTGTGTGTGTGTGTTAAAGCTGTTGCTGTGCAAATTTGTGCCAGCATCTGTCTGTGTGTATGTGAGCTTATTAATGTCTGCCAAACATCTGGCCTCACCCTGGTGTTTGAACATTTACACAGCACACACAGGTCAAAGCAACAACTGACAAATAAGTCATTTGAAATGACTTTATGAAAGTAACAGCATATGTTCTGAAGAGCTAATCGTTATGTACCTTCATGTGTTCCCCTTCCTTCTCCTGCTCCCCAAATCAATTATGAATGACTCCATTTGGATCTCCTTTAGATTTTCCAGCTTTTTGCTTGTCCTAACCTGCTAATTTGTACGTTTACTGGAAGGTGACTTGACTTTTTCATCCAAAAAGCCGTTTGGTTTTATTCCAGACAAATGGTTTTTCTGTATTTTGGATTTTTTTTTTCCCCCACACTTTAGCTGACGACCAAAGTGTATAAAAGGCATTTCATCATTCTGCTGTCATGAAACAGATCCCACTCCTTCCCTCATTTCTTTCTAATTATACAGCACTATGTGCTTTAAATTGCTCCATAAAACGTGTTTCATGTAAAAAGTAAGGGCGCAGAACCCAATTAGTGCTGGAGCAATGAGAAAGCATGCTGTTCCTGCTCAATAGAGTCAATTAAAACTGGACGTGTAGGTGTGTGTGCGTGTGCGTGCGTGGGTGGGTGTAGGTGTGTGAGTGAAATGAGCCACCTGGGAATTGTCTCCACCTGAATTGACAGACTCACACATCCAGAGCCCAGGCCACATTTTCATGGGGCATTAGGAACTGGTGTTTAATTGCTAGCAGATTCAGTAAATTGAATTTTATTTAAATTGACTGGCGAGTGTTGTATTTAGTGGAGGAGAGGAGAGCAAAATGAGCTTTTTCAGGCTTTTGAAGTCTTGCCTGAGTCAGTATTAAATATGCTTCTAATAAAGTAGGTACTCTGAATGGAGGACATGATTTTGTTTCATCCACAAACCTTAATGTGTTTTATTGGGATTTTGTGTGATTGACACAAAGGACGAAGAGACGTTTTCTTTTTATTCCAAATGAAAATCTGAAATGGGATGATAAATATCTATTTAGCCCACTTCTCTTTAACAACCAGTGGTTTGAAATTTGCCTTCAGAAGTCATCTTTTATCTTAATTTGAGTATGAATCTTGATGCTCTGCGAAGGCCTCAGATGTAAACCAGAGGACATTATCACATCTCAGCAGCTGCGTTTTCATTGACCAAATAATTTCACAATTTGACATTTGGAAAATAAGTCTGCTTAATGTAAACATGCCAATTTCGAAAACAGTCTCGTTTTGAAATTGTTTTTTTTTTATGTTGATGCTTTTGACCACATTTGTATTAACATATTAAACATGTTATCTTAATACAGAAAGAGTATAACCAAGATCTACCAAAACATGGCCATCCACCTAAAGTGAAGAGTCAGGCTATGAGAACATGAACTCAAAACTCAGCTAAGAGGCCCATAGTGACTCTGGGAAAAAATAGAAAAAGTGAAGAAAAAAAAGCTAAACTATTGTCCATACACTTGTCTTTTTGAAAGTGTTGTGAGGAAAAAAGTAAGAAAATATTCCAATTGCAGTTTGTACATAAGCAATAATTTTTGGGGCACATACACGGACATGATTGACAGCAATAAGACCCTCCTTCTGGCTCTGATTGGTTGTTTCTGAACAGGAGTGGTGTATTTCTGCAAACGGGGGCTGAATTCAAATTCTGTACGTTAAATATTTGTAAATTAGATATTTCTAAGCGCCATCTTGTGTTGATCTATCACCTAAATTCCAATAACTCACATTGAAGTTTGTGGCTGTAAGGGCATGTGCTCGTTGTTTATGAGGTCAGAAAGGCACAAAATGGTAGAATCAAATGCTTTAGTTAAATATTTCTAAGAGATTAATAAACAATCTAGAAGGTATGGAGGTTTGAGTAAGCAGACAATGGTGGCTCTCCTGGTTATACAGTAATAAACCTCTTTCTCATTTTTCCCCCTCCTTTTTCATCTGTGAGAGAAATACTTTTTTAGCCAGTAAGTTCCAATTATTTACCTCAGCTACACTCACTGTGTGTTCAATCTAAAGTGTGCTTCAACAGCTCTGGACAAGGTGGGTAAAGGCAGAGAGGGCATTCATTAGTGACTAAAGCTAAAGATAAGGGCGAGCTTGAAGCGGTTAGACCAAAACATTGAAGGGAGTCTCTCCAAGCCTCCTGATGTTAGAACAAGACCAGAAGATCTCATTACACAGCAAAACGCTGTGGAAAAATATCACCAAGAAAGATGGAAAAGACTAATTTAATGTTGGAAAAATCATTATTTTCATCATATTCCCTCTCAGTAGCATGTTTATTATGAGTAGATATATAAGTATATATATATATAAACGATTCAATATTAATACAAAGTAGCTACAAGGGAGCTGAATTAATCCTGTAATTGTTCACATGCTAAAGTACGATAACAGACGTCGACCTTCCATGGCAACAGCAGCAAATCCTCCAAACGCATCACTTCCTCCTGGCTTTGTGTCTGATAACACATTAAAGGGGCAGTGTTATGCATTTTCCAAAAACATGGTGCCTGTTGAACAGGCTGTAAAGTTGTTGCTAATGTAGTAGAGTAATTACAGCAGGCTACCATAACTTTCTCACCATATGAAATGATTATATTGCATTGCCGGCAGTAAGTCGGGCTCGTTTCCGGTGAGAGTTGGACTCTGCCAAGGCTGCCCTTTGTCACCGATTCTGTTCATTACTTTTATGGACAGAATTTCTAGGCGCAGCCGAGGTGTTGAGGGGATCCGTTTTGGTGGCCTTAGGATCGCATCTCTGCTTTTTGCGGATGATGTGGTCCTGTTGGCTTCATCGGAACGTGATCTGCAGCTCTCACTGGAGCGGTTCGCAGCCGAGTGTGAAGCGGCCGGGATGAGGCTCAGTGCCTCCAAATCCGAGGCCATGGTCTTGAGCCGGAAAAGGGTAGAGTGCCTTCTCCGGGTCAGGGGGGTCGTCCTGCCTCAAGTGGAGGAGTTTAAGTATCTGGGGATCTTGTTCACGAATGAGGGAAGAAGGGAACGGGAGATCGACAGGCGGATTGGGGCAGCGTCTGCCGTGAAGCGGGCGCTGTACCGGTCCGTCGTGGTGAAGAGAGAGCTGAGCCAAAAAGTGAAGCTCTCGATTTACCGGTCGATCTACGTTCCCACCCTCATCTATGGTCATGAGCTTTGGGTCATGACCGAAAGAACGAGATCACGGGTACAAGCGGCCGAAATGGGTTTCCTCTGCAGGGTGGCTGGGCTCTCCCTTAGAGATAGGGTGAGAAGCTCGGTCATCCGGGAGGGACTCAGAGTAGAGCCGCTGCTCCTCCACGTCGAGAGGAGCCAGTTGAGGCTCGGGCATCTGGTAAGGATGCCTCCTGGACGCCTCCCTGGTGAGGTGTTCCGGGCACGTCCCACCGGGAGGAGGCCTCGGGGAAGACCCAGGACACGCTGGAGGGATTACGTCTCTCGGCTGGCCTGGGAACGCCTTGGGATTCCCCCGGAGGAGCTGGAAGAAGTGGCTGGGGAGAGGGAAGTCTGGGCCTCAGCGGAAGAAAATGGATGGATGGATGGATGGATGGATGAAATGATTAAGGGACTGTTATACTGGCATAGCAAACGGCTAACAGCAAAGACACAATCAAACAGACCTACATCACATTTTCAGTGGCATTAGTAAATATTTTATTACTTTCCCACGTAGCTTAGTTTTAGATGATTTTAAGTCTTTAAAACTGACATTTTCTGCTGAACGCCAAATATGTCGTCCTAAGCAGCTAACGGTTAACAGCAGTTAGCAACTTATGCTACTGACCAGCCATCTTGTGCGCCACATACAACCGCCGTCCGGCTGCCTTAGTAGTGTGAGATTTATTACAGGCACAGCTTGAACATTGCGTGTATATATATTTGTTTCTGGTGCTAATGCTGCTCTAGATGAGAATATTATATCAGAAACCGCTACTGCATAACGGGAACCTGAATGGACCAACAAGTAGGAGTTCACCATACCCAGATCTTGTTTTTGATAGCTGGTACTCTGTTAGCACACTTGAAACCTAGCAAGGTTGGTTATTTAGTTAGCTAGGTACCACAGGGTCTGTGTTCAGAGCGTTGTTAGAGGCTTCACTGCACACACCCCAACACGAGGAGCCTAATAGGTTGTGCTTAGCCATTCTCAGGCTGGATGTTGTCAAGGACTCCTTTGGCTATCGATTTCCCCTTCTTCAATATCTAATGCTTCTGCTGACCTTGGGCACAAGCTAAGAGGCGGTCCTCCAAATTAAAGAGGAGAAGTGAAACGAGGCAACAACAACTGCCTCCACAGAACCAATTAAAGCGACGGACATCAATGAGCGGCTTGAGCCCCCTCTCTTAGCGTCAGAGGAGCGCTCAGTTTGAAATTAATTGTTTTATCTCAGCGGGAGTTGCTGGAGATGACCCCAATTTACCCGAAGTGGAAGGCTGAGCGTCTAAACTTGCCTGAGAGCTTGTCCTTCCTACGCTGAAAACCCAAACATTTCCAGTTAACTATAGGCAACGTGCCATAACAAAATACCTGGCACGGCACCTGCTTCGAAAACACTATTTATCCGTCTCCCATGTTTGTTAGCAGATGGGAAAATGGAGAAAACGAACACCTCACTTCAAGAGTATCGCTGCTGTTTACGTCCCTGAGACAGGAGTGGGTCACTCATGTTAATCATGTCTTTTCATTCCTTTTTTTTTCTTTTTTTTTCCCATTTTCATCTCATCTCCCTCCCTCCACTCTTTTTCCACCACCACTCCATTCGCAGGTCAACGGCGCTATTGATTTACACCCCTCACCTAATCACTTAGGTAACATTTCCCTGGCGGCGGTGGCGGCTCCCCCTCCTCTTGCTTCCCATGATTCATAGTCAGGCAATGAAATCTCCCAGTTGCCACTAATTAAGCGTAAGGTCAGCCTTTAATCATCACCTGCTTGTGCTGCGTGAGCGGCTGCCCTTGCTGATTCAAAACCCGCTGAAAGGCGCGGCGAGACGAGGCCCGTCGGGTGGGAGCACAGCTTCGCTCCCGCTGAAATGAATGATTACAAGTTCTGTCATTTTTTTTTCAGTGGCTTGAAAGAGTTTTTTTTTTTTTTTTTTTTTCCATTTTATGGAACTTGTAAAAAAGAAAAAAAAGAAAATACGACAAGGAAACACTGATGGTGGGAGGAAATCCTTGGATTTGTGTCTACGCCTTTATAATTACCGCTGCCCGACTGAAACCTGTTTCTGTTTAAAAGTGTTTTTTTCACACGTCCACATGCACTGATAAAACTCACTGTTAGGATTTAACACTAAAAAACAAAACTACCAAAACAGTTTTTTAGTTGAAAGTATTCAAATTTGACCTGCTGAAAAGACACTTTATATAACCTTCAACTAGTTTATAAAAAAAATTGCATTTTACAAAAACACTGTATATAGGGATGTGGTTGTTATCAAGGCTGTAAGAAGTAAAAAGTTTCACATTATAATTTTAAATGGAGACAGTTTTCTTTTAGATAGATAGTAATGTAGTTCTGCTCTTTTATCTCTTGTTGCTAGCATTGCTGGTCAGCTGGCTGAAAAAAGATTCTAATAAAAACATTTTAGATTGTTGAAGGCTCTAAAATTTATTTTTTAAAAGGAAATACTACAGCTACAACGCATGCTAAAATGGGCAAGCCAGGCCAAGACTGTGGGCTCAGCTCTTTATAGTTGCATAATAAAGCAAAAAATACAATTTTAGGATTCCGAGTAACGTTTTATGAATATCAAAGCAGAAACCTCTATAAACATGTTCAATTTGCATTTCATGAAGTCGGGCTTATCCGCCATTTTAAAAAGTAGCTAAAAAGACATTGATTTATATATGTATTGGGTTAATGTTACAGAAAGAGCAACAGATTTTATAAATGTATTTTATCAAGCCAGGCTTTTTCAGACTGAGTTGAAAACTTGTTGTTCCTGTTTTTGTCAGCAGGTAGCAGGTGGTACCGCCGGGCCGTCGCCGGCCCCAAAGAGCCAACATGCCCAGCTGCCTAATGGGTTGATGTTGTCACACTCTTGTATCTGGGGCCATGAAGTTAAAAGTCAATCACACTTGAAAAAACTAAAATAAAACACCTGAAAAGAATTGAGTACATGCATAAAAAAAAAAAAACCTAAATAACCCTGGAAAAATGTTTGTCTTGGGTCTTGTTTACCGACTCAAGGTCCAGATGGATTATCCTACAGAAATAAAAACAAACTCAAACAACAAAAGATTTCTAAACAAATTACATTTTTGTATGTCATATGACATCGTTCCTGTCTCCTAAGATTTTCACTACAGTCAATCATGTCCCATAATGCAAATTAGTTGATGGTTTGAGGACAGCTGATAGAGTTGGCAACACGATTTGTATTCGAAAACAAGCTGTCTGTTTTAAAACCTCCTGATTTCACACTGGACTCTTTCTAGAAATCCTTTTCAGACCTCATAGAAACATCCAGAATGTCGCAACCATAGCTAACCTGTAACATGCGGTATTAGCGTGTTACAGCTGGTCAACAGACAGGAATGGTGAACAAAACACGAGTCGTTTGTGGGGCTTTTTATTGCAGCACAATCACAAACATGTGACACATACATCCTCCATTGTTTTGTGTGACAAGTACGATGTGTTTGGGGTTATAGGTCAGGTTAGAGGTTGGACTAGCATGACAGAGTTTTCCCCCAAAAATGTTTGTTGCCGTTGACGTGAATATGAGAGGGAAATGTTCACCCTGAAAGCCTGTTAGCAAAGAAACGTTTCAGGTTCCCTAAAACTCTGTTTCCATGTGAAACAAGTACACAAGAACTTCAAAACTCTCCTGTTTTAGAAAAAACACAGTTTCTGTGTAAAACTCAACACTAAAAGGACCCAGCGTGCTATTTTATTTTTGTGTGTGTTGTTTTTATTGCTGTCTCTTGGCCAGGACTCCACTAAAAAAGAGGTTTTTAATTTCAGTGAGTTTTTAAGGGTTAAATTAACAACATTCCCATTGATTACTAAACAATCAAAACAATGAGTGCAAGTTACTTAGAGGGTTCTAATCAAAATGTGTCATAAAAAGGCAACTCATTTTGTTGGATTCAAACCATTATTAAATAATACATCCACATAACACTCTTGATTAAAGTTAATACATTTAGATGAGTATTGTCTAATAACCTCCCAAATGATTTTTTACAGTGCACATTGATGCTTATTGCACTAGCAACAAAGGACCAGCTCTTTCCAACTGACTTTTATGTGCTATAAATGCCACTTTGGTCCTATGTGTGATGATTTAACCACTTTCGGCGCTGGCCAAGAACTCCCTCTCCCTCTATACTCCGCTTCACACCCACAGACACATACAGTATTAGCTGTTTCGCACATGGCACTTTTATAATGAGTGACTGTGGGCAGGGGTTTAACCTTTAGCTGTGCGTGTGCGCGGAGCGAGTGGAAGAGAAGCCTTTTTGGAGATATTTTCACCGCCTAAAATGGAAAGCTTTAGCTCTTTGCTGTTTCTCACCCTCCGCAGGCGGGTCACGGTGTCGAGGCGGGCCACAGAGCCCATTATTGTTGATAAGACTGTTGTTGCACCGGGGATGAGGGGTGGAGGGGATTTCCCCCCCCCACAGAAGAGTTGCCTTCTTACTGTAAAGTGATCATGTGAGACTGGCAGCTCTCCAGCAGCCGTAGTTAGCTGAGAACGGGCCACAGTTCGATTTCCCGCACATGTATGACATCTTTATAAACCGCTCAGTTCACTGTTAAGGATCCCAGCGGTGGGTTATTTACTCCGGGATGAATTCACAGGCTGTTTGGGGGATTTTTATTTTTATTTTTATTTTTTTAACTGCATCATTCATCATATGGTACATTTGCAATTGCTATTTGCATTTTAGCATGCCTGGAAGATGTTTCTTGATAAATTGAGACTGAAATGGGAAAGCAGGGCACTTTGAAAGGGACTCATTTTTCTTTTTTTTTTTATGTTTACACAGGTCTGATATTTTGCAAGCTTTTCAGACATGCTCTTCACTCCAGCGTGTGAATTTCAGCCGCCTTGAAAGCCAAGAAAACACATCGTTTTACAAAAGTATTCACAACCCTTCAGTATATTCACTTATTGGTGGTTATAACCTTCAGGGATGGCACTGTTGAGGCTTTTAGACCCAGAGTTGAGTTACAGAACAGTAGCCCAACGTCATGGGAATGCCGTTCAAGTGCAGTTTCCAACCTTCCAAGTTTCATCCTCCCAGAGCAGCCTCCTCTCAGCTCCTTCAGACTAGCCAGCAGCAATTAGCAAACACTTGGTGTAACTGCAGATCAGCTCATTAAACGAGCTGCTTCTCAGTGAAATAGTTAATAGAGGAGCCATGTTGTGATGACTTCCTGAAGGTGGAGTTTCAGACGAAGCAAGAGTTTCTTAAAGAGACAGAGGCCCAATTACAAAGTCAATATTCTTTTAAGTCATATTTGAAATGCTATAAAATAAAACCATGTTGCTAGAAAACACATAGTACTGCCCCTATAAAATCCTGATAACTTTTAGAGTTTAGCTTGGTCACACACATCATACAATTTCCACATTTTGCAGTCATCTGTTGTCTTCTGTTTTGTCAGCAAACTTTTTACTTCTTGCCTTGTGGTTTGGGGGGGGGGGGGGGCAATGAAAATCTCCTTAAGGGCCACACTTGGACACCCATGGCTTAGGTGCAAGGTTATTGGAGGGGTGGCAAGAAAACGTCATTGTTGAACAGAAAGGCAGAGAAATCTCATCACTTTTACAAGGCAACGTACGCTGAGTTAGGCATAAAACACACAGAGGAGCAACACTGGAGAAACTGAGTATTTCTCTACATTTCTCCAGCTGCTGCTCATCATAGCGACTTCCTCAAGTGCCAGAACAACCGAAAAAAAAAGAAAGAAAAAAGTTCTCCAGTGTCCCAGGCGACGTGCGCCACAGCAGAGGGTAATTGCGGCAGGCAAACGGGGGAAGACCAGCCCGCACAACGGCATCCTGCAGCTGATGAAAGCAGCGGAGAGGAGTCAGTCAGGGGGGAAGGGGTCCGTCAGCTAGAGAGAAGACCCGTGATGGATGGGTTGTGGGGTTGCCAGACTCGCTTGGAGAGATTGAGAGCTATTCTCTCAATGCCAAAGTGGCAGGAACAAATGGCTGAGAGAGCTTTGGAAGTCCCAGACACCGATGCCTCTCAGGTTGTCGCTCTCCCTCTGGAGGGGGTTCAGGGAGACCAGGCGGACCAGGAAGACGGCCCATTGGCAACCCCTTGCATCCCCTCAGGGCCCGGTTTTGGTTGAGGCTCGCATCTGCCTGTCGAGTCACATCAAACCCTCCCAACAACGAAGCGGCACAAGCTGTTGGTCGCATAATCAAACCCTGTATAATCAAAAGCGTTTCTTGGCAGTAGCTGTGGGGGAGATTTTAAATGTTTTTTTGTTTTTTTTTTCAGTTTTCATATAAAAGTCAAAATTCATATATAAAACAGCAGACATCTCACGTGGTGCTGCTATGATCTCAGGAAGTTGATGCCATTTATTATTTTTTTTTTTTTTAAACAAGAACAAGCCTCGCCTCGTTCCCAGCCCTCGACCCGGAGGGAAAGCTGAAGTTTCCGAAAGGCTTACGGATGTCTGCGCTTCGTTGGAGAAGTTAGCGTGGAGCGATTATGTGGTCAGTGTGTCAGAACCAGTGAGCGAGCGCCGGTTGGAAACGCGATCTGATAAAAGCGAGACGCCTCGAAAAGCGCAGCGCTCCGTCGGGGTAAATTGCACCACTTAGAGCCGAACTTAAGTTCCAAATCAAACATGGAGTTGACATTCCTGATTAGTAGCAGACATTAAAGCACGGTTCCTAAAGAAGCCACTCAGATAAATCTGATGATCGATGTGGTAACTGCTACCACTGGAGAAGTCGGAATAACACAAACCCCCTCATTTTCAGCCCAGGCCTTTTCGCAGCGTTACGCCACGCTGATTTGCGTCGTCCCGGTTTTTGTTCCGTAGGTTTTGACGACTCTAATCCACAAAAAGTAAATCCAACTTAAGAACCATTCCATGTTTTAATGTTTTATAATAAACTCTCATAACTGCGCTGCTATTTTTTTTTTCTTAGTTTACTATCTCTTTAGTAATACTTTCAGAACTCGGCAGCCAAGTTCCTGTCATGCACATTATAAATGGATTAGCTTATTACAACTCAGTTAAAGAAGTTTACACAGTCTGTCAGTGCAGAAAATGTGGTTTATGGGGATAAATCATCACATTTACAAGTCGATTTAATTCCGTTGAAAGCTGAGAAAGCCTCGACGTTATGTTTTTGTAGAAAAGAAAAGAGCAGAACCAAACACCAGCCAGACAACATTTGCTGAAGAGGGGATGACCTTCGCTAAGTTGGGTATCAATGCAGCACAAAGTAAAGACAGCAAAGTCTCCATTTTGATTGGGAGACCTAACCGACCAGCTTCCTACCCAAGGATTTAAAAGAGCTCTTGTTTCTAACAACAATAGAAAATGTGTCTTTTTTTTTAACAGGTATTCAAATTCAAATAGCTCTGTAGATGCTGCACACTAATTCTGACCAGCATTGATTGGTGTGGTGGCTCACCAACACTTTCATTTCTCCCAACTTTATCATTGGGATACTTTTACTAACCAGTGGTCATGTAAAACATATTGGCTGTAAATTGAAGCAGGTAAAGTCTTGTTTTTTGTTTTTACACATTCAGTGTTTTACCTGTGGTCCAACAGTGATGGACTTGACAAAATTCTAAACTTTTGTAAGGATTTTTTTTGCAGCATTCTAACAACATATATTTACATATTGCGCATTTATTTTCTTAATAAAGCAGCCCTCCGATGTCAGAAGATGCTTTATGGTCACAGAACGCATAAAATGTGAAGTAGAGTTTCCATTGAGCAAAAAATGATTAGAAAAATAATTTTGCTTAATGAAAACTAGACCATTTTGAAGAAATCCAAGTTTTTCGATAAAAATCTTTCTGTGCTAGAATGAGGTTTTTCAGCTGTAAATTTGTGTTTCCGCAGAAACTGCAATGGAAACAATTTTTTTTCACAACATGCTAGTTTGTATTCAGCAACAACGTGTTTATTTTAAGGCACTTGATTTTTTTTATTTTTGGGAGGTTACTGTTTAAGTTTAAATCAATAAAATGACATTTTTATGGGATTCAGGTCGAACTCCAACAGTCAGAGAAAAATAAAAATTGTTTATAGCGCTTGAATTTTATTCTCTTTTCAGTTCATTTTCCTTTCAAATGATCCAGATTGCTTCCCCCTACAAAAAGGAATAAAAAAACAATTTATTATTCTTCAAAAATGAAAAATCAGGAATGCACTGCAACTGTTTCCAAGTGATCATCTCTCTAGCATTTCCATATCGGAGACCCATTGCATTGGATTGATTTCCCAGGGAGACTTGTCAGTTCTCATTCATTTTTCAATTTACAACAGCAGCGGTGCCGGGCCGCAGCCCTTTGTGGAATCAGAAACAGGCTGTTTTCTTGGCCACTGCCCTGAATCCCAACTGCAAACTGGAGCTCGCCCTGCCAAATCAACCATGTGATGCATTGATATGAACTGGAAGTGTGGCAACATAGTGATGGACAACATAATGCCTTCAACAGTCACGACAGGCACGTTGAAGTCAGATTATCCTCCATAGCTTGAGCCGGTGTCACCGGTTATCAAAATCAATATCACTCATCGATAAAGTTGATTTAATCTGAAACATAAAATACTGCCTGAGTTTTAAACAGTACTTCTAAAGTGGAGTAGATTTTTAAAAAAATTTTAATAAGCAGTATTATGTGTTTTTAAGCCACATTGTGACATTTTATAGCACAATCAAGTAACTATGCTATAGAAATTATACTTATGTAATATAACTTGAAAATCAGAGTTCCTAAATTTAACGCCTTAAATTTGGGCCTGTGTCTTTAAAAAATCCTACTCTTTCTGAAACTCCACCTTCAGGAAGTCATCACCACTTCACTCCTCTGTTAACCTTTTTACAATGTTTTTACCAGCCTGCTAGTCAGAAGGAGCTGAGTGGGGGAGTCGTGATAGATCTATGAGACTTCATCTCGAAGGCGGAGCTAGGTCCACCCAGGTGTTTTTGCACAGCTGAGTGGTTGCCATAGGAGATTAAAGGATTTCCCTAACACACATGAAATAATCAAAGCAACACTCCAGGTATGTTTTTATGACTTTACGATGTAAAGCTAAAAAAGTCAATTTTGCATATTACTGCTCCTTAAAGTTAAATATTTATTGAACAATCAAATCTAATAGTTTTCTCACAAGTTATAGTATCACCATAGATATGCAGCGAGCTTCTCCTCAACTCAACTGGAAACAGTGGTTCCTTTCAGAGATGTTTTATTCTATTTTCTTTGCTCTGACGTTGGATATTTCTAACGTTATATTTGGTATTGGGTTATTAATGCAAAGAGTAGTGGCTCATAAAACCCTACTGAAGGTTGAATAAAATAGTCTAGCAGAGCTTAATTCCTAATCGTGTATTCAGTATTGAATTGAGTAAAAGCAGTCTCGCATTCAGCGTTTCTCCTGAATGGACATGTTAAGGATTATTACAAGTAAAGGGAAATGAAGTGGTGAACCTTCATGATTTTCACCCAAGGCTTTAAAGCAGCTCCTTTATTGATCCCAAAGGATTAATAAAGTGTTTCTGAACTGAATTAAATTCAGAAATTCACATAGGCCATAAAAAGACATAAATGTCTCTCTTGCTGTCTTTACATTAAATGCTTAATGGATTGAATTTATATAACCCTTTTCTAGTCATATTGGCCACTCAAAGCACTTTACAGTGGAGCCACGATTCTCCTGATCACACTTGGAAAGGCACACAGTCACACACAGGTCAGTAGGCAGCTTGCAACTTTTAGACTTTGGGTAGACGACTACTCTTCCCCTTAAGCCATTGTTTCTTTTTTAATCCTCAAAACTTGAGTCTTAGTAGTTGGTATATTGGTGAAATTTTGTCCCACTTCTAACAGAGAAGCCAGTCAGATTTGTGGGTGAGTTTCAGTTCTGCCTACTAATTTTTTTTTTTGGGCTTGAGATCACAGCTTAAGACAAAGCGTCTTAAAACACTTTGTAGTTAATTTGGCTTCATGCTGGCAGTCATCGTCCATTTGGGGGACCGATTTGGTTCCCAAGCTTTTGCCTCCTGGTTAATGTTTTGAGGTGTTGCTTCAATGTTTCCACAGACTGTCCTGTCCTCATGATGCCATCGATGTTTTGAAGTCCCCCTCTCCTTCTGGTAGCAAATGCTGCCACCAACTTAATTCACATTTGAGATGTGAGCTTCCGCTGTTTTCTCTGCTGAAGTCATTTTCCTTTTGCTTGGATACGTCTCCAAATATTGAAGTCTGGGGGCATTTAAAAAAAACTTCTATCTGCTTTTGTGAAGTTGATTTTGGAACAATGGCCTCTTCCTCTGCAGTCGGCCGTCAAGCCTGTATAAGTACAGGATTCATTTCACTCAGTAACCACCAGCTTGTTTTCAAGGTGTTTTTCTTTTGTTATAAGGTTGGTGCACCTCACCAGAAGAAGTTCATTGCTTTGGCACAGGTTCTATCTACTTCCTAAAATGTGCAATAGCTGGACTTCCTTATGTTGTTCATACATGCATATAATTATTTGGACAAGTGACTGTGGCACCTTCAGGTGTCTGGAAGTTGTAATCAAGGATAAACCAAACTTTTGATCCATACTACGCATCCAGATTTACTGGTGGATTCTTTCAAAACTTCAATGATGTCACATAATAGAAGGAAGCATTAGTTTGTGTCACACAACACAGAAAATAAAAATCAAGACTAACATCTAGAATACTCTTTACAAATTGTCTTAGCAGTCAGAGTCATGTCCTGACACTGTCATTATCTGTCATTTAGCCATAATGACAGAAGGTTTTGGTTTTTGTCTCTCCGTTAATTATAAGCTTGAATTGATTCACTCCATAAATGAAGGTAGTTATTTGTCACCCCTTTTTTTTCTGTCATTCTTCTTCTCAAAGACAGGAAGGTGCAGAAACACGTTATGTCTTCGCGTATTAATTATGGGGCACTTCTTCCTCCACCAACATAAACCAAGAGTGCATAAAGATGTGAGTCTTCTCTGAGCGCGGGGAGCCGTTCCGTCTTCCTCCTCTCAGCGCTCCACCAGAAGGTGCAGCCGATTAGGTGTCTGATGATATTTAATGTGAAGAGGACCTGTCTGTTTCCCTGAAATCCTCTCCTGAGTGCACTGCTGCACAGTGCCGATACTCTGCCTCTCTCAATCCAGGTCTCATCAAATGGCACTCAAGTCAGAGGCAGGAAAAGAGAGAGGGGGGGGGACTATTGGCGATGACGAAGAACAAAGATACCAAGGGACGTAGAGAAGAGGCAGAGGCAGAGGAGAGGAGATGTGAGATTTCGAGGAAAAATCATTAGCCGAGAGTGAAGGAGAGGAAAGAGGAAAAGTGGGAACAGGAGAGTGAAGTGAATACACACTGGAAAGACAAGATCCAGGGTGGGAACGGGTAAAAGACGGACATAAAAAGAATAGAGATGGAGATTTGACAAGAAAAAAAAAGAAGCAGCACAGACTCTGTGTTTAGGCCCACAGTAACTGAATGGTTTTGACAGTGTGGAAGATAAAAGAACAGAAAGAGGTCGAACATAACTGTCCTCAGAGTAAAGCCAGCCAAGAAAAGGGTCTAGTGTGATGGGTGGGTCCCTGGGTCATTCAGTCAGTTCAAATAGTTTCACGCCATTCCTCCTGCTAACCAGACTGCCTTATCTTCCTGTCCTCCCTCTTCCTACGCCTTCCTCTCCTTTCGTCCCATGTTACATCAAATCCTTGCGCAGCAGTGGCAGAACTCTCCAGCAAACTTAGCTTACATTTCAGTGGAGACTTAGCAGTGCTCAACAATGCCTTTGCAAACGTTGGTACCCCACAAGTCAAAGGACATCCAAGGTACATCTGGAAGATCTTCAAAGACCCACAGCACTTGTGGACAGTCTAAGAGGGCAACTACTTAACAGACACTCTACAAATGTCTGTTATGCCTATACCTGCTTGAAGTTCACCACAAGACATGTAGGGTAAACTACATCAGAGTTCATCCTGTAATTGGAGCCCCTGCTCCCTCCTTCTCTGTCATTTTGTCCTTGGGCAAGACACTTCACCCCCCGGTGTGTGGCAGCCTTCCTTCTGGTCTTTCAGCCATATTGAAATTAGTGCATTTCACAAAGCTGCAATGGAACGTGATCAACAACCAGATGTTACTGCTGGTGGAAAAAACAAAGAAAACTACAGGAAGTGGTAGGAGGATGACGTTTTTCAACAACTTATCGCATGAGCAAACTTATTCACCTGTGATTTTATTTGCATCTCTGGAAACACAGCAATTGTGAAATTGTGTTTTTTTTTTACGTTAGCGGAATTTCAACAGAGTTTTGCTCACATTTGTAATGGAAAAGCAAGTGATGCACCACTTTCTGTTGGTCTTTCATTGTCTATGTTAGCTTATCTGTGCAGGGTGGCACAAGGCCCATCGCTTATCTTCAGTGGTCATCAGGTCCATCTCAAGGCAACTACAGGAAGTTGGTAGGAGGATGACAGGGCAAACAACTATGCCCTGCACATAAAACCTGAGTACTTGCATTTAGTTTTGTTTCAAAATGTACTTGCAGATGTTTTAACTGACAATATCATATTTTGTCCTCAGTAAGACACCAAAGGCCTTTGCAGACTATGCCAGGCTTTGCTACAGAGAAATGGGGGCCCATGTAAAGATGTGGATCACCTTGAATGAACCCAATGATGAGATGGTGAGCTATCAGGAGGTTCCTTAAATCTGAACCTACCAGTCACATTTAAGGAAGTCAGAGTATCCAGAGAGAACCCATGCATGCACAAGGAGAACCTCCAATTAGCATGTAGAAAGACCGAAGGTTGGGACCTTCGTGCTCCTCTACCATGCAGCACTGATCTAATCCAGAAAGTCAAAATAAGCTACATTCATGTTTGTGGTAGTTACATCGCAACATGTGAGGTAGTATGAAGACTTTTTTAATACACTGTATGCATCTGCTAACTCGTCCTTGGTGTTAGTTTGTTGCCTGCGTCAATCCCAGGCTTGTTTGGCCTTGTTTTCGCCTGCAGCTGGATATTGAGACTTGAGTGGGATATTTCAAGTTGTTGTGGGCAGTGACCTCTAAATAAAAATTTCATCTGAGGCTAGTAATTGGATCAGTTCTCTATATCAGCCGTTATTTATAGCTGGTACTGATGGGTGGAGAAACCAGCTAGCCGTCTGTCTGTGCACTGGCTTGATAGTTTCATCAAGAAGCCCAACGAACTGTGATGGCTTCAGGCACATCTCACGTAAAAATCTTATCTTGTGGTCGTTGCACACAGGTGTGGTGTACATGTGCAACATCTGATGCACATTTATATGTCTAATGGATAAATCTATTTCTAACAGAAACCTGGCCAACTCCTGATTGCCAGTGTGACACAATCAGGGCTTATGGAGCAGCAATCCAAGGTGCTCCACAAAGATAGATGTGAGAATTCAAGGAGCAGGACAGAGAAATGCTTCACCAGTTGGACTTGTCACTGCACACATTTGCACGAATACACCTGGAAAAAAAAAAAGTACAAAACACGAGCATCCTTCAAACACTGATGAAAAAACGAGGTCACCTTATTAAGTTTTCTAGTTTTTATCAAAAATGTACATGACTAATCTTATTTTTTTATTTATCTCTTAAAGAGGAAGTAATTTAATTGCACTTCAACCAAAAATATCAACCTTGATTTGCTATTGTACAAAAGATAGAAACATAAACAAGAGGTGAGGAAAAGGTTAAGACACCCTGCTCTCTCAAATACAGTGTTTCCCCTTTGGTTGAAATAACTTCAGTGATGAACTTTACCCCACTCCTCACTTTCAGCTGTGAAATATTTGAGATTTGACTCAGTCCAGAACTTTCCACTTCATAATTCTCCACCAATCCTCGGTGGATTTACTCGGGTCCTCGACATGTTGACATGACACTTCTGACACACTAATTAAAGGTGGATCATTTTGCAGCAAACCATTATCAAACCAAGACAGGTCCAAGGTTCAGTTGGTATGATAATTGTTTCACCCAGGATTTTGGTTTGCTCCAAACATGTCGGGGTTCAAAACATCCCGTTTTAGGGCGATCTGTCCAAAAACATCATTCAAGACATCCTGATCTTAGACTGCAATCTCTCAGGCAAACCTTAATGTGTTTCTTAGAGATCAAAGGTTTCCTGATGACAAGCTTTCCATTAAAGTTAAACCTGACGAGTCTCTTTCTGTTTGCACCGGCTGACATTTTATATCTACACTAACCAAGACCCTTTTGGTGACATTTTAGAGTTTTTAGAGACTTTTTTTAGCACCTAGTGCCAAAACTTGTTTGCTTAATGTTTTCATTAAGCACATTTATTTTCCAAATGTCAAATTGTGCAGTTATAGGATCAATGGAAATGCAGCTTATGTCAGAATTGTGTTGCACAAGAGATCCTAAATAATTATCATTTTAATCTTCCAGGGCTTCTAAAGATGTACTTACAGGGCTGTAGCTAAACCTTTAGATGTGATCTCAACTCAAAATGTTCAAAGTGAATGTTCTGATGGGATTACACAATCTTAAGTTTTAAGTTTAGCTTTTTGTTGTTGTTGTTTTTTTTTTTTAACGCTTTCAAATAAATTTTACTTTCACCAAAACCAAAGTCTAAAAATGTTGGATTATTATTGCTACACTGTCGAAGAGTATTTGCCGGAGGACAGCTGAAGTTAAGCTTTGTGCGTTTCTTTTCATTTGTGCCTCAATCTTTCAGTCCAGATTTACAGCACAGAGGAATAACACCTTCGGCGTTACGACTGATCTGGCAGATGGTCAACTCTGATTGAATTCTGCTCCCGTCTCCTCCCTGCTCTCACAAGCTTCAGTCCACGTCTCTCATCTTGGCCACGCTGTCCTTTGTGTGGGTTGGAAAGAAAATGGCTTGCTGATCAACAGGCAGGACCGTCCAGCAGCTCCCTGTGGTTTTTGGGCACCATCCGAAATCGAAAAAGCTGAATGACTTGACTTTTGACTTGATTCACCCCCCGTTTTTTTTTTTTTTTTTGGTAAAATAAAAAAAACAAAACAAAAAACAAGACTTCCCATAGTTTTCAAGATCAAGATATGAAACACGTGTGTGTAATGGAAACCCATTTAAAACTGCTGGAGTAGCCGCATTGCTATTATGAGATAACACTAATAATGTATTTCATCATTTTTAAATACAAAGATATACACACAGGGTCAAACATACACAAAGTCCTCCACCAATATTCTGATAAATGAAGCTTGTCCTTGGAAAAGATGTCTTGCCACAAGTGGAGGAGTTTACGTATCTCGGGGTTTTGTTCAGGAATTAGTGAAAATTAAGGGAGAGATTGATCGGCAGAGTGATGTACCGGTCTATCGCGGTGAAGAAAGAGGCCATTTACCATTTACCACTGTTCCCTAAACTTTCAACTGTGTTGATGTCAAGGTCATTCCAGACAGACTGAAAATCCACAGACAGACTTTCTTTGCCAGGGTGTTGAGGTGGATCCGTTTTGCTCCTCCCAGTTCCAGACCAGACCATGTTCTCCAGGCACCCAGGGGGGAAATGGTTAACTCTAGTCAGAACTGGGCCTTCAGCTCTGAAGCCTCTTGCTGTGAGAGAACAATGCTAACCCAGAATACATAACGTAATGCTACAGACGCCATCACTTATCTTTTTTTGTTCACACCTCTGTTCCATTGGATTTGTGTTGCAGTGCATGACCAGCTCAGTTTTCTTTTTCCTTCTGTTGCCTCTGTGCTTGGGGTCGTCATTATTCTGACCAGCCTCTACGGAACAGGGACTGGCCTTTTGTTGATTCACTCACATCAGTGGTCTATAAATATCACTCTGCCAGCATCTTTTGTATGCCGATCCTTATCATTACTCCCCCACCTCCGTGCTCTGATGTCTGGACCTTTGGACACGATCGCTGCAGCCGGCTGGGTCAAACCCAGGATAAACACGTCTACAGCCACTCATTCAGGCGGCTGCTTTTTACTGCTAAGTTGCTTCGTTTTACTCATTGAAAGACTCCATCTATTAAAAACATAATGAATGAGGAAATGGTTGTAAAGGGATAAGAAGGGTTCAGTGAATGCGCATATGAAACTCGGGGGTTCGGCACCTCAAAAAAGGTTAAGAACCACTGGTCTACAGGGAACAAACACGCAAAATATTAGCAATGCTAACAACGCTAATTATGTCAACAATGCTAACATAAAATGCTTGTTACAACCTGGACACATAAGTGGTAAACAAATAGTACGATTCAACCAACTTCACTGTTTAATTATGATTTTAATACACTTCTGTAAATGAAACGCGATAACCAAAGTTTTATCAGACATTAAACAGAAGAGGAACCTCAGGGCCTCTGTGGATCCTGTAAAAAGATCAAAAAAATAAAACGACATGCTTAACTTGAGGAAGATAAAACTAACCTGGTGTTCTCCATTTCCAAAGATAAACCAAGAACATTTTATTTATTCATTAACACACATCATTTTAGCTCAGACACAAAGAGGCGAGTTCCTCCCACAGCCATGCAGATCGATATCTTACCTGTGTATTTAGCTGCAGACGATCAACCGGGTGAACAGACGGCAGAGCTGATTGGTTCACGGGGGTTGGCACTGGCGGCTGATCAGTAGCAACAGGTAGCGTGAAGCAGCCGAGAAGGTGAGCCCAAAGAGGAACCAATCACAGCCTGGTACTGGCACAGTCTACTGTAAACTCAAAAAACAGAGTCGGGTACAGACTAAAAGTATGGCTACAGTGACTTAAGATCATATCAATGACTAAGACAGTTTTAAGTATGCTGTAAAAGTTTCTAAAGTATCCTTTACCATTACAAGATATTAATATGATTTAAAAACCTAATACTAAGCAGGAACTAAGAGTTTTTTTTTACCTTCTGATGTTAGGTTTGACACCAGTGAATGAATATCTTGTGAAATTCTGCAGGCCACCCTTTGGCAACTGTAAGCAATGTTAGCTATAGCATGTTAGCTATAATGCTTACAGTTAAATGTTGTAGCCATAACTGAGAAATAAAAAAATAAAAAAAACTGTGATGCCTTTCTGAAGTCGGATTTCCCACCAGAAAACTGGACACAGCTCCGTCAACCCCGAGTCACGACTTGTCAGGCCAACTTCCTGTTTCAATATGGCCGCTCCTGTGGTGTAAACATGCTTATTTTAAAATCTTAAAATGATGTTTGTAATGCGAACGATGTCCGTGGGCGTCGGCATGTTGAAATCCCGGTGTTACGTTAAAATGCTCTCCGACTTCCGAGGTAAATAGAACCTGGCATAAATTGTGTTACTAATTCAGCGAAGAAAATATGGTGTAATTACTTTTAATTAGGTTTTAAATGTACAGAAACGTCTGTGAGATAAAGTGTCACAACCCAGAGGTGTGTTTGGATTGTTGTTTGTGGTTTATGTTCCCATGTTTTTTCCATATTTAGCTCATTATTATTGTTAAGGCGTTGCCACATTAGTTCATTTCCTTGTGTTTAGTTTCTTGGTTTATTCTTGTGCTTTGTTTCCTGTAATTAGATTAATCTCAGTTTTCTTTCTGGTTTCGGTTTCTCGTGTCTTACTTTCTGCTTTTCTACGCTCACCTCACGTCTCCACGCTTCCACTCCTCTCTGCTCCACCTGCCAGTTTCTCTCTCTGCTCGTCAGCTTCATTCACTCCACCTGTGTCCAACCTGATTGTCTTCCTGTTCGCTGCGGCACGTTAACGTCTCTGTTCCCGTCATTCCAGCTTGATTCTACTGCGTTCCTGTTTCTGCCACCAATGCATCGTATAGTCTTTGTTCATTCCAGACTCTTTTTTTTTCCATCAGTAAAAATCTTTTAAATGCGTCATCTTAGCGTCTGTCTGCTCGTTGGCTCTGTCCCGTCTCCAGGTTTCATGACAGATGATTTTCCGCTTCCAGTTAATGAAAGCACGACATTTAAAATTAGAATGTGACATCAGATCAATTTAATAAAAGCTATTATAATCAGAAGCATGGGCTTTATGAAAAGTATGATTGATTTACTTCCAGAAAGTACTTTTTTCTTAACCAACTTTATTTTTACATTTTTAATATTTATATACTGTCACAAAGAAAAAGGAAAATTGAAAAAAGGAGATGCATAAATCAAGTGCTAGCCATATGTTTGTACATAATGCTGTTCCCACATGATTAGCTACCACAATTATGCAGATGATACACAGCTCTACATCACGATGTCACCAGGTGACTCTGAACCCATCCAATCACTGAATAGATGCTTAGAACAGATCAATGTGTGGATGTGCCAAAACTTTCTCCAGCTGAACAGAAACAAAACTGAAGTTATTATCTTTGGATCTAAAGAGGAGCGAACCTGAATCAACGCACAGCTTCAGTTATTACAACTAAAAACCAGCGATCAGGCCGAAACCTGGGAGTAGTGATGACCTCTGACCTGAACATTCAGAGCCACATTAAGACAGTCACAAAGTCGGCCTTCTATCACCTGAAGAACATCTCTAGGATTAGAGGACTTATGTCTCAGCACGATCTAGAGAAACTCATCCATGCGTTTATCTTTAGCCGCATTGATTACTGCAACAGCGTCTTCACAGGTCTGACTAACAAATCAATCAAACAGCTGCAGCTGATCCAGATGCTGCTGCTCGGGTTCTCACTAAAACCAGGAAGATAGAGCACATAACACCAGTTTTAAAGTCCCTACACTGGCTCCCTGTAGCTCAGAGAATAGACTTTAAAATACTGATGTTAGTTTATAAATCACTGAACGGTTTGGCACCACAATACATTAAAGATCTGTTATTACTGTACCAACCGTCTAGACCCCTCAGATCTGCTGGTTCTGGTTCTGCTCTGCATCCCCAGAACCAGAACAAAACGAGGAGAAGCAGCATTCAGCTTCTATGCACCACAAATCTGGAACAAACTTCCAGAAAACTGTAAAACAGCTGAAACACTGGGTGCCTTTAAATCTCAACTTAAAACCCACCTGTTTAGAGTTGCTTATGGCTAAATTAGGGTTAGAGTGTGGGTTTTGATGTCTTCCATGTTTTTATGTCTTTAATGTTTTTAATTTCTTTTTATTTCTTTTCGACATTTTAATGATGTAAAACCCCCCAGAAAACGTCCCAGTTAAATGACGTTTAACTAAAGTTCTACTCGGTTTACAGTCCCAGTTGATGGAGTTTCAACTAAATTTTTAGTAAATCCTGTTTTTAGTACAGTGAGATTTTCTTCAAGATTGTGGAATCATTGGTGTCATCATTTATTTGTGACTCAGTGAATATGTCATGTTTATTCTTATTTTTCTCTTATTTTGTTTTTTACCTCTTTTTTTACTATGGACCTTTTTGTGTCTGGAATAAAGATTGATTGATTGATTGATTGAATAAATAGAAAATACCAAGAAATGTAGAATAACTGATGCTTAAAGAGCATTTATGGCTAGAATCAAGTATAAACAATACCTCCTCACCCAGAATAAAAATATTAACGAAAGACAGAAAAGTGCATAAACCAACAAAGAACAAAATAAATACAAGCGTAAAAGCACAAGTAATTAAAAGCGCCTCATATTCTTAGAAACCTACTAATAATAGATTTTTGAATAATGCAAAAACTGTTGTTTTTTTATGCCAATCATTTCATTGTAGAGATATTTGAATTCACAATTTCAGATAAAACATTGTTAATAAAGAAAAAAATCCATACTGGCTCAACCAGAGAGCGTTCAGGTTAGAACTCCGGCCGGTTGGTCCAACGTTTGGTCGGCTCGCTGCGTCTTTGCGTTCCGCTGATCTTATCCGTCGCCGTGGTCGTTGGTGGGGATGTTTGTGTCAGCCCGACCTCACATGCTGTGGATGTTTGATGGATGTGTGCCGCCATCAGATGCCAGAGCCTGCCAGCGGGGTATAGCCCTGTCTGTCCATCTGTCAGGCCTGGAGAGGTCCCACTCTGAGACTCCTTTGGCTGTCACACTGCGCTGCTCTCCTCCTCTACCTCCTTCTCCTCCTCTTCCTCATGCACTCCTTCCACCTCCTCCTCACAGCTGCCTCCTCAGCTGTGTCCACTGGCCGTCGTCCCGCTCCTTGGAGCATGTCCTGTTTATCTGAGTCACAAGGTACACACACACGCACGCACGCACACACACGCACATGCACACGCAGATATATGGGTGCATACCAAAACTCTTAGATGGATAACAAAGTTCAAAGAAACAGTTCGCAGTGTCTTAAGCACCATTAGGAAATGCATGTTTAGTTTTTTTTTTTCTCCTGCTTTTAGTGTTTTGCTTTGCAGCAGCTTTCTTTCCCAACTGCAAACTTCCACTTTATTTTATGGGGCCTTTTTTCTGTGACAGACTCCAGCTGGGTCTCCGTTACAAATGTGCACAAATTGTCATGATGGGTTTAACGGATCTTACCCACATGCATGAACACCATATGAGACGGATGAAATATGAAACGTTTATTTACAGAAAGCAAACAATAGAAGTGAAGCAGGTCCAGAGACTGTACGGCTGCTTTAGGCGCACTGAGGAGATAAGAGGAGGGTGGTGAGTTCAAGGTTGCTGGGAAACAGGAAGTTGCAAATTGTGAAATTCGTTAACTTACTCGCTCTGTGCATTCAAACAGCTTAGAGGGGACTGGTAGGTCCTGGGGTTCCTTCAAACCTATTGAGTCTCTTCTCCGTGGAGCTTGGTGGTTCGGAGAGTGGGGGCTGAGTGGCCATCAGTGGTATGGAGAGCGGCGTTGGAGGGCGGATAGGTAGGCTTGTCCTTCAAGGAGGCAGAGTGCAGGTGGAACGGCCGGTCGGAAACTTCAGAATTGCAGGCAGAATCTACGGAAACAGATGAGGCTTGGATCTCAGGCATCTATGGGGTAAGAACCCGTGACGTCGTGAGGAGTGACCAGAGGTCAGATAACCAGATTCAGATGAATCCTGAGGAGAGCAAAAAATCCACAATGAAGCACAGTTCAAACTACGGGGGAAAAACAGACAGACAGATCTCAAAGAAGAAAAACTTGGAGCAAAACTCTGAGGGGCTGGAGGTACCATCTACGGTTGACACTCTGGTGTCGAAGTGCCGGCGTTCCACCTCTCTTATGCTGCCGTAAATGAGATGATCAGTGTGAGGATGACATTCGTTAAGCCCCGCCCACTGGCAGACCTTTGGGGAAGTTGTAGTCGGCCATTTTAGAGAAGAGCTAGGCTCTCGGCTAGCTCATCAAACTTGATAGTATCCATTGAATTGTGGGAAATAAAAGGAATTTGCCACGAGAAATGTAGGCAGTCGGTACGCTTGACTATGAAATCCAAACTCTTTCATAGACCCAACGTAGCGAATCAACTGTAAAAGACTCATCGCTTGTTATCACGACGCTTCGTGACAGTAATTGAGTGTAACTGCTTTTTAAAAAAAATGTTTTAACACAGGAACAGGTTATTTTGGATAGCTTTTGTTTAATTGATGAAAATATTATTTGAAATGTGCTTCTTTTGTACTTATTGTCTGGTATTAAAGTTACTTTGATGATCTGACACATACGTGTAATTAAAAACTAAAGCTAAGGAAAACTATAAAAGCTAGTGAATAGTCTCACACCACTGTATCCATGTGTTTATAGAGCCCACATTCATTTTTCAGACTAATAATAACACAAACATGTCATCAACTGGGTGGCGCTTTGCAGTTGAAGAATTATTTTTATTGCCTTAATATCCTGAAATGTCATCCCACTAATTCCTCCCCTAAGAGAACCTCGATGCATTATCAACCTAACTCCATTCCTTGTGTTGTTAACATATTCATGCTGTTGGGGAAAAGATGATTGTGGTTCACAACAAGCTAGTTTATCTAAAACGGCTCAGAGGGTTTGCTGCTCATCGAGTCCATCACTGAAACCTCCTTTGTACAGCTCGGTGTCTAAAAGCCTCCGATTTCCAAAACTGACATCAGATTTGACGCATGTTTGTGACTGTAAATGGAAAAAGAAAAAGCCAACAAAGGATCCATCGCGATTTCATTTTCACTGACAAATCCCGTCTAGTGGAATCTAGCGGCGCTGGGTGAGGTGTAATTGCGCGCTTCACTAATGCAATGAGACGTCCCGTCAGTTGGAAAAAGCAGCGTGTTTGAAATATTGATTCAGTCATTTTTTAATGGGGCGTGCGCTTCCATTCGAGCACGGATTACTGTAATCATTCCTGGCAAAGTTGCTCCGCCAGATACCAGAAGAGTTTCGCCCACATGAGGAGGATTTCAAAGTCTTGCTCTCTCTTTCTTGTCTCTCTCTGCTTGTGTTTAGAGTCTTCACAAACCCCCCCCCCCCCGAGTAAGAAGAGCCGAGCCCCCCGAGCCAGAGGGAGCCTCTCCACATTCATCCTCCAAGGTACATAAACACCTGGCGGGAGAAGAAACAGGAATAATATGTGGACTAACTTCCCTTAATCACCCTCATCATTACACCAAGTCTGGTTCCCACGGTTGAAACTGCGTTTCTGCGCGGATGAAATGAAATGTACCTCAGGTGCAGGCGAACGCTCACATTCAACAACGTCGTGAATTACACACACATTTTTCGCTCGGCTCGTCTTGATTAGCAGCAGCATCAGCGGTAAATGCATCACGGTTTCCACGGGGCGGAGGGGCTCCGGCGTTGTGTCGGGAAAACGCTGCGTCAGGCCTGACTTCCCTCTGACTGATGGATGACGGCTGGAAATTAGAAAGTGTGAACGGAAATGTAGATATACAACCCTAATCTACAGCTGTAACTAATGCGGCCTTTATGTATTTCAGCCGCATTCCTTTAATTAAGGAATTTATCGTCCTCACCGGGCCGACGCTGGCGCTTTTCCTTTTCTCCCTTTTTGTTGTTGTTTTCGAGAATGATTGCCGACGTTGATATGCCACGCTGACATCGCTGAGATTCGTCCAATCATGCGGAGTTTTCCTCCGGCTCCATGTGCCAACTTTTCCGCTTGATCGGAAACGGGAGCTGCTGGGCGAGGCAGCTGGATCTGGCACAGGAGGAACGTCGAAGTCAGGTTTGACGCCACTGACTGGTGCTGGGGAGGCGAAGATGAGTGATGCTGCAAAGTCGGGTTGTTTGGTGCCAAATGCAAATGAACACGACGGTAAATGCAGCGCGCTTCCAGGCGTAAAGAGACACTTCAACCAGAAGTTGGAGGAAGTTAAATACAAACTTTTGTTAGTTAGTGCTTTTGGTCAGGATTCTGGAAGGAAACGTCATTCCCCTATCCTGGTGATCATGGCAACCTTTCTGGGAAGGTTTGGTTTTTTAAGAGGGTCATCCATGAGATCAGGCAGTGATGCTGGACGAGACGGTCTGGCTTGCAGTGTCTGTTCTGACCATTCAGACCATTGAAGTTACTCCAAACTCACTCGTTCATGTCTGTTTGGCATGAACGAGTGAGGTGGGTAGAATAGCCAAAAACCAAATTCAAGTAAGGGTCGCATTATTTCAACATATTTTTACTCAAATAAAAGTAAAAGTACCCATCCAAGATTTTACTCAAGTGTAAAAAAAAGTATTTGGTAGAAAGTCTATTCAAGTACTGAGTGACTGAGCAAATTATCATTTAATATTTACAAATTACATCATCAGACTGACCAAAATATAAAGTTAAATGGAAATTGTGGTATTTTAATGACCAAAAAGACAATATTTCATATGAGTAACAGAAATAAAGAGAAAATCAGGCAAAAGAAATTGTTTCCAAATCAGTTTCTTTTGATATAAAACTTATGAAACTTTAGTGAAAACTGCAGCTGTGTGTCTGTGTCTGGTGAATGTTTTGGTTAAAACATGTTTGTTCTTCATTCGGTGGGTAGAGGATCCAGACATTTTACTAAGGTAAGAGTAGAGATACTTCAGAATAAAATTACCTAAGCAAAAAAAGGAACAAGTACAGCATAGTAAAAATACTCCTAAAAGAACATTTTGACCCGACTTAAAAACCGCCTCATCTTAAAGCTTTCTATCGGAAAACTAGTTGTTGTGTTTTTTTTAATTGGCACGTTTTCACGCTAGTACAATTCTGCAGCTAGTGGAAACGCAGCTACCATTTCAAAGTGGAGACGTATTTTTTTTACGTATAGTTCAGTTACTTCAAAAATAGTTACGTTGCTCTAAGTTTCTGGTAACTTTGCTTTCTACTATCATACTGCGCTGTTCAGCGAACACACCAAACACTTGCCCGTTTTAATTTCTGCCTCTCTCCTTTCCAATCCACTTGAGTGCTGCTAATAGAGAGAAAATGAGCTGCAAGTCGAGTTTGCCGGCACTAATTGACGTGATTGATAGCTGGGCTTGCAGACAGTCAAATATTTTGCCCGAAAAACACAGTTCTGGTTCTAATGCTCTGCTCGACGCTTTGGAGCAAGTGTACACACGCAAGCTGCTCCACAGAAAGGCAGGAGAAGGAATGCCGCAAAGAGCGGAGAGGAGAAAATCTGTTAGTAACATAACACATTTGTTGCTGGTGAAATGGACTCTTTGGAAAAATGACTCTGTGGTCTCAATCTCAGGGAAGAAAAAGAAAAGAAAAAAAGAGAGCGAGTCAGAAATTCAGAGCAGAAACGAATAAGCTCATCAGGCCACTTGAGATAGTAGCTTGGAGTGTGGGAGATAAAGCCGTTTTGGCACAGTAAAATCATGCATCCATCACGGGGCTTATCGGTCACCGGGGAAAGGTGCCTATAATAAATCGTCAGCTGCAGCGTCAACAGCTCAAAGCCAGACAATGGGAGGCGGCCGAGCGGTGCTCTGCACTTGTTTGAACAGCATGACTTATTTGGAGGGCAATGAAACAGAATGGAGATATTTATAATGTGAGCTCACTTCATATCTCGCCAGAGGAAGATATGAAGGAGCGCTGATAGCTTCCAGATTGCAAAGGAGGCGTGAGGTGGGGTGGAGGAGGGTGGAGGCTCTGGGGGAAAGGTGAAGAAGTTTGCAGTTGTTGTAAGGAAGACTGACAACCTTTTCATCTCGTCTCCGCGGCCTGCTGAGGCCATATGGTGGTCAGAGGTTCAGACGCGGTGCGGACCGTCTAAACGCTGTAATAAACAGACGACCTGTTGCACTGCCTGTGTTGGGATTGAGTCGGGCTATAAGGGTCACTTCACCTTAAAACGTCTTAGAGGTTAGGTTTCTGTTTTTCTAACTGAACTTCCACAGATCTGTACAATGCATAGTATTTACCAAAACAGAGTTTTGGTAAATTTGGCCATAACAGAAGAATTATTGGATGTCAATATCATCCCAAATATTTGTGTTCATCCCTAACATTTACCTTTCTGTAGCTTTGAAAATATACCTGTAACAAAAATACCTCAAATACACAAAAAATTCGAAATCATATTCAATGTGTTAATAAACATAGGAAAGCAGCAGGCTGACAATACTTTTAAAAAGTGTGTGCTCCAGTTTTTAGTTTACATATTCATTTTCCGTTGATTTAATAGATGAGCTTCTATTTTGCGCAGCCATTTGTAGCTTTTGTGTTCATGTGAAGGAGGATCTTTGGCACCTTTGTCACACACAGAAACACTTGATGAGGTGAAGCAGGACATTTATTTTCCGGTTCGTCTGCAAAGCTACACTTACATTGAGCATGCAGCTGATGTTTGGCACCGTTTGCTGTCTTCCGTCTGTCTGCATGTGTCTCTGCTCCACCTGTTAAGCGCACACCTGCTGCCAACTTCACCAGAGTTCGCTCAGAGCCAGCCACTAGGCGGTAACCCGGGGATGGGGAGGACAAAAAAAAAAAAGGCTGTTCTATTCCATGCATTGTGGTCCGAAAAATGATGAAACCGTGGACATGTCCGGTGGAACAGAAAATGCCTGATCACTCTATGTTGTGCTAGTAGCAGTTAGCATTCATCAACAACAAGTGAATACAATATTTCTCAGTACTGGTTTTTTACATGTTATGTACACGACAACCAATTCTTGTCTGAATTTGCATGGATTTTCTCCTTGTATAGAAAACGAGCTGCCTTTCAGTTTGTGTAGCTTGTAGAGGAAATCAGATACATTTAAATGCTGTAGAGACTAATAATCTTAATTTAAACAGAAATGCTAACATTTGCTAATATGCCTAAACGTCATTACTTTAATCTTTATTTGTATTTGGTAAGAGTACCATCTGTAACATGACAATTTCAGACTAATATGTGCACTTAAAACCCTTAATTGTTGTTCCATATATTGGTCTGCTGGCTGTACTCTTAAAGAATGTCACCCAGCCTAAAGTATTTTATTTGTATTTATTTTTTTTACCAGAGTTGTAACTATTTGTATTTCATCTTTAACATCTCTTTTACATTAGGTTCCAGACCAAGGCGGCAGCAGAAACAATTTCACACACAATTTCAAGCATGAAAGCATACAATAAAGGCAGCTAAAGACTACTCATTTAAAAACTTTATACCGTTTTATGTTGTTACCGTTTATACCGTTTTATGTTGTTACCGTTATATATATATATATATATATATATACTCAGGGTCAGCTCAGCATAACTCCAGTGGTCATTGTCCAAGAAGCAGAGTACAGCCTGGAGAGGTTTAAAAAGTTTCTAAAGTCATGTCAGAGTTGGCCAAGAATCTCTCAGGGTAATTTTTTAAAGATAACATCATGGAGTTAGTGATAGAAACGATAACCAAAATGATGAAAAGAGTTGTAATGAAGCTGTAATAAATCAAAATGATTTGATCGATCCTATCGGCACGTTGGGGTTTAATAGAGGTGGCAAAATGAGTACGCTTCAAAAGTTGAAAAAGTTAGTCTGATGATAACCTGCACGCCAAAATAAAACATGGAGATGAAGCTTTTGTAATTCTTAATTATTTTACATTTATTTATATTATTCCAACCACATGCAATAAAGACCTGTCAGAACAGACCACAAGCAAGATGGTTCATACAAACAAACAAAAAAAAGGACTGTGTACAGTGTGAGGCAAAAAGGAGACTGCCATTAACGACCATAGCTTTAATTGGAGTTCTTTAAAACAGTTTAATATGGGACTTAAGGGAAACGTTTTAATCAAGTAAAATGCCAGGTTTTTTACAAGACACAAAATCAATCGGGTGCCTTTTGTGGACACGTTTACAGGGAGAACTTTCAGGAGTTTTATTTTGCTTGTGAACAACATACCTGCTGCTTTTTTAGCATTAATTAGCAGTTTGAGGTGGGACAAATGTGAGTAAATAATGTTTGAATGCAACTCAAGGACGATCAAATACTAAGGCAACTGTCCTTGCCTGACATTTAACAACTGTCACCAAAGGAAATTCTTCCAGAAGCTTTGTGGCTTCTCAATGTGTATTATGGCAAATTCCAGTGTTTTTTATGTCTTGCCTTCCTTCTTGGTTGTCTTCCATGCTGTCAACTTTGGCTCAAACAATGGTGCAAATTGACACTGGTATACCTTCAGTTTGTCCTTGGCGTTCACCTTTAGCTCTGGGCTCCTTGGTTACCGTTCATGTTATCCGTCCTTCTCTTTGATCTGTCATTGGTTTTCAGGGAGGTTGGCTAAGTTAATCCTTAAGCTGATGAGTAATATGTGCAACTGTAGTCAAAAGATGGTCGTATGGCCTTTAACATGCTTGTGTAACAGATTTTATATTAAGATTTGTATAATTACACCAAATGTGTGTATTCATTAAATTTGTCTGTTTATATCCAACTGTTCCTCTGTGTCTTTATTATTGGGGACTTGATTCTCCAACTCTGCCCCACTTTCTTCTTCTTTTGTCCGGCGTCCTCCAGGACTCCTATAAACATCAAGTTTTCTTCTTCCCTGTATTATTTGTTCCACAAGAAAGAGGCGAGTTTTATAATCCACTGCCTGTTTTTTCCCCTATTGTTCAAATGTTTATTTTCCTTTTCTGCATTAATGAAAGGTCTTTGAATACTTCCACTTGAGTCATTATGACAACAACGTAGCATTTCAAAGCGCTAATTGCTTGATTTTGTTATGATCACTATATACAGCATAATGACTAATATTTTGTATAGCGTGGGTCGGAGATTTGTGGCACATGCCATGTGCTACTGCTTATATTTCCCGATTGTCAAGTTGGATAAATGGAGAACGCCTCCGAATGCAGTCCTGGTGAGCCGTGGGTTGTTTGACCGCCACACACAAAGTCAAGCTTAACCCTGAAGTCCACTGGGTACACTTGTCTGTAATTTTCTTTCTGATCTCCTGGGACAGCTCTCTACTTTACTTCCTGTGGTCCATGTTCAGAGCGTCTCCCTTTAAATATCCAGACATTACTGATTACAAGCTTGAAGACACCTGTAATGCTAATTAGAGGACACGCCTTGGTTTAACATGCCCCTGTCTGTTTATTCTCAATCTTTTATGGAGGTATCTAGAGGGGATTTTTTGTATCCGATTATGCTGAACCACATTTCAAAAGCAATGTCTGATTAGTTTTGTCAGTTTCAAGTTAATCCAGTGACCATTGTTTGTACTCTTCTGTTAATGACAATCTCGTGCATGTGTGTATCACAACAACACCGTAGCCTAGTTCCACTCTTCACTAAGATGTGCAAACTGATGAAGATTCACTCATGTCGGCATAAGAAATGCTAGAAACTAAAAGTAGAAAGTAATGGCTATGAGTCTTTTCACTACTCAAGAAAGATCTTTTGAAAAACATCAAATCAAATAAAACAGTTAAAGTGAACATTAGTTTCATTTGACATTTAGAAAATGAATTTGCTTAATCAAAATGCTGCAATTTTGGGGAAGAAAAGCTTTTGTTTTTTGGTAGAAGGTTTTGGTGTTAGGATGAGGTATTTGGAAATCTGGAATACATCTGGAAAATATTCCAGATGTATTCCTCAATCCAGAACACATTTCTGCTAAAGGTTAACGATGCGACACCATCTGCTCCTCCCAGAGGCCGTCTCTGTCAAACCGCTAACTCGCAAAAGATTCAAAAAGAGAGAGAAAACTGTGATTCTATAAAATATTTTAGCTTAGAGATTTACAAGAACTAATTTGTCTTTTTTGGCTTTTTTGGCTGCGTAAAATTGGTTTATTTCCCAAAACTACAATTGAAACAATGGAACGATGACACACGAGTCACATGATGTTGCCACTGGCGCAAACCATGAAGAAGACGACGACAGGAAGTAGTTGGAGGATGGTGTTTTTTTATGACTTACCGCGTGAACAAACTTATTCATGTGTGATTTTAATTGCATTTAGTGGAAACACCAGAATTGCGAAATTGTGTTGTTTTTTTCCCCAACATGACAAAGTTTTTCGCACATTTGTAATGGAATTCCTTTAATCTCAACATACGTGACCTAAGAAAGATATGGCATGACTGGATATTCCTTAAAATCTTCATTTCCTAACATTTTGTACTGCATAAAACATTTTTTAATCAGATGGAGTTCATGGCAACAAAATCAAGGTTGAAGTGAACATTTTGTTTAACTGGTTATTCAGAGATTTCTCACACCCTTAGGCTAGGATGCTGGTTTTTAAATTGGGTTGCTGGGTACTGCGCCTTTTTATTTTTGTAAAAAAAAATTAATAATTAAAAGTGCCTAAATTTAATTCAACATCAACATCCAATGATGGAAGTCACAGCTTCAAAGCTTCTGCTCCACCCCAATGTCTTAAAAAAGCCCGTAGTTTGTTATTTTTTTTCTCTATATCCAGTAGATTTTGCTGTGTGCACACTACCCAACAAGCTAAAGGCTTATTTTCTTAGTGCACATGCCGCCCTTCTCTTTTCATATTGGCCCTGGCAGTGAGTCCGCTCCGTGGGGGCAGAAACGGGCCTCGGAGAGCCGCGCTAGCTTCGAAGACAGACGGTAATCCTCCGGCAAACCCCAGCTCATCCCAGCCCATCATTACATCTCTGTGAACCGGAGCGCAACTTTCTAGACCCCCGTTCTCCTCCACCCTGTCCCTCTTTTCCCCTCTCTCAGGGTAAAAAACTCCCCAAAAAACTGCTGTTTCACTGAACATTTTTCTTTCTTTCTTTTTTTTTTGTTTCACCGTTTCAAAGATTTCCAATAAAATCAGCCCGCATGGCTTCACATTAGACTAGCGGTCGATTCCAAAATGTCTCTGGAAGCGAACACGCATATTTCCCTCAACTATCCGGCTGAAACATGAGGGCAACAATTGTATTGCTGAACAGACTTCAAAGCAACAGAGGGCAACGAAGCAAAGACAGACTGTTATACCCAAAACTCCGTGTTATCAAGGCCAATAGAGATACATGCGCAGGAAAGACTTTAATGATTTGCTCTTTCCATGATCCAGTGCTTTCATTTCGAACAGAAGCCTCTCCGTCAGACAGCAGGGAAACCTTTTTATTGGCCGTGAATGCATACTGATGCAGGTTAGCTTAAATTCAATCTTTACCTTATCCAATTTACTGTAAAGAAGTTCCACAGTGTCTTGGGTGCATTGTGAGCAAGGAGAAATCAAATTTCCTTCCCCACAAAAGAGGACTTTTTTCTCTTTTTTTGCTGGCATTTAAGGCAATGCAGCTCTTATTCTCAGTTGTCACAAACAACGCCCGCGAGAATAATCTGCTTTCAGCGCCGATAATAACGCCCAACAATGACTCCACGTCTCTGGTGAAACTACAAAGACGGCACAAAGGTGAACTTCTGAGGGTTATTATATATATATATATATATATATATATATATATATATATATATATATATATATATATATATATATATATATATATATAGGCCTGTTGCGATAAACGATAAATCAATTAATCGGACAATAAATTAAACCTATCGACCTCATTTTAATTATTGTCTCTTCCTGCCTTTTTTCTTTCTGTTGATAACACTGAATGAAAAAGGCTAAAAAAATCTCTCCACTGATCCTCATTTGCTTAGTCTAATGTCCAGCTCACACTACTTGAGTTGTATATATATATAATAAAAAGTACGAATAAAATAATGTTCCAAGCTTACTTGACAAGCTCCAATCTTGCGACACACGGCAGCAGTATGTGCGATTTCATATTAAAGAAATACTAAAAAAAAAACAAGCCCACTTATTTTTCAATTCCAAAAGGCATGAAACATTGGTGTGCAGATAAATACTGCTGATGTTTTCAGGTTGTTTTTATTTTTTACAAAGTGTAAAGGCTCTCATTCCATCCAGAGGTGTGATTGAAAAGCCCCACTGCCTCCAGTTCAAAGCTCTATTACACGGCACCGCGTCTGGCTTTTTCATCTCAGATGGGGGGGACAGATAGGATATCAGGGCCAGGGATGATGCGAGGAAAGCCCCGCTGAAAATCAATCGGCAGACGGTCCGACGTGGGCCTGGCCTGTTTTTGTTTCTGCATCGCTCTGCGCAGGGCTCCGCTGCAAAAAGTCTGACACACGAAGTGAGATCTGGTCCCTCGGCGTCCCGAGAAAATTCTGCTTTTGGAGCACCGTGCTGCCAGCGCATTAGGTCATAATCACTGCACTGAGAAAAATAGATATGCACACAGTGGGTCAGTTTTTATTTTCTTTCTTTTTAAGCAATGTGACATTAAAGGCTTCTGATGATAAAACCAATACAATAAACGCGGCTGGATGATCCTAATGAACTGTGGCGAACGTCATTTAGTTCCAGTCACATTTTTCTCACTTTGCCAGAACTATTCTGTCAGTTACAAAGGAGAAAAACAGAGAAAACACTGCTAAAATGCTAAAAAAATAAAATAAAATACAAATATGCCCAATTAAACAAAAACACATATTGCTGTTTTTTTTTTAAAGGGGGAGTGTTACGTATTTTCCCACCTCATGGTGACATTTTATAGCAGTCTAGTAACCATGTTACCTTTAATTATTATATTAACTGGATTAATTTCTGTTATGTGCTTTTTACAACATGTTAAACCAGAAATGTTTTATTTAAAAGTCCTGCTGTTGCAGTTTGTGCATCGGAATATATTTGATTAAAATTTGTTTGCATGTTTTTGGGCATGCAAAATAACTCTCGAGTATTAAAAGTTTTAGCACGTCTTTTCTTTCCAACCTATTTGCATGACTAAAATGAATCCAAACTGTTTCATGTTCTTCCTGTAATAATTTGTATATTGTTAAAAAGTTTCTGTTTTTATAACCCATTGCTTTTCCGCCGACATGTTGGTGTTTTTCTTTCTTTTAACAGCTCGTTTCTACGGGAACATGAACAAAAGCCAATTAGAAACTAAACATCGTAACCACATTATCTAATATCAATGAGAAACATTGCTCTTGTTTTTTGCAAAGCCATTTAAAAACAGAAAACATAATTTTTATATCTATTCACGCTGGGCATTTTTTTTGTTAATGCTTACCTAATTTTCCATGTTTGAAACTCTTCTCCTCTTTACATCTTTTCTTATAAGAAACACCGATTGAAACATAAAAGTCAGCTCTTATACCAGTGTGACCTTAATTTCTTTTTTCTTAGAAAATATTCCAGATGTATTCCTCAATCCAGAACACATTTCTGCTAAAGGTTAACGATGCAACACCATCTGCTCCTCCCAGAGGCCGTCTCTGTCAAACCGCTAACTCGCAAAAGATTCAAAAAGAGAGAGAAAACTGTGATTCTATAAAATATTTTAGCTTAGAGATTTACAAGAACTAATTGTCTTTCTGGTCACTGCGGAAAATAAATAAAAGAAGAACAAAGTCGAGTCCTGAAGGGGAAATAAAACAGCTGAACATCATAAACTGCCTAGAAAACGTAGCAACAAGCTTGAGTGAGCTTCTTAACAAGCTAGCAGCAGCAGGCACAAACAGGCGTAAAAAGACATAAAACGGTCAGGTTTCGTCCAAAATGCTCGTCTTTATGGAACCCGTACCCCACAGTGAATCCAAAAAGTCTTCCTAACGAGATATTTTCTCACCATTAGTTTTAAATAGAATAGTAAAAGTAGGATATTATTGTGCTAAGAACACAGTTTGGGCTTAGATTTGTTTTCAGGTTGTTGCATATTAGCCACAATTTAAGCTAACCACATGTTGGTTTTCTACCTCTAAATAACATTAACAGATTTAGCTCCAACAGTAAATGTCCGGTGGCCTGCTGAAGCTCAGTACATTTACATGAATTGAGCCACAGTTGTTAGTGTCTGAAACTAAATAAAGGCATTAAATCAAATTTTTTATTTATTTATTTTTTTACACTTTAATGGAAACAAATGTAGCTCATCAGAAGTGCCACCCACGAACATAAAGTCAGGTTTGGAGGGTTGTAAACATCATGATCACAACAAATTGTTATAGTGATTAGCGCTGTGTGAAAAAGTTCACATTGCCTTACTTTTATGCATTTTTGAGAAATCCTTGAATCTCAACCATTCATGTGAGCATAATGCTAGCTGGGGCTTCAACAGCGAAGGCAGAACTCAGAGTTGCAGTTTTCAAGCTTCCACCTAACAGAGCGGCCCTCTTCCCCCACGACTCGGCTCCTTCAGACTAGCCAGCAGCAATTAGCAAACACCTGGTGGGGCTGCGCATCAGCTGAGCTCATTATAGGAGCTACTTCTCATTGAAACGCTGGTAGAAACATTGTTAAAGGGTTAATAGAGGAGAGATGTTGTGATGACTTCCTGAAGGTTGCTAATTTCAGAAAGAGCAGGAATTTCTTAAAGAGACAGAGGCCTAATTTCAAGGCCTTAAATTCAAAGTATTTTTTTTAAAAGTCATATTTGATATATGCGGCACTTTTATAACAACTGAAGGTAATATAGTTATTTGATTGTGCCTGGAAAACACATTATGCTGCCCCTTTAAAGATTCCACAAAAACCTAGTAATCCAAGAAAGAAAAACAAAACTTTTGCTAAAATTTAAAATGAAAATTAATTTAATCTTGCTGTCATGAACAAAGCATCATATGCCGTCTTAACAGCCAAGCGGGATGAACTGTTACACCTCTTAGGGGAAGAAAAACTTCTAATCCCAGCACCACTTGTGACAAACTTGATGTTTTTTTAAACTGCTTTGACTTTTTACCCTCCTCTTGTTGGCACTAGAATGAATGGCTGTGAGGTGTGAGCACCAAACGCCCGACTTTAAAGCTGTCTGAGGTTCTCTACCCCATTACCGGGGCTTGAAGCTGGTTCAGACGTAATAAAACTAATGATCCCGTATGTAACACAGAGGAATATTCTTAACTTGCCAAATCAGGCCCCTGGCTTTCCAATTCGACTCCTTCTGACCTCAGCTGAGAGAGGAACCTCAAATTAAAGCTAAACGATGGCGCTCCACCCTGTCAAAGCTCCAATTTAGCCCCGGCGCGCTCCGAGCGTGGAGTGGGAATGCTGGCGAACCAGCAGCTGGCGTCGCGCGGAAACACGGCGTCTGAGTCGCAAACAGTTTCAGCCAAAACTGAAACCTGCATTTGTTTTTTTCTTTGTGTTTTTATTAAAAACTCAAGGCTCAAGTACGCACAGGCTGTCATTTTCCTACAAGAGGGCTTTCATGGAAACTGAACCGTAACATGAAAGGGAAATGGTTTATTTTCACACAGTCCAAAAACGGATTGAAAGGGATTCAAACTCGATCTGTGTGGAGAAGAAGAAATCAGTATTTCTTTATTTTCCTTAATGTTTGTTTAGAGATCAGTAGAGGAGGTTAAAAGGGGCCTGCGGTGAGTTCTGATCCGTTCGGCGTACCCAACCGGAGGAAAACTTATCTGGGTGGAGATAATGGGTTGTTTATGTAAAGTTTGTAACGCTCGGTGTGTACAGGAAAGTCTGACTTCATCGGACTTCGTCTTTCAGTGTGGTCTCTCATCACGCGCTCGCTCGCTCGCAGGGAGGAAAGGCCAAGTTGAGGCTAACTCAGCGTGATACGAAGACTTTATTAAACAGAACCCGGACTGTACCGGCTGACGGCGAAAGCCCCCGTTGACCTGCGGCTGATCCGGGATCAGTCCGTAGGTACGTCGGAGGAACCGCGGAAAAAACGATGCAAACTTCAGCGGCGTGAAACAAGAGTGAAACAATGCTTTTATGGATTTCTCTTTTTTTTTCTTCTCACGTCCACACACCAATCCTCCCGCAAAAATCGTACACACACACGCATACACACCCACACACACATAGGGAAAGTGTACACACATTTACTATCACAGCTTTCCAGAGGCAGCAAAGCGGCTGCTGTTTCACTTGATCTGCTATAATGAGAACAGCAGCAAAGAGCCAGTAATGACATCTCTGCTCACAGCGCTATTTCAACACTTCCCGTAGCATGACCCCGGAGTGGCTGAGAAAACTCAAACTCTGTGGAAAAAAAAAAAAAAAAAAAAAGTTTAAGGATTGAATTATATGGCACCAATAACAGGCACAGTAGGAGGTTGTGCAGTGGTCTGATTGGCGTTTACAGAATGTGGCAGTTTGGGCCGGCTGTGTGTTTTTGCTTGTCGGATATTTTGCCACCAGGCTTTCCCAACCGGACAGAACCGCTTACCTTCACTGTTTTCATGTTTACGGTTAATATCGAGGTTTTCAGAACTCATTTCCTTAAATTTATTTATTTTTAAAAAAAACTGATGTATAAGGAGGAGACAACAACAACAAGAGCAGGTTATTTTAAAGGAAATGGTAACAAAAGCTAAACATAAGAGCAAACCTTCTGTACGGAAGCCCAGAGCGGACATTTTCTGCATATACTTTATTTCTGATAGTTTAATCGAGATAATGAGATAACTTCCAGTATTCCAGATATACTTGTTTATCAGTGGTTTTCTCAAGATTAATTAATTTCCTGTTTTCAGCTTTTTTAAAATGGTTTTCTTGAGAGAACGAGTTAACTTCCAGTAACGATAATGAGTTAGTCCTTCAGGATTAACTCATCATCAGCAGAAAACCACTGATAGATTAATATGTTATCTGGAGACAACCATCAGGAAAATATTTATGCAGAAAATGTCCATTCTTAGCTTCCGTACTTCCATTACCTTCTCAAAGACAGATCATTTATTAATGAGCTCATTTGCAGCTGTTTGTCCCTAAGCAGCTAGTCGACTGCTACAGGTGTCAACCAGAAGCTAAATCACATGAAAACACTTTATGTGTTTAGATGCTAGCAAACTTGTCAATATCTCATAGATCAGTTCTCTGATTGGTCGTTGGATATTTGGTTCAGTTATACATTGCCCAGGGTTAATACACCTTTTTCATTTCTATGGCTACGTTTACACGAGAGCGTTGCTTGGAAACCGATGGTATTTTTGGGTGTTGATTGGGGAAAAAGTTTCCTTGAATCGGCTGTAGGTGCAACGGGAAAATATTCCGGTCTGGATTACAACTTTTCATGATTTTTCTCTTTACTTCTCTTTCGTTGACCACTGTAATGCAATGTTTCTTTTTTCTTTTTGTTTGATTAATTATGTGAAGTTTTTTGTCATGAAAAGGCACTTTAACCTGAAAGGTGCCAGACAAATTAACTTGACTTGACTTGCAGGTCTGAGTGAGGTTGGGAAGTACCGGCAGGAAACCCCGCAGTGAACCTCCAGAAATACTCTGTTGTGGTAAACTGTGGTTGTTCTGCACAACACCACCTTCAGAGCGGAGGCTTATCAGCACTGTCAGGTCTGACCTTCCAACTGTCGAACCGTATCAATCACAGGCCGGCTTTGGCTTGTTTGTGTAATATTTACTGTCAGACAGAGACCCTAAGATGGAGAAATTTGCTGCCTCGTGTGCAGATCTGCGTAACTAAAGCAAAACCAAATATTCTCTCTCTTGTTTCGGTGAATAAAAGCAAATACAGTGTCCAAAATAGCAAAAATATTGGGCTTCATAGTGAACAAACAGCAAGCAGCTCAAATGAAAAGTAAAGCTTTTGCTGTGTCTACCAGGCAAACACAGCTGACTTTTCAGATTTTGTGACATAAGTTATGAGCTGTCCTCACGTCATTAAAGGGACAGTATTGTGTAAAATTAACTTTTTTTTGCGCTTTTCATCATATTATTTTGTTATCAGAAACATACCTGGAGTGTTGCTTTGATTCTTTCATGCATGTTTGAGAAATCCTGTAATCTCCCATGGCAACCATTCTGCTTTGTTTCCTTACTCTGCTCCTTCAGACTAGCCAGCAGCAATTAGCTATGGAACTGCACATCTGAGCTCATTTTAGGAGCTTCTTCTGAGTGAGAAACACTGGTGAAAACATTACTAAAGGGTTAATAAAAGAGCTACTTAGTGATGACTTCCTGAAGGGGGAGTATCAAGAAAGAGAAAGAGTTTTTAAAGAGACAGACGCCCAGTTTCAAGGTGTTAGAACCGGAGATCAAATTTCTTTTAAGTCATAGTTGATATATATAGCATTTTTGTAACAACTGAAGAAAAAAATGTTGCTTAATTGTGCTGTAAAATGGCACTATGTGACTGGATAATACATCATACTGTCCTTTTAAGCTCTCAGTTATGTGCAAGAAAAGACTGCTTGTATGGTTGGCACACACGTTCCCTGTACTCACGTTTTCCCATCATGTCACCTGATGGAAGTCATTTAAGATGTTCCTAAGCTGCTTCTGAGGGACTTCTTTGGTGCTTGTTAAGCAAATCTCCAAAAATCTGCACGTCATATCACCTACAGGCAGTTTCCCCACGACGGTCCACAAAGTGATAATGATAAGCGTTTCCCAAACACTCACTCCATGAGTTCTGAGCTGCTGTTAAGGCTTTTCCTAAATTCCTGCAGCTGCATCTGCGGGCACTAAACTCTCCAGATCGCGGTCTTTATGAGAACCTGTGGTCAGATCTTAAAAAGAGAAGCCAAAGCCAGTTGTGATCAGCTCCAAGCCTCAATAAAACCAGAGCAGGTCACCGTCATAAACGGTTTGGCTCAGGAGGGCACATCCAGCACGTCAGGGGGAATTGCAGAGGTTATGAAGAGGTTATGAGGGTCGGCTCTGTAAATATTGGCTCTCGATTCACAGCAGACAACAAATGTGAAGAAGTGTTGAGACGTTTGAAACTCATGAAATGTTTTTGGATGCCCAGTGTGTCCTACCTAGAGACCTATAAAAACATAGAAATGTTGTTTAGGCAACAAAACTACTTTAGGCGTTGTGACCTTGATTATAGACAACTTCAAGGTTTATGTGAGATACAGTAGCTGTAAATAATGCCACTTAAGTCTGATTTTTGCTTGTTCAGAATTGTTGAAAAGGTTTTGTTGAAAGATAATAATAGTAACTTAGCAGCAGTAGAAAACTCTTTTGGTATCTTTATTGGCTATAAATCCAAGAAGGACTAAGACCAAAGCAGGCTTATAAAATAAAATAAATTAAAAGAAGAAGACAGCAATTTTGTTTTATTAGCCTTTAAATAGTCATCACATTTCCATTCCACGGTTATTTACATAGACGCCACTGATTATTTACAAGGGAAGCTGAGGTGGGAGACGGCGCGCCACCAAGGACCTTCCTGACTGAAACACATACTCAAAGTGTATACATAGAGTTTCCCATCAGATTCACTTGCTTAATATAGAAGTAAGGATTAAAAATATATAGAATTTTAGTTCACAAAAACACCACTGTTGGAGTGTTCAATAACATTTTGCATTGTCAGCACATGTTTCATTCAGGAAGATAATTGATGATGCGCTGCTTCTGACCACCATTTCCTGTGAAAAATTATAATCACTTGTGTGTAATCTGCACGAGATGGTGTTTTTTAGATACTGTTGGCTTCTCTCAAACAAACTGTTAAGCTAACAGAATTAAGAAGTTAAGAGGATTTTCTACATAAGGTAGGATATTAATTTCCTAAATTATTTTAACAGACGACTTTCCAACATCCTAAACTGTTTTTTAAGGTCATTTTTTTTCTCCCCTCACCGAACAGCTTGTTTCGATTATAACTGTAAATATGACATGTTTGACAACCCTCTGACCCTTTCAAAGTGTCTGGACTTTAAAATACCATGTGGGGGTCTCCCCCCCCTCCCCCCCCCCCAAAAAAAAATCACAAAATGTCTTCCTTTGTTGCCCACTCAAAAATGTCAGCAGTGGATAAACAACGAGAGGAAAAAAAACAACACATTGTGCTTTATTGGCTCCACAGTCAGACTCCCTCCTACTGCAGCACCAGTCTGAAACTCTCCAACTCGTTCCAGCCCAGTGTGCTTTTTATTTTTTCCCTCCCTGAGGCTGCTTGACTCTTTGCTCTCTCTCTCTGTTGACTGCTTTGTAAAACATCTCATCGGTTCATTCATTCGAGTGCTGCAGAAGTGTGGTCTCTGATAAAGCGTTGTCCCAAATAATTGCTGTATTTTATTTTTCTTTTCACGCCGCATTTATCTCCACAAACAAGCTTTTGTGGAACACGACCAATTCTAGTGATGGATAGGTATGAAAGGCAACGGAGAAGCAGGGTTTGAACGGCCGGAGATAAAAAGGAGAAAAAAAAAACAAAAAAAAAAACTTTCCGTGGATGAATAGTGAGGCCACTTTGAGGAAATACAAAGACATCACTTATGCCTTCAGCGATGGCGTGGCACTAAATCTACAGTTGACGGACAGCCACTTGTGACTTAATAAGGGCATGCTGAATAATGCAAATTTGGAGGGTTTTAACTCTATTCAAGCATACTATCAGGACAGATTTGTTTTGTGGTGTTTGAAAAGTAAATCAACAGAAGTTGAGAGAGTACTTTTCAGGCAAGCAACCAACACAAAAAGCCTGATTAGCTCTGAACAGGCCAAGTGACCCAGCTAAAACAGGGATGTGCTTGTTACCTCCAAAGTACTCAACTCTAGTACCGATGGTCAAATCTTACTGAGCTCCAAATAAAAGCTACTCTGTCAAAAGCTACTGAAGTGTTTACTTTAACAAATACTTAAAGCTGCACAATATAACTTTTATAAAAAAAAAATCTTTTATTTACATATTTGGTGAAATAGTATGAGACAGATTAAAATGTGAAAAAAATGTATTACTCTGCTAAATCCCATTGCCCTCTAGAAACAACCAATCAGAGCTGGGATTGGTTGTCAATCACCCTCTGCTATGCTACAGCTCCGTCCTCATAGGAGGAAGTAGCATTATCATGAATGCTAATGTTAGTTAGCATGGACACCAATGACGCCAACACCCCCCCCAACCCTCCCAGTTTTCCTGTAGCAGTGAGTTATTTCTTCACTATTAACATATTGAACAGCAGGTACACAATATTGATTGACAGCACTAAGACCCGCCTCCTGCCTCTGATTGATTGTTTTAATCAATTGGAATTGGAATGTTTAAATTGGAATTATGAAAATAAATTTGCGTAATAAAAACATGTCAATTGTCAATTTTGAAGAAAAAAAATCACATTTTTCATAGAACGATTTTGTGCTGGAAAGAAGTGGTTTTTCACCCACATAGAAAGTATCGTATTTCAACAGAAAAACTTTTTTCACTTCACATGAGTCATGTATGGACGACGGTGCAGCATGTTTTTTCATGACCTATTGTGTGAACAAACCTACTGATGTGATCTTAACTCTGTTTCTTATTTAATGGAAATATAAAAGATACTTAAGTGCAGCACTCAAGTAAAACCACTGCCTATAAGAGTTGAATTTCATTTGTTGCGTTGAAAAAAACCCTGCCTGTCTCCCGCTGTTATCCACACTGGAAAGCTAACGCTAAGGATTTAGATGGCTGCTTGAAATCACAATAATTTGTTTGCTTTTAGAGCTAAAATAAGATTATTTGGTGATTTTTTTTTCTTGCTGTTTATGGTTAAAAGTGTAGCAAAGAAATAATGGAAGTGACAAAGAATACTGAGGGCAGTAAAAGAATATCAGATGGTGGCTCTGATGAGAAGTAGACAAAAATTGGGAGTGTTTCAATAACACCTTAAGAATGGTCTAAAGAGTTGTTTTTTTGTTTTGTTTTTTTTAAAAAGAGAACAAAAAACATAATCCGGCCTCCTTAAACTGTAGTTTCTCTCTTCTATTTGTGCCAGCGATGATGAAAAAGGTTTTGGAGGCTTGCTCGGAGACGAAAAAAAAAAAAAAAAAAAAAAAAAAAATTCAAATGTCTCACCAGTCTCCAGCAAGGTTATGTAGAACGCTCATGTCTCATGGGAGCGAACTAAATTCATCTTCCTGGCAGTTTCAAAGGTCCCTGCGTTATTCTCCTCCGTTTGCCGCATAACAGATGGGTAATATTGCCTTCCCTTAGCGGTGAGTATGTCAAACATGAAACACTGCTCTTTCCCCCCACCCAAAAAAAGCAACATTGCATGCAGTTCACAGTTATTCGATCAGACTGAAAAGTGCCTGAAAATGCAGCTGGCTGAACTCTCGTAGCGACCGGCTGCAGGAAACATGAAAAGAATGGCGGCGTGGACGTGAAATGAAACGGGCAATTTAAAGAAACGCTATATCCTGTTCACCAAATATCCACACGTTTCACGAGAGTGCATCAACGGCGCTGCGTTAAAAAGGTGGGAGACCTTGGCACGGCCGACCCGCGGTGGGTGTTTTCGGTGGGGGTTATCAGAGTAATGCTCTCTGACATAGGGCCGCTGGATCAAAAGGCATTTTGTTTTCTTTTCATCTCGCGCGCGCTCTCAGCCAAGACCGTATTGACTGAGCAAGAAAGCCAAGGAGGCCGAGACGGACAAGAGGGAGGCAGAAACAGAGAGAGAAAAACAGAGACGATGGCTGCAGGGCTGACGGGCAGGTAGGGGAAGTGCCTGCAGTGCTGGATTTGACCCTGTAAATATCTGGGACGTCGCTCATCAGCGCACACACACACGCCGGCGCGGCTCTTCCATTAGCGCCTTCGCAGGTTCGCGGCTCACAGATGATTCACTCACTCTCATCAGATGGTCAGAGGGTCTTAAGCGAAGTTCAGATTTACATCTCATCTTTCATCACAAAAGCCCTGAGCTCCAATAGATAAAAGGTGTGTGTGATAGTGTGTGTGTTCGCCTTTGCTGCCGACGGTGCCACAGCTGGCAAATCCACGTTACGCAACCCATGTATCTGCCTAACTAGTGCTTACAGTCTGAACATTATTGGTTAAGTGAAGCGGAGGCGTTGGAGTGCGGCTACCTGTAACAAGTAGGTTGCTGGTTTGAACCCCAGCTCTGTCTGGACCCATATGAAGTCATAACTGTATAGCCTTTGGTGAAAATGTTACTGTTTCACAGTGGTATGATTATTCCTCTGAAGTGCGTTATGTTGCATTTTCTTATGCATTGGATTTAGGAAGTCATTTCTTTCTGAGATCTCTTTAGGGGCTGCTGGAAACTTTTCAAAACCAACATTGGTTAGCCTGCTGCCCCGGCCTGGGTACAGGCTGAACCCAGAAAACGGATGGCTGAATGGAGGCCACCCATCACTGCCAACAGTGGGGAAAAGAACAAGGTTCTTTATTTAGTTGCGGTATCAACATGCAGTCTTCTGAAAACAAAAGTCAAACTTTTGTTATCAGACTTTTGGTCAAGATAGATCATTTTTAGACTATATACCAACAATATTTACCAGAATTTACAGCATGAAAGTTGATCTCGGTACATGATCATAAAGTTGATCGTCACCGGTTGTTTTGCTTTCCTGCTACTCGCTGGGTCGGTGTACGGTCAGAGTTGACCTTTGTTGACGTCTCATGTTTCAAGAATTCATGTTTTCACATTTAGCTGTCATGCAAATAACCCATAAAGGGTTATTTGAGACAGAAACGATGAGAAGTCCCACTCAAAAACACGGGTTTTACAATAACCTGTGTTGCTTCACAGCTCAAAAGTAACAAACAAACTTTGACGTTTAGCCGCCAGCCCTCTGACTGCCTGTCTCAGCTTCCAGATCTTTACGATCGGACGGACTTAACGATAATACGGGCGCTTTGTAAGTCGCTTCTGTTTCAGGAGCCCGAAGCCCCCTGACTGCCTTCTGACCCTCCTAAAAGACCCTGCAAGGTTAATCCCCAGGCAAATAATTGAATCTTGACCCAACTGTTACTATCTCCTTCGAAGCGTTGTGCGTGGCAGGAAGCTGACCTCATAAAACCTTCAGGGCCTCCCTCCTTACAACCCTCCGGACCCTTCTGATAGACAGTCACGCACGTTCAGAAACCCTTTCATCCTTGTATATGGCTGCCGGTATACAGTCTCTGGTCACATATCACACGTTCAGTGGCTCATAAAGGTCTGCAAATCCCTGTTAAAATGCCAGGATTTCGTGACATGGCAATATGGGACGTGAATAAAACATGTCAAAACAGTTTCCACCTTTAGTGTGGCATGAATCGTGTAGAATTTAACTAAACAACAAAACTGTTGGATAAAACAAAAAAAAAATCCTTGTTGCAGAAGTGTGCACACTTGTTGAACCACCGTTTGATTCAATTTCAACACTGTCTTGTTTGACAGGAATCTACTAGTACCACACATACTGAGCGCTGCCTAGTAAAAGTTCTACGGATAGACAATATTTGTAAAATCACTGGCTCAACCCTCCAAATCATTTAATGTTTCAATAACTTGACATAAGTTACATAAAGTTATACGTATCATTTACCTTAATCTGTAGAACACCCTTGGGAATGAAATACAGAGAGAAGACAGTGAACCTTCTCATCCAACATCAGTGTCTGACCTCACAAATGTTGTTCTTGACAAAAAAAACCCATAAATACTCTCTTAAGCTTCATAAAAAGCATTTCCAGAGGAATTGAACCTGCTATTGTTGCAAAGTGTGTGTCAGCAGCATGTTAAAACCTTCATACTTTAAGGGTAATGTCTTTGAAATTCATGTGTGTCTAAAGGTATATCTAAAGTGCAGGTGCAACTAAATAAATCTTAATATTTTCTAAAAGTTCATTTATTTCAGTAAATCCATCACAACGTGAAACTAATTACGTAAATGACACACAGACTGATGTCTTAAATCCTTCTCTTCTGTTAATTATGAGGATTTTGAGCGTACAACAAATGGAGCACATTTAAGATTAGAATATTACATCAGACCAATGGAAAAAAATACATTTTTGGGCTTCATGAAAAATGTTTAATACCTTGTTTGTGACTTACATTTAATCTGTCAAACAAGCCTCATCAGATTTTATACGCTCTAATTCACTGAGCTGTGTTCTTATTTGTTGGATAAGGTTCTGGGCTTATCCCTTCCAAAACTCAGATTTTGTTCTGGTGAAGTGATTCTGTTGGCTGATGTACGGTTGGACCATGAAAAATAAAGTCCATGTCTGTCTTGGGCTTTCGAGCAGACACCCGGCATTTTTGGGTCAAAACTGACTGCTGTTTGGAAGTCGTGACTGAAACATTCATCATTTCTTCCCCTATTCACAGAATTGGACCTGAGGGCAAAAGTTCAAGTTTGGTCAGAATTAGATGTTCTATTTGGCAAACAGGCTTCGGTCTTTCAACCCTGGATGGATGGACGGGGCCATGTATCGTCAGATTTTGGGCAACAACGTCTTTTGTCGTGGACGGACGGGTCTTTCAGCATGACCATAAACCGAAACATACAGCCAGGCCGGCTCAAACTATTAATGGCTGTATTTATGCGGACACACTTATTATACTATGGATTATATGTGTGTACCATTTATGCCTACATGAATCATAATAGTAATGTGGACTTTTTTTGGTACCTTTCTCCTGACGGACATACCTGTACAATGAGGACATTTTGATCTTTTGTAAACTATCTACAAAAATTGGCTTTTGTGAAATGATGCAACTGAAGAAATGTCAAAAAATGCTGAACTTTATTCTAGTTATTCTGATTCACAATAGCTGACATTTGCTGAGTACCAGTGGAGACCAAGGGTGTTGTTTTACATCTGATAGTCTGATGGACTTGGTTTGATTGGGGAACAAAATGGAAACATTTGTTACATTTTCAGCTGATGTTGTTCGCTTTAACACGGCACTGAACCAAACAAACCAAAGCCTTTAGAAAACCTGTTCCCCTCCTCGCCTGTGGTGGCGCTGCACCAAGAACCACTGAAGGAAACAACACAAAGACACTGAGTGCAACGTTCTTCTTTATGAAATGCAAACAAAAATGGAGTGGCACCAGATTGTTACGATTGAAGGATTTCTCTTTTGTCATTGGTAAAAGACCACAAGCAATTTCTCCTGGTAGCGCTACACACGTGTTTGTCTTTTTTGTACTTACCCAGAATGCCCTGTTCCATAGTGTGCTTCCTGCTTTTGGAATGGTCTTCGGTCCCCAAACGAACCAGACTTTCCAGGGAAATTAACCAGAGTTCAACTTATTTCATTACTATTCAAATGTAGTCAACAAGATTTGTAAGTCAACATACATACCTGTGCAAACAGCTCAGTCGTTTCTTAGATCTCTTCCTCTCTGACAGTATTTGTTTTAAACAACAACCTGGCACTTTACCAGTGGCGGTTAGACTTTTGAGAGCCACTCTAAGCCCCTACCTGCAGAACGAACAGAACGGAAAACACAGATAAGAAAACAAAATACAACAAACTAGTCTACACAGATGCTACGGACTACATTGACACCAGATCCAGCTTGGCAGGAAATAGAGCACCAGTGTCTGCCAGCGGGTGGTAAAAACAGAGTCTAAAACGATCTGACAGACCTGTGACTGCTGGGAGAATGAAATCACACCTGGCAGGGCTCGCTTGACGGTCAGAGCATTACAAACACACACATACACACTTTCTCTTACAGCTAAAAAGTATACTTGAGTGGTCAAAGGCTGTTTTGAAAATGTCCCCCGCCTCTCTCCCTCACACACACACATGCGCACGCATGCAGACACATTAGGCACCGTATGCACTTGTCTACTGGTGGTCTTCACGGTGTTCTGGTCTTCTGGGTTTTGTAATTAATTTAAATTCTCTTCAGTCCTGGGGCCTGAAAGGAAGTGCACGCTTCAGGTCACTCAACTGAGGTGAAAAGGGAAAGAAACAACTGTGAGAAAAGCACACTTAAGGGTTTTCATACAGTTTTCCCATTTCTGCAGTGAAACTACAGCCAGTCCCTAAAACTAGTATTTAAGATTCAAATGGACTTAGTTTTAACTGCGTCGCCATTATCATCTGTGAAGACTTTAGATCAGCATCTTTCCTGGAAGTTTAGTGCTCACTAGTATTTATGCCGGATAAATCCGTCACTTGTGACTTTTGTGTTTTAAATGGGAGCACAGGGTTTAACTGATGGCCCAGAATAGCTAGAAACAAGCCGGTTCTGACTTCTTGCTCAGAGGTGTGGTGATCTAAAGCCTGCCAATAAAAACACAACATCCTTTTTAAAACCGTTTTGTGGCTTGGGGCCGGAAATTAAAGCAGCAGTATGCCAAAGTTGTATGACAAACCTCTTCCTTTATGACCACATAAACAATATTAAGATATAATTCCATGATGAAACCCTAAGAAATTATAAGACCAGTAAATGACAAAAGTAACTGAGCTCAAGGCGTGCAGAGTGCTTGCAGAGTATTTTTACTCGTTGATCACTTTTATTTTTTTTCCCCAGGTTTTATTGGGATTTAAAAACTACAAAAGAAATATGGCTTTTCACAGAATTAGCCAAGGAGAAAATGTAACATTTAAGCTAGCATTAGTTTTTTTTTCCTAGCTTATGTTGACTTGAACACCAAAATCAGTTTTAGGGTATGGATTAAGTCATTGATGGCTATCATGATAGGCTAAGCGCCAACATGATGATCATTAAAGTTTTAGCTAACATCAGTCTTTTAGATTATTCTGACTTGAAAACCAAAATCAGTTTTCTGACATGATGGCTAACAAGTCATCGTCAGCCATTCCACCAGAGTCGGCCAAAATTTAAGCTAACATTAGCTTTTTCACTAACTTGGATTGAAAAGCTAAAATCAGCCTTCTGCATGGATAAAATCATTGTTAGCCATCATGCCAGAATAAGTCATGATAATAAAATTTAAGCTAACATTAGCTTTTTAGCTAGTTTGGATTTAAAAGCTAAAACCAGCATACTGAAAAGAGACTGTGGACAGTACATGTTGTCGCTATGCCCTATACAGCTCAGAACTTTTTGTAAGAGTTATAACAAAGTGCAAAATATTTATGTGTTAGAATCAACCAGCCAAAATTAAGACCTAAATCCAATTGAGGTTTTGTGACATGATGAAACTGATGCCCACAGATGCTCTCTATCTATTTTGATTTGAGCTTTTCCTTTCATTTCACAATTATGAACAACTTTGTATAGGTCTGCCACTTGAAATACCCAAAATATACAAGGGAAAAAGTTAGCATTTCCTTTTATAAGTTGACATAAAAACCTGTCAATATTAAAAGAAAAGTAAAAAATGTTGGAAAAACCAAAACAACACAGCTACATAGATTCTGCACCCGTTTGAAAACACAATATGTAGCCTAAATATTCCTAAAACAGTCTGCAAATGTGGAGTTTCAAGGCTGCCAGTGAAGACGGTTTTGAAAAACTGAAAAAGAGTCCAAATCTTTGGAATGAAACCTTCCCTTGACTCAGTTGCAAAACAGCAGCTGAGTAGTAGAGTCTGTTATGCTGATTTGAAAATCTAAACTCCAAGCCATAAAACAATTCTCTCTGTGTCAGGCGGAAAATGAGCACAGCTCATTACTCCACTAATTGCGCCCCCCGCAGAGAAGCATAGAGGTGGCAGTGTCATGCTGTGAAGGGGCTTTTTCAACAGAAGGGACCGGAAGACATGTAAAGAGGTTGGGAATTATAATTGGAAGCAAATGAACAGTTTTTTTTTCTTCAACAAAATTGCAAATATCACAGACAGCCACATATTTTCAGATTGCCAAATGAGCTCTGGAAGGGGTTCAGAGAACGACAGCCAACATGTTTTCAAAGCCCAGAACAGGACACCATTGAATTTCACTGAGTATCTGGCATAAAGAAAGTTTAGGATGTAACCGAGTTCCAACTTTCTTCCAACAAGAACATCAACAACAAAAAACTGAGATAAAATCCAACATTTTGATTATTCTTCTACCGTGTCAAGTAAAAAACGGAAAACTTTCCACCACAGTTGGCGTTTTACTGGGCGGCTCGGGTGTCTGCACGCAAATGTTGGACAGACTGGTTTGAAATGTAATGTGAATGTTTAAGTACATCCCAGAGTGAAGCCACTTTCCTCCGCCGAGCCCAGTTTACTTTTTCCCGTTGAGCCATCAAGGGGTTGACTCTGCTCCAGTATTCAAGCAAAATGTCTTGGCAGCTATTAGACTTGACTTTGACATCCACGGTTCTTGGAATAGGAAACTTAGTGACACATTTTCTTTGGCACCGGCCATCTGACCAACATTGTGCTGAATTGACTGGTGGGAAATTTAGCATGATGTTTCAGGTCTCCAAAACTTTTTTTAAATTTTTTGTTCTTTGTGGTATGTCTACACAAAGGTTTGATGAATTGAGCTCCTGGTTCCAAGTGAATGTAACCCAATGACTTGTTTGACCTCATGACTCTTCGTCTCACACCACCAGTGGATCAACATTTGAGCTTTATAGTGATTTGTCCTGACATCTGTTGAATAGATATACACGGTTGCACCTACAATCGTTGACCCATCCACTGCAAACTTGGTGTACTTTCATATTCAACACTAAATCCACTTCCACTAATTGCGTCTCTCATTATTCAACTTCCTAAATAGAGCTCTTCATAAGGGCAAACATGTGCAAATTAGTTGTTGACTCTGGCACATTTGCTGCAAAGGGTTGAGGTTTTCATTAGTCGCACTGTGTGCTTGACATGGAAAACTTCAGATACCAGAAATGTTCCTAATAAGGTTTCATTGTATTTTACAAATATGTTCAGAAATTTAAGAGATATTTGAGAGGTATTTGCCTTGCAGAAGTAGGCAAAAAAGGAGACCAAACAACTGAAAGTTCCTGAAGATAGAGCTGGAAGTAAAGTTTACAAGTTCAACCTTAAATCGACGTTGGTTACGCCATCTGGTGGCAGAAAGTGGAAAGCAGCAGATGGTCAAAAGTCCACTGTATCAAGACTTGGTGGCAGGTTCAGTTTCCACAGTATGGAACCTGAACTTCAATAGATACAACAACTAATGACCCAAAAGGAAAAAAGAACCAGATATAATTCAAAGGGCTTTCATGATTAGAAGTTAAATAAAAAATATTACATTGCAGAGGTAAAGTGAGGGGAAACGACGCAGACTACGTCTTATGATGATTCAGCTATTCATTGAATGAGGCTGTAAACAAATGGGATTTTAGCCTTGATTTAAAGGAATTCTGTGGTTGGTTGCATGTCAGGTTGCCCAGATACTTGTGTCTGAGCAACAATAAGCATGTGGGCAAAGGGGATCACAGAGTGCTAGATTTACTTTTACAGAACATGGGTGGTCGGATTTCTAGCACCAGAACACTTTATGGGAAGAAGAAAAAGCCGACAGTGACAGTGTGATGGTCGGGGTTATTTTCTGCTGGGAATACTCTGGTCCAGCCATCTACTATATCCAGACACATGTCACCAACCTGAGCGTTGTTCCACACTGTGGTCACTCCTTGATAAAAACGGTTTTCTCTTGTGGCTCTGGCCGTTTTTTCTGCAACATAATGCAACCTGTCAGAAGTCAGCAGCGATTCAGAAATGGTCTCATTGTGCTGACTTTGCCATTGATCTCCTCAGGTCTCAAACCAGACTGACAATTTGTGGCACTTTTGTCAACAAAAAAATGTTTCAGTCAGGATTTTGTCAGGAACCCTTTTTCATTTTTTCCTAAGAAACAAATAGAACTACGATTAAAAAATGTGCTACATTATTGTAGAGAAAAAGATGACTGGTGCTCAGTGGTAAAGTTAAATCCCAGCTTCCTCTGCTGGCACATGTTGATGTGCCTTTGGGCAGGGCGCTTACTCTGAGCGGCCTGCCATTCTGCTTATGGATGTGTGCACGTTTACTGGTGTGACCCGGTCAACGTGGCCGTAGTACTGCAGTATAGGAGCTCTCTGATTGGTTTCTGTAGCTGCCTTTCCAATAATCTTTGTTGCTAATCTGCTAATGGTGAAAGAGCAGAATCATGATGTCTCCATTAATAAGAAATGTGAAATACTGTACAGGTTCAGTCCATTTACCATATTAGAAACTGCATGAAATCCAATCAGAGAAAGTATTAGTTGGGTGAAAAGGTGGGGCAAGTTTAAAAAAAGAAAAAAAAAAGAAAGTTATGTGTCTGCATGTAGAAAATTGCCATTGAACATTTCAGATAAATCTTAATTGAGTGAACTAAAATCAAATTTGCCCAAACAACAACGAAGTCCACAAGAATAACGAAGAAACTGAAATAAAAGGCGACGTTATTTACACCGGCGTTTCCTTATTGCTATTTTGATCGTTATTCCTGGAAGCAACGGCGAAGCGGCGGAGGATAAAAGACGCGTCTGCTCGGATCAGACAGAAGAAGAAAGGAGGTTTATGTTTTAGCTGGCGGTGCACACAGTCATTATGAACCCAATACATGATGAGAACATGGCGGCGCTCGCATGCAATCACTGAAGGGATGCAGCACCAGATTATCCAGGAGGAAAAATACCAAGCTGAAAATATGCAACATTGCCTCTTATTATCATTAATCATGCTTGATTCTCATTATCATTAGCGATCACCGGGCTGTGAGCAGAGGTGGAAGCAAATTATTCAAGCCTGTAAGAAATAAAAGCAAAAGACCATCAGTCCTGTCTTCAGCCTAATTGGAAGTAATAGCTCGCTAACCTCTATAAATATTTAATGGCTGTTATTTGTTTTAACCTCTGGTAGGGCATCAGAAATGAGTGTGGAACTGTAAATATAGAGTATGGCACTTTCATGAAGGTAAAGTTAAAGCTTGTACTTTAATAAATTATAGAATGAACATGATGGGAGTTATAATATGGTGAAAAGGGCAATGTTAGAAAAATATCTAATGACTACAGAGTGGTAGACTTTAAACAAATCGATGGTTTGAGGTAAATAGGATTTCGCTCAGTAACATATATTAGAGCAACTTGGCTCTTTCTGTTACATGTAAATAAATCAATATGGAGTTTACTTCAAAACAGCTGCTTTCAGTACACAAAGGAAGCAAACAACCACTTATTCTTCCTGTTGTATAAAAGTTGCACAAGAGTTGATGAGCAAGCAGTTGATGCAACTTCTGGAGAGAATAATTTTCTAAAAAAGAAACATGATTGCACTCTGTGCAGCTTGGTTTAAAGAGATTCTCTCTAGATATACTTGTTCTGTCTTAACATTACATTTTGTTCAGAGACCTTTGATGCAGCCAGTTACATTTATAAAACCTTTAAAGTTTAGTCTGAGACGCTGGGTATTACAATGACTGCAAAGCTGCTTGTAAAATTTTATTTAGTGGCCTAAAGTAAATAGTGAAATGTATTCAGATGGAGCCTGCATTATGAATAAGACACAACAATCATTTCCAGGACAAATGCTTTTCAGGATGTATGTGTAAGATTTTATATTAGGATTCTGAAATTACGCCGTATGCAGATGACAGAGTTGTATAATTGACACGTGAAGAAGTCTTGGAAAATGTTCAAACTTGGCTCCGATCTTTATGTCTGAAAGTACAAACTGACAGTATATGACAAAGAAGAGTGCAATAAAATCATTTAACATAAGAGATTTTTATTACTTTAGGGAAAATTTGGATCTCTTTGGGTAAAAATCATATATCAGTGAAGTGATTGATACAGCAGTCTTTTCAAAAATTTCAAACCGACTAAAACTTCCCTTCAGAGTTAGCACCAGTCAAGCTAATGCAGTGAAGTAGTGTGTTACTGTACACATAGTCCTGTCTCATCCAAATCGGATAATCTTTAAAACCAGAAGAACTTTATAATCTAGTTCCGGCCTGATTCTTCCTGTTGTATGAATTTCATATGTTAGTTAAGGTTTTGGGGTTCATCTGCATTAAGGACAAAAAAATATTAGCCAAATGCTACTTTTTGTGACGTAAGTGCTGATCGTTGTAGGTTTGAGCCAATAAACTCAACCTGACATAAGCTGCGTTTCTATTACAAATGGTTTTGTGAAACAAACTGATCCTAACAACACAAACTTCGATAAAGAAAACAAACTTTTTTCAAAATTGCTGTGTTTCCACTGAGCAAAATTATTTTCAAAGTGTCAAGTTGCGAAATTATACGGTCAGTGGAAACTCAGCTATTGTAATGTGATGTTTTCACAATGCTTAGGCTTCATAATTGTTTATTACATCGAACAAATACTTCGGTGATGATGCGTGACAAGTGAAAGCGTAGTCATAAAATGAGTCAAAATAAAAAGTGAAACTTTACCGGCACGATGAAGGGCGATCTCCCTTTATTAATGTTCCAGTAAGTATTCATGTAGCTCCATGCCCCCAATGAGCAGAGTCAAAGGTGATAACACTCAATTAAAGCGAATTAATCCAAACCAATTAAGGTACAAATTAACTATAAATTGCCTCATTAAGTAACAGGCCAAATGAATCATTCAACATTCTTCCTGATTTGTTTCCCCAACGTGCAGCAGTGGACAGAATCATTTTTCCTCCCCTTTTACTGCAGGGTCTCCGTTCAAAGGCTCCCCTGACAAATGAGACGCTGGATGCGACCAATCACAGCCTCAGACTGTGTCATGTGTCAGTAATACATGAAAGATTATTGATTTTATTTTTTTATATATGTATTACCCTCTCTTTATGTAATATAGTCTAACCCTTTGTCATCTTTCTGGCATTCTGAGCCTCGTTCTCTTTAAACCTTTAAAAAAAATAAAAAACAAACGTCCTCCAGAATCATCCGCAATGATAATAATGATAATAATAGACTATCCAGGAAAAATGATTATGCCTCCGAGTGGCTTTAATGGATAGATATTGCAATTGAATTACGTGGGCAAGGACAGCATTATATTTCTTTTGTGAGAGATGAGTCGCTTAATTTGCTGTGGCTGCCGGTCACTTCATTCCGTCTGCCGAAAAGAGGAAATGATTTCATTATCTGAGAAATGATGGCACATGAACTGAGATCATTGCAGGAAAAAATACAAATAAATAAATAAATTCCAGGAAGAAGACAGGGCCGTAGCTCTTCGGGTAGCATGGAAATCCATGTTATTTATTACGATGTTTAAAAAAAAAAAAAAAAGAAAAGAGTGATACAGAACACTTCTGGGACCCCCAGAAGAAGTCAGCGACCTCCTATAATTTATAAAGCCTTCCTCTGTGAAGACCTGCCACCTGTTTTCTTTCCTCCCTGCAGTCTGGCTCTTCCTCTGCTCTCTGGGGGCCCGGGGGGCGCTGTGGGAGGGGGACCCCATCTTTAATGTCCTGTCTCGCCTCTCGAGGCTTCGGATGCGCCGTTACATTTGGTATTCACCGTGAAACCGATCGTCCATGTGTGCCGACCTTGCGGAGGACCCGCTCTGCCTCCGTAAGGCATCCTGACCCGCGACTGGAATGCCAAACGCAGCAGCCGGTGTGGGGGAGAAGAAGAAGAAGAGAAAAAAAGAAAAGAAAAGAAAAAATACTGCAGTCTTATTTTTTTTTTGGTGCTCCCTCCCGTCATCCCTGCCGGTGAACCCTGTGCCACGGTTTATCAATTTGGTACCGGGTAAATATTAAATATGATGACGGTCCCTGGATCTCAATCAGCTCATTTGCATCACAGCTGTGGTCGCCGCGGTAACAGCTGATCTGAAAATAATTGTTCTCCTGAAAGAGCAATTGAACTGAATGAACTGTAAGAGCTGCTCTTCGGTCAAGTATAAGTATTCTTCTATTCTGCCAGAGCAAAGAAAAAAAAAAAACACACCAGAGTATTTATGCCGAGTGACGAAATGGAACAATAACACTTGAAAGTTTTTTTTCTTTCTTTTCTTTTCAGTCAGGAATAAATATAGACATAGAAACCAGACGGGTCGGGAGATACAACATGTACAACATTCCTCTGTCTGTGTGTGGATCGTAGTGAAACACACACTGCTTCATTTTTAAAGTTGGATCTTTTCAGAGAAATCCAACAGATCTATAAAAGCACAGGATCATCAACATAGCAGCAGTTCAGATAAAAAAGAACTAGCAAAATAATCGTTGGTGAGGCACCGATATCTGGGGTTTCTATACACTTTTATTCTACTCACCTGTGTGTTCTGTTCCTGTTGTTTTAATCTTTCTTTTCTGTTATGATGGTTGGTGTAATTGTGCGGCACTTTGGTCAACTGATGTTACAGATAAATTTGACATTGATGTCAAAATTCCAGACTTATCTAGATTTGAAATTTTTAGATCTGTCATTCAATTTTTGAACCACATGAGTTAAGAAAGAAGGTTGATGCCTGGATTGTGCTCATCTCTTGTAATTTACATTGATGTATATAGTAATGGTGTTAAAAAGTCAGCCAAAATTGAGCATAGATTATTCAAATTTCTCTCCTTGAAATGTTCACATTTTGTCTCGTTTCAAACAGAAACCTGTTTGCTTTGTTTGAATTTTGTCAGATCAACACAGAGTAACGTGTAGCTGTGATGTAGAAATTTTTACGAGTAAAAATCTGTGAAATTAGGCTAATTATTTGCATTCAGCCCTCATGAGTTAATGTTTTATGCAACCACTGTTAGTCTGCTGCAGTTTAGGGGGTAGATTAGACTTGCAATAATTCATACCAATGGCGGATTCGGATTTTAAATTATTTTATTCTAACAAGAAGTTTTCACAGAAAATGAGATGAGATTCTCTTTTTAAAAAAAATAGAGAAACAATGTAATAGGAGTATAAAAAGAGAAAAGAAGATGTTTTATTTACATTTTACAAAATTAATATAATACTAACCCATGCCACAGATTTCAGATTTTTATCAAAACTCTGGTTTTCTGAAATTTATTTGAAAAGTATAACTTAAGAAAGCAAAAATGTAAACCCATTCAGAGGCAAGTCTGCAACAAAAAGAAAAAAGAAAACTCAAAGAGTTGCCTTTGTGTTTTTTTTTTATTTTTTTGCCTCAGCTGGTTCCACAGAAGTTCATTCGTCTGTGGAAGTCGCAACGATAACAATCATTTATCTCGGCACATTTATGAGAGCCCAGCGTCACGCCATCACATCCAGCTAATCACAGCGCTCATTCCTCAGACGTCAAACACAGCAGCAAACAGAAGGTCACAGAACAAGCTGAAGACAAAAGGCAAGCAAAACTCTTGTATTATGTTCCCAAAATGCGATACAATCTCCAAATCTATCAGGTAATCAGAAATGATCATTATGTCCAAAACGTTGGCGCAGTTGTTAGGACTGTTGCCTCGCAGCAAGAAGGTCCTGGGTTTGAATTCCTGTACAGGACGTTTCTACAGGTTGGATTGGGTCTAAAAAAATTCATCCAGACTAATTAACATTAATTATAAACCTGACCCTGAAGTAAACCCAACATATTAATGCAGCCAGTGTTCTGCTGCATCAGGACAGAGTATGTCACTTACACTGTGATGTTGCCACCTCAAGGTATTTTGGATGGTTTTGAAAAGATCACCTGTTAGTATTGAAAGAAGTCATAGCCACCATTTTTACTCTCTGTTTCAAGCATTCGTTAATCTGACTTGAGTGAATCTTCATCAGTTTAGACAGCTTAGCAAAGAGTGAAACTAGGTTGTGGTATTGTTGGATCGTTGTTGTGATACATGCATGGACAAAATAGTTTGTACGCCTCTGTTAATGGTCAAGAAAAACCACAACGGTCACTGAAGCAGCTTGAAACTGACAAAAGTAATAATACAAAAAAAATGTACTGAAAATTACCAAATAGAAATCAGACATTGCTTTTGAACATGATCAGTTTTAAAAGACAAACTAAATTAATTGGTGTGGACAAAAACAATGCTAGAAAAGATTGAAAAGAAACAGGAAGGCACGTTACACCCAAGGCGTGTCCTCTAATTGTGATAAATGCTTTTTATGTTTTTCAGAACTGGTATATTTCCATTGAGGAAATTTATTTTTTAAATGTCAAATTGCGCAGTTATATGGTGGATGAAAACGCAGCGACTGTTGCTTGTGCTGTGAGTTTCATTGTTAGACTGGCGATCTGCCCAAGATGTGCCCTTGTCTGTTGCTCGATTACTGCTGGACATCAGCACCAACCACTCGACTCCAGAAAAACAACAAGTCAGAAACAGCAAATGATTGGGTAAATTGAGAACCAAGTATCACTAACACAAGTTAATGCAAGGAGGACACACTAACTTGTGGAAAAGGTCGAGGAGTGTCAGTGAGTCGTTCGTTGTTGAACCGGTTCTGGCATCCTAAACAAAGCCCGACGTTGGACGCCTCGACTCACTGCAGCTCCATTACCAGCTATTTCCAGCCGACCACCAAACACCTCATCATCATCTCCGCCTCTTGCTGTGATTAATGTGCTCTGCCCTGCCCGGGTTAAAACAACCGCAACGCGTCGCTTACCGCCTTCCCCTGCGTGTTTGTTGACAAGCCGTCTAGGATACACTTAACATATCGCGAGGCATTAAGTGGAGGTTGCGCGCCATACACTGGGGTCAGGAGGTCAGGTTATTACATTACCATCTGTTAACAATGGAGCTTCCTCCACCAGACAAATAGACATACAAAGCGAGGGCGAGGGGAGGCTCCGTCGGTCACTCATGTGTTGCGGTTCTTCGGCATACCGCCCTGTGGCCGGGATCCGCGCATGGGATGCGACGCTGCAGCAGCAGCAGCAGCCACAGCCGCACTGGGGCGAGGGAGAGGAGGAGGAGGAGGAGGAATGCAGGATTGTGATCATAAACATATGCTGCCGAGTGGAAGGACGTTACCAAGAGACAGACATAGCTCAACACTTGGACACAAACTGGCTTGGATACTGAGAACGCTCTGTGAAAACATACCTAAACAGGGAGATGTAAGGCATGTCATTTTTTTCCTTTCTGTTTTGGTTTTTAGCCCGAGCTTTACTCCCGGCTCAGCGGGATTCGAGTTCAAACCAAAAGGAAGATCAGGGAGCAGAGACTCCCAGCTTGAGATTTAGCAACAGGGATCAGTCAGAGGTGATAAAGTACGGTCGCATGTTTGCTTGACGTTAAGAAAAAGTCTCTGTTTCTTCCTTGCCGTACCGCAGCTACAGCCGTTTTTGCCCTCGTCAGACCGCGAGCCTCGGCTGTGTACGGTGACTCTGAGAAGTCTAGACGTCGGGCCGATGCGCCGTAATCAATCACGAGTGTTTCGGTCCATCATACGCACGTGTCAGGTTTAGCCACAGAGAGTAACTTGCAACTGTAGTCCCAAAATAACGTGACAAATGTCATGTACAGTTCAACTGGAAAACAAAAACGCCGTCGTAGCCTGGTTGCATATCTGTGCGCATTCTTAAACTCGTAGTTTGTTGAAGGTCTTTTGGGTTTAGATTTAGCATTGAGTCTTCTTTGGTAGGAGGGATTCAGCAACCCACGTTCTGACTTGGCAACATTTGCCCTTTACTTTGTAGAAGTTCTGCACTTGAATTGTACAGGATATACTTTTTTTTCCGGTTTCAATATTTCTAATGTGGTCATTAAAAAAAAAAAAATCGATACCATGTGTCAGTAACAGCCCAAATATTCCACACTCACACAAAGAATCCACAGCAAATTAAAATTAAGTACATATTAGGTACAGGTAGAAAACTGGGATGGCACCAGGGAACAGTATTAGGCACACGAAGAAAAGGATGTGAAAGCAAAGAACCAGCAAAAATCTCTCCATATTTAGAAAGCATTCCTGCTGCTATGTTCAACTCAACATTTGATGGTTTAATATTAATGGATGGCTTCCAAAAAGATTTCTCATTACCAAAAAGAAACCTTTGCCAACCACTTCTCTTAACACTCTTAGCAGAGCGGTAAGAGAGGTTAAAGCAAAGAAACATTTACCAAAACGTCCCACTTTTGCATATCATACCAATGGAAATGGCTGGAACTATCGGAGTCGGAGTCAGGTGTGTCTCGTAACGTTTCTGATAGAAATCAAAAGATTTCTCCAAGAGCCAAGAAGCGTTCACAGAAAGGCCTGACTGTAAAAGTTTTACCCATTAAAACTTTAATGTTTAAGCTGATTAAAACATCAGCTTAAACAACTCAAGCACTATGGCTTCCACCGCTGAAGAGGTCTGCTGTAGCTCGTTTAAAGTTTACTTCAGAAGATTTGAACAGGCCAGTTAAATACTAGGTCAGTAAACAAGAGGCTAAAGCTAAACTCTTAGCATAAATGATGTTTGGAGAAAAAGAAAAAAAAACGGTTATGTTCGTTAAAATCCCCATGAAAAACAGTGATGTTTACAAGTAGAAACATGGCTGTTCCTACTTCATATGGTTCTGGTCGACCTCATGTGGTAGAAGGAGAAAAGTACCAGAATGTGAAGATGAAATCAGAATGAATTTGGGTACAATGGTCCCAAATAGGACAGTGAAGGAAATCAATCACATAACTGTGATTGATTGGTATCAAACAAAAAATAAAATCTACTGGAAGAACTAAAGATCAGAGTTCAAAGAAAAGACTCTATGACTTTTTTAAGATTTAGAGACTGTTTGTGTGGAATATTTGGTCATAAATGTCTCCGGCACTATGCATGTGATGAGTTTCTCTATACAGGAATCCAAGAGTGGTAAATGTCTGGTATGGTATAAATGTATGGTAAATAGTTAATTATTGACTGATTCCAGTACTTTGCCAAAAACGTCTCTTGGAGAACTAGATTATTGTTTCCTGTGTATATGTTGTGTTATTGTGGTGTGTTATTGTGGTGTGACTTGTAGGTGAATGGCCTGGTAAAAAATATCCAAACTAATAAAAAATGTGATGTGTTCAATATGTAATCAACCACCTATATGACCTTTGTGTCTAAAACAGTTGAACAAAGTCACTTTTTCTTTTACATCAGTAATGTGTAGCTTTATGAATCAGTTACCCTCCAGCTTCATGTGCGGAAAACAAAAAGCAAATGACCTTCTTACTGGACAGTCGATGGGACTTTAACTGTGACGTCACGAGCAGAGAGTAACTGCACAAAATTACACTAACAACTCGCTCACAATCACAAAGTGTTTTGTCGCGTTGTATCTCTCCTCCTTATTCCGCTTTTGTTCATTTACTGCACACCGTAAATTGTTAAATACGGCGTCATGCGTCCCTTTCCAAAATTGGACTCGGCCCGTTTTATTTCCCAGGCTGCTAAGCTTAACGATAAGGAGCGGAGTGGAATTTATGGCGGTTTCCACTGGCTAACCAGGCCGCTCCAATAGCAGTATCAATCAGGAGGAGAGGAGGAGGCTGAATGCTGCGAGGCCAGCGGCGCCTGCACTGCTTCCCCGCTGCAGAGCAGCAATTACGTCCCAGCCCTTCTGCTGGCCGTGTCTCTGCCATGTTTTTGCAGAAGGATTTCCACACAGTGTTTGCCAGAAAGAAAAAAAAAAAAACGTGCATTTTCAGGAACTATTTTAGTGCTGCTGAAATTGTGCCTCACAGTTTTACTCTTTAGCACAAAGGGGACTTTTTCTGTTTTCTGCGCAGGTTTGCAAGCCTGTGATCTTCACCGTTCTGTTTAGGTGGGACTGCAGAGCTGCGTTAAAGGTTGTCTCTTTCTTGGTTTTTATTATATTTTAGACTTGGAATACATTTGCTTCATTAAGCTGTAAAAGCGATGGCTTCTTGCCATGCTGTCAAGGAGGACTTGAACATAAATAATCAGCTTTTGGCAGCAGGACTGCTACAGGACTGAGGTGAGCCGGAGCGAGATGGAGGGTTTCCTGTTTTCTGCGAAACTACATAACAGATGTGTTGAAAAATTTGTTTTGCCATTAAAGTTTTAAGTAATGAGGAGGCTAAGCTGGAGGAATGCACACTCCGCGGTTCCCATCATCTCTTAACTTGCAGCTGTGACTTTTGAAGTTCATTTGTTTAATTTTGCTCTGTGTACATCACACCTTTTTCATTTTAAATCTCTTTGTTTTCTTCCCTCCTTGATCCTCTGTGCTGTGGTCTTAACTCTCCTAATGCGCCATTAAAGTCATTAGCTGACACATGTAGTTGTTTTTGCATTTTCTTTTGGTTGTTATTTTGTATTAGTAAAAGTACTAATATTAATAAAATATGTTTTTATTTCACATGTACGTTCAGATATTTTGCCGTTTGAAGTCAAATCTCTGTCGTTGCTTTCTTAAATTTTACATCCTTGTAGTTCTGTCCTTTTGATTATTTGTAGTTGATTTCAAATCTTTGCTTGTTTTTCTTCTCATTTCTTTGTAGTTCTGTCATTTTCCTTTTTGTTATTGTGCTTTCTTATTGCTTTGTAAATGTCAAATTCCTTTGAAGTCATCTCTTTGTAGTTTTTACAAACTCTTGAAGCTCTTTGTAGTTGTTTCATCTCGTTTAGTTTTTCTCTTTGTGGTTGATCATATCTGTGACTATTTTGCGTTTCTTTTTGGTGCTATTTTGCAATTTCCCTGTATCGTGTTGTGATTTGTCCACTAAAAATAAGGATGTTTCTTTTTGCCATACTTTGAAGCTGATTTCCTATCCTTTTTCTTTGTAGCTTAGATGTGAAATGTTGTGCCATTTCATTTAACATGTCTCTATTAAATATAATTTTAGCAAATATAATTCTGCATTACAGTTTAGACAGCCACTGTCTTCCCTATTTCTGCTCTTTGGAGTACAACCAATCAGGACAAAGTAAAATGAATGCCACCGCTGGATTGGCTGCTTTGTACACGCTAGCCAGCACCGTGTCAGGTAGCACTGTGGTAGCATTTCAACTTCCCAAGCTTGCCATGAATAATGTTGGAGTTATGTTTTGCCAATACTGAACCATAAATATGTTTGTGTAAAATATGTTTGGTGTAACATAGAATAGTTTATTATTATATCTTTTTTTTTCTTTTTTAAAAAAAAAAAAAAAGCATAGCCATAATTTCTGAAAATAAATATAAACATCCAATGTGGCTGTCGAATTAATGGGTAAAATTTTCAACATTTATTTTCAGCTTTTAGCACCTTTGTACTAGAGGTTACTAGAGTTACTGCGAAAGTTGCTGTGTTTTATTAAAAACTCTCTTCATAGTTTTTTTTTTCTCCCTGTTGTCTTGAGGTCACTTCAACCAATTTGTAGCATATTTATTGCACTCTTTAGTGTCACATCTTAAAAATGTTCGCATTATGAAAAGCCTGTAACGAGGGGCCCCTTAGGCCATGACTGAGCCGCCTTGTATGTAAATTCTCTAGATATTTTTCAGTGTTTATGTCTGCTTAAATGCCAAAAAATCTCCTAAGGCTTCAAAACAGTTTCCATTTTCTGTAAGCATAAAGAGGTCACATGAAAACTGTGCCACAGTTTTATTAATCAGCTAAACAAGAGCGTTGTAATTACATTCTTATTTGCGGCCTATTTAACCGTAGGTTGCCGTGGCCTTTTAATTTATCGCATGTCGATAGAAACTTGTATCAGGCGAAAGGTTTCAGCCGAGCCATAACTTAGTAATTGTATCACATCCTGTGCAGGTTTTATTGTTCCTTTCCTGGCACTGGAACACATGCGTATATCTCTTTAAGACCATGTAAGGTCTTTCTCCAACTCTGACCTTTGGCTTGCGTGTCAGCAGTCGCACCAATGCTGTTCACATGCAAGTACATGTACTTGTTTTCTTCTTCGCTCAAATAAATCCTCCATTTACATTTATGGAAGATTACAAACGCTAAATAACCAAGAAAAACCCACAATAGACCACCTTGTTCTGCTTTTTCTTAACCATTTTGTGAAGAGACTGTTTCGGTCATGTGACATCATCCACATCGTGGTGCCACTGCAAACAGGAGAGGCCTGTAAACATCACCTCAGGTCTTAGGGGAAAACAAGAGCCCCTGGGGTCACGTCTTCTTCTCAAGGGTTAAAAGTCGTCCACGTCCAAAGCTGTTGAAAATATTTATGCTTCTTGCTGCCATCTGCCATGCTCAGTGGCCTCGCGCTTGCAGTTCACTGGGTCTCTCTCTCTCTCTCTCTCTCTCTCTCTCTCTCTCTTTTTCTTGTTGTAACTCAGAACATTTCCACCTTTAAATGTTTCCTTCGAGGATAAACGGTGAAAATTTGGTTCGCGGAGTTCAAAAGTCACGGATACCGCAACCACATAATGATGACCAGAACTCAAGAGTGCTCTCCTTCAAAAAACAAAAAAAAAAACCATAAAAAAACACATAACAGCTGTACTAATTCACAGTAATTTATAACCAACTCTTGTCAATATTCTCACAGGTTTGGTTATTTTTTCGGGATATGGATTACATTTTTCACAAACAGGAAGTTTCTCCTTTGAAACAAGAATCGCAGAAGCTAGAAGTCGATTTTAAAACAATTAAAGATCAGTCTGGGAGTCACAATACCAAAAAAGTGCAAACATCTCATTAAAGGTAATCTATTCAACCTTTAATACAAGGGCTGCATTAATTCAGGTAAGATGAGAATTTTTCCTTAATCTTTTTTGCTTTTTTTTTTTACATTTAATTTCTTATTTGTCTTGAACCTCAAATCCTTTCATGCTTACATATAATACGCAGTTTGGGTGGAGCATCACATAATCCACCATGAGTTTTACTGTGAATCAAAGGAAAACAGTAACATTCTTTAAAGACACAGTTACAAAACATGTCAATAAAGAAATCAAGTCCTGGGCCAGGTCAAAGTTCAGCCCTTGATCTCAGTGCGGTGGCTTGGAACAGAATGTACCTGCAGGAAACCTTTCAAAAACATCCCAGCTAAAAGTAAGACGTAGTACCCGTCTGTTTCCAATGTCACAGACTGGTAGATGTCTGCAAGAAATTATTTCACTTGAAGCTAAAAACACTTTATATTCACATGTTCCATTGAACAGATAAACCATTGCGTTATTTTAAGTACATTTGAATCTCTTGAGCTTTTACATGCATATATTTGAACACAATAAAGATCTCCATATTGATCAAAGTGTCCTAATTGTTTCATTTTACTGTATTTTTACGACAGCACTGATCATGTTAATAAAGGAAATCAAACCGTCCGACTCCACATCCCGTATTAAATGGGTATTTAATTCCTTTGTTCGTCACTAAGACAGCTTTTGTCTTTCAGGACTTTAAGACTCTCGGGGGGATTGCTTCAGACTTTGTTGGGTCCAGGCTGACTGCAGCCAAACAAACCAGCAGATCCAGAGTCAGTGACTAATGAGCTGTGATGCAGCTCAGTGCTGGACATGAACTGGGTCTGCTGGTGAGCTGAAAGAAACCAGTCAAGCTTCACTCCTGTTACCTTGAGGCTACTTCTTCTATTGGTTATTACTCTTAGCCTGTTGGTGTCAAAGGTGTGAAATTAAATTAAAATATATATATATTTTTTATCTTCAGCTGCTCTAAAGTTAGGACCTTGGGGTAAGTGAGTTAAACCTCCAAGGCAAACGCTGTTTGACAAAAAGAGATATAAGTGTAGAAAACCTGAGGTGATATTGAGTTATTAGAAAGTGCTTACATCTTTCACAAAAATGTTTCCTCTGGGAAATATCCAACCTCACAATAGATAAAAAGCTCTTTCAGAACTTCAAGAATACTGACTTTAGTCTCGATGTTTCCAGCTTTGGAAGCATTAAGATGTAAATATTAGCTTGCATATCTACAGTAGCATTTATTCATGTAAGGGTTTTTCTTAAATTGCACACATTCAGCAACTAGGCAGCTGTTTCAAAGTATATCATAAAAAAACTGGTACTCTAATATCAGAACCAGCAGCATCAGCTTGACTGATATCTGCCCAGCAGCACCATTTATTAAACTAAATGGAGTTTGCTGTTAAAACTTTCACATCTCAACAGGATTAAAAATGTTCCATTTGTGACCCCAACATTTTGTCTAAATTACCAGCTCATATGGTCAAGTCAAGTTCATTAGTGTAGCACATTTCAACAGTTTTGTTGAGACTGCACAGTACATTTTATTTATTGTTTTGTTTAATTATTTTGGATCTAAAATGTCTTCCAGTTCCAGTGTTAAGTGGAAATTAAAGTTCATTGACTTTGTTAGAATGTACTTGCATTGTAATGTCTCTATCATTGAACTGGTTAAAGATGGTCTCAAAACGACAATGTTATCATTTATAGCAATAATTTCTCGGAAAATGTATGGTTTACCAAGATTTGTTCTCAATAAAGCATTTTTAAGTCTATTCTGAACTACAGCGAGCTGTATGTGAATTTAATATAAAATATAAGAAGACAGGAGAGTGGAGAACAAGACAAGAGTTGGACGGACACACTGAGGCTGACATCAAGATAGAGGACTAATCTGTCCACAGGCTGTGATTTAAACCCAAGGTGAGCCTCATGACATTTTGAGCTGATTAGGAATTTCACCAGCCTTAGCCTTTTGTGTTGTGTCAACTGCTTTGACATTGCACTATGCAGTTTCATTATCATGCAGTCACATCTAATAAGGGTGACCATCCTCCAACCTGGTGAGGAACAAGAAAGGAAAAAAATCCCCGACCCCTTTAATCCACAGTGGCCTGGGAGGAGGGCTAAGGAGACAAATCAAGCCTGTAACCGCTAGATAAGTGCAACTGGGCTTTTGGCCCAGAACAAATTGCATTACTGTCACATTATGTCCCCAGTATGCATGAATTAAGCAGTGGTTGGACGACTCTCAACCCTTCCTGTCGGGCTCCCCCTCCACCCCCCCAAAAAAATCCTTCTCCTTTCTTTTTATTATTTATTTTCCACCAGGAGGCAGAGACGGGCCCCATTCACTGACTTTCTGCTCCTCTTCCTGTCCTATTTGCATGGGGAACAATCTGACACTTTCTCCGAGTCGCTTCTGGAATGTGAGAATTGCTCTGGGAGACGAGTGCGGTTAGTCCATGGCCTTTCGCTGCTGATTCAAGCATTGCGAGTTGATGGGTGGGGGTTGATTTTGCAGTCAGAGTGACTCTTCAGCCGACTCTGCAGATATGCATTTCTTTTTTTCCACTCAGGTCAAATGTCAGCTTTTTGTTCGTTCTCGGAGCAGAGCATGCAACTCAAAGTGGAAAAAAGAGAGAGCTGTTGTTGCTTTGTAAGCAACGGGGGAAAAAAACAGCCAAAGACTTCTGGGAATGCGCTTCCTTGCTCTCCCACCGGCAAGTCTAAGAGCTCCGAGCAGACCTGAAGTGAAGCGCTTTGTCATGCTAAGACTGACATGTTGTCCAAACATATTAATGGTGAAGTACGTCCCTATGGTCACTCTGCAAAGTGGACAAAAGCAGAAACAACCCTTCGGGGATGGAGCTGTCTGTCTCAGTCTCGTCCTTCCAGCACGTGTCCCCTCTTGTGTCCAGACTTGGCTGCTGATGAAGTCTTTTAGGTAGACAAACATTCCCTCGGAGTAGTCCAGAGTTCAGGAAAGTCACATCCTCCAGACACATGGGCGGCCGAGATAGGAGTTGGGCTGAGGGGGGCCGAGCGGCACGAGGGGAAGGGCAGAACAATGCGGAGACACACACCGCGCTTTCGACCATCCACGTCTGTCTAATCGTTTGTTTCCTGAGTGATTCAGCCGAGGGATGACACAATGAGGTAGGAAAAGAGAGTTCAAATCAGCACGCATCGACTTGCTATTTAAAAAGCGGGAGGGGAAATCGGACCGGCACGCAGCAACAATGCGAGGCACCACGGCGCCTGTGCGGCACACATCCTCGTCGTGTCATCCCTCTCTCCTCTCTCCTGCCATTAGCGCTGAAAGCAGACTATTCTTAGCCGCAGGTGAATTATGGATGAGATGAAAAGCTCATAATGATATTTAGCTGATCGAGTATCGCGCCGAAATGCCACTTAAAGTGTGATATGGCTCGCTGGGACGGCGAGCTTTCCTTGCTGACCTCTCTCCGAAGGCGCTCAGCGAAGCAACCAGACGAGGTAGAGAGAGGTGGTGGCGGTGGTGGGGGCTGTTGGGTGGAGGGGTTCATTTCATCGAGGCGGCTGAGCAGACGAGATATGAGGCGGCCAGCGTGGGTGACACACAAACAGCCGTGGTCAATGGGGGCAACCAGCAGGGAGAAACACTGTCTGGGTGTAGATAATAAGCTACTGCCTCGCCTGGTTATTGCACCACGACCAATGGCAGATCCACCCCCCACCACCGCCGCCCCCGGAAACCCAAATCCTCTGTCAGTTAATGGCAGAACCGACCCATCGGTGTCCAATACATGACTCGGCCAGGTGTGTGTCCTGGTAATTTGGAATTTTATGGCTTTGACTTTTCGCTGAATTTTAAACACGTCTCAGGGAGAACTGGGTTACAGCCTCATAGAAGGGACAGATAAGAGTCCAACAGTCAGCTGTAAATGTGAAGTTCACGCGTGCCGCTAATATTTTCCTGGCCGGATGTACAAAACGTCACCTTTACAAGGTTATGCGCCTTCATCAGATCAGCGTTATCTATGAGCGAGACATGATGTATTTCCTCACGCATTGTTCGACCTATCTCAAGTCTTGACCCTGACACAAAGCAGGTCAAACAAGAAAGGGCGCAGTTGCATTTTCAACAATGACATTAATCATTTTCTTTCAACAGTTGAGGTTCAATGGTCTCTCTCCTTTCACATAGAGATTGGAGCAGTTCCAATCCTACGTGGATATGATTGGTTAAACAACGGAGAAGACATTCACAAACCTAATCTTTGTATTCCTTTGTAGGCATTGTGCTAAGGTTGAAAAAGCTATCTGTTCATGAGAAGCTCGAGTGTACAAAGAGGTTAAACCTGATCACAAATCCCAAGAGGATGGCGGTTTCCTAAAGGATCTAAATTGTAATTAATCCAGACAAGAAACCAGGAGTAAAGGTTGTTTCAGTTGACTTAGACTGAATCAATGCAGCGCCGTTGTCACTTGATCATTCATGATAAAGGATTACTGGCAAAGTCAGTGACTCCATGACCTTCCTTAGATAGATTTGATAGACTTTTTAACCATCTATCTTCCTGTACAGGTACATCTAAAACAATTTGAATATTTTGAAAAAGTTCAATATTTTTGCCATGGATTTGCATGGATTTATAACATATATTTCTGTCATTTGGATGATTGTGGCTTATGAATAATGAAAACTCAAAAGTTAATGTCTCTAAAAATTTTAATATTACATAAGATTGATAAATAAATTTGCATAAAGTACGGGCAATGAGGCCATTGAGGTGTTCAGGAAGCCCACGTTGCATTGGTTGCAACTTTCAACATGTCTTCATTATTGGATCTGGTGTCTCTCATCTTCCTCTTGACAGTCCATAGAGTCTCTCTGGGGTGAAAGGTCAGACTAGTTTGTGGGTCAACTTCACACAGGAGCACCATGGCGTACCTTTTGGTACCTTGTAAGTGAGGCCAGGTGCCATGACCTGTTGGAAAATGAAAATGTCTCCTTAAAGCCTGTCAGCAAACCGAAGCATGAAGCTCTCTAAAATGTCCTGGTAGACAAGTCCGTGGACTGCAGAAAACCTCAAGGACTAACACCGGCAGATGACATGGCTCCATCACGGACTGTGGACACTCATCTCAGACTTCAAGCAACATGGCTTCTGTACCTCTCCACTCTTTCTCCTCTTCCTTCCTTAAACTTTACTTTTAAACCACTGAGCAAAAGTCCCGTTCTTTTTCTCTACTGAGTTCAGGTAAGACGCATCGGACGTTGTCTCTGACTCACGAGTGGCTTGACTCGAGGAATGTGTGGCACACAGTTCATTGAATCCTGTTGCAGTGAAATTTATCCAAGTTTCAACCCATTGACGCATTTGGCAGATTTAGCATGAAACGGAGGATTAATCTGTGGAAAAGCACTTCATGCCTGTTGTTGTGAACGGTGGAGAATCCGTAACCCTGCAGGCCTGTTTCTTCTCCTAAAGGCCCTGGGAACCCTATTAGGGTGCATGGCATCATGAACCCTGTGAAATACCAAGACATTGGAAAAAAAACACACACACAAGATACAAAAATAACCTTCAAGGGCCCCAGACATAAATCATATAGAAAAACTATGTGGTGAGCTGAAGAGAAAAGCTCATAAGAGAAGACCCAGGACTCTAGAGAGTGTGTAAAGAAAATACAGCATTTTCTCCGCTGCATGCTCCAACCTTGTGATATTGTGTAGAAAGAGACTAAGTGCTGTCATATTACCAAAGGAGGGCGTTTTCAGAGCAGCACTACCAACAACTGTACAAAAACAGGCATTCCTTAAAGTGGATTATTTTCCCCCCTGTGAGTAAATGTACTCAAATTAAGCATTCTGTTTTACTTGCAGTTTCAATGTGAGAATATATGGTGCTGCAATAAAAAAGCACATTTATTTTAAAGCTTTCTACAGATCTTAACCAGGGTTGCCAATAAAAGTTTCCAGTACTGTATGTGTGTTAATTACCTCCTGCGGGATTTTACCCATGCAGCTATTGCCACTTTGAAAGCCTTCCTGCATGCCAAATGCAACACGACCCATGCAGGTGGGGCCCCGCATGTCCCAGCAGGCCAGCTCTCAAGGTGTACAGCAATTATGCACCGAGAAAAGTTTCCTCGTGAATACTAAAGACGCGAGGTGTCCATTGGCGCATCTCGAAGGCAGCTGTGGAAAAAGTACTTGGCCCTCAAAGATTTCTTCGTCATACTTGCAAGCTTGACATCAATCAACACATTTTTAAACAAATGCCAAATTTCAGAGAAATATAACCCAAGTAAATAGAAAAAGTTGTTCTTTCGCTTGTTTAGAGAAAAAGATACTCAAAAGAACACAAGTAATTTCCCACTTAACCCAAATAAATGGTTGTCTCAACCTAAGTTGCGACATTTGCCATGAAGTGTTTACAAAAATTGGCAATAGATCTTTAATATTGCAGTCCGGGCTTCTTTATTTTTATTAAGTCAAAACCTGTTTAAGCTCCTCTCACTGCATCTCATTTGGATTTAAGTCCAAACTTTGACTGAGCCGCTGCAAAATTTGTGTTTTTGTTTATGCTTTGTATCTTTGACCGACTTAATATGCTTGATCCTAAAGTTAAATCATAATTTGACATTTTCCTTCATGATTTTTTGCTATGGAGCAGCAAAAAAAAATCATGAATTTATCATTAATTCTGATATGAAGTGTAGGTCAAACTGTCGTTACCATGTTTTACAGTCAGTTCAGTGTTAGTTTTCAGAAATGCTGAACAGAACACAAACCTTACAAAAAGTTCAACTTTTTTTGCTCCTTATTTTCCCAATAACTCTATGAAGCTACAAAAAATGTTTTTTTGGCATATCTGAGACATGTCTTTGTGTCCTTTTTAGTGGTTTTAACTGTTCATGTAGGCTTCTGTTGCTTAGTTTCTTTCTTATTGTTGCTTCTTGAACACTGACCTTTACTGAAGCAAGTGAAGCCTGCAGAGCTCAACGTGTTGGTCTGGGATGAGTCATCTTTGCTCTCTTGGAGTGCATATGTGAATGCCAAATGGACCCAACACAACTCTAAAAGCAGGAAGTGAATGAAAGTGCATGGCATTCTGGGTAAATACAATAAAACAAACACAGGTCTAGCGCTAGCGGGAGAAATGACTCCTTATCTTTGACCAACGACAAAAGTGAAAATTATACGACCATTAAAATCTGACGCCACTCGATTTTTGTTGTGCTCAATGTCTTCTTCAGAGGTTTTTATATCGTTTCCTTTATCAGTTCTTGGTGCAGCGCCACCACAGGGGAGGAGGGGAACAGCTTTTTCAAAGGGTTCGGTAGGTTTGAAACAGAGCAGCGTGAAAAATGAAGCGCATCAGCTGAAAATGACCGACTTGCAACAATTGCTACATTTTCAGCTGATGCGCTGCAGTTTTCATGCTCTCCAATCAAAACCGAGTATACCGGACTGTCAGGCGTGAAAACACCTCAAGCATGTTGCTGTTTTTTAGATCTTTCAGCCTACTTCATGTTGTCAATCAGGTTCTACTTCAGTGATTCCTGGCAGCAGTCAACACTTAGAGTGGCTAATCAAATCGATAAGAACAAAAATGGTTATAGGGTCACTTTTTCACGCACATTATTTTGGGCAATTTATTCCCTTTATATATAGAAAACCACAATTTGAGAGCATTACTTTGCATTATTTAAGACAAAAAAATAGGGGAAACTTCTAAGATGAGAAATACTGCAGCTAGCGCTGTAGAACATTAACGGGGATGAGAACCCGTTTGAAAGTGGATTTGGGACGATTTTGAAGTGGTTTTTAAAAGGCCTAAAGAAGTCACATGCTGCTGGATAGTAAATGTTTTCACAGCTTCTTTTCATTGCGGCGGCGCATAAATTCAACATGACAGATACTGGAGAGAGTCTGGTCTGCCCTTCACTGGCGTCCCCTGGAAACAAGAGGAACACAACTCCTCTGCAGTTTAATTCACACCATGTTACACACGTTATTATCCGCGTGGAAATAAATCACACGTTCATACTGTAAATACATTTGCCCAAGGAGTAGCTAGGCGCGCTGGGGAAAACGCTGGAAGGTTACCGCCACAGAACACGATGAAATCGAACCTCCAGAAATACTAATAATATTAAAAAATAATAGGAACGCACATGGAGCTGGAAGCGTCGAAACGAAATCGAAAGGGTGTGGAGGAAACCCTGCCAGGACAAAGAGCGTAACCGCGGCCCTCACAAAGCAGCTTTTTATTTACGAGCTCTCATTAGCTAATGACTTTCACACGGCCCTGTACGCCATGGCCTCCCCGCTCTAGTGTTATACCGCAGAAAAGAAAATCCACACAGTCACCGTCCTGGAAAATATAGTCATAAATGCTGCGAGTTCTCAGGGTGCTGTGAAAAAATTTTTTTTAGGAAAAAAAATCAAAAATCCTCCGGTGTTCATCCAAATCGGCACAATTAACCTGCAGGAGAGAGCGCTGAGTTTCATTTCATTACCGCCCACAGGCACGGCGGCGGGCATCTGTTCAGAGAAGGGCCCTGTTAGGGGCCCCCCACCCCCGATGCGCACAGACCGACTGGCTCGCGCCGTTCTGCTTTTGCAACGGCTTCGACATGAAAGAGTCGCCCGCCTTCTCAGAAAAACAATAAAATATGAACAAAGGCGTGGTGAGCTTTCTCTCTCTCTCTCTCTCTCTCTCTCTGTGCTTGGACTTGCTTCAAGTTTGTTAACATTTCATCCCGAGGCCTCGAAGCTTCCACTGGCGCCGGGCGGAGCATCGGCCTTATCCGGGGTGGTTGAACGACTGCTGAGTGTATGGCGGACCGCCGCCTGGCAGGTGGATGCATTAACGCCGACCCGGGAGAGTCGCTGGTATGCTGAACGCCTCCACCTGCCCTCCGACTGTCTCTGTTGACAACCTCTGGACGACTCGGTGGTCAAACCAGATGTTGGACTGGATTTTATTTCAATGTCATTTGTGAATGTTAGCTCCTCATTTTCAACAGTGGAGCTATAAAGGTTGAAAAAGGTTATTATTTTGGAGAAAATCTCATCAACATCAATATTTCCACTAAATAAGAGGCAAAAAAAATTGTTTGATAAAGAAAAAGTCTCTCAGACTCTGAGCCCGACAGCCCCAAACAATTTTTTTAATATTAGACAATTAATTTAATTTCACATAATTATCGCGGTAGAAGCCATTTGTTTAATACTTAATGAAACGTATTTACCGTGTTTGATGTTTGTTGTAAATCTCCGTCTCTCTCCGTCATTTAAGCAGACCCGTTGCCATGGCAACCTCCTGCGCTCCACAAGCCGACCAGAGATTACGTTAAAAACATAACATTCAGTCCGATACGATATCAGGTTTGCAGGCTTGATATTTATTTTGCGATCATTAATAAGCCTCCCTGAACACAGCGGTGGCTGATTAGTTCATTTTAAACTCCTGCTCTGCTCGTTATTTTGATAATGGAACCGAAACGCACAGAATTGCGCAATCACTGAGATTATTATTGTTGGATTATTAATTTGAACATGTTTTGTTGATTTTTTTTTGTTGTTCTTTAATAAAGTTACGAACGTTTAAGGGAGCCAGAGGAGGACGTGCTGCTGAGATCGAGGACGTGTCGATCTCAGCCATGCTGAGATCGACTCAAAACCTTCCGCGATCGTCGTGTTGCACCGCTGCTTTAGTAAAGCACGAACAGTTCAGAAAAAATATGAAATGGGAAAAAAAGTTATTTATTAACTGATTAAGTCGTGTTTTAGATTGTTCTTGACAAACTAATCAGTCACGGCTAATTAGTAGGCGCATTCGCGGCTGCACAGTGAACCCATTTACAGCAGACAGCCGCTCCCCTCTCTTGCAGGTACTGAGTACCCCCGCTAAATCTTTTAGGGGTACGCAGTACCCTGAAGTACCCCCTTACTTTCACCCCTGTGTAAAGCTAAAATAAAAAATTTATTTTACAAAACACCGCCCCTTTAAACAATACTGCTGTAGCTCTATTTATCTTTCTCTCCCTCAGTCTCATAAGTAACCAACATGGCACCATTTGCTGTTTTCTGTGTGTGTGTGTGTGTGTGTGTGTGTACGTGTGTGCGTGTGTGTGTGTCGTTCTCTAGCATTGTCACAGGGCCTCTGATTAACCAAATGCCTTGAGTTACCTACATCATTTTTTGTTGCACCTCAACCTGCCATGTGGACACACAAACGTTTACAAAAATATACAGTGACATTTTTTGCCTGACTTTTTGGATCACCATCCCCCAGAACGACGACCCCTAAACCTGCAGCAGCTCCAAATGACATGATTGTTATCTGGATTTAATGACCATCACGTCTTAAGATGGCCCAGTCAAAGTCAGAACAAAACCTGCTATAATCCTATTATGTCTATTTTTTCCACTTTACAATTATGTAATATTTTGTGTTGGTCTGTCACGTTAACTCCTGCCTAAAAAAATCACTAAAATCATATTTATTTTCTTAACTTTCTTGATGTCACTTGTTATATATTTCTCTCAAAAACTAATATCATTTATTTAGCCTTTTGTTTTTAATTTGATGGCTTTTCAGAGCGTGAATACTTTAATATCCTGCAGGATGTCTCTGCTTCATGCAACTGTTGAACTCCCCCCTCCTCGTCCCCAGCCTCCCTCCGCCTTAACTTCCAGAAAGGCAGACTCTGTGTTTACTTTACGACCTGCTTTTCTTTTTAAAGCTTGTCAAAACCAAGAGGCAAACCGCAGCAGCGCGGCTGCAGGCAGCTGTAGTGCATAAAGTTCAAAAAGCAATTAAAAATAGATTTTACAGAATCCTGTAATGAAATGGCAGACTGCATCTTAAGGTTCCCTGTGACAGCTTTTCTATGTTTAAAGAATGTGCGGAGATAACACAGCGCTCCGAAACAGAAAGAAAAAAAAAAATCAAAGGAAAATGACAAAACTGTCCATAAAAGAGTTATGGCTGAAAAAACAATCGGGTGACGCAAGACAGCTGGAGGAACGCAGGAAATGAGCAAATCTCCATGAAATTCAGCTTCACGTGTTTCCACCAGCCACACAAACACACCTTTACAGGACCAGATGATGTGTGTGCACCACAACGATCACTCTGTTCATGTTTTCTCTTTTGTTTGCAGATCTGTGCAGGTCGGAAGTGACAAAGATCACTTGCATTACTTTGGCCCCTGTGGGCCCTCAGGGGCCCATCTAGAGATGCAGCGACGTTTTTCTTCCTCTCTCCTGTTGATGTCATAGTCCTGCAGAGAACAAAGCGAGAGTGTTTCCTGTTGATGTTAGGATGCTAGTGGCCATCTGTGTGTGCAATACCCCCACCACACACACACAGACACACACACACACATATATATATATATATAAAACATAAGCATAACACCCAGTGACTGCACCTTCACCCTCCCTCTGAACAGAGTCCCTACATGGGGATGCACTATGCCGGCTTCCTGTCCAGCACTGCAGATCTCACCTTGCTGCAGCTCCCAGCGTGGGCTTGAATATTCCCAGTGAAAGTGCAGAGAGTTAATGGAGCAGAAGCATGAAGCCTCTCACCGACCAATCAGGCTGCAGGATGGCGAACATTCCCTGGCTCTAGGCTGAAGCCCGGCTGAGTGGAAAGACTCGGACTGGCATTGTGTTTTGATGCAGGTTCATTACGATCGTGAAGGGTTCTAGAGCAGGTCAGAAAACTGAAAGATTTAGTTTAAATAAAGTTGCAGAGTATTTGTGTAAAACTTGTACATCCATCCATCCATCTGTCAATCATATAATCTAATATCCATCCATCCATCTTCCTCTCACTGTGTTTTTTCCATCTCCCGTATGTAAAGCTAGACTTTTATAGAACTATCTGACCTAAATTCAAGATGATTTTTCAGGTCAAACTGTAATAAATTAGTCTATAAAGCAGCTAATAACTGTGGACATTAAAGCATGGAAAACCATGGCGTTTGAATATAAAGAATGAGTGGGAACTTTGCTCAGAACAACATGCTCACGCTTGGGGACCTGAGGCCACACAGCAGCAGTTACCCTTTGTTACTGTACGTTCCTGGAATGGACCGTATGCTCAGCTTGAGAAGTGCTTAAAGTGATGAGGTTACCGCCGTTATAAATAAGCAGAGAGGGGAGAAAGACGCGCGAGGGAAGTTCTCAAGCGTTCCAAATGTTGCATCATCCGCCCCGCAGCGCTCGCTTCCGATCAAACGCTCATTTCATTGGCTGGTGTGACAGGAAGTGTTCGGACAGACACCGTCCTGCTCCCGGAGTCTGAGACGCCCTCTGTAGTGTCAGATGAAACGGAGCCCTGTGCGCACAGATGGGAACCCACGCGGGCCCCGCCCCGCCCCGCCTCCGACCGTAATGCCAGTAAATTGATGTCTTGGCGGTCGCTCTCTCTCTCTCTCTCTTTTGAGCTCCCGTTCGTCGCAGGCTGTGTTTAGCTACGGAAGGTCAGCCGCGCGTGCAGGCGCCTCGTTTTGCGCCCGGTATCTGGGCGTGTGAGAGGAGAGGAGAGCACAGCCTGTCTCCTGCTGTTGACTCTGGCTCGGTGACAGTCCGAGGGACGCGTGGGAGTCCAGGGCCCCCACCTGCTTCTTTTTTCTTCTTCTTCTTTTTTTGTGTGTGGGGAAAATGAATATTAATAATTCAAAAGGGAGGGATCTCGATCTCGGCGGCTGTTAAGCGTTTACCGCCAGATGAGCTGATATTGCCTCGGCATGAAAGGCCACCAGCAGGCAGAAAGGCAAGAAAGGAAAAAGTGTGAGGCTCCTCTAAAAGGCCCCCCTGAGGTTGCTACTATCGGCTCAGCTGGTGTGGTAGATTTATATTGCTTTGAAAAGACAAAAACAAAACCTTTCAGAGCTTCCAGAAGGCGGCGGATGTTTATCATGAAAACTGCTAAAAACGACTCAATCCTCTTTCCAAAGGGGCAGCATTGTGTAAGATGGATTTTTTTTTTATTTTTAAACATTTACATCATAATATGATATAAAACATACCTGGAGTGTTGCCTTGATTCTTTCATTCATGTTTGAGAAACCCATAATTCTCTCGTGGCAACCATTGTGTTTGTATTTTCCAGGCACATAGTGTCACTTTATAGCAAACAACTGTGTTACCTCCAGTTGTTTTAAAAATGCTACGTATGTCAAATACGACAATTTGACTTCATAATTTAACGCCTTGAAATTGGGTCTCTGTCTCTTTAAAAACCGCTGCTCTTTCTGAAACTTCACCTTCAGAAAGTCATCACATCACTTCTCTAATAACCCTTTAACAAAGTTTGCACCAGCTTTTCACTGAGCGGCAGCTCCTACTAATGAGTTCAGCAGATGGTGTTTGCTAATCGCTGCTGGCTAGTCTGAAGGAGCCAAGTGAGAGAGTTGCAGTTGAGGGCTCCTCCTTGAGGCAGAAGCTTGGGAACTGCAGCTCAGAGGAGGAACTGTGTCCCGAAGGCGGCACTAAGTTCATGTAGGCGTTTTGCACAGCTGAACGGTTGCCATGGAGATTAAAGGATTTCTCAAGCATGCATGAAAGAATCAAGGCAACACTCCAGGTGAGGGAATGACATAACATGATGTGAAGATCAAAAAAGCTCATTTTAGGTAATACTGCCCCTTTAAAACATTTGCTTGTTCTTTTATTGTTTTTAGCCAACGCCATTGTGGAAGATCCATCTGATGTCAGACTAAACAACTATATCCCATACTTTTTTCTTTTTTTTTTTTTTTTAATTTGTGAAAATTCAAAAACGCATGCTACGTTATAGAAATGCAGGGCTTTGCGTTCGCTTATAATAGGTTCTCTGTGAAACACAGACAGGTGTTTGGACGTAAAGTGATAAATGTGAAGGAGTTCATTCATGTCTCCTCCACCCTTAAAAAAAAAAAAAGATCCCAATTCCCTTCTTTTCACTCCCTGTCCGCCGCCGAGCTGAATTTACCTTAATTAGACGTTATTTTCCGAGCCACCGGAGGCAGGTGCCAAACAAGAGCTTTGCGTGAAATTCCCCCCCACCCCCCACGGCGACGAACCGACGGTGAAGCAGGTTGGCTTGACCTGTTGTTGAGTCGCAGGGTTTTCATGCTCTGATCCCTGTAGTGAAGTGGGAGGATGTCTAATTGAAGTCACACTGCTGAGTCTTGATGTATCTGCTTTCACCCTGCTGGCACACAAACCACCCTAATCTGTCTGGGTGATGTCACACAGTGGCAGCTGTAGTGGGTCACCCTCACAAAGCTCGGAAGCAAACAGAAGAAGATATATATATATATATAAAAAAATAAAATACACTGAAAAATATAATGTGAGATCAAGTAGAGTTTTGTTAGAAAGGTCACTTTCTTGTTTCAGTCTAATATGAGCTTCACCACTTCATTCCACCTGAACCCAGCAGCAAACACTGAGATGGTCAGCAGAAGTTCTGTCCACAAAACTTCAAAGAGCGTGATTTATTAAGCAAACATACTTAAGGGTAAAGTTAAAAAATAATAAATAAAGAGTGAGGTCTCTACTATCCTGGTTCGTGGCGTTGTGTTGTGATTACTACAAATGTTTTTCAGTGTAATGTCTGCCTTTCATCTCAGTGCCATTCAACGTTGAGTGAGTCTATTCTCACCATATCACCTTTGTAAACGTCTAACAGTTTAATTAGTTTAACATTCAACTAAATCAGACTGCTAGAATCTTTTTTTTTCCACTTGCCAAACTATTTCTTGGCATGAGTGTCACCACTTAAGGGAAGTACTGTTCCCCATGCGATGAAAGCACACGCTCAGTCTGCTCTGACTAAAATCAAAGCTTGTTATTTACCGTTGTTTCTGTTTTACGACTCGACTTCTGATTACGGGACATAGCTCATAAACCAAAGAGCAAGGCACCAGGTCCATGCTGCTGAAAGCTGTTTCCTCTGTAGGGGTGGAAGTGGTTTGGACTTCCTTTTAGGATGCATCCTAGATGTCTCCCTTTTGCAGGCATCAAAGTTCATCAGGCGAGGAAACAATTTGGGAGCCTCAAAATGTGCTTGAAGAGCTACTGTATGTGTACCAAGTCCAGTCCTCAATATCTGCTAATCTGAAACATTTAGATGCATCCCTGCTTCTGTCAAAGGCCGTTTTTCCTGGTCTTTACTGCTGGTGTGTTGGAGAAGGGAGGCATGTAAAAGCTGCAGGATGGTAGATCTTAAAGACTGGACTTGAGCTACACCTCATGGATGAATTAAGATCCCTTATGCAGAGTAAGACATTTGTTGTTGTTGTTGGGCTATTAAACTTATTTAATATGTAGATAAAAGCAGTCCTTTGGAATTATCGGTGAGTTAACGTTTTTGATTAAATTTAAGTATTTTGGCAGCTTTGGCTCTCCATACATTTTCATGTCAACAGATTCAAGTAATATCTTCTCAACTACCGATCAGTCTACTGACGTCGCTGAATGCGCAGGGTGTTGGGCCCGTCAACGTAATCAATATTTTGATCCTTCCATACATTGAGTCACTCCACATAGTCAGAAGATGAGAAAACCTGCTGTCCTGTGTAACTCAAACGTTTCAGCCAGCGCTTCATGTGGACGTTTGAACCCCTTCTTGTGTCTGGTGAGGATTGGAGGCCTATTTGAGACATATGTTTCCTTTAAGGAAACATTTTTGTGCAAATGCCGAGCTTCATTCGCAGGACACGCAACACCGTGGCTTAATGGAAACAGCTTGTGCTTAAATGGTTTGTCTGCAGGGCATGAATTATACAGAAGGTTCCTGCCCAACAATCAAAAGTAGAATTAGATTAGAATGCTGAACGTCGAGTAGCTAAAGTTTTCCATAAATGGAAACGTTGCTGTTGCAAAAATGCATCGATTAGAATTATTCAGTGTAAGTAAGTACAGCGATTTACCAAAACAGTCAAAATCTTGAGTGTTCCTGGCAGTCGGTGTAATAAACTGCTACATTTGTTGAACATTTTTTATATGATTCCTTACAGTTTAGAGAGTACATATCCTTTATTGGAGAAATTGTATTTATTCCATTTTTGGAAAAAAGATTCCAGATATGAAATGTACGTCAGGAAGCATGCTCTTTGTTTGTTTTGCTTTTTGCTAAATAAATAATGTGTATTTATTTACCCAAATGTCAGAACAGCAACAAAACAAAACTGGAATTTCCAATTGCACATTCAGTTATGCTAATGCTACATCCTCACTTCAATTCTTAGAGATTTTATGTGGTAGACCAAAATAAAGTAGTATATATATGTGAAGTAAAAGAAAATTTAGACATGGTTTTTAAACTATGTTTAGCAAAAAAAAAAAAAATAAAATTTGAACATGTGGCATGAATTTGTGTTCAGACTCCCGAAGTCAATACTTCTTAGTACCATCTCTGACTGCAGGTCTTCAGTATGTCTTCATTCTTTTGTGCAAAGTAACTCAGATGGGATGTAGCACATGCTACAGACAAAAGTTTTCTAGTTTTGCTTCAGATTTTCAATTAAACTTAGATCTAGACTGGGCCATTCTAGACATTCCCATACGTTGGTCTTAATCTCATTGTAAAGTCATTATCCTGTTGGACGATTAGCATTCCCTTTCCTGTCCAACTGAAGAAAAGCATTCCCATTTTTTCCCCTGGAGCAACGTGTGTTTATGGTGTTTTTTTCTCAGCCACATGTGTTTTGCACATTGGCCTAAAGTTTGATTTAATGTCTGACCAAAGTTTCTTCCTATTGCACATAGAAAGCCTTGTGAAGCTCCATGTCACCAGTGACTTATCATTAGTTGACACCTTTCTTACTGAGGCAGGTGTTTCCTGCCATTATGCTGCATTCATAACTTAACAAGGGTTAGGTTTACAGGTCAGCACCATCTGATTCTGCCGTTTTGAAGGAAGTATGCAAACTATTTCACTTTGTTGCAAAGGTCGAAATCTTTGGTAATTAGGTCTGTTCGGATACCAGGTGATTTGAAGAGACAAGCCAACCCGAGTGAAGTTGAAACTGTCGGATTGGGTTCTTAACAAGACTTCAATCCCCTGTTTTGTACTTCTTGAGGGAGTAAACTTAACCTCGACCCTAAAGGAACACCCGAGATTTGAGAGGAAGCAGGGGAGAGTTAGGGGGTTTCCAGGAGGGTTTGGCTGACGGACCTAATTGAATAAGTCAGAGGATGTTTTTGAGAAGCCAGACACGGACGATGAGCTGGATTGATCTCAGATTTATAGTCCGTACAAGCTCGAGACCACATAATGCTCGGATAATTGCCCCTAGAGCTGCACAGGCAGCTGCGCTTCTCCTCACGCCCAAACGCAAGACGTGCGCACGTGAACAGCCACTCCGCTTAGCATGCTCTCTGACTCCCTCCCTGTGCTATCGCCGAGCTTCAATTTCAGCAGTTTGCACAAATCCATATTAAGCCGCGATATGTCTTTGGGGCCCGGCTCTGGCATCCTTGGTCCCTTCAGCGGCGAGGAGATGAGAGTTGACCTGTTAAATATTAATGCCGGACCAGATGCCCGACTGGTCGCTGGCATTTATCTTAACCTGCTCCAGCAGGTGTGAGCCCAGCGGGTCCCAACGGCGTTCCGGGAGGAGTGCTCAACCTCTGGATCATTTGAAGGCGTTAAAGGATTATATCTGCGCTGGACCGAGACTGGACCAATATGCCCCCGAGGGGAGAGGGGGGAGGAGGGAATGGAAGGGGCCGGCGGGAGGGAGAAATGATTGTGTCTTCTAGTGGGGAGAGATGGATGGGGTGTGGTGGCGCGCCTGGGCAAACACTCCCCCGCTGTTTGCCTCCCTCATCCCGTCAAACTCCCAAGGGCAAACGGGGGAATGGAGCCGGCTGCAGCTGTCTGCAACGAGCAAGAGTGTGTAAGGGATTGCGAGCGGTTCAAGTTGACCTCCGTGGCCTCGACATAAGTAGCAGGGAATCACCCCCAACAAACTTCCCTCCTGGGGCTCCTGGGCACTGGCCTCCATCATTACTCCCTTGAGATCCCCATGCGGCAGCACAGCCCCCTGCCACCAGCTTTGTATTAACTGTAATGAGGACACCGCGGCGAGGAGGAGAGGAAGAGTCCCAGCATGTGTCACCTAGCTTGAAAACACGACACATCCTCCCTCCTCCCCCAGTTCTCTTGCTCAACCCAAACCACTCTTATTTTCTTCACCCCGGCTTTTCTTTTCCAGTTGGACGGAGGAAACACACTCAGAGGCACGCAGCGGCATCCAACCGGAGCGTGTGCTTGTCAGATCATCAGGACGAGCAGCTGAGCATAAACCAGGGGAAACCAATCAAGTTGCTGTGAAGTTAAACGGTGGGGACGTTTTAATCTGATGAAATTGAAACGGTACACCCCCCAAACACGAAAAAAGACAAAGAATAATGAAGCATTCCTTTTCTGCTTGAAGATAGAATGAAAGCCAATCCTTTTTTTTTTTTTTTAATAAGAAATCACAGGGTTGGAGGAGGAAGAATCCCCGGCTGTTTGTTTGAAGTGTATATTTGATTCTCAGCACAGAGGAGATGGGGAGGTTGTAGAAATAATAAGAGCACAGGAGTAGAGAGGAAAAATCTCTGACTGATCTAAAGGTGAACTGCACTGCTGCTCACTTATGTTTCTAGTACACAATGTCTCAACAAAGTATTCGCACCCTTGTGAAGTTTTTCACATTTTGTGACGCTACAACTTGATTTGTGTTTTTTGGGATTTTCTCTGACACATCAGCACAGAGCGGTGCAGCATTGTGAAGTGGAACTAGTAACTAGAACATTTCTGTAAAAATTTAAAAGGGGCCTGCCAAAGTGTGCCTGTCGGTTGGAACCCAGCGTTCTGATGGTAAAAATTAGCAACAGCTAAGGTGAACTAAAATGCTGTCAGTAGCATGTGGAGTATTGTTATTATGTTGACTAACATGGACTTACCCCATTTGGTATGCAAACACTGGTGTATAAGCTAAAATTAGTAAAAATGCTAAAGTTAGCTTAGATGTCAGTAGCATGTGTCGTATCTCTAGCATGTTTATTTCCATTGACTTAATCTATTCAGTTTGATAGACATAGCTAATGAATCAAAAATTAGTGCTAACATGAGGGCTGTCGCTAGCATAGTCACTAGCATGTTGATACTACCAGCAGGGTTAGAGTTAGCATGTCGACTAACGTAAAGTAACCATTCAGTGTGCAAACATTAGTATAAAAGATCAAATTAGCAAAAATCCTAAGGTTGACGTAAATGCTGTGAGAAGTAAGTCAGGTGTCACTAGCATGTTGACATACGTTGACTTACTACATTCAGTATGCTCAACATAGAAAACATTAAAAAATGAGCTAAAAACTATGAGCTAAAAACAGTGAGCTAAAAACAATAAGCTAAAAACAATGAGCTAAAAACAATGAGCGTGGCCGTAGTTTTTTGCCTATTATGTCGTCGCATGCTGCAGTCAGGGCCTTCAATAGACGTCAGCTACATCTGAACAATACACCCAAGACAATGCAAAACTATGCAGCACACCAAGCCACAGCCATCCAATAATATGCAAATAAATAAAAACATGTCAAGGCCCCAAATAGAGTCAACCTGTGAGTAACTTAATGTAGAAGTTGGATGGGAAGACTGACTGAAAAAAGTGTGTACCTTTAATTTGGTTAAAGGTGTCAGGTATTTTCTAGGCACGTCCCATTTTACAGCACAACTGAATAACTGTTACTTTCATATTTGTTGTTTGTAAATTTGACTGTGTAATTTATCACCTTGAAATTGGGCCTCTGTCTCTTTAAAAACTCCTGCTCTATCTGAAACTCCGCCTTCAAGAAGTCATCACAACATGACTCCTCTATTAACCCTTTCAACATTTCAGAGGATTCATATTACTAGCAAGCAAACTTTCATTGAAACAGTCTGGTCCTTTGAGTTTCTTTTTTTTCTGTTATAAAAGAACTGCAAACCATTAATTTGTTATATATATACCAGAGGCAAAACATTCCTGGCAAAATGTCTTTAGGTCCAACATGTAGAGCATGTAGGCCACACTGTGCTTCTTTTCCTGCTACTCTTTTTTTGCTCCGCTTGAACGTTTTGGATCCTTGCCATGCTAAAATACCATTTACAACCCATCTTCAGTGTTCCTCCTGAAAGAAGGAGATGTTTGTGTAAGATTTATTGGCTCCAGGCCCCGTCCATTGACCCATTATGTTTCCACAATTGTGATTAACTGAGGGGCCGGCGTTTTTAGTCGTACTCAGCATTTTCCCTTCCCCAAATTTGTTGCAATCTGTGTGCAACAGGGAAACGAGGCCAAACCCTTGGAGACAGAACTCTTTTACAGTTATCATTATTTTTAAACCTGTTTACATTTAATCTGTCTAACTCTAATCTGTTTGATGTGTTTTTTCTTATTGTGTGTTCTTTTTAACTTCTTTGTGCAATCACTTTGAATTGTTCTGCTATATAAAAAAAGTTCCCTTCCCTTTTTGTTTATGTATTCTAATGTAGACTGCAACATTTTTATTTTTCTATTTTTCTTAGCAAAATAATGCTCTCATAATTTGTAGCTTGATAGATGATGGCTGGTTAAAAAAAAGCCTCATTTGGCTTCAGTTTTGGTGTCACAATCATCAAGGTATTACATTGGAAATAGATAGAAAAGGCACCGATAACAGATGTTCATCCCTAACCTTGAATCATTAAGACTGATGATTATTTAAAATCAGAAGGCAGTTTGGGAGGTCATAAATTAACCCTTTAAATCCCCCTGTGAAGAATATTTTCTGACAAACTTAAGAACATTTGAGGAAAGCAGGAAGGAACTGAACTCCATCCATCCATTTTCTTTACACCCTTGTCCCTTAGTGGGGTCGGGAGGGTTGCTGGGGCCCATCTCCAGCTGACGTTCCGTGCGAGAGGCAGGGTTCACACTGGACAGGTTGCCAGTCTGTCACAGGGCAACACAGAGACACAGAGGACAAATAACCAGGCACACACACTCATACCTAGGGGTAATTTGGAGAGGCCAATTAAGGAAGCCGGAGTACCCGGAGAAAACCCACGCATGCACAGGGAGAACATGCAAACTCCATGCAGAAAGACCGGGGCCGGGAATCGAACCCAGAACCTTCTTGCTGCAAGGCAACAGCTCTACCAACTGCTCCACTGTGCAGCCCGGAACTGAACTCATCTTTCTAAAAAAAAAAGAAATCTAACCATCCGTCTAGGGATGGCTGTGTTCCTTCGCTTTTCATTAATGGTTTGGGATTTTTGAAGTGAGATTCTATTAAAAGATTATAAATTGGGTAATAGAGCTCTCTTGGTGTCTTCATTTGGAGTAAGTTCAGACCCAGGAATGGAAGCTAACAGCTAATTTGAAAAGAGTCGAGACAAAAGCTTTTGTTCTGCTGGGATAAAACAAGATCAAAGACTAAAAAGCCCTCGCGATTTCCGTGAACACTACTTAAGAAAGCTTTTAACTGGTCTTTTTGGATAGTGATTCATTCAAAAGCAGATTAATATTTACAGGATACACCAGTTCTATGCCACCAAAAATCTTTTTGTGCCTGATCACTTGCTCATACGATGCGCCGCATCCACAATTGCATTTGCCTCCCTGGTGAGATCTACTTTCACGAGCCAATACAAGCACTTTTCATTTTGCATTTCTTGAGCATTCATTAAAAACAAACTCATATTTTAACTCTTGAATTGACTTGAAGGACTTTAAGGTGTAGAGACTTGACATAGAGACCAGACAGTCGACTGGATAAGTGAAGCCAGAAGGATGAGTTCACATTCCAATCCTTTTATGTGGATCTTCATTCCAAATTAAATGTTGCTTCTCATAACATCTTCCCCTTTTTACCAACATGTCTTTGTACATCTTGGCCAGTCTGTTGCTTTTAAAATATCCAATGTTAGCTTAGAGCCGCTTTGCTAATCCTGCTGTGGGAGTTTCTCCAATATGACCGGACATCCAGGACTTTAGGACATAAAGGATGCCAATAAGAACACTGGTGGTTTAACTGAAACTCACTTTTTGACGTTTTAAAGAGGTAGAAATTCAATTTGGTCTTCCTCCCTCTTGGACTAGTCAGTAGCTTCAGCCTCTGACCAGCTTGTCTGAATTGAGAAGTCAAGAAACGTATTTACTGCAGCTGAGATAAACTGTTTGTGATCTTTTAACTGAACTTATCTTAAATAATTTCCATGGTGATTTGAAAATTTCCATTTGGATTTTCAAGATGTCACATTGGGAATCAACAGTTTTCTGCTTAGGAAGGAGTGTAAATACACATCACTCAGTTGCTTTATCCTGTTCTATCAACGTCTGCGACTCTTTCTTCAAAGTGAGTCTGTCGACAGATTCAGCTCACGAAGACTTCTTTAGGCCAACAAGCCTCTTTTTGGTTTTCCATCCTTTTATCTACCACTGCTTTCAAATAGTCTGTGTCCGTATTAGAAATGAACATTTTAGCATTTTGGATGCTAAGTAGAGAATAGAACATAACAGCAACAGAGAGACAGACAAGAAGTACTGGATAGCTATTAGCAGCTAGTAATGCTAACGTTGGATTTGCTCGGGAGCTTCCGGCTAACGGCAAAGAGCATTTTTAGTTTATTATGAGACTGTTGTTGAACAAACATATCTTGTTCACATATCTTTGAACAAGACGTGTGATATCTTATTTTTTATAATGCTGAACTGGTTTAAAATTGTGAGACCTGTGCTCTCTTTGTGAAAATGAAGAAAGAGAGTTAGCTTAATGTAAAATATTTAGGATATTTTAGATAAATGTATAATGAAACCCATGTTTATATTCATTCTTCTTTTTCCTCAAAATTCCTGTGATTGTCTTTTCTGCACTATTTTCAAATAGTTCCAGCTAATGTTTTTTAAGAGCACAAAAAAATATTTAATTAAATTTAAAGGTCAACACCAGCTTATCTCTATTTATCTCCTGGGGAAAAAAAGCACTGGTACAGTTTGGTATCACAGAGAGGCCACTAGAGGGGAAGTGACCTTACTTAATATTCCAATATGGGCTCCTTTTGTTGAGATGTTCACTTGGCATTTTAGGGTTTTGCAAAAAAAAAAAAAAAATCTGATCCCATGATCTCAACAAGCATGTGTGCTTTTGAGATAGTGGCATGTTTCCTTTTAAGGTGGTATCGTCAAAAGCACTCTTCAATAAGTTCTTCAAAATGTGTTGGGAAAAGTGTTGAAGGTCACGACTACTGAGAGGAAATGTAGAGAAAAAAAAACATATTTGTCGGCCTTGCGCTTATGTGTGTGTACATGTGTGTGTGTGTGTGTGTGTGTGAAGTGCTGGTTATGCCTCAAATAGCGGATGGACAATCTGTGTGACTGATGGCCTCGTGTAACGTGAAGGTGTTGTGTCAATAAACCACGTTCCACCTCATCTATCAGCCGCTGCTGACCACTATGTGTGCACATTTCTACACACCACTATCTGCGCGTATACACACACAGACACAAAGTGCACCCCTTACAATACCTGGGCTATATAAACACAGAACACCCACACAGACCTTTTGAGTCTATGCTAAGTCAGATGAAGCACACACACGCACGCACACACACACACACACACACATCACTCGCCTCTTCTCCACGCTCCTGGCTTGGATACTCGCAGTGTGTGGGACAAGGCTAAATGTTGCTAAGCAGACCATGAAGGTACTGAGGTTTTCACGTGTTGCCTGCACTTACGGCTTCACCGCAGAACTCTGTGAAATAATTCTCTCGTTGCAGATTCAGTTTTCTTTTACATGGCTGTTGAGTTTCCACCGACTATCAGTTACACTTTCAATTTGCAAAGGAACTCGATATCGTACGGACCGTGATATATGTAGTCACATTTTATTCTGTTGCGTTTTTTTATGCGTACATTGAGCTCCCTTAAATCTGAAACCTCTAACTACTCCATTACCTTGTTACCCTGTTTGTGAATTAAGTCTAGTCTGGTATGAGAAGATCTGTTGAACTTTCTGAAGTTTGTGGTTGTAACGTGACAGAATGCTAAAATATAAATGACACACAAGTAACTTAACTTATTCCTTTGTCGAAAACTTTTGCACTAACTCATAACAAATAACACAACGTACTTTTCAGCATTTTATTATTTACTTGGTTAAATTTGAAGAAGCATAGTTTTCTCTAATTTAACCATAAAGATCACTGTCAAGTTTGACATTCCTGTCTAGTTTAGCCCAACCACAGTAAATAAACGAATAAGCTAATGTGGGCCAAATGTAAAATTTGTTCCAAATGTAAAAATTGCCAGAACCTTGGACAGTCCAAGGCTCTGGCAACAGCTGACAACAGGTGGTTTTACACTGCATGCAAAGCAAGAGTTTACATCGGTATCGACATACGATGAGGTAACCAGTAACCAGCAGGACCAGGAGGGGCAGAGCAGAGTCGCAGCATGAGACACACACAGGTGTATTTGTGGAATGCAGATTTTATCTGAGAGAAGAAACAGAGTTTTGAGGGAGAGCGGAGAATATTTGTTTGCACGTAGGAGTCTTTTGAGCATAAGGTCAGAGTTTTGAGAGTAGGCAGATCAACATCTCAACTTCAAAGAAAGGATCTTGATCTCATTGGGAAAATTTGATAAAAGATGGTTGTTTTCTTCTGAAGGTCCGTAATTCACAGATATTTCGTGACTGGACGTATCACTTGTTCCTGTGAGGAAGGGAGAGCGTCTTTGGAGGATTTCTTTAGGCTGGCCGACTGGAGGCGTGGAGCAACAAATAAAGGAAGAGGAAACCCTGGGTTATGCGCTCAAAGATCTGTCCAATCAATTTCTCTGCCGTCAGGTTGAAGAGACTTTAAACAGTAAAAACTGTAATGGAAAATATTAGTGGCTTTAAAAAGCGTAACCTTTTCAAACCTTAGCAAGACTTGAACCAACCAGCCGACACAAGATTACGCCACAGAAACGTGTATGGAAGGGAAGAAATACATCTTCGAGTTTAAAGGGAAGAGAAGTGCAATCAATATGTTTCAAACTGTAATGTAAAACATTTATTAGACTTTCATAAAACTTTGGATATCAAAGACGCGCAGGCTGCTTCAAGGGCAATGATTGCAGAACAGTGAGCTTATTTTCCGAACGCAGCTTCTGTGTGCAATCCTCAGATACGCTGAAATGAAAGAAAAAAAACAGACCTTTAATATTCGCTGCAGTTATTTCCATCTGTGTGCCGTCTGTCTCTGCAGATTAAATCATTTTCGACATTAGACAATGGCTGCCTGTCTGCTGTTTCTCCGTGTTTCCCAGACAAAAAAAACAACAACAAAAAAAAAAAAAACACCCACGGCCCCCGTGACATTATTACTCTATCTATAAGAGTCTACCTCCAAATGTCAGGCCCGCGCCCCGAGGAATGCTACACAACCACCGGCCGAATATGAGATGAGTCCAGCTGCACAGGCTGTTAATACACACAGACAATGCTGTTGTCCTTTGGAGCTAAACAGGAAGGTTTCCACACGCTGCCAGCAGAGATTACTGACAGAATGGTTGGACAAATCACACGGACCCCTGGCCCCCCGCCTAGGAGAGGGACAAACAACTTCTATTTCTGTTTTCAAAAAAAAAAAAAAAAAGTACAGCGAATCCATTTTGCTGCTACATGTTTTTTTTTTGTTGTTTTTTTTGGTCGACTTACTAAAGCCACGGTGCCTCACAGGGCACACGCATTACCAGTCATATTGATCACAATAAATGTCTCAGGACTTGTTTCCAGCTGTAATAGTCCTTCAAGGTTATGGAGGGTGCGGCTAAGTGCAAGATCTGTCTCTGCATGCTCTTAGGAATTGCTACAAACGCTGCAGAAAAAATAACCCCAATTTTGCAGCAAAGACCTCTAATGGCTCATAGTGCCATAACAAAGCTTAAGTAAAGAGAAAATGATGCCAGTGTTTTGATGCCAGTTGGTTTAATGTTGTTTTTTTTAACAAAATGCAATATTACTGAGGTGACGAAAGATGTTATGTAGACAAAAAAAAAAAAAAAGGATGTGTTTGGGTGTTAAAACTAGCATTGCAGTTGGAGTCCAAAACAACAGATTTATTTTAAATAGAAGAATTGTGGTTGTTGAATGAAAATGCGCACTTTTGTGCGTGTTCCTCTGTTGTCCTGGCGACCTGTCCACGACCTACCCCACATCTCGCCCAACGAGTGATGGACACAGACACCAGCCCTGTTGTGACACTGTGAGCAGGTTCAGACAATGGCTATATGAGTTTGTCCACAGACTACAGAGATGTAATAAACTGACAAACGGACTGTAATTTAAAGGGGCAGTATTGTGTAAAATTGACTTTTTATCATGTTATAATGTTATCCCATTATCAAAAACAAACCTGGACTGTTGTTTTCGTTCTTTCGTGGATGTTTGAGAAATCTTCCGTTGCAACCATTCAGCTGTAGAAAACTCCTGGCACAGCTCCTTCAGACTAGCCAGGAGCAATTAGCAAACACCTGGTGGAACTGTACAGTTCTTCTCAATGAAACTCTGGTAAAAACGTTGTTAAAGGATTAATAGAGGGGCCATGTTGTGATGACTTCCTGAAGGCAGAGTTTCAGAAAGAGCTGGAACTTCTTAAAGAGACAGATGCCCAATTTCAAGGTGTTAAGTTACAAAGTCAAATTTCTCTAATGTCATATTTGATACATGCAGCATTTTTACAACAAGTGAAGGTAACATAGTTACTTGACTGTGCTATAAAATGGCACTATGTGTCTGGAAAACACATGATGCTTTAACTAGAATCCCCCGACACTCTGAGGTTGGTTGTAATTACACAAAATGTGGAAACGTTCAAAGAACGTAAATGTTTTTGCACAGCTCTGTGGAAACAGGGCCGTTCACTTTAACGTTGTAAAGATAAAGACTTCGCCCGTTCACTGACAGAGAAGCCCGTTTCTTTTCCCAAGACACAGTCGATAGCTGCACCATGGTCTGGGTGAAACAATCCTATCAATGCGGTCATCACCTCCGCCTCTGGCTTTCTAAGGTCTCAATCTCCTAGTTTTGCTCTTGAAAGCTTTCTTAACTTTTAACCGGCTGAGCAGCCTCGCTCGCCTTCTGCGGCTTCCTTCCCTCTCCCCGTTGCGTGTGATGTGATAACACTGAAAGCGGACATATGGACGCCCAGGTAGCTTGGATAAACCCTCGTCATGCAGTTGACCCGGCGTGGCCGACAGGACTCCGCTTGGCAGTTTGTGCTGCAGTTCTGGGCTGCCATTCATCAACCATGGCAGGTTAAACCCCGAGCACAATCTGTTTATATCAATAATTATGAAGCGTCATGCAGCCCGAGGGCCGCCAGGGTGCAACTACATCTGCTGCTGGAGCGTCAGCGTGAGGTCCGGCGTAGGTGTGGGAAGGTCTACGGGTTGTGTATCTACGGGAGGATGAACCCTCTGATAGGCGTGTTAGTTGTGTGTGTGTGTGTATGCGTGTGTGTGTGTGAGAGAGAGAGAGAGAGAGAGAGAGAGAGAGAGAGAGGCCTGAGAGGCTGGGAGGTAGAAAGCACGTCTCTGTCTGAGTGGACAGAGAGTCTTTATTTCTTTCTACAACATTGGCCACAAATTGAGCTGTCATTCCTCTGCATCCAGGACCGGGCCTCACTCCTGTGATGGAAATATTTCAGCCGCGTGATCTCTCCTCCAGGTCTTTGTTAGTCTGGGAACCCCATCAGGTTTGATAACTTCATCCACCTTCAGGGCAGGGGGGGCGGACAAAGACCAAGACCAAGCCAGAACGAGTAATGGGGAAATGTTCCAGCTTTAATATGTGAAGTCTCTGACATTCTCCTAATTGTCTTCAATTAAATTAGTTTTCGCCATCTGGCTTGACAAAAGACAGCCTGAAATGTGAACAGGTTGAAATTAAAAGGGGCAGTATTATGTAAAACTGACTCTTATTTATTTATTTATTTTTGCTTTACATCATGTTAAAATGTTATTCCCTCACCAAAAACACACCTTGGAGTGTTACTCCTCAGTGAAACGCTGGGAGCCATATTGGAATGACTTCCTGAAGGCGGAGTTTCAGGAAGAGCAGAAGTTTCTTAAAGAGACAGAGGCCCAATTTCAAGGCTTTAAGTCAGGAAGTAAAATTTCTTGTAAGTGATATTTGATATGTGTAGGATAACACAGGTAACATAAGCTTATTTCTGTGCCTGGAAAACACATATTAATGCTCTTTTACACCAACTTAGTTAAGTTTCCTAGTAAATGGACCAAAAAATCAAACTAAATAAATCCAAGAGAGTAAGGCTGCACAATAAATCAGTTAAAATATATATATCACAGTAGACACAAGAGCCTGAGAGAATATTCAATATTTAATATATAGAATATTCACCAAACTTTAAACCAGAGCCACGCAGCATTCTGGGGGATGTAGAAATTTTGCTGTAATTTAAATCATTATTATAGTAAGAAAAAATTAAATATTCCTAAATATTACTTAAACACGTACTTTATTGAAACATGAGCTAAACAGATGAAATACACTTTATTCTGAAGGACTATCAGTTCAGTTTACTTAATGGCACCAACTTTTGTGTAGGCTGTTTCCAAGGCAACCAGATCATTTCCAGATATAACCAGCCATTGTTTTCTGCTGTCAGGGTATATGAAGGTTTTAAAAGCTGCATCTACAAAACCACAAAAATCTTTCTACTAAACTAAATTTGTTGCTCAAAGACAGCCAAGAGCTCAGGGTAATTGTTGCGGTTATAATTGTCCATGTTTATTTGAAAAATTATCCTTTTCTAAATGGATCAGAAGCGAAAAGGGCCAATAATACGTTTATTAGAAAAAACAAGCTTCTTGTCTTCTAAAGGATTTGGGGAACAGGAAGAAAATAATTGTTTTTACCTTAAGCTTTCAGCCACGCGAGACGGTATCAATTGCTCTGCTGGCCTTAATCTTCCTCCCGTTACCATGGGACCCAGAGGTCACAGAAGATAGATGATTTTGTCACCTTCCATTATATTGATTATTAAATTGCTATATTTCAGAATTCCTGCCCTTTTCTGTCTCCATCTGCTGTAATTCATGGGGTACAACACTTTTATTATTATTACTATTACTATTAGTGTCTCAATGTCAAACCTTAACATTTGTAGCCAACATGAAATGCAGCACAAGTTCCAGCAAAGGAGACAGGGCAGAATTATGAATTTTCCAGCCATTTTACTGCACATTCAAATAACTGTTAACAGCTTTTCTAAAAGTGCTGTAAAAATAAAAGAAATTTGACTTTGTAATTTAACACCTTGAAATTGGGCCTCTGTCTCTTTAAGAAGCTCCTGCTCTGAAGCCCCGCCTTCAGGAAGGCATGCATGAAAGAAGCAAGAAGACACTCCAGATATACTTTATTCCTAACACTACCCCTTTAACAAAAAGTTTAATTTACTCTGTTCAGTGCAGTCCAGAAACGAAAGGTGTTCAGCCGATGTGGACAGTATTTCTTTTTACCGTTTTGATTCGACTTGTCCTAATCAGGAATTTTTGTTATGGATCAGTCATCCAAGCACAGGCATTTGTTGATAAGAAGCCCCAGTCCCATACTTCATACAGATTCTCCAACTTATCTCCCTTAGCAACGCTGCCTCTCGTATTCGTTCATTTTCCTCAATATGTTGCTCCAACAGCAGCTGCTGGGGTTAAACAAGCCACTGTGATGTTTTGATGACATATCAGACTAAACACATCAGTTTTCTCAACTAACTAGCCGGTCCACTCTCTGTTTCGATATGACTTGTTGATAATTTGGCTGTAGAGAAATAAGCAGTTCTGGTTGGCAATGAATAAAGTGATAACAGGCTAGCCACCTTCTTAAAGGGCCAGCTCATTTGTGTTTACAGATGCTTACCAAAGCCTTAGATGGATGTAATTATGATTCTGCTCTGGTTACGAGGGATGCAGTCTTCTGACCCGGGATCAAAGTTTAGCATTTCGGGGACAGAGAGAGGACAGTCTGTCTGGGATCTCACTCCAACCTTTAACGGGCTGGTATCCGTGGTGTTCTTAGCATTCTGATTGGCAGGGATTCACTCAGAATATTAAACAATCACCCCAACACATGCACACACGTGCACACACACGCACACACACACGCACACACACACCTTTCTGTTTTGGTGATCGGTGCACTTAACAGCCTTGTCGTCTCTGCTTAGGACTCGTCCTCCTCCAGCCTCACCGGAGCAGCATCGCTCTCTGCCTCCTGTTTGCACAAGCAGCTGGGCCTGGAGCGTCACAGGAAGCCATCTGCGCCGCGTTACCTCAGACACGCAAACCACTTCTGAAATCTGCTTTTATTCAACAACGTGACACAGGAAACGGTGGCGGTCTCAGAAGCCCGTAGACAACATGGAACTTTCACAGACACACAAAACAATTCGTGTTTTGTCCGTTCACTAATTTTGATGTGTTTTATCTGGGTTTTAGAAAAACACAGAGTGTGGCAGAGTTTTGAAGAGTGTAGAAAAATATGGATACTTTACAAGGATAACCCGATAGTATATGCATCCCCCTGCATTCTAATACCCCTAAATAAAAACTGACAGACCTAAATGTTTTTCTTTTTCCAATTAAGGACAATATAGTTTTTTTTGTTTTGTTTTGTTTACTTTAGTCGAGAGTAAAAGTCTTTTACAATTTCTGTAATTTCTTTGATTTGATTTTTATAAAGTCCATGTTTTAACTGATTCTTCCAATGAATAACATATTATAAGCAGGGATAGCTGAATATATAGATTATACAACAATATAGCCACTTGAATATTAACATGTAAAGCTGAATAGGACAGTGCCCACCACTATTAATATCTACAGTTATCTTTTCCCTCAGTCAAGCTGAATAAAACTCGTTTTGAGACATTTGTGACTTTCCACAAATGGCAGATGCCCTTTCAAATAAAGACACATTTTTGATAAATGTCCACAATAAGAAATGTTCTGTAATTTAAATAGAACCAGCATTTTATTTCTATTTTAAGTTAAAAAAAAAAGAAATAACATTAATCTATAGAGGGGAAAAAAAAGAGTATAGATTCAATTTCTTCTGTGGGGATGTTATTTGTGGAATTGATGGCAAAAGAGTAAAAGTAAGTAAATAAAAGTCTACAAGTTTCCAACATTTAAAAAAACATTAAAAATCTTCAGAAACCTGAATTTATTTTTATGCTGTTCTTTAAAAGCATGAGCTAGTTCTCTATCATTTATAGATCTGCTTGCAGCTCCATGCTGCAGGACGCTGACCTGAACCGACGGGTCAGAAACGTCTTCGTTAGAGATCCAGATTCTGCACGTATCAGAATACGCTCCATAATCTGACCTTGCAGCTGGAAGAAGGCAACTTTGGCAAGAAAGTTGTGAGAAATCCTGATTGAGCTTTCTGTGTGGCAGAAAGCTCAATCAATACCTTGGACATGCTGTGGTGTGTAGTGGGTGGTGGCAGCATCATGGTACGGGAACGCTTCAGCAGTAATTGGGAAGCTGGTCAGAGGAAAATGTTTCAGTTTTCAAATCCGCAAACCTGCTGGCGACAGCAGCAAAAAGGAGTTTTAAAACAAAAAATGAAAAATAATGTCAATAGTTTCCAACCTAATGAGAAACATATAAAAAGAATTACTAACTAAAAATCTTCAATAAGCTGCATTTATTTTTCATATTGCATTTTAAAGGCAATATGAAAAATATTGCCTTTAAAATGCAATATTAAAGGCATTAATATGCCTTTAATATTGGCATATATCTCACTGTTATTAACAGTGAGAGATCTGACCTGAACCGACAGGTCAGAAATCAATACAAAAGCATGCCACACTTTTCAGTTTTTTTCTGTATTTATTATTTTTATTCCTCATGACAGTTATACACCGTGTTGTGTTCGTGAATCTGACAAAATGCATCGGCTTTAGTGACGGTGGCATGTTGAAATGAACATGCCTCCAGGTGAGAAAAATAATCATCATCCTTCTGACTGAGCCGTATCACACACAGCTAACAAAAGCTACATTTCAAAGTGCTTCATTCTCTTCTCTTCTCTTCTCTTCTCTTCTCTTCTCTTCTCTTCTCTTCTCTTCTCTTCTCTTCTCTTCTCTTCTCTTCTCTTCTCTTCTCTTCTCTTCTCTTCTCAGCTGTTTATGATGTTACAAAAGCCAGCGGGGTTCTAAACAGGCTGGAGTTTTGTTTTTTTTGCCACCCTGGGATGGCGAAACCCCCGTAGCTCTGGTTTCCCGAGGGCGAACGGATACAGTAAACACAACGCTCCAGTAAGCAGCAGACTGCTTGTGTTTTACTTACTGTACGTAGCGCAGCAGCGAGCGAGCGGGACGTAGCCTAATAGCATAATGATATTAATGAGAGCCCATTCATCACACAGACTCATCACTTAAGTTGATGAATACCAGCAATTTATAGCAGAGACTCAAGTGGAACACGGCCCTCGCTGCTCCGCTCGCTAACCTTTCAGTCTATTACGCCGCGTCTCTCCTCAGACTGATCGAAAAACTAAAATCATGTCTGACTGTGAACTCTCAGTCTGTTTGTTACTTTTCATTACACCTGCATTTTAGTTTTACCCAATCTGGTCAAGTTGCAGATATTCTTATTGCTGTGGAGAAATGATGCACAAGATGTGGAATAACATTTCACTCAGATTTCAACGAGTTTTTTCAGAATCAAATTCCCAGAATTGAATTTTGCATGAATACAGTGGAGGAGAGGGATGGATGGATGGATGGATGGATGGATGGATGGATGGATGGATGGATGGATGGATGGATGGATGGATGGATGGATGGATGGATGGATGGATGGATGGATGGATGGATGGATGGATGGATGGATGGATGGATGGATGGATGGATGGATGGATGGATGAACTGATGAAGCTTTATTGTGTCTGTCAGACTCCAGGTCAGATCAGATCTTCTGCTGTAATTAAAAACTCAGATGCTGTAGAAGCTGCATCCCAGTTTGAAACCTTCTAAAAACACAGAAAGCAAACCTAAAGTTAGAATAACTCGCTCTCCTTGTAGAATTTCCTTTTAGTCGCACATTAATTATTCATGCAATAAGAGGCATGTTTTTATTACTGAGCTGAAGCATTTAGAGCCGTTAGCTGCTGTTGTTTTTTTAGCGTATTTGTTCATTTACTTGATCTTTTTTGTTCCTCTCTCCAGCAGCGACAAAAGACGACAAGCGTTTGGAGATATTTTCCATTTGTGTTATGACTCGACTCGCCGTTCTCTTTCCGAGGTATTAGACTGAAACAAGCTTTAATGACTGCAGCTGGATGACTAAAAGAGACGATTTGCCTTCAGACGGCGCGTCTGCAGCCTCACATTTAAAAATAGCGAGGAGAGTTTGTTTAAGGGAAGACGAATAAAGCAGCCTCAACCAAATAAACAATCTATTCCTGCTGTACATGGCTGCTGCTGCTGCTGCTGCGATTCATTTTTATCAGCCTAAACACAGCTCTGCGATCCAACCTTCCGCTCCCTCACTAACGTAATTCATTCAGGGACGAAAATATTCTATCTGTGACTCACCTCTCCAGGCTTTACATCCGGCCCCTAAAACACACGGCACAAACGCGACTGCTTTCATTCTTCTCATGAAGCACGCCTGCAGATGATTAGCATTTATTAAATCAGAGCTGCTGAGGACAAAAGGAAACTGTTAGCTGGGCTAATTTACCCGGTAATGAGCGCATTAGCAGCAACATAATCTTTGCAATGTTCCAAAGCAACGTTGAATTCATGAATTTTTGAATGCGTGAATTTTTCAGCCTACATTCACTCTGTTAGCTCCTCATTCACTTCACCCACGTTGTCCTGTTTGAGGAGATGTGGGCGCTACGGACGATGCACGATCACACTGACGTAGAACAGATACTTAAAATGTACATTTTACTGTACATTTCTGCTGCTGCAGCAGAATTTATGCCAGTGCTACTTAAACGTTGCAGCAACAAGTATTTGCTATGCTATGCAGCTTCTCTGTCTTCACCGGTGAAGATTCTCACATCTCAGCATTCTTTGAACTTATAGCGGCTCCAACAGGAGGACAGTATGACCTAATTTCTGATATTCCTGAGTAATTCAGCTACTAATTATATGACCACCTAAATTATGTCATTTCTGACAGAAACTAAAAAAAAAAAAAGTTATATTTTTTTAACTGTACACCCAGTACACAAAAGTGACTTTCTTTGACAGTTCACAGATATGAGAGAAAGGCTCTTTTAGACTCCCGTACACAGGAGACAAGATGAGAAACAGTCTGGCACCAGCTTCAGATCGAGCGCTGAGCTGTAGCTGCAACAGCATCCTGGGAAGAGGATGTGCTTTAAATCACTCAAGATCCAAGCGTATACATTTTAGAACGCTGGATTCCAAACACACGTGTAGCTTTGTCTTTTTTTTTCTTTTTCTCTCGACTCAATCTCCGTCTCAGCTGTCTTTCATTTTCCCCTCACACTTACACGGAGCTTTGGCGAAAGCTACAAAGTATCAAAAAAAAAAAAAAAAAGGTTTCCATCAAAGAGCCGTGATGTTTAGGTTTCACACCACGGCTGCTGACAGTCTGAGTGCGGCGAGACAACATTTTCATGTCACCGGTGCCTCTTGTCAGTCCGGCCTTGTCATCTCGACTCTCTGTATCTCTCAACATGTCATTTTCATCACTCCTCTCCGGCTCTATCCATCATTTTCACCCCCTCCCTCCCGCGTCGTCGGGTCTTTTCTCCCAGTCCGCCTCAAGTTTTTCATCTGCACGCGCGCGGATCATCGGTTATTGTGGTGCACGCGGTGATCCTCTGAATAGCAGTGGGCGCGCGCGCGGTTAGGCCCATTAGTCCGATATGGCGGTGAGGACGGGAGAAAGGAGGCGGGTGGGGGGGGGGGATGAGAAATGAATTGGCACCGATGCAGGTTTGCATGGCCCTGCGCGAGGCGCGGCGTGCGCGCGCGCGTGGGCTGCCGTGAATGTGGCGAGTGTGTGGATAATGGATGGCTGTGAAGTGTGTGTGTGTGATACAGACAGGAAGGAGAGCACAAAAGAACATAATAACGAGCTCGAGCGACACAACGCGTGGTAAAGTAAAATGTATCCGTTTAACGTCACGTGCGCCTGGAGCTGCTGTGAGGCGAACAAACACAGTTTAGCTCAAATTTAATAGCATGACGATCAGACTTTTTATTCCCACTCAACCATGTTTGCACTTATGAAATCTGATTTATCCATTTCAATTAATGAGAAAAAAATGGAGCTGAGCTGAGCCTCCACTGCACAGTGGGAGGTATTTACCTAAATACCAAAATAAAACATCAGTGAAAATAGCCGTCCATTGAAATAAAAAGTATTTACATAAAACACACACACACACACCCACGCACGCACACACACACACACGCACACACACACACACAGTTCAGTTTTTCACTTGTGCGAAATGTCTGACAGTAAAATGTCTGTTTTTTCAGGGAAAGTCATTAAGAGTGCATAGTAGCTTATTCTTACTTGCAAAATAAATAATAATATGTAAAAAGCAAGACATACAAGCAAGCTAGTGGGATTAAATATAAGTAAATACGTGTAAATAAGTTCATACTTCTGCCTACCTTCTTTATAGTTAACTGTATATGAATGTGAATATGTTTGAATCAAATACATAAACTAAGTTAAAATAGCTCAAGCTTCCACTGAGTGTTATTACTCATATTAATACTCATAGTGTATTTGATGTTTCAATTATTGAAAAAGGCAGTTAAAAGTGTTTTTAGAGGGAGTTTGAAGTATTCGCAGATTTCAGCTTTTTGCAGACAGACGTCGTCCTTTAACGTCTGTGGATCTGAGTGAGCAAGACGTTACCCTGGAGTCCAAATCCCATTCAGTCTTGAAGGGGCAGTGTTTTGTACTTTCCAGTCACATTGTGCCATTTCATAGCACAACAATGTAACTATGTTACCTCTGGTTATAAAAATGCTATATATATATATATACACAATATTTCTTAAAAAAGAAATTTAACTTTGTCATTAGGGCCCCAAAACTGGGTCTCTGTCTCTTTAAGAAACTCTTGTTCTTTCCAACACTGCACTTTCAGGAAGTCATCACAACATGGCTCCTCTATTAACCCTTTAACAGCCTTTTTACCAGCGTTGCTCTGAGAAGCAACTCGTTTAATGAGCTCATCAGATCCACAGTTCCATCAGATGTTTGCTAATTGCTGCTGGCTAGTCTGAAGGAGCAGAGTGGGGGAGGGTTACTCTGTGAGGCTGAAACTCAGGAGCTTATCTGCTGGTCTGAGGAGGAACGGTGTGTTGATGGCGGCGTGAGGTCGCCACAAACGTTGCACAGCTAAACAGTTGCCATGGGAGATTCAATGATTTCTCAAACATGTATGAACAAAAAAAATCAAAGAAACACTCCAGGTATGTTTTTGATGAGGGAATAACATTATAACATAATGTAAGGCTAAGAAGAGCTGCTTTTATATAACACTGCCCTTTAAGCATTGTCTCATGTAATATTAAACATTAAAGTGATCCGTCTGATTCCACATCTATGCACGAAGTGAGAGAACAGCAGCGAGGCGACGGCCCATGTCTGCCTCCCCTGCCTCTCAACAGAGCAGCTGTGGAGATATTTTCCTTTTTTGTCAGGAGTGAGCTTCCACTCCTCACATCTTCCTCATTTATCACTCCGTACCTCAATGGAATCTTTCCCTCCGTGTTCAGACGCATCCAGTGGCTCCATAACTCACCTGTCTGACGGGCTGACAGCTCCGTACAGAATTATGAGCGTCTTACCGAGTTTCTGCGCCACTTTGTGTGGGCCGTCCACGTAGGTGTGCGCATGCAGACATTTTGTGAATCCATGTGTATGCCTGGGTATTAATCTCCTGTCTCGTCACACACACACACACACACACACACACACACACACACACACACACACACACACACACACACACACACACACACACACACACACACACACACACACGCACACACGCATACGCCACACAAAGGTCTTTCTGTTCCACTCCGCACAAAAAAAAAAAAAGTGCCGCTGTTTCTTTTCTCAGGACGTGACAGGACAGGTGTAACAGGCTGGTGGCAGCAGCGCCTGGCAAAATGAGAGAGGGGGATGTGGGGGGTAATGTAAACAGCCAAGAATGTGATCCACATCACAGCCACTGATTTAGGAGCAGCCGGGGTTTGGCGGGGTGAGAGGTCACTCACTGCTGTGCAACAAAAAGAGATGAAACATTATCTCCTGTGACAATTGAACTCTGTTCAAGTCGTCCCCCTCTTCCCCCTTTTTTTTTTCAAGCCAATTGCTATTGTCTGTCAACTTCCCGTGTGAGTAATGGATGCTTTTAGCCTCACTTATGATTTATGTAGATTAAATGTATCACTGTGGCACAGCTGACTGCTGGGAGTGCGGGGTGTTAAGAATAATACTGTGAGAAATGACAATAACAGATGGGCCGCTTCGTCTTGGATGTATTTATTATCGCCAACATGCTTCATGTACGTTTAGGCTTCATGTTTCTGCCATTAGACATTTCTTTTTATTATCGTGAAGAAAACGGATTACGTTAACAGTAAAATGATCAAATGTTTGGGTTGAACATATTTCGCAATTTTGAAGCGGGATTCTATGGAGAGGTTATGAACTGTAGATATCTTACCAATAGAAATAAAAGTTCTCATTATGAGTATCATCAAAATACATTAAAAAATATTCTAGACATGTGGAGTGATTTTGAAGTAAATGTAGCCCATTTAAAATATGAACCAATTCATGATTTTTTTAAAATGTATTTTTAAATCATAGTATGAAATGCAACTATAATTCAAACAGAATAAAATGCTACTTGAAGTATTATTTTTATTCAAAATCTCACATTGTAATTATAAACACCAAAAACTGACTAAACGTCACACTTGGAAGATGAATATTTAGTGTGTTTGTTTTGACTGGGTATAAGCTGGTTATTGATATCAAGGTAAATCAACTTTTAAAAACGTTATTGTTTCAAAACGACAAAGATTTTCAATCATTTCCCTTTTATAAAGTCATTCTAATATAAAGCCAGAATAATTGGCAAAGTCACCAGCATTTTCTCTATAGAACAATACAGCGGTACTCCTCTGCACCTGTTCACTGTTACTCAGCTCTCCAAGAAGAGATGTTGCCTATTTCTCTTTCTTACTGCAAAGGAGACGCAGATGTGATTGTTTGGAAATAGATGAGAGTGAGATTCTATGGCTTGTGTCAAAATATCCTGTGTTTGGATGCTAAAGGTGTGAATGCTGATGTTATCTGAGGTCTTTTGTTCTGAAATAACTCAGGTCTCTGGCCGCAGCATCAACACAAAAGCAGCAAGATGCTGGAAAACTTGACTCATCCGAGCTCTGATGAAGAAGCCGTCTTTTAGAGCTGTTACACACACGGAACGGAAATGTTTGAGGCACACTTTTATTTTACCAACAGCACATTATCAGCCACACCTTAAGGCTTTTCAAAGGAAAAGTACTTTTTTCTTGGGATAACTCCTGAATTCTTGGCATCATTTCTCAACCGGTTCCACTTTGGCTGATCAGAAAAACAAGTGAACCAAGCGATTCGCCAAGGATGAAGTCTGCTGCGGTCGTACTCCAGCAGCAACCACCGACCTGGCCTGGATGAGCGTCCCTGACCTGCTAGCTCATCTGTTTGAACCGACACACTGAAAGGGCAGCAGGATTAGTCACTTATTAAGCCAGGGAGGCTCGCTCTTTAATCACTGGCGTTGGTTAGTGGACAGGAAAGTGCTCCTGGACTCAGTGAGTCACCACTGCATGAACTGAAACCAAAAACACAAGTCCAAGAATAGCTTCATGACAAAAAATAAATATATAAAAGATAGGTGTTTAGATTCTGCGATGACTGACCTCCTTCAGACAAAGGCTCATTATTTCCTTTACATCTTAAAGCAACCCTGACCCCGCTATAAAACTGCTTGTTATAAGAGCAGATTAGATGAAAGATCTGGACAGTGCAGTGCTGGGACTGGACTTCTTGTTTTTTTGCAGATGCTTCCACATTCCCTGGCTGCATCCTGAACACCATTCATGTACGCTAATTACTACTAAGAACATAAGAGGGCCTTTGATTTGTTGGAAATGAGCTCTGTGCCTCAAACGCGAGCTTCGCTTTCAAAGATACCGTTTCCTGCTAATAAATGCGCCCTGATTGGAGTCGTTCGGCTCCACAATCAGACGACACCAAAAGCAGAGATCGAGAGAAGCCGTGGGCTGTTATGGTAAAAAGAAAAGGGCAGATTTATATTGCACTGGCTTAGCCCCAAAGCCGTGACTGTTTCGTCTGTGAACCTCTCGGCTGCGTACTTCAAGGTCTATTTAAGCTACTATCACAACGTACTTGACAAGTTTGTCATTTCTCTTAAAGCGGAGACATTTCCTATTACCATTTAACACTTTCTGCAGAAGTAATTAGTGACAGCCATCTGGTTGAGACTCCGTCACAGAGGAGCATAAAGCTGGATGGTTGGCGTGAGGCTGGAGTTTTCATCTGAATTCACAAAGAAAACACTGACAAAGAATAAAAAACATCTTTGAGGTCATAAAGTTTTTGTATTTGACTTATTGTTGTTCTTGACGTTTCACATTCATGTACTTTGCTAGAGATACGTTTCACGTAGGGCTGCACAGCGGTGCAGATGTTAGCAGTGTAGCTTTGCTGTAAAAAGGATTGGGTTCCTGCATGTTCTCCCTGTGCATGCGTGGGTTCTCTCCGGGGACTCCGGCTTCCTCCCACAGTCTAAAAACACGACTGTTAGATTCATTGGACTCTTTAAATGGTAAGAATGGGAAATGGTCTGTATTTTCATGGCGCCTTGCACTACATCCAGGCATACACTCATTCACACATCAGTGGGGGTCAAACCAGCAACCCACCGATTGCAGGACAAAGTCTTACCATCGTCCATCATTGCCCTACGGTGAGAGTGTGTGTGTGTGTGTTAATGGTTATTTGTCCTGTTCAGGGATTAATCTGCCTCTTGCCCAAAGACCGCTGAACATAGGCACCAGTTCCCTACAGCCCAGTAAGCAAGTACAAACAATGGATGTTTCACATGGAACCTCGTAGGGGATGCCTCTGTTACTCTAAACATGGACAAGGCAGTGACTTGGGTGGCAGCACACCCCAGATAAAATCTCTGGCATTAGGAAGGGAATCCAGTGCTGAGACCTTGTGTAAATTGAGGGAGGCTGTGTTGTGTTTTCTATGGGAACCCCATAGAAAGAGGAAAAAAAAGGACGACAACCACCCCTTTACCTCCAAACTGCCCCAGAACCTTAAAAATATGCCAGAATCTGGTCAGTCTCCTCTACTTCTGTGGTCAGATTGAGGGATCATGGGATCTTTGTAGTCCAGGAAGCTTAATGGAAGAGCCTGGCAGCATTAACAGCATATCCACATTTCTGTGGATTGGTTTTTAGGGAGTTTAAAGGAGAAAATGCCAAATTTCATCCACTGTCTCACATCTAGCTCACATTAAATATCTTAATTTATGGTGACATATTCATAAAAAAAATCAAAAAATCCATCCTCTCAAAAGCCGCGGTTTGAAGATGAACCACATCATTTGTAAAAAAAAAAAAGCAAAAAAAAACAATGGTAATGTTCCCTAACAGTCACCCAGCTCCCCATGGTTACACCCCGAGGGCCTGTCCATGAGCACCAAGAAGAGGATCAAAGAAAAGCGCCAGGCAAGGCAGAGTCCAGCCGCACTGGATATACTCCTCTCTTTTTTTGCTGACAATGCAAACACAGCTCTTGCTTTTATTATACAAGGACTGCGTCGTCCTTAAAAGCACCAGGAAGCACCAGAACTCAAAGTCGTAAAACACAAGGCCAATGCTACAGCAGCAATGAACCTTTCTAGTCTTAAAGGAAGTGAAAGAATGACACTCCTGCCTGGAATAAATCTCTCTTGTCGAAAGATTTATTACAAGAGGAAATCCATCTAAGTACCTTAAAAAAGAAGACTAAAATGTGCAATACTAGAAATTCCTCCGGCAACACGACAGCACCGTAATTGCTAATGTCTTGAGAAATGTCCCGCCTGAAGACAAAGAAAAGGTCAACATCCTCAAAGGCCTCACAGATCCTGCGTAGAAAGTCATGTTCAGCTGAGGTGAAGAGTTAAAAGCAAACCGTGGCTCAGGCAAGTTCCGACAGACCTCTGGCAGCGAGTGAGGTGAAACTGTATCATCCGTTGTCACCGATGGAAACAGATTGTCCCCAGTTTAGACTGGGCCTTTATCTCGTTGGCACTCTGGGATTTCAAAACATGAACCAAATTCAAAACACAGCGCTTACCGCAAAGATAAAAACCACAGAGCAAGTCTCTGCTTGCAGCGTGTCGACAAGGCCGTGTCCATCGTCCTTGACACTTTGTGTGAATCCACTTGAAGACGTTACTCCTCACTGACTGTACCTCTCGCTCACATCCTACAATTACTGCGAGGCTCTTGTATTTAGCAGCTCGTACTTTGTTTAGGAACACGCGTCTGTGAGCGCTCCTCCCTGACAGCTCCTTCGCTAAGATACGCTTGGGAAGACACAGAGACCGGCACATCAAAGTGCAGGTGGTGCGTTAGTAACATAGGGACAGAGCGGGATGGAGGCGTCACATCGACAGAGATAAGAGGCCAAAAACAATACCGCAGCGCCGCCAGGTTCCCCGTCGCCTCTCACCCGCTCACATCGACCTTCAAAAGGTCTCGTTTCATCTTTTGTCTACAAAGTCTCAGCCAGCTGGAGCGGGGAGGAACGTGCTGCTGTCTGCGAGCGATCGCTCAAGGTTGTGTTACAGTGGCAGGTAAAACAACAGAGCCAAGGAGACCAAGGCAAGTTCACCTGTACTTGCAGGGAGTGTGTGTTTTCTCTTGAAATAACGCGTGCTCAGTGTTTGTGTACATGCCGATACCTTCTGCTTCCCCCTTCTGAAGCCTTTCTCTTGATTGAGGTGACTCGGCAAGCTCAGGCGTCTTCAAAGGCCAGACAAGGCAGCCATCAGTCATGTCGAAAACAGTGGAGAGCCGACTTTATGCATCGGGCTGAGGAGATGTGACCATCGTTCGTGATGTTGATGTATGCCTGTATGAATACTCAAAATGTCCCCTGTAGCAAAAACTACGGCGGATCTGGAGGATTCCGGCTCACCCTTTGACCGGGTTCATCCTTTCTTGGTGGACCGAGCCGACGCGTTCGCCTCTCCTCAATCATTAATCACTCAGAGTGTTGCCAGCGCAGATAACTCAATCTCTAAATGTATTAAGGCTAAAGCCCAGTCTGGCAGGTTGATGAATTAATAATGATGTTCACATGAAGGTCTATTCAAAGTGAGAGAGAACAGCGGTGCGTATCAACGTCTCATCAGCACGAACACCTTGGGGCGACTTCAGGGGTTCGGGTTTGGTGCCAAATATAACCGTGCTTCATGAACGTGTTAAAAGTAACGTGTAATTTTTTTTTTAAAGATGTTAGAAACATTTTATGTAAAATTACACTTTATCTTGTTTTGTCCTTTTATAACTGCAAATTTAAATGTGACAGACAAATCTAAAATGTAATATTTGGAATATAACTTGATCTCAGTTGGGTATTTTCAAATATTTCCAGATTCCCCATTGGATCTAGGCCTGGACTTTGACTAGGCCCTTCCAGCACATAAGTATGCTTTGATCCAAATAATTCCATTCAGTCACTAGCTGTTCATGAACTTTAGTGAGTCCCAGAACAGGAATCAAACATGGAGAACCAACATTTAGCTTTATGCAAATCTAGAACTCAACTCAGAACAACTGGAACCAACTTTTAGTTTTCTACCTCTCTGGCCTTTTGTTATTTTTATTTATTTTTTGTTCCGTTTATATTTCCTTCTAATTCACGTGAAGCACTTTAAACAGCCTTTGTTGCTGAAAATGTGCTATAAAAATAAAATTACCTCACCTAACCTGCCTAAATTTCTGCCTTTAAAAAAAAATCCATTTAGTATTATAATGTGTCTTATCTCCGTTTCCTCATTTTTTAAATATGTGAAACTGATTTTGACTCACTCTGTGTACGAATGGTAGAGTACAAACACACTTGCCTTGGGTTGCCTTTGCTCATGATCCCGCTCTCTGTCCTGTTGGTCGTTTCTCTCCCTTGAAGGCCAGATGTGAAACAGAGCATCGTGTTTAAACACACCTTTGGGTGCAACATCTGCGTTGGAAGCCTCACCGGCTGATAGGAACGGCAGCTCCGCCGTCGGCCCAGACGGTGAGGCTGTAAACGCTGCATTAGGCCGTCCGTAGCTTATAAACGACTTGGGATCGATAAAGCTGAGTTTTATCAACGCTAAAATAAGAACTGGAAGAGTTTTTGATTTCAAGAACACATCTCTGTAGAACATCTGTAAAACATGTGGAGACAGTGGGATGACACGGGCTTATAAATCGCTTCAGTGGGCCCCAAACATTTATTGACGATTTAATAGAGAGCAGAAGCATCTGGACACAGTTTTGAAATTTGTGACGCTAAACTGTGTTCTGTTCTGCTGCCTAATAACTGAAGACAAACCTTTATTTTTTGCTTGTGTTAAAAATACTTACTGTACTCAGGAGTTTTTGACCTTCTTGCCGTTTTTCCCTTTCATGTTTTCGCTCCAACAGCCACACAAACGCAAAAGCAGCAGAAAAGACCAGAGAGTTTAGGGAAGCATAACTTTGCCAAGCCAAAGTGCATCAGCAGGGACGCCCTGCACGGCTCAGCTGCTCTCCCTCAACTTTTGTGGCCGGGACGTCAGTTGCCGTAGCAACGGTGCCCTTTTCTCCTCGTCCTGTCTCGCGGTGCAAAGCGGTGTGATTTTTGTGCCGCCGTGTTGCTCACCAGCAGGTACGCGGGACGCGTCTGGCGAACAGTGGGCGACCGGCCGTAATGACACCGCGCTCTGAACAGCCCGGCGTGCGGCTCCTGGGGCCCCCGGCTGCTGCAGCCTGTCTCAGCATTTCTCCTCCGTCAGTGGGAGGCGGCGCAGCCTGCAGGGCCAGTAGGAGTCGAGGCTTTTAAGGTCAGGAAGGAAACGGGGTGAAGAGGAAATGCTAACAGCGAAAGTTAGAGAAGGTCTTTACACATCAGTAGAGTTTGGTTTAATGCATAGGTTTAGTCTTTTATTCCTAAAGATAATTTAATTTTGTATTCCCACATACAGCGAGTGATTCAACCATTTGGCATTTTTTTGCTACATCATCCTAACTACAAAATCCTGTGTAATTCATTTGGGTAATTTTCTTAAGACCAGAATTTTTTGTTTTTTTCTAAACAAAAATCTGAAAAGTGGAAAATGCATTCAGTCTCCGAGGTTGGAGTTTGTTTTCACCTGTATTGTCCATTTCAGCAATACGGCAGTTCAAAGCACTTTACACCGAAAAAACATAATAGAGTATTATGGGCAACCGCACCTGTAGAACCAGATCCAAACAGCATGTTTGTACAATTGGATGATTATACCAGATGATTGGATGGTGATGTAGAGTAAACTCCAGAACCAGGATTCCTCAGACGTGTTCTGGTTCTGGAACGTTGATGCAGCAGCAACAACCACAGGTCTTGGATGTGTTTTACTGCCAAGTCGCTCAGTGATTTATAAACCAATAAAAACATGTTAAACTCTGAGCGTTTCTGATCCACCTTTCTGGAAGACGCCGTTGCCGTAGCCAGTGCAACTAAAGATGAAAATTGGGTTCTGCGTATCGTTTTCTCCCCTTTGCACAATCGATTACGTTCTATTACTTCAGGCTTTGTTTGGTGCATCATGCCACCTGAGAGGTGCTGTTCTGATCTGTTGCTGTGCTTGTTTTACAGCCCATTTCACATCCCTATAATTTTCCGCAACACAACTGCCAACTTTCTACCGAGTTTTACAGCACTTAGCTTCTGGGCTTTTCCGTAATCTTTTTTTAACTGCCTCAGCTTAGGAGCTGCCACCCCGGCTTCCCTCCTGCTCTAGGATGTTTTCGGTTATTGTTTTACTCCCTAAATCCATTGGTGTGCAGCTTGGTCTCCTTTTCGCTGTCCTGTGTGTGGGAAGGGCTAGGTATTTCAAATAGAAAGGCACACTTAACCCGCCGTACACCGGCTGCCCTGAAACAAGACCTCAAGGAAGTTAGTTGTTTGTGGCAAGCTGTAAGACGTGGTGCAGCATTCAGAGGAGGGGAGCGCCGCTCCTCGGAAACCCAAATCACAGTTAAAAGGCCAGGTTTCTGTGAGGCATGACTCCAAATGAATCCTAATGTTACAACTTCACTGGTTTGCTGCCTGAGAGGCCAAGTGTTTGCAAACGTATTGCTGATCTAGATGCAGGAAATGTGAAAGTGAAAGTCTTGTGAAGTATTAAAGACCCTTGACCCTTTTCATTTCCTATGTTGTGAGTTTAGAAGTTATCAAATTAGGAAACAAGGTTTAGGAGACAGAGTGTAATCTCAGAATGCGTGCCACAGAGGTTTGTTGGAGAACGTCAGAGAGCAAACAGCATCAGGAAGACCAAGAAGAGACTTTACAAGAAGGAAGTTGTTGAGAGGAGTAGAGCAGAGCTCAGCTCTAAAACTCAATTTATCGTCTGGATAAATTGAGTTTGGTAGCATGGCCAAAACATGCTACCATGTTTTGGCCATGGTAGCATGGCCAAAACATGGCCATGCTACCAAACGGCAACAATCAGAATCAGCCAACAACCCATCCTGACTCCGGAGGAGCTGCAGAGATCCAAAGCTCTTTCACCGAGAATCTTTTGACAGAATCCTGGAATCCACAAATCTGGGTCAGATGGAACAGAGGCAAGATTACTGAGTTATTGGAAAAAAAAGTTATGAGGAAAATGTCTGCAGTTTTCCACAACTCATTGGAGATCCAAATTTGCACAAAAATCTGAGAGCAGAGGTAGAAGTCAGACAAGATCAAATCTGACCTTATTGACTTGTATGCGGTGGTGGTCCAAAGCTGCCAAGATGCTTTTAATCAACAGAGACTCTTCCAGTTTGATGGATGAAGCTAAATACAGGAAGAACGACACCTGTTAAAAGTTCAGGAAGACTTGGGGCAGAGATGGAGGTTCACCTTCTTGCAGGAGAGCAACAGCTCTGTTAGAACAGTTCAGTCAAAGGCCAGACATAAATCCAACTAAGAACTTTTGGAGACCTTCCCAAATTATTTGCAGTTTTCTCTCTTCAGTGTCTGGAAAAATCTGGTAGAGATCCACTGCAAAAGACTTTCTACTCTATGGAGAAAGAATGATGGTTTTGATGCTGGCATTTTCACTAAAACGATGAAAGTAAAGAACATCAGACAAGTTTTTAAAGTTCTTGCACTATAGAGAATAGTGTAAGAACTTTATTCTAATAGCCTCTTCACTATGCTCTATAGTGAAGAGGCTTTAATAAACTTTAGTTTATAAGTCTTAAATGCATTCTGGTGCTAAACCAGAATGCATTTATTGTTGTTGTTGTTCCACCAACCTTCTGGTTCTGGTTCTGCTCTGCATACCAGAACCAAACATGGAGAAGCAGCATTCAGCTTCTATTCACCACAAATCTGGAACAAATTTCCAGAAAACTACAAAGATGCAGAAACACTGAGCACCTTTGAATCAAAGTTAAAACTCCACCTGTTTAGAGCTGCCTCAGATTCATAATAACCAGAACACTGATCAATACGTTTGATGAACATTTGCTAAATTATTTTCATGATGGCATCTGTTGCTTGTTTCATAATTGGTTACTATATTATGTTTTTAAACTCCCTTGTTACATTTTTCTGTGTTTTTTAAAAAAACAGAAAAATGAAACTTAACATGAACGACAAGCTACTGTTAGTCTCCCCAACATAAACGCTACTTATCATTTGAAAGAATCATCAATTTATTGGCAATAAGGTCAACCTGATTAACAGGCACACACATCTTGGAACACTAAACACTGATTAATTGCTCACTAATAATGCGACCGATGTCCTTCAGAAGTCTCATAATCAATCTAGCTAGTTTTATCACAGTGTGACCACAGCAACCTGGACACGGCCGGTCATCTAACCCGACAGGGAGAGCTTTAATCAGAGAACCATTTAGATCAAAGCGACTGGCCTACTCAAAGTCCAATTCAGAACTTTTGGAAAGACTTGAAACCTGTAGAAAATTGATCAATCCAGCCTGGAACAGTTTGAGGCATCTTGTATAAAATAATGGGAGGAAAAAATATACAGTCAACTCAGACAAATCTAATGGACTTTCAGCTCCGATGTCCTAGAAAAAATATTGAAATGTATTTTACTAACATGTGGTTGCAATGTGAAGAAAATGTGGAAAGGTACTCGAGGCATATCTTCCTGTTTTCTCTCCCAGTCCACACCCAGAATGGACTTTTAAAGTCAGCCAATCACCCATTAAAAATCGATAAACTGTTGACTTTCAACCAATGAAATGCATCGGTCAGATTGAAAAGACAAGTACCGCAAATATGGAGATAAAATATGAGACGGAAATAATTATGAATGACAACTTGTCAAAGGAGGCCCGAACCAATTATCTTGAGAAGATGAATCTTTGGTGAAAACGGCTTAAAATCGTATTGGGGGGGGAAAAAAAAGTCCACATTAGATCCGTACCATTAAATAGAGTAATTTATTACAGAACATGCAGTACTGTACAGCCCAGCAGTGTCACTGAGAGCTTTTGTTGGGTTGATGGGGGAAAAACACTCAGGTTGTGCTGTAAGACTGGAGATTTATATATATATTTTTGGAATGTTTCAAAACGGTTCACTGTTTCCACGAAGTTCCTACCAGGGCTTTCTACCAACTGGTAAAGCAAACATCTTACCAGGAAGTGGACGTTTGTGTTTCATCAGTGATGCTTCTTATAAACACTTGAAACACTCGGAGTTTAGCTGAAGGTTGAGAGAATAATTTCAGTTCACTGAAATTACACAATCTAAATTAAAGCTAAATGACAGGAACAGAATTAGACAGAGTGAATCAGATACATGTCCTTCAGGAAAAAGAAGCTCTTGTGGGTGCAGTAGGTAACTTAAAACAAATGTAAATAAATAAATATATATACTGTTGCTATGTTCTGAGAACACAAGACAAAATAGATAATCTGTGAAAAAAAAAAAACAAACATCTGTTGTCTTCCTGTGGTCATAAATGCAGAAATTCACAGTTTGATCAGAAACAGTCATTCAGAGGCAGGAGGAGATTCTCAGCATTGCCAATCATGCTTGTGTATGTGCTGTTCATACCCTCTCCGTTGCTCTCTGCTGTGCTACAGCTGCTTTTTTTTCCCACCACAATGGTGACTGCTATTAATGATGATGCTAGTTAGCACGTTTTCCTGTTTTAGTAACAGCTTCTCTCACGTTGTCATGCTCCCCAAAAACATCTGGATTTCTTAAAAACAAAGATTGCTGTAGTTATTTTTTTTTCTTCTTCTAATTTATCATGGGATTATTTCTACCTGCCGTCTCTCTGGCGCCACCCTTTGACTACAAGTGTAATTGCTGTTGTCCCGAGCAGCTTTTTAATTCAACTTCCTGTTTCATGATGTCTCTCGAGAGCCGAACTTGCAAGATGAAAGCTGAACTTAGTGTGATGCTAAGTGGTGACATTTGCCTTTCTTCCAAAATGTTATTTTCATGTTAAATACTATTTTAAAATCCTGCCTTTGTTTGGGGAGGTTACCTGCAACAAATTTCAACTATTTTGTAAGATAGTAGGAAAAATGAATTTAAAAAGACCCAACATTGGTTGTAACTTTTTGAATCAGTAATTTTAGGCCACAGCAATCACACAAAAAATCCTGGAAGGTTTTCTCAATTGCTGCTTCTACATCTGAATTCAATAGAGGCTTCATTTCTGCTGGATTGTCTTGAGCGTTTCATACTGTATTTACTTTGTAGTAGTTTTTTTCTCTCCATCAATCAAAATAATTGCAGTTCATTTCAAGCTAAGGAAAGAAAAACACTTGAAAATACTCATTAGCTGTATTAAAAGTTGCAATTTTAATCACACTAGGGTCGGTTTTCTAATGATGTAATTAAGAAAAAAGAAAAATTGAAAAAAAGTGTTTATACTGTACTGCTAGAGGTAAAAAGAGGGAAAATTGTGGTATAAGAAATGAGCATTCAAAGTATTCGCCAATCTGATTAAAAGTTTGGCTTTTTTTTCAGCTTTCTGGCCTTTCGTGAGTTTGAAAGATGATTTCTGTGTTGAGGAATTTTGAATGCAACACCAAGCATTGATTTAAGGGCAAAAGTCTGGGAGAAGGATAAAAAAAAGGGAGACGACAAACGTTTGGGAAGAGCCAGCGGGTCGCTCCCCGGCGGGCGGTCCGGGCCAGGTCACTGCATGTTTGGATGCTTTGCTAGTTAAGATCGAACTGAGTCGGATATGAAGAAAAAAAATGTGTTGTATGAAAAGTTATGAGGTGTCAGAGGTGGATGGAGGAAGATTAGAATCTGGTAAAGCAAAAATAGACAGATGTTGTGTAGCATACACACTTTTTTTTTTTTTACTTTAAAGTAACAAAAATCTGAAGTTGATAAAACCTTAAATCTACTCAAGCAAAATTTCTCTTCGTGTCTGGTGACTTGGTCTCAACTTCTGCAAGAGGCATTTAACGCACCAGGCATCCATAAATATATATATATATATATATATATATATATATATATATATATATATATATATATATATATATATATATATATATATATATATATATATATATATATATATATATGTATATATATATATATATATTTCCATCTTTTAGCATAAATAGAAAGCAAAAATGTAAACAAACAAACACTGCTTTCAGATAAATCTATATCCAGGTTGAAGCTATTTCCCATTCAAGGTCTGAACCGTGTCATCATTTTGCTGCAGGAAAAGAACGTAACACACTGAGTGTTTAAATTAGCTAAATAATTTACACATATCTATATAGACATTCAGAAAAGGATGGTAAGAGTGTGTGACAAGAGGTTGTTGTGACTGATATCAGACATCTTTACGGGGTAATTTAAAGTGAAAAGCAGTGACAGTGTCATGGTCCAGTGCTGATGATTGAATCTGAGTGAAACCAGGCAGAGGCGACGAGCAGATTAAGATTTTAGAACTTAGAAAGCAAGGAAAACACAGAGACCGGTTAGCATGAGGGAAACAGAAGAACTCTGCGAGGAGTGAATGTAGGAGAGGTGGTCAAACATAACAGACACTGACAGGGTGCAGCTGTGAGGGGGAAGGAGAAGGCAGACTGAGGGAGAGAGAGAGAGAAAGATGGGACAGGGGAGGAAGGAGGAGCAAATGCTAGCAGGAGAGAAAACATAAGAAATAACTAACAAAAAATGAAGCAGCAGATCTAATCTAAATAAACAAACAACTACTAAGGACAGAATTATCAGAAGTGAAGACAGAATCTGAGGCTGGTCACGAAGAAAGCAAACCCAAAAACATCCAGGATGCTGTTCCTGCTGACTGCAGCAAGTATGTCCTAAAGCTGCAGCGTGTCACTTTGTTTTACATTAGACAGATAATCTGTAAAAAATAAATACATAATAATAATAATCAATTTACTTTAACTACACCTGCTTTATTTATTGCTTAAAAAGAATGTTTTACAGGAATGTTTTACATCTTGCATTTTATTGATGATTCAGTACATTTTTTCCATCTTTGTAGTTAAAGAAATCAGATGCAGTGACTCACACACATCTCTTTACAACCTTTGCATTCTGTCATATTATGACCAAAAACGTGCTTCACTGTTTTATGATAAACTACATAAATAGTCTAGAACTGACAATTAGAAGAAAGATTATAGCTTCCTAAATGAAAAATCTGGGAATATATTTCTATATATATTTGTACAGTTGCTGACTAAAGAAGTAGCAAAAGAAAAAAAAAGGCGCTTTGTAAAAATTCCTCTGTAGTGATTTTAAATAAAAAGGTTTTTCAAACAATTTGCATAATTATGTTTATCTTGTAAAAAATTGCACAAGGCTGCTTCTGCAGACACGCACGCACACACACACACACGCACACACACACACACACACGCACACACACACACACACACACACACACACGCACACACGTGCCATCTTGCAATTTGCTCCATTGTACTTGTTGCACATCAGAGCTCACTAAATTGTTTGTCTGAGTACAAGGTTGCGAAACGCTCAACGTGGTGCGGGGACTATGTGGTGACTCAACGAAGCGTGATGATTCTGCGAGCAAAACCAGAAGGAATACGTCAGCGGAGAGATAAGTGGAGGGGGGAGGGCGAGGGGGGGGCTTCAAACGCCAGGCGAAGGCCTCGGGAAACCAAAATGAGTGGCTTGCGGAGAGCTTAATGCGGCCCTGCAATAAACAAAATTACAGATCAGCGTGGCTTTGTTTCACTTTTCAGGAACCACAAAAAAAAAAAAAAAAGTTGATTTCCTGTTTACTGGGATGTGAAGATAAGAGAGATGAGGCATAATTCCAACTCATATTTCATCTGTCTTTAACGCGAGCGTTTGATTTTTTTTTTTCCTGACTCGACATCTGTGTGGCGACATGCACACGGCCAGTCATATGACTGGTGTGTGTGTGTGTGTGTTTGTGTGTGTGTGTGTGTGTCATGCTGGCTTTGGTGCTTACAGAACCTGCCAAACTCCGCCTTGGATTATGGGTGGATGTGCATATTTGTCCACAGCCTTAACACTAACAGTCAAGGTTTATGGCAAGAACATGTAGACAGGAAACCCTGCAGGGCGCTTTCTCACAGCTTCCCCCTGATGAGCTTCACTGGGTGCTGCTTTGGCTCTCGTTGCCTTTCTTTGAACGTGCTATGAAGGGAAAGTACGGCAACGAGAGAAGGGGAAGACGTGCGGCAAAGATCACCAGGGAATCGAACCTGCGACGGCCTCGTTGAGGACTAAGGCCTCCTTCTGTGGGTTGTGCTTAACCTCTGCGTCACCACAGCAACCCCAGAGAGTAGCTGCTTTAAAGGAATTATAGGGTTTCACACCTTCGTGGATTCCTTCTTTTTCTTTTGTGATTGTTTTTAATTTGGATGTTTTAGATCACCAAACTGACTTTTAAATATCAAATAACCATATACGAAATGCACTTTTTTCTTTTTTTTAAAGAAAATAAGCTATCCAAATCAATGTGGTGGTATGCAAAAAAGTAATTGCCACCGTCAGCCAATAGCAGCTTGTTTGACCCTTTGGCGGCTTTAGCTCCCATCAAGTGTTTGGGATAACTGGTAATGAGTCTTTGGAGGAATTTTGGCCGGATCTGTGGTGCTGATTTCTTCTAATTTGGGCACATGATGTGGTTTTACAGCGTGAAGGTCCACAATGCAGCATCTTGGAATGGATTTATGGCCCCTCCAAAACATCATCTTTTAGTGATTAAGTGGTGGTCTAACGGATTGTTGTGCTGTTACACATTCAAAAATAATAAAAGAAAAAACAGATGGCAGGACTTTATGTGAATTCATGGTTCAATAACCATGAAAAGCAAAAAAGAAGACCATCTATAATGTTCTGTTTCTTAAATTATGTGATAGTTTTAGGATGTAACAAGGTTCTCTAGTGTTGTTCTTCTTTTCTTTGTTTTTGTTTTAAATTGATCTATTTTATAGCTTTATTCTTTTATTAAACTAAGTTCAATTAAGTCAAGCTCAACCTAAAGATTTCAAATTTTGTCTCATGAGTCCACAGTAGACCTCTCCAAAAGCCGGAAGCAGACTACCACGCAGGGCATTCTGGGTAAATGCAACCAAAACAAATGCAGGAGTCCAAAGCTAGCAGGAGAAATGGCAAAAGAGAAATCCTACAAATTGCTACATTATGACATCAATCCATTTTTTCCCTTTTACATTTTGTGAAGAAGGAAGTTGCGCTCAGTGTTGCTTCTTCTTTAGAGGTTTCCGTGTTGTTTCTTTGAGTGCAGCGCCCCCTCAGGGCGGAGGGTGGAACTAGTTTTTCAAAGGGTTTGGTTGGTCGACACGGAGCAGCCGAAAATGAAACTAATTGCAGTTTTGGTTCGAACTATCAGGCGCAAAAACATACAAAATGATTTAATGATTATAAGACGGGTATTAACCCTGGGAGTGGCTTGTGAAATTCAACTGAAGCGAACCACAAACAGAAAGCGTGGCTCCCGCAGTTAATTCATTTAGATTTAGATGTAGAACAGCAGCGTTTCGTCCCCACAATAAACGACATCATTGCAATAAAACCAGCCCATTTTTGTGGACTCAGCTCATCTTTATTGGATTTTTGCATTTCTGTTCTGATGTGAAAACATCCAAGTGTGGTAACCTTTCTTTACAGCACTTAATACTGCAGAGGAGATGGGAGTTCAGATAGAAAGAAATAAGGTACACCTCGAATAAACACTAATCCAGAGCAGACTGTAAAGAAAGGTCGAGGTGGTCGTATCAGTCTTAGCGACGACTCCAGTCAACACCCGGGTGTTTCAGTGACCAGTGCAACAGAGCAGAGAAAGAAAAAAAGAGAGAAAAAAGAGCTCACATTAGTCACCATGAACAGCTGTACTGTGGTAATAAAACTATTCACATTAATGTGTTATTACCACCCACTCTGGCGCTCGTCCTTGGCTCAAAAATCGAAAGGTTAGAATAACTTTCTGGAAGTGAAGCCGCTGCATTAAGCTCACCAGACCTAAAGAAAAACACTTCAAACTCCTGAATTCCTCGCATTGCTTTACACATATTTTCATAGATGAATGTCTTCCAGCAACACAAACCAACCCCGCAACACCGTATTAATTAGCTCTCCGCTCCGCGCGGGAGGTTAATATTTTATACGCCGCAACCTTTAGTTCAAGTGAAAAAAAAATATGTGCAGAGGCAAAGTCAGAGGTAATTACAGCGTGCCGAGGCTCACACAGCACCTCTTTTGTTGTGTGACAGGAGTTTACGCAATCAGCGAGAAATGCGAAAAGGTGAGCTTTACCCCATCCCCCCAGGCCGGGTCTCTCTGACAGCCTCAACTCTCACTGCTATCAAAATACATCGGCTCTTTCCTGAGTGTCGGCCCGGCGGCAGAACACAAGACGAAGTCACCCGGTCTCCACGCATGAAACATTATACAATAGCCAATAAATTTTGAACCTAAGCCCTGGCCTTAAAGCCTGAGCCCATAAATGTAAAACGACCTGACTTGTCAGGAAACACCCCTTTAGCACCGGTGGGACGGAGCGGGTGGGTGGGAAAGAGTTGTTGGAGTCAATCAAGGGGGTTCGGATTGTGGAGAGGCGTTGTCTGTAGGTCATTAAAAAAATCTAATCAAATCTGAAAGATGCATTAATGATGGAAACAAAAGCCCCTAAACGGGGGAGTTTCTTTACAAGGTATTCTATCATCCTATTTTATAATTTGATTCCCAGACTCTTCAAAAATAATTCTGATATGTAATTCCTCGGGCTTTCCGACAGACTCACCGTTTTTCAGTGAGTGAGTTGTCTTTCTTTCAAAGAATGAAATTCCTCATCCAACCATAAAAACGCAAGCAACTCATCAGATAAGCTATGATTAGAATAATTAAAGGGATACTTGATGTGAATAGTGCCAATTTGGTACCTTCAGTTGTTGTCAAGTATGACTTAAAAGAAATTTGACCTTGAAATTTAACGCCTTGAAATTGGGCCTCTGTCTCTTTAAGAAACTCCTGCTCTCTCTGAAACTCCGCCTTCAGGAAGTTGTTGCAACATGGCTCCTTTATTAACCCTTTAATAACGTTTTTGCCAACGTTTCACTGAGAAGTAGCTCCTATAATGAGCTTGTCAGATTGTGAGTTCCACCAGCTGTTTGCTAATTGCTGCTGGCTAGTCTGAAGGAGCTGAGTGGGGGAGTGGAGAGAGTGCTCTGTAATCCATAAGCTTGGAAACTGCAGCTTTGAGGAGGAGCTTCGTCATTGAAGGCGGGGCTAGGTCCACCCAGGCGATTTGAACAGCTGAATGGTTGCCGTGGGAGATCATAGGATTTCTCAAACAAGCATGAAAGACTCAAAGCAACACTCCAGCTGTGTTCTGATGAGGTAACATAACACTTCCCTTTTAAAATGAGATTTTATGATTTCCGTCCTTTAGTAACGATTTAAAGGGATTATTCTCTGATCTCAAAATGCATTTTAGACCGGAAGATTACTGTTTGTACAAATCTTGCAAAAAACACGGTATAGAGGAAACTTTGCGTCAGCTCTGTGACAGGTTTCTTCACGTTACTTTTTTTTTCTGAGGACATGACGAGACAAATATATTTAATCTACTGTCAAACATGTTTTAGGAATGCAAAAGGCAAGACAGCCCAGGCTGGGATATGCCAAGGATTTACTTTTAGCACCTGACTAAAAAAATAAAAAATGTATGAAGAAAATACAAAAGGTCAAACAAACTTGTTGACAGAAAGGCTTAAGTCACCTGAATAGTGCAACAATCGCATGTAGCCACATACATTTAATCAGATTTAACTTGGAAACACAATACACTTTGAAAGACAAAGTATACAGTAGATGTCCTTTTGTCTCTGGTGTTCAGGAGCTTAAATGACAGTCACTCAGCTGTCGGGAGAGAAGCGCTGATAAAATCAGATGCATCTGCTCTTATGAGATTTGAACTTTTTGACGGTGCATTCAGTCCCAGAAATGGAGCATGAACTTGTCTTCATCTCTATCACAGTATATTTAGAGTGACAAACACGGTATCCATGATTGTCACTCGGATTAGAGTGTAGCGGAGGCTGGGGTAAGTTGAGCCAAAGGGTAAGTTGAGTCACCCCTTGTTGCTAGGAAATGGTTAAAAACATTGATCATGTGACCAACTAGTTAGGAGGAAGGCATCACTTTTTGAAGTCTGTGAAGTTAGGAAATATTTGTGAGACTTGAGACTTTGATATTTTTTAAATGTATTTGTGTTTTTTTTCTGAGTTACAACATGAGGTCATAAAAATGTGACATTTTAGTTGTGAGCACAAATAAAGTGGAAATGGTAGCTTTGGGGTAAGTTGAGCCACTGGCAGGCCATGGAGCCTCAACTTGCCAAGGATTCAGTTTTTAGTGCTTTCTTTACAAATGTTAATGTTCGCTTCCCAAGCCCACTAAAACATATTGTGTTTTTTGGTTTGTTTTTGTTAGTTGTTTTGGGGTAAGTTGAGCCAACAGACAACTTTTTGGACATGCTATTTTATCAAAACAACTATGCAGATATTTAAGTTAGCGACCAAACTTTGGATGCATTCACACCAGATTTAATCAAACTCTAGTCCATTTGCCTGGAAAGTTCCGTTTGCTTGGGAAAATGTGAATGCACAATTGAACTCTGATGCCGACCAAAAAAACAAACTTTGGTCCTCCTAAAACTTTAGGTCCCAGTTCCATTAAAGTGAACTCTGATGGACCAGAGACCGCTCTAAAAGCAAGAAGTAGACTACCGTGCAGGGCATTCTGGGTAAATTCAACCAAAACAAACTTGTGAGTCTAGCGCTAGCGGGAGAAATGTCTCGCTGTCTTTTAAACCAACTATAACCTCTAAAATCTGACGCCACTTCGTTTTTGTTTACATTTCGAAATGTCTTCTTCAGAGTTTTTTGTGTTGCTTCCTTCAGTAGTTTGTGGTGCAGCGCCACCACTGGTGGGGGGGGGACATGTTTTTCAACTAGTTTGGATTGTTTGACACAGTGCGGTGAGAAAGAGAATCACACCAGCTGGAAATGGAACAAATGATGCAACTTTGGCCCATAAATCAAACCGAGTTTACCGGACTGTCAGGTGGGAAAACACCCTGACGTCGTCTTGATGCAGGAATCCTAAATATGAAAAATGGCTCATCTTACCCTGGGACCCCCTATGTGGTTGATTGTGCTCCATTCTTACAAGAAATCAGAAGAAGGGCCAAAGCTTTGGTAACAACATACGGCACGTCTAAGTGTTTCATTGCAGGAAACAAAGCACTTACACGACTGACTTGTGGAAGACTAGTACAGTTTAAAGAGCGACTCCCATTTGCAGCTGTATCGTGGAACCATTTCGTGCGCACGCCTTGAAGCAAAGCACCATTATCAAAGTGAGCCCTGCTAGCTTTCTGCCTTGTAGCTGGAACACAGTCGTCTGGGTGGGACGCCATTCCCAGCGCAGAGCTCTGACTTCAGAGGCAAATGGAACGCAGCATTAGCTCCCCGGTGGGGCATCCATCAGATGTGTAGAGGGGACATCTGCAAGCTACTGAGTCATCCACCTCTCAAAATAGAGACCTGATAGGATGTGCGAGGAGCAGGCAGCGCTATCTCACTCTCTCTGGTTACACAGGAGAGGATGTTTGTCAGGCTGAAGCTATCACATTAGCATAATCCACGCTGATGAATTTAAGATTAGTACAAGTAGAACACCGGGTATTACAAGGAACCTGTGTGAGAGAGACTGAAATCAGACCGAAATGATCTGTCAGGTAGTTTATCCAAGGAATGTGATTGAAACTGTGCGATTGTTACACTTTTGAGACGGAGTAGATGCAATTTTGAGTTTCACATTTGAAATCCCTGCAGATAAACTCAGAGGAAACTTTTATCCAAGGTGTTTAAACCTCAGGTGAAACGTGTGAAAAACCTTTAAAACCCCAATTTAAATCACTAAAAAACATAAACATCAATAAATATGAGCATCCTTTTTTTTTTTTAACAAACTATTGGTAGAAATATCTAAGGTATAATTTCAGTCATTGCCATGTATTATGCTTGTAGGGTGTCGTGTTAAATGTGGAACCAAGCAGACTGTTTGCTGACATATGATCCCTCTCAGCAGGGGCGGATCTAGAAAAATATCTATGGGGTGGCAAGAGGGGGCAGGGATTTTTTCAGCGGTGGAAGTATATACTTATATATATATATATATATATATATATATATATATATATATATATATATATATATATATATATAAAGATGTAGAGACTCTACTTACCATGGGGTTGTTGACAGCAATTTCTGTTAAGCGTTATCATACATCACGACTAAATATTAGCAGTTGGGTAAAGTCAGATCCAATTGTTTAAAACCAACAGAGTCCACGCCCCCAGCAATCAATCATTTCTCAGTAACATACAGCAGGCTTCATAATCGACTTTCCTAGTTTTATTTTTAAACTAGCCGGCATCATTTTACAAAAAACATTTACACAACAACAGGATGTTGGGGTATGAGATGGTGAATCAGGGGAGAACTTGGCAGTCTATGGTAACCATGGTTACTTGTGCTATCACTACCCTTCTCGGTATTGTAACATCTTCACAATTCTACTCAGCCACATCCACGCTCACTCACCCATAAAAATAACCAAACAGGTCAAAGGTCATGCAAATGCTTTACTAATGAAGGCTGTCTACTGTCTACAGATGGATCCCCTGATTCCATAAAGTCGATCAAGTAATTATGCTCCAATCTATGGATATCGTAGCGCAAAACTCCCCTGGCACATACAGGCACCTGGCTTCTCCACACGGTACGCCTGAAAGACCACAACAGGACATATGAAGAAAAATAAATAAACCTGGTTCCCCTGCTATCTTTTCTGCTAGACGCTGCAGAAGTCACCCTGTGGTACTCAAACCAGTTTCGAGCCATTAATCTTCCCACCAACTGAACAAACTCAACCTGACTTGTAAGCTCGCCCTCAGGGAACACTTGCGACGAGGTAACGACATCAAACCTCTTCGTGCCACATGTTTCCCTGCTCGCCGCCGTGCAGACTGATTTATTAGGAACAGCCGCGTTTTAAGAGTTTAATGCGGGAGTGGTACGGCAACCCTCTGTTACAGCCTGAGGACGACGATTATTGTGTGTCAACAAGAGCAGTAAATCAGCTGTCTGCTTTTTTATCTCCACAATGCCTCGGCGGTTAACAAGACTGAGGATTGACACGTTTCCTTTAGGATAATTATTATATTTATTGCTTATTTATTCGCTTTAGACATGTTGGCTGCAGTTGTGCTCGTTCATCTTCAGAAATCCTCTAATTAGGCCTTCCAAGTACAACCCTTTAAATCATACTTGAACATACCAGCCGACTGTGAGACAAGGTGGTGGAAGTGTCATGCTGTGGGGACTATTTTTTTCAGAGGTTCAACTTTTGGCAGGAAAATGTCAATAAAATAATAAAAATAAATTCATGTACATAACATGATTGCAAAAATAGCAATAACAAAATCTCAATCAGTTTCTTTCGATCTAAAAGGAAAGGAACAAAGTAAACAAACTTATTCTTCATTTAGTGAAGTTACTCACAGCGGGTAGAGTATAAGAAATGTTACTAGTAATACTTCATAATAAAATGATTCAGTAAAAGTAAAAACGTATGGCACAGTAAAAATACTCTTAAAAGTATTTTTTTTTCAGTTAGTTACTCAAGCAAATGTAAATGTAATACATTTGACTAACTACAAGTAGAGATGCACCAATCCGATATTAATATCTTTATCGGTCCCGATATTGAAGTCAGTTCTAGACTGGGTATCGTGACACTGAGCCTGATCCATAAGGGCAGATCTATTCAGTCTAATTCTATGCTTTGTGTTCTGATTTATTTAATATTTTCTGTTCTACTCCAAATTGCACGGACAGAACAAATTAAAGTTGTTCTTACATGTTTGACCAATCTTGTGAAGCTATTGGTGTATTTCAGTGTGCTGTACTGGTGCAGAGTTATCCAATAAATGTCTAACTCAGTACATTTATGTCTGTATTTAAAAAAAAAAGATGATACATTTTAAGTCAGATCTGTATCGGCCAATGCTAGACTGCAGATATCAGATACTGGAAGTGTAAAAGTGTTTTCCTACCCACCTGTGTGTAGGGCTAAGTAGGTGACCTCTGAAGGCAAATAAATTTCATTTCAGAGTACTCCTACCTCCTTTCACATCACTGTTGCACTCGTTTAGTTTCTCTGTCTGATGAAATCCCAGTGAAACGCACCGGGAGTTCAATGTGACACAATGTGGAAGAGTTAAAGGGGTACGAACACTTCTGTGAGGCACTGTAATCCCCAGGTTTTAGCAGGTAGCTACATTTCATCCTGAGGGTGACCTTCCTCTGTTTCATCTCAGCAGCTGCTCAGGCTATGGAAGTGTGTGAGTGCCACAGCAGCAGCTGATGAGCCATTTCAGGGCTGCGATGCATTCAACAGCTGGTGGTGCCAAGCCTGGGGTGGGTGCAGGAAGGCGTACGGGGAGGGGAGGGGAGGAGAGGGGAAGGGAGGGGCAGGGCTCGCAGGGTTGCCTGTATGCTGAGGGATGTAGAGCATGTCGGAGGGCGGGAGAGAAGCCAATGGCTAAACAGAATTCTTGGAAGTTAGAGCCAACGCTACATGATCTGAGGTCGCTTACCGACTGCATCTATAAGCTTCCCTTCACTCCGATGACCGAGTTACGCATTCCATCAGGATTCTTTGAATGTCTAGCTTAACATGCTGGATGAAAGGTATGCAAGCATGTTGACGCAAAGAGTCAGGCTGGGTGTATCTATCTGATTATCGATACTATCGATTGCCCAGATGAATATTCGTATCGGATCGCTACTAGCATGATGAGATAGAAGCTTTGGCTTGCAGTTTCTTTTCCGAACGTCCAGCAAATTACTCAACTTTCTTCAAAGAGTTCACACACAGAAATTAAAATATTAAGAACTTACATTTTACATTCACATCTTTTTCAATGTGAGAGCAGGATTTCATGCCTTTCTAATGTTTGCCCTCTAGATGTCTGCTTTCTGTAGGAAACAATCTGTTGAATTGCCCCAGGGGCAAAGCTTTACTCCAACACTGTCAACGGAAACACCGTACCTCTCTCTCTTGGCCATGTTAGCATCATTTACATGTATATTTAAGAAATGCTTTCATAACATTTTAGCATGACAAACGGTAACAATAGAAAAGCAAAAACAAGTGAGTGTGTTTTGTGTTACTTCCTAAACAAAGTTCTAAAGATTATCATGAGAGCAATTTAAAACAAAATCTTTTTTGAGGGAGAGTTGAGAAATGGCAAGGTGAAAATAAAATAAAACTCCAAGAGGAAATCAATCTGATACTGATATCAATTTGGTATCGATATTTCCAGTCTCCAGTAGAACGTAAAAAGGAAATTATTGAAGTTCTCTTTGGCTAAATTGTAGTTAATAACAAAACTAGTTTACCTAAAACCTTTGTTCTGTATTTTATCATAATCATAAAAAACTCAAATAAAATCATCAAATTATTCATTGATAACCACATTTCTAGAAAAAAGTATCACAGATACTAGCCTTGTATTTGTAAGCGTCATCTATGCCAAAATTTCCAATATTACACACCTTTAGTGTAAATGCTGCCACATAGTATTTTACACAGAAAAAAACATTAAAGTTATAATGCAGCAATACCAAAACTCTCAGTATCAAACACCTGCTGTAAAGATCCAATTCACTATTTGACAACGTAAGAAAAGCAAAAGTGGTCAGTAAGTCCCTTTACTCCCAACTGTAGGTTGTGTTTTCATGAAATTCGCCTTAATGGTGTCGGGTGAAGGAAAACTCCATCAGTCTGAATGTTTACAGAGACTGGAAGATGAGAGTGAGGGAGCCGTTTAGTGCTTGACCTTTGTCTGGAAATATCTCAACCCTCTCAGTGTACCTCGCTCCAGCAGGATCCTCCTGCAGAGCCAGATGTTCTTCTGCTGCCCTCCTGGAACTCTTTGGGAACCTATAGGTGATGCAGACAGAGAGAGAGAGAGAGAGAGAAAGAGAGAGAGAGAGAGAGAGCATTAGGAAGGTGGAGTTCCCTGTCGATGCCGATCTCAGATGTAAATCCATCTGCACTTCTGATCTGACAATCTGTGAAGAGACTCACTCCGCCTTTATGTTTCGCTCAATCACACATCCTGCTGTGTGCGCTCCGAGTTCGCTCTGTCCTTACAAATGAAGCACCCTGTGTACTCTCCGGGCCCTGTGTGTGTGTGTGTGTGTGTGTGCGTGTGCGTGTGCGTGCGTGCGTGTGCGTGTGTGTGTGTGTGTGTGTGTGTGTGTGTGTGTGTGTGCGTGCGTGTGCGCGTGTGTGTGTGTGTGTGTGTGTGCTTTAAGAAGTGTCTGCAGTGATGAAATGACAGCTGAACAAATGAAGAAAGAGATAAACATTGTTGGAGTTGGACACGCCGTCTGGGTGCCACTCGGCATCCAGATGGCGCTGATGAATCAGACAGTGATGCACTTCTTTATTCCTCTATTTTTGCTTTTTTTTTCCAATGAGAAATTTAAATTGAAGCTCTTATTTAAGAAGAAGTAAACATATTTTATTAAAAAGTCGGTTCTGCACAGCAAGACGCTGCATGTTGCGTACAGTGCAGTGCACCTCAAACGATTCAGAAAACAAGGAAATATCTCAGGCACTAGACTTTCACATAAGAGTCAGCTGAAAGAAGATGCAGAGGTAAACAGTCAGTGAATCAAGAAAAATGTTTATGGATGAGTTTGAACGGGCCAAGAGATCTTGTGCCAAAGCACTCACTGTATGGCAGAAGTAAACATGCTGATATAATCACAGTCACTCAGAAGTCAGAGCAGTGAACCCCCAACTGTTCAAGGTTCAGCATGCAGTACGAAAATGTGACAACTCACAGATTTTTGCACATAGTATTCAAAAGAAATGCATCTTGGGAAGCTGAAATACAGAGACACAGTGACGATGGAAGCAGCCAATCCAGGAACGCCGTTTATTTACCTTGGCGCTGATTGGCTGTATGTCCAAGAGTAGAAATAAGGAAAAATGTGGATATTAGGTTAGTGGTAGTTCTGGTTTATAGTGTGTGTATTATTAATGCATATTAAGTTATAATTGGCATCTCAAGCATATTTTTGGATTTTGTTAGCGGTTGGTTATGGCTTCCAACCGGCGATTCTGCTGTGTTGAACTGGGAAAAAATGAAGATGCAACACTTTTACATTTAAAATTAATAAAAAATAACGGTGACTAAGTGAGGTAATCAGGACACCCTATGAAAGCCTGTGTGTTTTTCTAACGTATTTGGACACATTAATATCTAAATCTGTTTTAAGAAAAGAGAGATTTAGAAATTCCAGCAACTATTATCCAACAATTTAGGCTGAAAAAAAAACAGCAGAAAAGTTCTAGACCAGCGTAATTTGGAAACATTTGAATTTTGGTAAAAGTAAAATTTATGGGGAAATCCTCCCAGGATTCACTTTGGGATGTATTTAAGGGTAAAACAACTGCTGTAAAAAAAAAAAAACGCCATTTGACATTTGCTCCAAAACATTTTGGAAAAATACTTTGATGATTGACCAGACAAATGTAGTTGTGTTAACTGATGATGAGTTCTGTTAAAAACCTACCAGTCAAACATGGCGGTGGTAGTTTGATGCTTTGACCATGCTATAAAAGATGAAACCATGAATTTTGCTCTTTACAGAATCATCCAATCAGTTGGTGACCTTAAGGTCAAGCAAACTCATCCAACAGGACAATGCTCTGACTTCCTGTCTAAGAACAAATCCTAAATTTGTTCTTTTGGGTCATAATACATTTATTTATTTATTTATTTATTTATTTATTTATTTTCAGTCAGACCACATGAAGAAGCTGATTGCCTATCTGGCCCCTGAGCAGCTCTGTCTGCAAACAGGATATGTAAAGATGGTAACATAATTGCCTGATAGATCTTATTAAATCAGGGCTTCGTCTGGCATCAGGATGGATATGTTGCATTCATAAAATATGAACGTGTGTTGCTGTGACCTTTGGCCTTTTTGGGTGATTCGTGTTTGTGCGTGAGTGTGAAATATATTTCTGATCTGCCTGTGAAATATGAAGCAGTCTTCACAGTGAGTCCAGCTTAATTACTTTGTGTTTCCGGGACTAAAGTGATTTGTTTCTATACTGCTCTGCAACAAACAAACTCCCTGAAAACCTGGCATGCGCATGAACTCTTATAAATGAGAACTGGAAATATTTTGTTTGCTTGCCTGCTTAATGAATGATATTGATGGCTACATCAGTATAAAACTTAAATTAAACTTTCAAAATCAGATTTACATTCACCTTTATTTTTACATCTCTTCCTCTGCGGTGCTTTTCTGCTCATGTTGTGCTATTTCCTTTTTATCTTTCCCCTGATGTCTTGTAAAGTATTTTGAATTGTCTTGTGTATTATAATGGACTTATCTACATAACCTTGATGGTCTTTGGTGGTGTGAAAAAGATCAAAATAAAGGTGTTGAAGCGGTGTAGTCAAAGTTTGAACGTAAATTGAATTGTGATGCAGTAATGTGACCTTAAACCGGCACTTCATGTTCAAAACTCATCAAATTAATTCAATTCAAAATTACTTTATTGATCCCAAAAGGGAAATTAAATATTGTTGTAACTCTTTAATTCAAAGTATTCAAAATTAGGATGAATTAAAACAATTATGCAAAGAAGAGTGGAGCAAAATTTCTTCAAAACTTATTAGCAATTCTCCTAATCACTGGGTTGCTGCCACGGGCGACACAACCATTAGCTTTGGGGGTAAATTATAATTTCAACAAGGTTCCTTTTGACTGCTTTTCATTGTAATAAATGCAATTATCATTATAAAATAATTTTTTGTATGTTACATCCAAATTTGCTGATCTGGCAAAACAACTACAAGAAATATTTAGAGGGACGGACACTGTCTGAATGCTGTACTGTAGCTGTAGAATAGGCAGATGTTTTATATTAGTGACAATTACGGCCATAAACTCATAATCTCATATTCTTAATCTGTCACATCCTGTGTTTCCATTCCCTCTTTCCCTCTGTGTGATATTTCTGTAAGCCTCTGTATTATAAAATCAGTTAATTTGTCCCATACAAAGTTCTCCTGCCTGCTTCCTCTGTTCTGCGTTCCTCTGGCAGCGTTGAAGTAGCTTTTTGTTTAAGATTATTAGTTCCGATGTCAGTCACGCTCCGCGTCTTCAGAAGTCGAAATTACTTCCAGTGACTGCTGGTTTTAGTCAAAACCAGAACAGAGACCCTGCTGCTAGCTACTGTTTTGGTGGTGTCGGCTCCGTGTTGACTCAATATCGAAACGTAACTCTCAACTCCGCCAGCTGTCCTTGTGTGTTTCTGACGTTCAGATAATCGGTAAAAGAACATTTCCCCCATTCAGAAAATTGAGTTTCATTTAACCCTAGACGGAGGTTAGCAAGCATTTTCCTCTATGTACTGTAGGTTTGACTAAAACGGGCTTTCATTTTGACGAATGTGCTTTCAAAATACAACTCTTTGTGCGTACAGATATGACAGAATACACACAATGGAACTGCTGATTCATACTTCTGTTCTGAAAAATCTCACTAAAATCTGCATGAGAGAAACATCTTCCTTTTCCAGAAAATTCCACTTTCCAAGGAGTCGTTGCGATTAGCCTTCGTTTCAGACTGGGGCAAGGCGAGCCCTGGTCCCATATTCTTATTTGACACTACGCACCTCCTCCAGTGCACCCAAAGTGTGCCAATGAATATTTCAGGATGTCAAAATGGATATTACTCCTGAGTCAGACATGCTGGCGCAGCCTGCAGCGTCACAGGTGGGGCATTAGTGCCGGGCACGCTCAGAGAGCAGGGATAATGTATGAAGATGTTATGGGGCCGGGTCACCCTGGGGTTTCGCTTTACCCCCAAAGTTTGATAGAAAAAGGTTACATGTTTATTGAGCTGTTAAAGAAGGTGACGCAAATGTAAATGTGGAGAGTATGGAACAAATCCAAACCTGTCAAACCAAGAAAGGTGGGAGAATCTGTGTGCTGGAATTTGTCCGGTGCACATCATCCTGAACCTCGACTCTGAAACACGGTGGTGGCGACGTCATGCTGTGGGAACAAGGCAGCTGTTTAGAATTGATGGCATGATAAATGGTGGGGAAAAAACACAAATACGTGCCGCATTTTTTAGAATTTATTTTGTTTTTTTTTAAAAATGGTGAATCATTTTCCATCTGCTTCTAATTGTTCGTGGTTCGTCACTTGAAAGCCCCTCAAAATCTACTAGATTTTGGTAGCAACATGACAAAATATCCCGTACTCGTGTTTCCTCATTTGTGTAAGCGCAGACCATTACATCAGATCATCCGACTCCCGCAAAACTACAATATGATGCAGTTGGCATGCTAACCCCGCAGCTACAATTTTAGATCACGACTTTATCTCCAATTCCATCCGTGCCATTCGAGGGTGATTTTTCTTTTTCTTTCCTTTTTGTTTGCAACAAACTTCTCTCATATCTCTTCAAAAGATAATCCCGCCTGGCAATTGTTGCGTTGCAGCTGACAGGTCTCCGGTTGCTGGTGTGAAGCCACGCACAGGAACTGCCTTTAGCCCAATCCGTATAAACAGTCGGTCGACGTAATCTGCCGTGGCTGAAATGAGCCTGGGCATCCTCCAGCGGCATTTAACGAAAGAGAAAGGAAGATGGAAACGTGACACCTCGCTTTTATGCGGCGCTTTCCACCCAAGCGAGCTTGACAACCGATAACGTTGGGCATGAAAAAAAAAAAAAAAAAGAAGAAGATATGCAGCCATAATTGTGTGGACATGTACAAAGCGCAGGAGCTATTATTTGGACATGAGAGGCACATTATGCTTGGCTGCTGGGCTCTAAATATGCAGCAGGCACTTTGACTGCACCTACAAAAGGCCTGGGAGCCTTTTTCTCTCATCCCTCTCACTCTCATTCATGACAATACATCTTATCTTCGAGTATCCATCTGCTTTCATGTCTCCGCTCAGGATCTAAAGCAGCGTCATAAGTGCTGTGCCATGATTCAAGTGTGCTTCTCCCAATTTATTTTCCATACGGCCGCATCACTCGGGCCTCAGAAGTAATAAGCCGGCGCTGCTGGTAAAGACATTTGCAAAGTAAATAAGGTCTCCCGCTCTGAACGCCACAAATCCGTGCCCACAAAGTGCGGTTGCCACAGCACCGCCTGTCTGCGTCGATATCGCCGGTGTCGCCATGGCAGCGCGGGCTGATGTTAATCTTTTGTGCGGGTGACAGCGGCTGCTGGTCAGAGTGGGAAACACCAGAGCACAGTTATGCAGAATCCATTAGAGATACATTATGTAGGACAAACAGAGCAGAGGGGAGTCCACAGCCTGCCTGGGTCCAGGGAATACTTATTTGGTTCTTGAATTTTACTTTTGCATAACTTCGACTTTGCTGATTCAAGTGACATGAAATTTAGCCATCATGTGTATTTCAATTGTTTTCTTTTCCCAAGATTTATTATGTATTATGGCCATGCTGAGGAAGAAAAAAAATTATAAGAATAAAGAAATAACATTTGCATAAACTCATACAAAAACAAAGCCATAACTTTACTCTCATAATATGACTATCTTGAAATTATTATTGCCTTATTCTTGAAATATGACTGTTCATATATTATGACATGTTTTGGTAATTTGACTTTATTCATGTACGAGTTTATTCTCATAATATGACTTTGAGCTATGTTCACTCTGTACCACTGATCAATTCTTATTTTTTTTAAAGAAATTAATTTTTACTAAAATTTTACAAAAAAATCCTTTGCAATTTTCAAGTGTGATCATCGCACACAAGGTGGAGATATTATTCGATGTTCTCTAAAATCTACAACATTGCAAATTTTTTACATTCTATATTTTATATTTAACAATTGTGTCTAAAGAATGAAAATACTTTGAAAGTAAATGTTGCTGCTTAATTTGGACATTTCTATACTCCTGCAGAATGCATTCACTCCACCGAGTCTTCATCCAAAATAATTCAACTTGGATAAAAAAACAAAACAAAGTGTGTTTATAATACATGTTGAGGACTGAAGTTAACAATAGGATTTATAAAAACAACTTTTGAAAAAATATACACATATAGAAGTTTTTTTTTTTGGTAAACAATTAACAGATTAAAAATTCTGGAAATTGAAGCGGTATAAGACGTAGCAAAATAGCGGATTTGTCCTTGACGCAACTTTCTGAGTTGAGATCTTCTGGCTCTTAGCTGAACCTCTGTCCGTTTCCTCTCTGAAAAGTGTGAATAAAGGTCACAAGTGCTGACAAATTTTTTGAAAAAGAAGAAATCTTTCATTATTTGGCATGTTTAAAAAAATAAAATAAAAAATAGGAACATAAAATGTTGGAACCCCAAAGGGATACCTGATGGCGGACTACCCACAGCCAGTCAGATCAGCTATCTTCGACAGACAGACAACAGTTACGCTACAGTGATGTCTTGGACTGGTACCTGAAGTCAGCTGGCATCCCGTCGTTATCATGGGAAAAGCTGCCAAAAGATCGGCCTGAGCTAAGGGAAACAACCGGAATCTCAGTTCTCAGAGAAAAGACTTAAAGAGGCAACGATTGCTACGCACAAAATACAGAAACAGCCCCTCCTACGCCAATAAATGTGATTTGCCAACCCGATTCGATCTGGATTTGTTAGCCACCAGAGAATGCGTAATGTCTGAGCTCTGATAGCAGGAGAATAAAACCCTCATCATCACAGATTGATGCTAAACAAACAAAAGCTTTAGGATCTTGGTCATGAATAAATAGGTGCGGGCAACAAAATGCAGCTGGATAAAAGTATTGCCTGAATGAACAACACTCCAAATATTCCCAACACCCTTCTGAATGTTGCATCCAAGCATTCTTTTGTTGATTGCAATAATTAAGCTGGAGAATGATGTTTGCTATTTCATTTGTTGACCAACTCCACTTAGATGACTGTCTCAAGTTACAACAACCAGAACATTTAACAAACATTTGTACACATGTCAATGGTTCTCAGACTGACTTCTGACTTATTCAGAGTCAAGTGGACGGCTTGAAACACGACCGTTCACTCTTTGCAGCCGTTTGAATAAACTAAATTTGCTGCTTTACATGCAAATCAAAGCCAAGCTATGACACATCAAAGTCTGCAATAACAAACTCTTACTCAAGCTCTTACTCAAACCTGTGGTGTAGTCGGCACCTCTGCTGAGAAACAGTCAGCAGATCAGATCGGTCTTTCAACACCTTCCGGTATCTGACGTGCTTCCAGTGTTGTTTCTGATCATCTCTTTAAGTTTTCTTTCATCTGACGGTTTAAAATCGCACAGAATTGTGTTAGAACAGGACAGTGATTAGTAACCTTTGTCCAAACTGAGTTTGGAAACCTTACATGAAACTATCTGAATGGCCTTCGCAAATCGCTGACATTAATCTAACCAAAATTAGTGGACAAACCAATTTAAATGAACTAGTAAATGCTACCAATTCTGCCAAGAACTGGTACAATCCAAACAAGATTACGCCAAATGTTTTTTGATGACTAAAGAAAAAAAGCTAATAGTTTAGGTGCAACTTGCTAAAACTTTTAAATATTAATAGGGATGTATGCCTATGTATTTGAGCATGTGTGTACGGTTTAAAAACTTGGAAAAATCCATAGTGAATTTAAATTTGTACATCCAGTCTCTGGTTTTAAATACTCATCACATCATTCATTGTGAAGACCTTCCATCCTGGAAAAAGAACAGTTCAAATGCTGGACTTAAAACACAAAACTTATGTTCAGACCATTACATCCTCAGACTGACAGGCACATTGGTAAAGACAGCTGCTGCCTGAAAAGATACATAACTTGTGAGTCCATGGAAAAGTAAACAGCTCAAACATTGTATAAAGATTGAGATAGAAAATTGAAAAATGTAATTATGTAACATTATTAACTGTTATCACTATTTTAGTAGCGCTTAGAGAATTAACTGCTTATCTATTTCATAGATAAGCAGAGATTCAGATTTACAAACCAGCACTGATAATGATAGACCATAAGACAGCAACCAGTAGACTTTCAGAAATCTGCTGTCAGAGAGAGAAAATGACCAGAATAACAGAAACCAGTTTGAGCAGAAAGACAACCACAGATATTAATGGACTGATATCAACCGTGAAGAACCACAAGGGTCAGTGTTGGGCCCAACAGTATTTATTCATCACATCAAGAACTTATGTATCATTGTATTTAAAAAAAAATGTATACATGTAAAGTGGACCCCATATTTTTGCATTTCAGATTTTTATGTAAAGCATAAATCAAGTTGTTTACAGGAAACTTACCTATTTACCGATTTTTTTTTTTTTAATTATTCAAAACAAATTGCAGCTGGGGATGATGAAACACATAACACCAATACTACTTGACACGTTACCAGCAAATCCACGAGTGCCATTAATTTCCCTTAGCACTGATTGATTAAACCCCCAAGAGTAAAAAAAGTATACTATTGACATTCTGTGGTAGTGGTAAGACGGCTTCCGCTGTGTGTATTAATGCATAGCAACACACTGTGTAGTTGTTTGAACTAGTAAAATAAGTAGCAATAATCGTTTTTAGGAGTCTCAAGTATTCAGATATTAGCTAACAATGGGCAACAATGAACTCCAACACCCGTGAATACTCAGGGTGAGGGAACGTAATGTTGATTACAAACTTTAATGGAAGTCAAACTGACAGTAAAAAATGCAGAAAAACACTGAAGACTTCACTGGTCAAGTATAGAGAAAATGAATTAAACTCAAAACACCAGTTTGCTTTAACCAAACTGGAAGGTACGTGCATTTGAGTGTTACCATAAGAAGTAGTTGTAAACCTCTTAGTGGAACTTAACAATGATCACCATGCGTGCTTTAAAGAAAAACCCAGCCGTAGACAGGAAGACAGACGCTTGCTTGGCTTCCTCAGTGACAAAACAGCCTTGAACCAAATCTATTCATCAGAAGAGTTGATACTATTGCAGGAGTCTCCTGTATGCCACCGAGTGAGGTCTGTTTCTGTTCTGCAGGAATATGAAAGACGCTCGTCTTTCTTTTCTCGGTTCGGTTCTCTGTCTGTCTCTTAGGGAAGGAGACAAGCCAAATCGTGGAGCACATCTGGGCTTGGAAGGGGCCAAAGCATGTGTGTTTATGTTAGACGGGTGGTGGTGGGTGCTAGAGAGAATCACCACAGTTTTCTTTCTCAGCAGCGTGCCCTGCGCCGGTTTACCTTGCAGCCGTGCCACATTCCCAAACCGGGGAAATAGGCTTTATTAATGCCTCTAAGAACACACAGGACTTTGCCAATGTGAAGGTGCATTGTCGACACCTTTTCCACAAATAAGACTGGGGCCTGAAACAGGTGAGTTAAAGACAAGGAAAGGAAAACATTCTCCTGGGGCCTCGGTGGAACAGGGGGCTGCTGGTTTTTGGCCCCTGTCAAAGGGGTCGGGGGTAGCGGGGCCATTTGAGCTGAGCCTCTGCGTTCCAGGTGTTGCTTTTTAATTGGCAATTCCGCGAGCAATAAAGCATTTCACTTACTTTTGCGTGTAAAGCGCTTTCATTCCATCTCCAAATGATGTAATTACCCCGCTGTCCCAGGCGAGCGGAGCTGCGGAGAGGCGTTAGCTGCTGCTCGCTTTCTCAGCAAGAAGCCTTGGCGAAGGCTTCCTCGGTGAGTGTTTTCATTTAGGAATCCAAACACCATAAAGTGAGGTAGTCGTTTGCACAGTAAACACACGGTTTAATTTCATTTCGAGGCTGCCCCCGCTCTGTGCCGGGCTAATATTAATGGAAGAAAAAAAAGAAAGAAAAAAGACATTATTTCCAGTCCAGGGTTCTGTTTGATGTATGAAGGGCAGAGGTAGACTTTTGCTCTTTGTTCCAGGACACAGATGGTGGATTTTGTTTGTCCAGCCCACAGGGCCGTGCAAAGGAAGTTGTACTGCTGGAACTTTTCCACATTTTCTCACAGATTCATTGTGTTTAATTGGGATCTGATGCTGGGTTCCTTTGTGTTCTGGAAAAGTGTGGAATTTGATTGGCGTATCTTCCAGATCTGGATGAAAAAAGAAGACAGAGTTGGAAAAATTTGTTGTGTTTAGACTTTATAAATTTTCCTCTTATGTTAATAATTTTCTGTCCTTGTATTTGTCCTTTTTCCTTCCTCCCTCTTTCTTGACCTTATTTCTTCAATTTCTTTCTTCTTTGTGTCCTCTTTCTTTCCTGTCTTCTTCCATCCTTCGTGTCCATCCTTCCCTTTCTCTTCCCTTTTAGCTTTTCTATCTTGTGGTCTCTCTTGGTCTTGGAAGACCTTCATAGCCCCACCTGATGTAGGTCGAAGTGATGGGAGCACAATGATGATGGAAAATCAAGAGAAGATTCTGGAAAATGTGGATTGGAATCCATATAATCATCACAATATTGATCAACATGTGTACATGTTTAACATGTCAACATGTGTTTCAGGGTTTAGACCAAACTTCAAATCTCTCTCTATACCGGAAAAAAAGTATGTATTTGGCAAAATTATGTTTTCAACAGTAATAGTCCAGTCTGAAAAGTAATATAACATCCTAAAATTGTGCTTTGGGTGGGCAACATTAAACTGGTTTAGTTCATATCTGCAGGACTGAACTTTCTGTGTTCCTACAGAAAACTTTAGGTCCATGTCAGCACCTATTTCCTGTGGAGTACCCCAAGGTTTAATTCTCAGCCCTCTCAGTTTTTTATGGCATCTTCTTCTGTTAAGGTCAATTTTGAGCAACCAGTGCATCTTTTTTCATTGTTATCCAGATGACTGTCAGATTTACCTCCCTATTACCTCTCCATTCAGCATCTCCTAAAGTGACTAGATGACATCAAAGCATTCATGGCCACAGATTTCTGAGCCTTAATTCTCCTCCACCCCTCTCCACTTCATCCACCCATATGTTTCACCACAGGCTCTAATCAAGAGACTTTGTTGCCGCTCCAAAACTATGGAACAAGTTGCCATTACGTATTAGACAGAGTTTTTCTTTTGCAGTTTTTTTCTTAAGAACACACTTGGTTTTTGACACACGATTTATTGTATCGTTTTTTTTTAATTTTACTTCAGTATTTGTACTTTTTTTTCTTCTTCTTTTTTGTTTTCTTATATATTTTATGATTGCCTTTACCTTTCTTTGATAGGCAACCTTAGTACTGCACAGGACTTTCGTTAAGCTATAATATTGATGAAATTGGATTTGAATAATGTTAGAGCCATATGTTTTCCAAAAGTTGCACTAATCCGTGTGAATCCAGCAGTGATTAAGAGGAGTTCATAGCAGGGGAAACAAAGTCTGTACCAAGGAGTCCTTCCAAGGGTCGACGTCTTTCAGAAATGCGACAAGGGCTCCAATTACAAATATGCTAATGAAGTCAGCTAAACCGTGTAGTGATGTTATCGTTGGAAATTTTATGTTAAAGAGGAGATTATTTTCTTTCTTCCCGACTGGTGTGGAATTTCCTTAGCGACGTGGTAAGGTCAGAACCTAAGCCAAGTCTGTCGACTAGGCATGTGGAGACGCGTAACACTAACCTGCAGTCGTTTGACTAAAACCCCCCTCGGGGGGCCTCTCTCAGCCCTGGAGAACAAGTTCAGCCTGTCAGCTCGTGGCACTAGGCACACTCTGAAACATGAACCGAGTTCGGTCAGAAGAACAGGTGAAAAAGTTCCGCCGGAGCCGTGTGAACCCGGCAGAGTTCGGTGTGGATGTGAAAACACAACGGAGGAAGAGGGAGTGAAAACATCTTCTCTCATAGGGTCTACCTGGCAATGATTTTTCTTTTTTTCTTTTTAGCATATCAGACCTCCCCAGTGCCTGCCAGTATTCCAGCAAGCGGCAACACTTGCCAAAAAACACAAAAACAAGCTGTTCGCTATCGCTGCCGTTCCCATGGGAACAGGCCCGCCGAGGGTGCGCCCCGCTCCGACACTCATCTGCACAAATGACATGCGAGCTTTTTTTTTTTTTTTTTCTACCGGCTTACTGCGTGAAACCAGGAGGGCAGGAAGAGAACGACACACGGCTCTTCCGTGGAGAATCGAAGCCTTCGCTATCAGTAAGCGATTAGCCGGACCCCGCTTGTAAGAGGTGCCGCGTGGGGGGGAAAAAAGGGATCAAGACACCTGAGATGTTGGGCCTGCGGTGCTCACTTCCTTTGCTAATAAAGACCACACATTCCTAGTGGCCAGGGAAGCAGGGGTAGTGTGAGGCTGGGGGGTGGTGGTGGTTGTTGTCAGGGGGTAAAGGAAGGAGAAAAGTACGAAACAAATACATGCTAAACCACTTCAGTGAGCCATTTTTATTATGCCGGAAAGTCAGTCTGACAGCGACGCCTTTCAAAGTAACACTTTGTTCTCGAATATTAGCCGTTTCCTTCCGCGGTTTGTGTCGTCTGGTTAGCCTTCGGTTGGAATTAGCACCTGTCCTCACACCTCTGCTGTTCTTCTCCAGGTGGCACAAACACCGTGTAATTATCCCACGGTGTACCTGCGTGGCTTCGCGGAGGCGAAAGCGAGCGCGTGCCTCAGAACAGGTGTCAGTAATTGCTAACAGTTTTGCACTTGCGTGTGTTCAACGAGAGCACGGCAGAAAAGTTCAATGTCAGTGACGATGATGTGCGACAAGGAGAAAGAGGAAAAAAATATTACAGTTACGGATTTGAGGTGAGATAAATATTTTAATTTTTAAATTATCTTCAGAACTTTTAACCCACCCTAGAATTCAAACCTAGAAAAACAGAGACGCTTGCTAAGTTTTTGTATGTTCTGAGGAATCGATGGGGGGTGGAGGGGACAAAAAAAATCTAGAGCCAGTTTTAATGGAAACTTATTTTAAATAAGAGAATGCAATTTATTTTGTTGCACAGTTAGAAATCTCTGTGCAGCTGGTAAAAATGTGCGTTAGCTTTGTAGGGTCGCCATCTTAAATTAAGCACAGTCGGATGTAAAAACCCAGCAATAATTCCTCCTAAATCTCAGCACTTTAACTAATCTCCCTTTGAGACTTTGGCCAGCTTTTTCCTCAGTAAATGCACTCTCCCTTGCTAAGGCTTTGTGGACTGACTTGTTTTAATCAAAACTGCTTTTTCTGAAAATTAATTTGAAACAGGTATTTTGTTTTTAATTTTTTTCCCCTTTTTTTTCTTTTGGCAGAGCTGTATGTAAGAATACAAATGCACGACCACTTTGTTCGAAATGTCTTATAACTAAGAAGGTTAAGTTATTTAATCAAATATTCACTCTGGACATCACATTCCCTAAACAAGCACGAGACGAGAAGAGGGAAAACATCTCAGCTTTTCTGGTAACAACATGGGGGGATGTAAAAAATCCAACCTTTAGTTTGAAAACTTTTATTCAATAGCTTCAAGATCCTATTTTGAGGTTGTTTTTAAACTTAAAAATCTTGACAAATCCAATAAAAATAGTTTATTAAAAGATTTTTTTGAGATCATTTTTTATCTATTCCATTTCCCTGGGGCATAAATATGTGACAGAGTTTTAATTCTCCAAGCCGTTTGTTAAAATGAGCAAGAGAAGAAAAGGAAGACGTAAACTTGATGTTTTTTGATGTCCATAAGTCAGGAAATGAATCATCGCTGCAAATGTGTACAGTCACAGCAAAAACTGAAAAGGTTAAACAGAAACTTTTAAAAACCGAGTCTGAATGAGGAGACGGGCTCATTCAGAGAATAAGTTTAAGGTTTTCTGATTTAAGTCATTTTGGAAAATATGCTCTATTTAATTTTTTTTTTTTTTAAACAGAACAATAAAATTGGTTTCAAAATTAAACCTAAAAATTTTAGATCATCATAAGATGACATAATTTGCAATACATGGACAAATAAAACTGAAAAAAATAAGCTAAATAAAATTGAAAGAAAGCTAAGTGAATAGCAGCTTTTTGCCATTCAAAAAACATGAAGAAGCAAAAATGCAGTAATCTTTTAGTTTACCGTACATCAGAAGGGGCTGAGTGATCATCCTTGAGGAACACTTCTGAGAAAAAAAATTAGCAAAACAAACAGCAAAAAGCTAGCATTGAACAACTGAATCTCTCGAAGACTATTGAATTTTCTATAACAAAGAGAATGCCTCCTACCAGTTTTCTAAAATGTTCAACTCAGAAAAGAGGTGAATCTCAGTCTTCAGTATTTAAAATGGAAGTAGACCTGTTTGATTTGGTAAAAGGTGGTCTAATTTGAATTTATTTTCAAGCCAATCGGTTGTTTGTAGACCCTTGTACAACTGCAGTACAATCAACAATATGGTTTGTGTTCTGCTTCATAGCATTAGAGTTTTTGCAGTTCATTGATGAACACCTGTTCTACACCTCAAAATAACTGCTGCTTCTTATTACCGTTAATGCGAAGCAAAGCGGTGCATTAACATGTCTTTTCCTTTTAATAAGCATTTTAGCTATTTTTTCTATCAAGTTAAGCAAGGATATGCACTAACATTAGCTCTTACCCTTAAAATAAGCATTTTAGCTATTTCTGTCTCTCAAGTCAGCGCACGGCTTTGCCAAGCAAGGTGGTGCATTAACATTTGTCTTTTCTTTATAATAAGCATTTTAGCAATTTTTTTCTCTCGGGTAGCAAGACTACGCCCTAAAATAAGCATTTCCTAAAATGAGTATTTCAGCTGTCTTTCTCTTAAGTTAGTGCACTTGCTTCGCGAGGTGGTGCACTAACTTTACCTCTTTCTGAAATAAGCATTTTAGCTATTTTTTTTCTCTCAGGTTAAGGCAGTGCACCCACTAGTGCATTATGTCCATGTTGGTCAATATTCTTGTGATTCTCCACACGCTATTAATATTATTTTAGCTAAGCTTAGCATCGATGCTTATTTTTAGCATCAGAACGCTGGGTTCCAACCAACGGACACTCTTTGGCAGGCCCCGTTTAAATTTCTTCAGAAATGTTCTAGTTTTACCTTCTATCTACTCTTTTAATCTTATTAACTCACTAACACTTCCTCCAGCTGAGTCGGGGTTAGGCTATTAGCTTAATTACCATTAAATGTATCTTTTTGTATCAATACTCTGACCAAATTAAACTATTATTCCCTTTGTGCTTGGGTTGACAAATTTGTTTAATCCAGTTGTAGATTTCAAATTGCTGACCTAAGTCTGTGAAAGCAGTAGCTCAACAAAAGGATGTGGGGAAAAAAGAAGTCTCTCCCTGAGGAAAACACTCCGGTCTCTAAGTGAGCAGTAAATCTGGCACTTAGGAGTGGTAGTGCGTGTTGGTGTGTGAATTTGAGCGTGTAAATAGCGTCGCCTAGTCCATAGCCTCCAGAGCTGTCAAATGTTGCCTTGCTCCACAACATCCGTAACCCGTGACCCTTGTAACTCCTGTTATGTTCTCGGCTCTCCAGGCCCCTCAGATTTCCCTCCATTGGTCCCAGATGACAGATACCCCTGTCGTCCTAGTTCCTCCAAGCTGCCCTGGTAGCCTTTGACCTCGCCCGGCACCTCTGCCTCTGCGAACGCTGCCCTCGCATTCCAGCCGAAGGAGCTGAAACCTGAGCCCGCGGTGAGCTCATCACCCGGGCCGCGGAACCAAGAGTTAAGCGATACCAAAAAAAAAAAAACTAGAGAAAAACCTGAGAGAGAAGAAGGGGGTGAGGCAGCCGTCGGGAGTGGGATAGGTCTGGAACTGGTTCTGTGCGCCTGCCTGCCTGCCTGCCTGCCTGCCTGCCTGCCGTGTCCTCCTCGAAGGAGGTCGAGTTTCACCGGGGAAAGCGAGGAGCACAGAGGAAGAAGTGTCTGTGAATCCTCCCTGCTTTTTTTTGTTATTTTTTTTTTGTCCGTCTTGTTTCTTCTCCTTTGTGGCCTGACCGACCGAGCGGCTTCCTCTGAACTCACGGCGGCAGGAACCCACTGCACTCCGTCTGGGCTTTCAAGTTAGCGAGACCGGCCGCTCTCTTCCTCGTGCCTGGGATGTGAGCATTAAACGCTGTGGGGTCGCACTCTCCGTTCTCTCAGCGCCTCTGTTCTTCCTCTGACCCTGCCATGACCACCAAGTGACTGGAGATGGTGAGTGGCCCTCTTGAAATTTTCAACATGTGAGTGTGTAGAAGGGTTTGTGTGTGGATGGCTTTGGGGGCTGTGCAGCCTTTTTTTTATTTCCTTTTTGGTAAAATACATGTTGGAAAAAAAAAGAAGAAAAAAGACACTCTGTTCCAGAAACTTAATTCGGAAATCATTGTGATTCATGTCTCATATTGTGATGAGTGCCATTAAGATAAGTAATCACTGAAAACATAATTACACCAATCAGTGTCTCACTCACACTGAGCTTGGAGGATGACTTCGTGTACGTCGACGGGGCGGGAGAAAGAGGCTTTTTAGCCAAGAGCATCCTCAGCTGAAAGATGAACTTTTAAAACTTTTAAGAGTGCCATTAGACAAAACCTTTGGTGCATGCATTATTCATAAGCGCCGTGTTCCCTTCTAGCTCGATGCCTGTTGTTCCTCCATGACCTCGCGCTTATCTCGTCAACCTGCGAGGTGACGTGAAGCATCCCAGGAAGAGTTTTAAAGAGGTTTGATGATTTTAATGAGCGACCTACAGGTGATGGTAAATAAAAGGTTGGCTACACATTCTTTTTTTCTCTCTCGCTCTTTTATTTTTTATTTTTTTTGAACCGAGCGTGATAAAAGAGCACTTGCATGCTTTCTCAGGGGGTCGTTTTAAAAATTCAAATCAGTTTAAAGGCCAGTCTGGAGTCTTCCATTGTCTTTTTTTTTTCTCCGTTGAAAGCCATTAAAAATAACTTTGGAGCCTTTTAACTTTTACCTTTTTATTAGTCTGAGGGTGAAACGCAAACATTTATCTCTAATCTCTGCCTTGTTGCAGAGGTGTCATTATTTAGAAAAAAAAAAAGGTGTGAAGTCTTCCTCTGCCTCACGCAAGTAAACACACCAAGAAAATAATGACATCCGCTATGATCAAAAGCTTCGTCGGCAGTAAAAAGAGCTGCCCCCGAATGCACTCAATTTACAAAGCTGCTTTATTTACGGCTTTCACTTAATACACCTTCGGCGCGCTGAACACCAGACCCCGACTGCCAATGCATGTGATTAATGACAGAGCGTTGTATCTTATAGAGAATAACAATCATACCTCCCCGGTGTCAACATATTTTACTGAAGTTTATTTTACTGAAGATCCACACTTGCTGTACAGAAAACTCTTTTATTTATTTATTTTTTTTAAAGAAGAAATTCCAACTACAGAGTGATTCAATGGCAGCTTTTACCGTATCCACTGAATGGCAGAATGAGTCAAGGGGTCAGATCTATAATGTGCCAAAAAGGAAATAAAGCACTTCATAACACTGATTCCCCTGGAGATCAGATGAGCTCACCTTCCCTGAGTCACTTGTCTTGTTCTGTTTTTTTTAAAGAAATCAAATACGTTTGTTTTTTTCAGGCCTTGAAATTTATATTTTCTGTCTTCTAACATGTCAACATATGTCAAGTTTTCTGTTCAGTATTTCTGAAACTCCAGCCGTCGTGTACCGTATTTCAACTATTAAAAGTAATGTTTCTTTTTTTTTAACAGCTCTATCAAATCACTGCCGAAACCACTTAACTAAACGTAGATATAAAAACTATAATTCATTCACATATCAGACATATTTAAATTTAAGTAATCTTTACAGATTTCACACTAAAGTAAAAATAACACAGAGTGGACTCTGTGGCTATAATCCATGACAGAATGTGTGGAAGGAATTAAAGATTAGGGCGATGGCAAAGAGGGTTTCCAACCTCAAGAAGTTGAGGTAGATTTTTAAAATACCAGTCGGCAGTCACAAGTAGGGTTTGATGTCTGTAATACCAGTCAAGTATGTCCACTGATTATTAGAAAGGACATGCATCATTTTTGTCATACTGCGTTAAATAACAAATAAAAACAAATCTATGCATTTAATTTAAACTTTTTACTTTGGTTTCTATTTAAAAATGTCTTGTTTTAGAAGCAAATTTTGAAATTAAGGCTTAGTTGTAGCTTTTTATTTTATTTTACAAAAAAGTCATAATGTGCCCTTTTGAACAAGTCTAACTACTTTAACCTCCCTTTGTAGCCTAAAAGCTACTTAAAAAAACCCATAGGATTACTTGCTGAATTTGTATGCTATCTTTAGCATCACTAAACTAGATTACACCAATTTCAAATGGCTTATTCCAATTTAATAAGAAATAATCTTTGAAACACTGGCTTTTAAAAACTCAGGAAATAATTTTTAAAAGTCATTTACAATGATTAACATGTATCTGCTAACCTTACTGTACCTAGTCATTTTTAGCTAATTAAATATTTTCTGCCTAATCACATTATTTTGCTTATTCTATTAAGCTTGGTTACTTGTTTTTGTTGGCACTGTGTTCCATCTAATTTAACATTTTTGTACTGAATTGTTTTTAATCAAATTTTGCTAAATTAAACTAGCGTACAGTGCAATTTACATTTTTTTTATTATTATTATTATTATTATTATTATTATTATTATTATTATTATTCTACTACAACCTGCCTGCAGTTATTAGCTTTAAAACTAAAATAAACGTCACACAGTACTTCTCTTTTGTGGAGAAGTCTCCTGAAGTGACATCTTTCCTAATCTGTGAATTCCATGCATTGTCATTCATGTGTCAACTGGAAGACAAAGCATGTTACTAATGTGTCAGGGAAGGTGACAGCTCAACAGGCACCTTTTTGAGGCATTTGGGTTTAAGTGCCAAAAGTGAGCTCTGTCACTTGTAATTGCTTTAGGGGACAGGCAGGTAGTCTGAAACAGTTTTATATATTGCTGCAGGATTGAACACATTCGACAGCTGGAATGTGTTTTTGCAAGAAGCAGGAGGGGGGAGGAAAAAAGAAGGGGGAAAAAAAACGGTTTATGCCTCTGTTTCAATACTGTCCATTCTTACAGTTTTAGGCTAAGAAGTAAAATTATCCAACATTATTTTGACACAGCGATGACCTACTTAGTCTGGAGAGTTTTGTCAAAAAAAAAAAAAATGGAAATGTTCAAAATAAAAAGCACACTTGGATGACATTTCTTGACTTTTTTTTCCCTTTTAACAATCCTCTTGAATTTCTCTCATGTGGAAACATTTGCTTGCTCAAGCCCAATCCTGTTGTACAGTGGAGTCAAGTAAAGGCAGCAGCCTACTATGGGCATGAATCAGGCGTTGTCTGAAGCTGGACATAGCCTGAGGGTAATCCTGCAACGGAGCGGGGAAAGAAGGAGAGAGAGACGAAGAGAGGGGGCTAAGACGAGAAGTAATGAGAGAGATCTTAGAGTAGGGAAAGAGAAAACGCACAAAGACTATAGCATGTTTCACCAGCCAATAGGGAGATCCAACACAAGGAGAAGCTTGTTCTTGCTCCGCTTCACTGTTCTTTGGGCATGTAGCAGAGGGGTACGAAAATGGAGTTGAATACCATAGGATAATGTGATTAAAGGCAAATCAGAGAATGAAGGTTAATTGGAGTTAAGTGTCTGTTAAAAAAAAACGCTCTGTCTATATACATCTGCAAGTTAGCCTCCATCCCGCCAAGTGGGCTCGAATTCCCTCCTCCTCCTGTAAAATAAACAGAAACTAAATAGTTCACAAAGAATGTTGCAAATGTATATTTTTTGAAGATAATACCTGGGTACTTATAACACGGTCATTAGATTAGAGTCCATTGCTGAGACATTAGAATAACGCAAAGACCAAGGCCAAAAAAAAGGCCTTAACGGTTAATTCACTTCAGCATCTGGAGGTCGAACCACGGCGTTGACGTCAACTGTAACAACCTCAACCAACAGACGTTTTCATCAAACGCTCATAATCTCTTGCTTAGCGACCACAGCAACCTGTTTATTTGCGATCTGTCATTCAGAGTTACAGACAGCTGAAGAAGAAGAAGAGGAAAGAAAAACACTTAAGAATTTAGCCTTGGTCTCTACAAGATGACCAGAGCTAAACAAGCGGGGGAAAATACTCCACCACTTCCGACATACCTCAGTGTGCAGCCGAGTCGTCCACAATGACCTTCGTTGTGCAGCATTATTTATGTAAGCATCAGTGGTGAAATGCAATCTTTCTTAAATGAAGCCCTGCCAACCTAAACGAGAAAATCAGCCTGACTGCAACAACAACAATGCTACAGAAAATGTTGAATCTAAACTCTTTTGACATAAAGACATTTTTGAACATTAAACGCATAATGAGAGAGATTTGAGCTCAACCTCCAGGCCTTCCTGAATGAAAGCAAGGAACTGCTTCAATAAAAAAAAAACATCAGATATTTCTGACTTTACTTGAAGTAGTTTAAAACAAAAAACATGGTTTATTAGAATTGAATTGTTTTTTATTTTACTTGCCCAACACTGACATTTAAAAGAAGAAAAATTATTTTCAGAAGTTTAACTTGCTTGGTTTTATGTAGCAAAGTAGCAGCTAACAAATGAAGATCTGATGGCGTAAATTCACTCGGATAATGAAATGCAATTTAAGTTTTATGTGACGGCTAACCTGGCTGTGCCTGCTTAATATTCAAGGTCTAATCATGCTTAGATAAACAAAGATTTTCTTTAGCTTAAAGGCCTCTCACAAAAACTACATTAAGGCCCTTGTCACATTTTCATGTACGCATTTTTAAAGAAACATGACTTCAAATAATGTTGCAGAACTAGCTTTTTATACATCTGATATTGTAGCATATGTTATTTTATTAATAATTAAAACGGATTTTTCTGTACTAATAAATTCTCTCACCTCAATATGCTGAAATTCTCGATGTAGCTCCAACGGCGTGGCGGCGGGACCAATTTTCTAATACGTTTGTGATGAATAGAGGGTTTGATCCTTAACATTCATCCCCAGATGGTCATACAGTCTGTAACAGGGGATCTGGAGGAATGTAAATGATGTAAAATGTACACATGTTATAAATGTTTCACAAAATGTGAGCATCTCAGACCTACATAAAATGCCTATTTACATAATATCAATTAGGAAAACAGTGTGACTGCACTGTAAACATTGCTTCTGGTAATCTGGAAATTAAGTTCTCTTTATTCCCGGTTGAGGTGGATCAGCCTGATTTTGGAACAGTTTGTAGGGTGGCAGGCTGCTTGATTTTGGGTTATACCCCATTTTCTTATAATTCTTATTTTGCTGATTACAAATCTTCCAGGGCTGAAGAACAAAATCTCCTGCATGAAAAATAATTTTTGACTTTGAACTTGTTTCAAGCTTACCTATTTAAGGTTTTTTGATCAGGTTACAAACAGCCTTACTTGGTCTTAGGCGTGGTCTGCACGTAGATGGATATCTGGGAAAACAAAAGCATTTTTATGGATTTTGGCCACACTAAGAACAATTATTTACAAAAACTCTGAACAAAGTGGAGATGTAAGAAAACTCTATCTGTGTTTGTGTGTGTAAGTAGGAAAACAGAGTTTGGGCAACAAATAATGTGCCAATGCATCTAGATACTTGCTTTGACATGATTCCTAATTGGCATCGTCTTGTGTTTTAATAACTTTATATTCTAATACTCTATTTAAAAGTAGTTCAACCTTTATAGTGTCCAATCAAATTAAACGCCTGGCACCATGTTTAATTGCTGACATTTTGGAAAATGGTAACATGACGAGGACATATATACAGACTACATTCAGGACTGCTTTGAAAAAGTTGTGGTTTTTTGATTTATCCCAAGAGAGAGCTGGTGAATATGACTGATTCTGACTAGACGAAACAATGGGCTGATACTTATTTTGGTACAAGACCAACTTAGTGGACCAATACTAATGGTGGAAGAATGTCGTCCAACCACAGGAGTCCTGTCGATCACTAGCGTGGGAAATGCATGTACAAATAGTTTAAGCATTAGATCGTTTTCACTAATTTGTTCAAAGCATACAAATGCTGTACTGAAGTATCCAACATGCTGTCGTCCAACGTACCATTAATCTAAATCCCACAAGTGGGCCTTTTTAAGACAAGGATTTATAGAATATGAGGTTAACATTTAGTGTTGATCTGATATGAAAGGTAATAATACCATCGTGCCATTTTCCTTTCATTTTTTTTTTCTTTTTTTTTGCGAGCACAGTGCTGGCAATGACTGAGAAGGCTGACACACATGTTTTACAGCCCGTAAGCAGAACCATTACTGTTTGCTTTGGAGCCATCGTAAATTGGCCAAAAATGCATCGGTGACGCCGAGCCAGAAGGCCTGCCAACATGGAGCCTCTCTCTGTGATTTTCTGCTCCAGCCACACCGAACCTCGAACTGCCTCTGACACGTTCTCGACCTCGTCTGCCCTCAACTTTCCTCTCTATCTTCCGTTTTTATGTTCGCACTTGATAAAAACTCACCTCGCCTTCAGGAACATGTCTTCAACACTTGGGATCTTCCGGAGCGAGAAACCTTTTGTTGTTGCTTTTGCGAGTACCGTTTCAGGTGGTTTATGTAGAAGCAGAGAATTCATAGTGACAGATGAAAAAATTTTTTTTCCTCCCCCCAAAAATGCAGCAGCTGATAAGATGAGAAATGGAGATGAGTCCCACTTCACAACACAGATACGGTGGAGATGCGGGCAGGTATCTGCAGCACACAGATGTTTCTGTGTTTATGCTCCAAACAAACTGTTAAATGACACAATTTAGCCGTTTCAATTTTCTCCTACCTTCTGCTACATTTAAGGGATTTTCTCCTTGCTACAATTTCATTTGCAAGATATGCTTGTACTTGGTTCTTTTTCACATCAGTGTAAACTGTGATCCCTTAAAAGAAGCTTTTATCCTAAAAAAAAAAAAGGCTGTGAAGCTGCACACCTGGAAGCTTTCAAATAAACGATTGAATTCAATCAGACAAGAAAGGAAATTTTGGGGAGATTTTATATTAAATTCATCCCCAAAAGGACAGGTGCTGATGTGTTTTTTTTCTTTATGGCCAACAATGGCCAGTAATGTCAGGATCCAATTATTGTATAGCCAGAAGTGAAGTGCAATCCTGGAATCGGAGGCATATAGACAGAGCTAATAGGTTTTAAATCTGAGGCTTAATTTAAAAATTGCTGCTCTTCTATTCAATCCGACTGAGCTGCAGCTACGTTTCCAAGAAAATGCAGAACATTTGAGCCTCCTGAGCTGCAACACTGGCTAGGACATTCCCCAAATGAACGGTTTGCTGCCATGTAATTGCACCAAAAAGGGGTTCTAAATTTGAAGACCATTTAACATCCTACAGTACGTCCTGTTTACAGTGATCTGCTTTACGGTTTTGGTTGCATAAAATCTAAATTAAATGCATTGAAGTTTGATGCTGTAACATTACTCGCGTCAGGAGATTAAAGGTGTATTATGATACTTTAGAAATGCTCTGTGTTGGTTTCTATTTTGAAGTAAATTAATCCTTTTTCTGCCCTCGAGGCAAAAGATGGTTTGGATCAAATTTCAATGCCCCTAATAGTTTTACGCTGTTCAAGTCGCCACTTGATGAGATTTTAGGCAGCTCATGAAAAAGTACCTTTGTTTTCGTCCCCCTTTCTAGACTGCCCTGTTACTCTTTCCATTTCCAGCATGACATCACCGCCTGGTTTCTTATTGCAATACCAAGAGTTGTGACTCAAGGATGCGGGTGGGAACAATAGCCTGGTTGACACAAGACGGTATCGCTCCCAACCCAAACAACATTCTGACACCATATACGTAACTCCTTGCCTCTCCTGCTAGGGGTTACCGTAATTCTTTTCTTTCTAAGCTTTTTCACATGTCCAAAAAGAGAGTGCATTTGTATTTCTTTTTGTACCAACTGGTTTATCTTGAAGATGCCTATCCAGGACGAGGTGCTGCTCTCTCTCACTGTTTTGAGAGCGGTACTATCAGAATACCTTCATATCTCTGTGGATATATGTCTTGTCTGTATACACGCGTTAGTGTGGCCTCACTACCTGTGTACATTCTTTGCCCGTTTGTTTATTTTATGCCTCAGTGTGGTAAGGACAGTCTGCATTCTGGCACAAAACACAATTATTCTCCTGTTTTGCATGTCGCTTACTGGGTTAACTCGCTCTGTCGGCGGCCTGCTGAGTGACGGATTCCCTTCTATCACTGAATCTTAACCTTTTTTTGCCAGAAGATAGCTGGTCCAGTTAAACAGCAGACTTGATTCTAACCCTAAAAACACAAAATCTTACCAATTGATTTTGATCTAGCTTCTAGTGCAAATACCTTGGTACACTTGAATTAAGACTAATGTAAATGTAATTTTTTATCAAGATATAGAGGCTTGTTTGAAGAAAATAATTCCTTAATATTGATGAAAACGGTGTAGTTCGATTTTAAGATTATTTCACTTGTAACAAGACATTTATCTGACAATGGATCTAGTACTTTTTCATCAATATTAAGGAATTATTTACTTGAAATGGAGAGAAAGAATGTCTCCCAAGTGGCTGACAGGTCTCACTTTGCTTAAAAAAGTGACAACTCAACTGAACACAGCCTCTGGCGTCCGTCCAGCTCAGCCACATTCCACTTTCACATGACCTTCTCAGCAGACCTGGCCCAGAGCGAGGCGAGAGCCGCCCAGTCCGTCCCTGACCACACTTCAGCTCGAGTGGCCTACATAATTCCAGGCCTCCTTGTCTCCTTTTCTCCTCTTCAGCATTTACTAAGTTGACTCAATTCCAGGCGGCTCAATTGGCTTGTAAATTTCAATCTGCGTATTTACAGTTTTGTTTTACAAGGACAGACAGACATCCTCTCAAATTGTGGGGCCTTTTAAAACTCTGCATCGTCTCGGATATTTTACACCCTGTCCTCAGCAGGTGAGAATAAATGTTCAGCCTTGAAAGATTTGCTTTTTAACATGTAAAAAATAAATTAAAAAAATTAGGTTACCACTCAATCGAAAGTATCTTGGCATATCTGAAAAATAAATTCACATGTGTCAGGCATGAAGAATTGAGGCAAGTTTTGTGAAACACATCAGGATGGGCTATGCTACTTTTGCTGTGACGTTAGCATACGTTACGTTTTTTCTATAATTACTTCTGGTCTGACTTTTGGAATGAAGATTCATCACGCTATAGTCGGTGTCCCTGAGAGATTGGAGAGTTATCTGATTAACTGGTGTAATAAAGTGATCAAGTATCACTCGCATACATTAGCCAGGGATACAGGATATGTGTAATCTCTAATTTTTAAGAAAATGTTTTGTGACTCTCAAAAAAATCTGAAGCAGTCTGGATAAACTGGTGATCAAAATGTGTAGTTTAATAGTGATTTATCAGATGTGTCTAAAAACAATGCTAGCTTGATCTATATCAGGGGTGCCCAAAGTCGGTCCTCGAGGGCCGGCATCCTGCATGTTTTAGTTTTCTCCCTGGTGGTAGTTACAACCTTCTCAGCATGTCAATGTTCTTCTTAGGCCATCTAACGAACCATCATTTGATCCAGGTGCATTAAACCAGGGAAAGAACTAAAACATGCAGGATGCCGACCCTCGAGGACCGACTTTGGGCACCACTGATCTATATCCTAAACCACTTTATCTTCTTCTTCCACTGAGAAGACAGATGTGGCTCAAGTAAGATAAGTACTTTATCCAAAAACATAGTTGGAGAAAATGGTAACACTTTATTGTGTGGGGTGAATAAGACTGTCATGACACTTTCATAAACATGACATAACACCTGTCATGAACATGAATAAGTCTTCATGAATATTTATGACTGTTGTCAAAAAGCGTCATTCGGTAAATTACGACACTTTTAATACAAAGTTGGCATTATTCAAAATGTCTTTATGACAACTTGACATTAACCTAGAAATCATTACTGATATAAATTTAAGTATTACTGATTGCACTTTAAAAATTGGGTAACTTTGTTATTAAAGGTAAAGTTTAAAAAGTAATAATTTCTTGGTTAATGTCAAGTTGTCATAACAGACATTTTGAATGTCAACTTTGTGTTAAGTGTCATAATTCACCGAATGACGCTTTATGACAGCAGTCATAAATATTCATGAAGGCTTATTCATGTTCATGACAGGTGTTATGTCATGTTTATAAAAGTGTCATGTCAGTCTTATTCAACCCCCTTCAAATAAGGTGTTACTATAATATATGCAATTATCTGACAAGAACTTAAGTACTGAATAATGTCTAACACAAATTTGTTTATTAACAATTTTAATCCTTAAATTAATATATTCTGGACCATGAGACCAAAATACATAACTGTATGAATAATCTGATATACTACTGCACAGCCATTAGCATAGCGGAAATACTGTCATTAGCCAGTTTTGTTAGCGACAAGTTAAATTTCAACTCCTTTGTCTTCCTACAGATTATAGATGATACAAACACTGACCTACTGGAGAGTTATCAGTTTAACTGGCGTAATCAGATACGCCAGTTAATACGCCATGTTCTCTTACTGGCAAAAGAGAACATGTCAACTAACTTTGCTGGTACTCTTTTCCATCTAACTGAATAATTTGTTTTAGCTAGTTTTTGTTTTTTGATTTTGGTTTACTCTGTACAAGTTTGTTGAAAACCATAATTATTTTCTTGAAAACTTTTGACGTAAGCTAGCTCTTTTCATTAAACCCCAAAGTGCTTCTGAAACCAAACTAATTTCATGTGGCGTTCATCATGCAAAAAATCTGAAGACTTGTAAAAGAAAATGCCAGGGAATAAATTACGTGCTCTGTTCTGAACACAAATGTCGAACATTGTAAAAATTCCTTTCCGTATGATGAAATCCGGGGTTTTGCCACCCCCCGCAGAGTGTCGACTGCACCAGCTGTCCTTCACACACTGAAAAAGTTTCCGGTTTATTTTTTATTGATTCCATGGAAAACAAATGCGGTCGGTCGAGTTTATAGAGCAGGAAATGGAATTGGCTTTTGCAAATGATGTTGTGGGTGTTTGTATTTACAAAGTCAGGGAGACAAAGCCACGGCGCACTTTAATACGCCCAATAACGCCAGAGAGAGAGACGGCACATCTGTTTGAGAATCCAACATAAAAGCAGGTGGTGTGTCATCACAGGGCTATGCATATATTTCCCTTGTTCTTCTCATCCATCAAGGAACAGGCATAAGATAAAGAGCTATAGAAAATACAGTCATAGTCAAGACTAGAAAGCAATGATGCACAGAAACAAAACCAAGGAGACGGATGAGCAAGTTACAACTACAGCATACCTAGCTAATCAGTCGCCTTCTCAAGGTTCTGTCCTTGTTTTTGGTCTTGCGCGGGTGGGGATAATTCTGTTCTGTGGGGGCATCTGGAGGAGATTAGGGTCCAATCTGACACTGCAACCCAGCTGAAACATAACTCGGGGATGAATGGAGGGCTTTTAGACCGGTGTCTGTCTTCCCACACGCTGTTCTGCTATTCTTTATTTATCTGTCACCCAATAAAACACTACGCGTTATCTGATACTCACAGACTTAACGAGAAAACAAGGTTCTGCCAATCTTATTGTCCGCCTGCTTTTAGACGTGCCTTTGTTGATGCTCTCGACACATGCTGTTTATTTTTTTATCTTGCATGAGAAAAAAAAACAACATAATTGCCTTAGAATAAAACAAGACGTTACAGACGAGGTTGAGAATTTGAAATCAGCTGTCTGCGCAGACTACAGCATCATTGTGAGAGAATTTGCGAGCTCAGCAAACGTCGGCTTTTTTTTTTCTCTTGTGGAGGGAATCAGAGCGGAGCAAGATGGAGAGCAAAGCAGATGGCCGTGAGGGAACGTAACAGAATAACGGCGGTTTAAACCCAGCCAGGGACCAAATTACCTGCTTAAGGAGGCCACGTTGCGTGGGCCTTGTTTAGCTATGGTTTATGTTGGGTGCAGGTTGGGCTCTTATTAGATTATGACTGCGTTTCCACTCGCGAGCCAGACAACAGCCTTTATCCAGTTACGCTGGGGCCCCCCCTTAGCGATCTGGGGGGAATCGGATTGACTTCTCTTTTCGGGGTCAAAGATGGAGTCGTGTGTGTGCGTGTATGTCACCAATGACACCTGCAGTCAGAGCAAACATAGCCGCCCATCAGCTGAGCAGTACTGCAGAGGGAGGAGCTATATATCTACAGTATGTAGTGGTGGGACTTAGTTCGGATTTCTCATTGAGCTGATTGGAGTGTCTGTAATTAGACTCGTTCAGCGTTCAAGTGTTTCAGGAACCTCTGATCATTAAAGTAACTTCTTTGAAAAACGACTCATTTAGAAATTCGGACTGTGGACATGGACGTGATCAGCAATTTTCCTACCAACTTATTCTGCCACCGAGGTTTTGGATCTCTACAGCACCTCCAGAGTTACAGTGGAGCCTTGATTCAGTGGACTTAGTGAATTTACAAGACCTGGATTTAACTGTCCTAGTTGAGACGTTTCCTACATTTCTAACTAGGAAAGAAGAATTTTATTTTATTTATTGGTAAAATGGTAAGAGGGTTGTGGGCTGCACAGTGGCGCAGTTGGTAGAGCTGTTGCCTTGCAGCAAGAAGGTTCTGGGTTCAATTCCCGGCCCCGGTCTTTCTGCATGGAGTTTGCATGTTCTCGCTGTGCATGCGTGGGTTTTCTCCGGGTACTCCAGTTTCCTCCCACAGTCCAAAAACATGATTGTCAGGTTAATTGGTCTCTGCAAATTGCCCCTATGTGTGAGTGTGTGTGTGTGCATGGTTGTGTGTCCTGTGTGTCTCTGTGTTGCCCTGCGACAGACTGGCGACCTGTTCAGGGTGACCCCGCCTCTCGCCCGGTACGCTAGCTGGAGATAGGCACCAGTAACCCTTCCGACCCCACTGAGGGACAAGGGTGTAGGAAAATGGATGGATGGATGGTAAGAGGGTTGCATTGTTAATTCATAAAATTCCCAATAAAACCCATCGAAGTTTGTGGTTTTAACGTGAGAAACTGTGAAATACTTCAAGCGATTAGAGAACCTTCACAAGGCAATGCATAAGTGTTTGTCTATTTCCGAGTGTGTGTGTGTGTGTTCCTACATATTTCAATCATCATAAGAACCTCCTGTGGCTGTTTAACGCAGCAATCGCATTTCCATATCTGTTTGGTTGCCTGCACAATTACCCGACTAGATGCTGCTGCTGTCAATCGAATTCTCATCTTTCACGAAGAGAAAAATAGTATAAGGGAGTGTAGGTTATGGCTTGACACGTGTATGTAGACGCAGTTCCGCTGCCAAGAGTGCTCAACCTGACTAACGTTTTCATGACCCAGAGAAAGCCTTGGCATCGCAAAAGAGCGAGGGTGAGGGGGGACTCTGGGAATTGTTTCAGCTCATCTCCCTGTAGTCAAAGCGAGGGGCCGCCCGGGTGCTTCTCCCCCTTTGAGAGCGTGCCACTGTCACCGAGCCGGGTTTCAATTTAATCTCATTCAGCACATCGGTGACACAATTGCTTCCTGCTGCAATTTATTACCCTCAAATTGAAGGATTCCAAGGCGTGAGTCACCGTGTGCAGACTTCTGGATGTGCAGGTCGGGTTTACGTGCGTGCTTTTCCTCCATCTCTTCGCACAGCCGGGGCTCTGACCGGAGTTTGTGAGAGCTGTAGTTATTGTAACCAGTCTTCTGGAAAGAGAAACAGAAAGCGACGGGTGGCAGGGTGGGGGAAGAAGAAGAAATTGACGCTCTTCCAAGGCAAAGAGGAAGAGGATGGCCCATTAGGTGACCCCCCCCAATCAAACTCCCTAGCGGCATATAACTTACTAGCATTAAAGCATAGGAGTATACTCTGGAAAGCATCAGAGTGCTGCATCATTTCAGCTGAGACATGGGCAATGTGGGACAGAGCACTCTCCGCCTGTCGTTACCGTGGATCCCCACATCATCTATTTATAATCAATTTTCCATCCTCAAAACATGCTGTGTCTCAATCTCCCATATGGTGGAGAGGGAAGGGGGGACGGAGGGTACAAAGAAAAGAGAAAGAAAGAGGGAGCCTCTGGAGGAGTTACACAACGCTTTTCACATAAATGGGCCCAGACATGTAAAAAAAAAAAGAAAAGGGGCTTATTGAGTCCGTTTTGCTTTGAAAGCAAAGCTCAAATGAGGAGAAAAATACTCAACTCGTATGGGCTGCAAGTCTGGAGCGGTCCTCCTCTTTAAATTAGCCCCTAAACCGTGGAAACCCGCGTCGTTATCAGCAGCAAAATGGCCTCATTTGCACCGCCGCAAAAATATCGCCAGTCAGCTAGCGAGGGAGCTTGTTTCTACGTCCTCTTCCTCCGCTGCCTTTATTATCCAGGGACGCTCTTACACTCTGATTACTCCGGGTATGGCTTTAAACGTTTTTTTTTTTCCGTGTGTATTGGAAACGCGCTCATGGGTGGAATTTGTTTTGCTTTGGGTAAATGTCAGAGGAGCCGCACTGTCAGGGGATGAGTACAGTGAAGACGTCGCACATCTTGGTGTGCCCAGATGACAAACTGAAACGTAGCTGTGTGGGAGTTAGGTGTGAGTGTGTGTGTCCTTTTCCAGAGCAGATGATGAGTTGCTTCATTCTTGATGGAGGTGATGAACACACGTTGTGATGACATTCTGTCTAAGTGTGTGTTTCTGCACGCCCGCCGTGTTATTTTGTCTCAGACATTGATATGGTGAAGGAAGTGAAGTTCAGCGTGGGCCTGTGATGATGATGGAGAAATATGACCAAGCGCAGAAATAATGGGGGTCAAGAGCTCGGTTTTACCCTAATAACACTTTTTCAAAGCCATATGGAGGAGGATCGGGGCTTTTTGATGCCACTTAGCACCTAGCCGCCACCGCAGCATGTTAGCCAGGAAGTACCTACAATAAACCAGAATTATCCCCTATATTCACATCCCTTGTCCACATGCAGTTTTTGTGTGAAAACATTTTTTCTCAGATTTGAAAAACTTGTATGTCAACATGAACTGGCTATTCTCACCATATTAGACAAAGTGATGAATCTTCGACCACATGAAGAAACATTCATATGAAGCTTATTCTTTGAAACATCAAGTCAAATGAAAAATGTGTCACTTAGGCTACGTTCACTCAACAGGCAAATACAGCCCATATCAGGCTTCATCATGGCAGTCTGACGGGCCCCACTCTATTTTCACCCCTAAAATATTTTGATTTGTCAGTTCTGTAATAAATCGGATTTGTATCTACAGTCTGAATGGAAATGTCGCGTTTTATGTGACTTTTACATCACTCAAGTGAGACCTGTGTCATAACTATGAACTAGCAAAAGCTAAATGCGGTAAAACCGGACGCAACATGGCTGAAAATTTGAATTTTGAAAAGTCTGAACTCATGAAACGAGTCTGCCACTGAAGCCATTACATAACAATTCCACCACTCCCAGTTTCGACGATACATCCAAATAAAAACCGTCTCTGTTAATTGTACCTTCTTTTTACTAGCTTCCTTTGCGTTGTTTGATCTTGTGACGATACTGTTGGCTCCCATTGCTAAATAATTTCAAAATTGATCCATCTACAGGTGGCATCCATAAACAGTGCGCTGGTGTGACGTCTACGTTCTTCTTTGGAGAAATAAATTGTTCACACAGAAGTTGTGGGGGAAAAAAATAAGATTTTAGCAAAACATCGGAACTGAGCATTAAGACCTGCTATGTGAACGTAGCCTAAGACTAATGTCCCGTTTTGAACAGGGCACATATATTTGCATGGAAGGTGTCAAATTCTGTATTCTGCAATATCAGGACAGGGTGTGCTGCTTTTCTTGTAATTGTATTGCCATATCTAATTATTAGGGGATCAATATTTAAGTTTCTACACACAGTAAGTGAATGTGTACAATTTGTTTTTTGTTGTAACAAAGCTTTTTGGCATTAGTAGAGAGGATTTGTCAACCGTTGTACTTAACTTTGCTGCTCAATCAACAAATGTATTTCCTCTACAAATATGGCATAATTCAAAGTGAAACAAACAAGCTTTTCAACAATTTATGATAGTTTAGTGTTATCTAGTTACAAGTGAAATCATCATAATGGCCTTACCTTTCTGGTGTTTTCCTTATAAAGACTACAAAACCAATAGACATGTGATCTATCCAGATTTAACAAGGAGTGGTATAATCTTTGTTAGTCATCTGTTGACCAAAAGCTGAGGCCAAGAGGCAGAGGGTAGAAAAACCAAAATCTACTGCAAGAATAGAGCATGTTGCTATTTCAAAAGAACTGACACAGGAAAAATTCCTGTCTAACATTGACAAACAGCAGAAAATCCTCTGTAATGTCGCGCTGCTGTCAAAACAACAGATTCAAATTCCAACCAACATTCTGCACCGGAGCTGCCCACATTCATTTTCCTGCAAGCCGTCTTTCAGCTGGGCTTTGGAAAACAAATTTAAGATGTTTGAAAGCGCTGCACGCAGCTGCTAAAGAGAAGTTTCAACGGGCGGCAGTTTGGGCCGAGTGAGGCACGACGGCGCTCTGGAGTTCAGAGAGTTGGCACCATGTTCGGCCATTGTTTAAGAAGATGAGGTGTTAGGTTGTGAAGTATTCTCCACTGTACATCAGCGCTGGCTGCAAAGGGGACATTTAAATTGCTCCTTTCACCACATTTGAAAACAGATGCAGTTTCTTTGCTCTTGAGCTCAGGATTTCTAATCCATAATCACACGGCTTGATGTGCCACCATAACGTTTTTACAAAAACGGGGGATGCCAAGGCTTTCTCATGTAACGCGCTCCGCCATCGTTAGTCGGTTGTCTTTGAATATGGCAGCACTAATAAAGCGCACACTCAAATTTGTTTTATATGGAGTCAAACATAAATATCTGAAGCTAATAAATGTTTTTCTGACTGCCGTACAAGCCTCTCCTACGGGCTTTGTGGAAAACATTTTTCTCATTTGCAAAAGCGTGCACTGTACAATGTGACTACAGGTTCGTGTTGAGGACTATGGGGCTTAAAATCCATCTGACAGTTTTGTACAAGTGGAAGTAAAACAAGCCAGGGAGACATGAGATTGAAAGTGCCGCTCAATTTGGTACAACAAGCAGATTAAAAAGCTTAAACCTTGTTTTCTTTTTCTTTTTCTTTTGGATCGATGTAGCCACAACGCTGTGCAGTTCTACACAGTGGGATGAGTTGAATACGCCCATATTCCATATAAGTACATGTAACTGAGCACTGGTGTCGGCAAAGTTTGTGTGTGTTGTCTTTGGGTCTATGCTTTAGAGGTGTAGAAAAAAACTATTCTGTAGAGATTTATCATTTCCAGTCCCGTGAATTCTGAATCAATTCAAAACGCTCCATTTTTGTCTTAGCTTTTTTTTTGTGTGTGTAAAATTTCAAATATTTCTTTTATTTGTTTTTTTTTTCACCAGGCAGCTAAGCTAACCTAATACTGGTCATTTTTGTTGCACAATATTATGCACAAACCTAACTCTATTTAAGCAAACTTGATGCAGTATAGAAACTTTTAAATTGTTCTCAATAAATGGTCTGTTTAAACTGTCATTTCCTCTTGTCAGTCACATAATTTAAGCAAAATCTCCAGATGGTTTGAATAGAAAAATTGGTGTCTGAATTAAAAATTGTTTCTGAATTGAATCGTAACCTTATAAATTGAATCAGCAGACACTGAAAGATTTGCATTTGCACTATGCATGGATGTTGTTCCATATTTTCATCTTAAGGAATGTAAATGTATAAACTTCTCACAAATACTGCAGTAGTAGCACGGTGTGAAATCACTCCATTCTTTTTTATTGGTTCTTTTATTCTTTTCCTCTTCTAATTAGACATTATACAAACATTATACATGCCCCTAAGAAGCTATAGTAAGAATTGGATATGTCTGAGTGTAACATAGCTTGTTTGGCTAAGGTAGCTAAAAATACTATGAATGAACATTAAAAGTCCTTAAGGCAGTTCTTATCTAAGTTCACGTCAGAGTTTTGTCGGCTGGTTTCTCTTCATCACATCTGACCAGCGATCACCAGGTCTAAACAAAGCCTAGTTTATTCATAATCAAACAACCACAACCTTCCTCATCTTTGGGTCATAAACTTATCAGGAAGTAGAATATTCTCTGATGCACATTCAGTTAAAGATTAGACAAATGCTCTGGAGCATCAAAAGGAATTTGCTCTTTAATTAATAAGCATTAATACCCAACAAGGGTTGAAAGTAGATTTATTGAGAAATGTAATGTTATTTTTTTATAAAATTTACAGAACTTTCTAAGATATATATTGACTTGCATAACAATAATAATACCACCGCTTATAATTAGGTTGGAAGTAAAATAACTCAAAAATAATACAAAATAATCAAATTTTCATCCATCACAGTAGTATAACATTTAAAGCAGAGGTTAAAACAATTTTCTATTGCAGTAAAACTCTTTTATAACTTTGTAAAACTTTATATATGTAAAACACAGAAGGTATTAAAATAGTCCTGTCGTGTACATTTAATAATTTAAAGTTCAGAAAGCCAAGAGAAAATAAAAAGTATAAATCTTAAAGCTTTAAAGTTCCTTAACGCCCAAGGACACATTTACAGCTACTCATTTCTGGAGGATTATAAATATTTTTAATACGAACATATTAATTATACATTACATTATGAATACTTTACAAACCTCAGCTTGAATGAAAGGAGCTTTTTTACTCTCAAGCTCTCCCCAGGGACAATATAGGTGTTTAAAAAATTAGCACCTAATTATAGGAAGAGAAGAAAAGACCTTTGAAACAATTCCTCTGATCAGCATGTCTCCATCTGCTAATGCTCGCCTGCTGCTGAGCTTCCCGGACTCGGAGGCCTTGCGTTGTTCCTGCCTGAGCCGTGGCGTTCCGGGTCGGCCCGATGAGTGCTTATGTCACATCAGAAGGTTGTTGGCTGGAAGCCCTGGGCACCACTAGAAGACTATCGGAGTGCAGATTCATTAGAAATACCTCATTCTCGCTCCCGCGCACGAAATTGGCCCGGCGGCCTGCAGCCCGACAAAGCCCAGAGGAAGGACCGCCAGGGTCTGGCTGAAATCGGATCGAGCACAGATGAGGGAGCGGAGCAGGAATGGAGCAGAGAAAAGTAAAAAGTTGTGTGTTTGTGTGTTCAGTCGGCCCGGCTGTGTAAACTGTTTCAAGTTTAAAGAGATTTTCTCAGAAGCGCTGCAGGCATTTGGGGAAGGAGAAGGTAAAACTTTAGAAAAACGCTCCATGGTTGCTTGAGCAGAACTTCACTGGAAACAGACTCTCTCGGCTGAAATTACTTTTGTTCCATAGTAATATTCAATTGAATAGATGTTTATAAAATCTTCTGGAATAATGTTGTGAGAGAAACACCAAATGGAACGACTTCAATAATATTAATGCAAACAGATTTAACTGGTATGTGCATCATTTTTTTGGTAGTGATGCCAAACACGAGATAAACACGGTATTTTTTAAAATGGATTCCAAGAAAGATGCCAGCAGTCATGACAGCAAGGAAATAAATCAAAAGTCTTATAATAAAACATATTTCCTGGTGTCAACCCCCCTCTATCCTTTAGCATTTTGTTCCAGGAGCAGATGAAATATTCTACAGCAAAACTGGATATTCTGTCAAGAAGCTGATGGATGTAGCGCTGCATCCAGATCGCAACAGGAGACGAGCCACAATATTGGGTTCCTGAGAGCACAACATTTTTAACATAAAAGGTGATATCAAGGCTGAACTCAACCATATAGCATACAATGCCAAAAGGAACAATAAAAAATGAAAATATTGAGAGTGACAAGTTTTAGAAATATGAAACTGTATTTTCAGGATCTCTGTTCAGTCTAGAATTATCCACTTGACGTTTGGCCAGTCAACCAGATGAAAGTGTAAAACTAGGAATAGGAAACTCTAAAGCAGATTCCAGTTCCTGTTAGCAGTTAGTTAAAAAAAAAACTATGGTGATGGGTAAAAAGTGAAACTACCAAGACGAAGATGTTTGATCATAAAACAGGATTCGAGGGTTTAAGTGATTCAATGCCAGGCTATGTTCATGTCTACTTATTTTCTGTCAGTCTCTGTTTGTAATAATAGTTAATTATATTGTGAACGTCATCAGATTCTCGGCTCGTCTGGGTCACAGCATGTTTACACACGAGAGCCGGTCGTCTCTTCCTAAACATGAACTGCTTGGCGTCTCGTATGGGTCTAGTTCTGTAAAGAATAAAATGACATTTTAAGTGTCATTGTTTTATAGTTGAAGCTGCTTAAAATTCCATTGGATAAAAAATAAAAATGTTGAATAAAAACATAGTTTTTATTTTGCTAAGATTTATCCCAATGAGACTTGTTTATCTGATTACAAGTACTTTTTGAAAATAAGCCTTAAGCAGGGATTAAACATTTTAATTAAGTCTGTATTTCTGCATGGAAGGTGGAGTATTTTTCACTCTCTATTATGCTATAATTGTATTCCCTAATCAACATGTACCTGGAGTGTTGCTTTTGATTCTTTCATGCATGTTTGAGAAATCCTTGAATCTCCCAAGGCAACCAGTTGGAAGTCCCTAAATGCTAAATACTGTTGTAAACGACATCCTGTTTACATCTTCACGCTGCTGTGAAGACGTGCTGAAGGCGGATTGTCGTAAGAGCAGGAGCTTCTTAAAGAGACAGAGGCCAATTCCAAGGCATTAAATTGCAAAGTCAAATTTATTTTAAGTTATGTTTGATATATGCAGCAATTAACACAATCAAGCAACATAGTTACTCGATTGTGTTATAAAATGACACTATGTGTCTGGAAAATGCATAAAACGCCCATTTTATCCCTCTTATAGTCCCAGGTTAATCCTTGGAAAGAGCTGAGGGGTTGGGGGTTATTTTAATATGCCAATATTCTGATATTAAATGTCATATTTTCATTAGCCATAAGCAGCAAATCATCCTAATTAACAGAAATAAAGCCTTGAAAACATCGCTCTGTGCACAATAATCTATATAATGTGCTCTGCTTAGTTAATTGAGTTGCTGTAATAAGTCTTTTTTTCAATTTTGTAATTCATTGACTGGATCTGCATAAAGTCTCATTTGTAAATCTCATTTGTGACTCGCACCATAACTTTTCCCTGCATCAAAATCTCATATTGGACCCATTGTCATCCAGACACCAAGAATCCGGTTCTAATTGTTTTAACTGCTTTAATCTGACTCTTATACCCGCCTAAGTCCCAGATTGCAACCACCAGAACTGAAAATACAACAAACACAGCAGGATTTTAATTACTTCAGCACTCCGAGTTTGGGGTTTGCACTCCTAACTAAAAGCACCGGGGCTGTGATTCAGAGCAGAATAAGCAATAATAGTCCTCATTAAACCCAAGAGTGAGCCGCGTGACGAAGGACACAGCACAATGCGCGTGTTTCAGGGCAGCGGAAGAAGCGAGGGTGGCTGCAGGCGGCCACATGCTTCGTCTTTTGCGGGCGGCTTTCTAAAAATCAACAGGTACATGTGACTTCCTGTGCAAGAACACCCCTCCACATCCCCCCAAAAAAACCTTCTAGGATCAGACAGAAGAGACTCATGATGGTGTCAACCACATGGCAGATCTTTCAGACCCTTCCAGCTATAATAACACCGTGCTGAGGGAAAAGGTATTAACATCTTGCCTCCGCACAAGCCTCGCGCTCTTTGTTCAAATGACACAGAGTGTGAGTAATGCAGCACTTGGCCTTGGTACTACTCAAGAGTGGGAGTTGTGTTTTACACTCTGCGTGTGTGCGTGTGTGTGTGTGTGTGTGTGTGTGTGTGTGTGTGCGCTGGATGTGGGCAGCAGTCCGAGTGACGGAAAATGAAAAAGTGAAGGCTTTTCTGTTGGCATAAGTAAACGGGTCTGATTGCGACACGGGAGGAAGCATGGGAGGTCTGCGGAGGAGTCGCCGATGGAGAGGATCGGAGAAAGTGTAGGAGTTTGTAATTACCCTCCTCTGTCACAGAGGTGGGCCGCGGGGGGAGGGCGGGTGACGGCGGGGGCAACGCAGCGCCTTGCCTCACCCCGAGTCCGTGTCAGCGGGCCGACCTGGAGGAGACGCCGCTCGGTTCTCTCTGTACTTTAACTCCCGTCAGCTAACAGAAACAATGGTGTCACATTTTTATTTTCATCAGCTTCTCTCTCTCTCCGTCTCCAGAAGTTCACTTTGTGTCCTTTATAACGCAGAGAGGCATAGAGAGCACAGATACTCCCCAGATTTACTAATAAAATGTGCTGAGATAAAGTTGCAGGGATGTGTAAAGCAGAGTTATCCCAGGTTGCATCAACAGGACGATAGGGAGAGTATGGAACAGCTGCAGGTCTACCGACTGTCAATCAGGGAGGCAGACAGGGATGCCAAACTGATTTTCATTTTGGGTCACATAAAGATCAGGAATGTTCTCAACGGGCCAGTTGAACCAGAATCTATAGATAAAAACCATTAAGAAACGTCTCTGCGTTCTATTAGTCCTTCTTAAAGTTAAATAATGTTGAAGATCTTTTCATATTCATGTAATGTAGCAGTATATAAAGCCTGCTTTGATTTGATTGATAAAATAATATTAAAGCACACATCTGTTACCTTGCAAGTTCTGTTTATGCAGCCCTCTGTAGTCTAGTGATCCACACCTCAGGTGGGAGAGCTGCAGTTGTTTGCTCCACAAATCTGGACTTTTATGCGTTAATTTCAATACATTAAGAATTATAACTCAATCATGTGTGTTTTAAATTGATTCTTACAGCCAAAGGTTCCGGCCAGAATCTTCGGATTCACGCGTTTCTGTTACACCCGTAAATCTGACGCACGAGCAACATCCGAAACCGGCAAAGGACGACCGACGCTTCTCTCAGAATATTAATTTTTGCATCAGAGAAAAAAACTATAGCTGTGTTCAAGTTGTGCTTAAAGACGTTAACTTATCAGCAAAGCTGCTCCAGCAGCACAGACAACTTCATCCAGTTCCAACAGTTTTTTTTTCAAAGAAGTGCCATGAACAATCAGTGGTTCACGAAACATTTGAAAGATGAACGGCTGTAATGGCCCTTTACACCAATCTGACGGATGAATAAGTCGAATAACAGATTTAAAACAATAGCTAGCTCAAGTGCCTTTTTTTTTTCTTTTGCAAAAATTTTGCAGCAAAAGGGTTTTTTGACTTTAAAGTGCTGCTCATTTTGTTTGTGATTAACTACATAATTTGCTATTAACTTGATTTAAATATTTTTGTTAGTCCCACCACACGAGAAAACATTAAAAAAAAAGACTTGGTTCACAGATGGTTTCCATCTAATCCATCTGGGATTCTATTCCTTTCTAAAGAAGAATGCACAAAGCTGTTAGAAGCATTCCCCAAAAGACTTGTTGCTTTAATTGCAGGGGTGTGAATTTATACAAAGTTTCCTTTCACTGCACAGCTATGTCTGAGACGATTTCCTGCCTTCTAATTGGCTGGCAGCAGGCAGAGGGAGGGGCTCACCGAGAACTGCTCCGGCCTACATCCAGGATGCTGGAACTGTTCCCACTGAGGCAACAACAGAGTTTATGTGCTTAAAATGTTGCCATATCTGCATTCTTCTTCTTGCCAACATCAAAAAATACAGAGCAGTGATTAAATCTTTTGCTTGCAATGGATCGCAACCTCAGTTATCAAGCTCGGATCGGCCCAAGACAGCTTCTGCTTGTTTTTTTTTTTTTGTTTCTCGGTTCATTTTCTTCCCTCAGCCTTCCGACTTTACCTTTTATTTGTTTTGATTCCCTCTCCTGCCTCTCATCAGCGCTCAGAGGTGTTGTTTATCAGTGCCACTCAGACCTCTCCTCTCAGCAGGTGTTTTGAATTCAGACTTTTTTTAACGAGCGGGCCCCGCTTGGCACGCGCCTTGTTGTCGTGGGCGAGGAGCAGAAGGGGAGGGGATCGATGGCGAAGGTATCAATAGGACCGAGGTCCCGGCTTTAAGTAATGACACAGGCTTTGAGGCAAACAGCGGGAAGAACAGAGCCATCTCAGGTTTGTTTTCAGCAGGAACGCTGCGGCGCGGAAGAGAAAAACATGAGGACAATTCTGAACATTTGTCATGTGGCAAAAACAACCCGTCCTACAAGAAGGACGGGGTTTTAAACCAGCATGACTTTTAATCTTAATCATTTCTTATCGACACCAACAGCACCATAAATAAGTACAATGGGAGATTCCAACAGTTTTCTAAAGTACAGTAAGAACTGAGCTGGAATTGGTAGAGCTATTTACAAATCAAGTCCAAGGAAGTAGCTTCATGAAGTAGAAGAAGCTTCTAGAAATCTTGCAGCTGTTCATTCAGTCTGCTCCAGCACAAAGTGAGATATCTGTATAGTTGTCTTACTTGAAATTTATAGTTAGTCATGCTAACCGCGCTAACTGTGCTTGTTTTGCTACAGGCTACATGCGTGCCAAACGCTGATAACCACAGCCAAAAAGATCAACTCTAATCATTTTCTTTATTTTAAATAAATTCCATTTCTAAACTCTCACCAACTGTACTCTATACATCTCATAATTTTGCCTTTGGTTCTAACAAAAATAATTGATTATAAACACCAGAAAAGCATATCATGGCCTTTTCTTTTTAAGTTGCAATTAATTAATAATAGACTTAATTTCTTAACCAATAGAAAATAAGATAGTTACTCATGTACTAAGATGGACATCGTTATTTTTAGGGGATTTAGTATGAAGAAGAGGGTATTATAGACATCAGAGAGCTAAGCTGAACGTAGGCCATCTGTACAGAACCAACTATCCCATAATCTTGAAGATTATCAACATTTGATGCTTTTCAGCGAGGCAGAGTCACTTCCATAACTCTGGACTTATTAACTTTACTAAAAACAAGTTGTTCAATTTAAGCAGAATTATTCTGTTGTTACTGATGGAAATTGGACTCGACAAAACAATCAGTGTTGACAAGCCAGAGCTGTAAAATAATTGAGAATCTTGAATTGGCCACTGAAAGTGTGTCGGTGTGTCTCTACAGACGACATGAGGTCCAGCATGACTTTTGTGCATTTGTGTTTATTTCAGAGGCTGGTTGACTCTCTCCTCTGTCTGGGTGTGTGTTTTGCTGTGTGTAGATGCGAGCAAGAGCACTGGAATTTTTGATGTTAGCATTTTTGTTGATACGTGTGCATGTGTGTGTGTGTGTATGTGTGTGGAATGGGAATAAAGCAGCCCATTGATAAGAACAAGTTCTTCTTGTTAACATATCAGAAGAGCTGGACCTGAGCCAGGACTCAAGTCTCAGGGGTGTATTTCTACTCAACCCCCCACCGTAACGTGGCAGTTGCTTTGCTGCAAGGCCGGTTACAGACACATACACACGCACACCAACACACACACTTGTGGGGCAGGGCAGCCAGGGAACCAAACATGTGCTAACACTCTCTCCAAGAGATACATTGAAGAGGACATTGAGCGATGTTTCTCCTCACATCCCTCTCACATAGGTCGGTCTAAAACGATTCCACGTGCAGCCCTTGCATGCTGCCTACCTTTAGCACTACCTTCTGCAACTTTCCCGCAGATACCAGACACCCAGGAGGAAAGCAGATAGTCATGAGAAATACCTGCTAGCTTTTAGCAGTTTTAAATAACAACGGGGGGGATTTTGCCATTCCCTCCGTCGTGTTTTTTCCGGAGTCTTGGCCGTGCATCAGCTATTGTTTCCCACTTTGCAGGCACCCAGGAGATGCCGACAAATGCCAAGGCCGTTTCTATCACTTTCAGAATCGCCAACTCATCCAGTCGGCCTTCGCGGGCCACACCTCGTCGCCAGACGGGAGCGTCTGGACCGAGGTCGTGGCAGAACAAAGACCTACAGTGTGCAGGAAACGAGGCACCTGCAAATCCCAGCCGTGCGGCGCGCGTTCACGCTCCGTTTCGCGTTAATGTTTTCGCAGACCCTCTCTACAGCCTGTGTACACAAATCCCTCGACAGCAGGAGTCCACCCTGGTTCGTGCGCGCCGAGGCCACGCCGCCAATCGCGGTGGTGGGTTGGCGAACACATGCTGACGGCTCGTGCCGGGAGCCCGAAACGCGCCGTTTAATGGCCGATTACGTACATTGACGCGGTATTTAATAAAAAACAGACTCTTTTTAATGTGTGTGTGTGTGTGTGGGGGGGGTCCGAAGATTAAAACGCACTCAAAGAACAGCGTCGCCCACATCTGTTTTTATACACAGATGGGGAAATGCGAGGGGGCGTCTGGGGACGCGCACTGCCGCGATGACAGACAAGTGTTTAACTCTCGCTGCGTCTAAATTTAACGCGTCGTCATCGTCGTCCTCAAAGCATTTTGAGCGTGTGCATGAACTGATTTACTCGCTTCCCCCCCCCACACACACCCTACCACACCCGCATCAGACCAACAAATTAAAAAAAAAAAAAAAGCACAAAACATGCTTTTAAAACGCAAGCCGAGAACTTTTATATTCCAGATGGCTTTCATAGAGATCACAGCCATGTCACCAGCAGAGCATGCTTTATGTTACTGGGAGTGCTTAAAAGCTTCGCTCCTTAAAGCAAATGCAAAGTGACAAATGCAAAAAGGTTCCAGAGTGGGGAGGTAAGGCTCTACAAATGGAATTGTCCCTGTGGGCAAACCGCATAATATTCATATCAAACCTGATACATCCACCACTTGAATTTCTAACCATGCAATCAGGGTCCCTGCCAAGTTAGTGAATGCACCCTGATGAGGCTGATGATAAGAAGGGGGGATCAATGGGGCGCTGTGGCTTTGTGAAAGCCTGTCCTCTCATTAGCTATCAGACATCTCGAGTCGCTGCTAAATATTAGCTCGCAGGCAGTAAACTCCCGCAATGCCGGCCTGCTGGAAGATCAAATTTGACAAGAGCAAACCAACCCCACAAGCGCTGCGAATGCCGCGTTTCCTCTCCGCTAATGGTTTTCTTCAAACTTTGGTAGAGTGCCTTTCGTCTAGCAAGATCTTCCTGAAAGGCTGCAGCACATTGCCTAAGCCTTCAAACCTTCAAACCTCTGGGAAAAAGTTACAGTATGTCTCTGCTAGCTTTGGAGATCTCAAGATTATAAATTTTTTTGCACAATTTTTAGGTAAATACCACAATTTCCCAGCATTGCTACAGATTCTTCACTGGATTTGTCTACATTTTGACTGGGCTTGCCCACATTCTACATATACTCGCATTCACCTTCCCATCGACGCCCATCAGCTGCTTAATAAGAGCATTCCCACACCATGATGCTGCCAACACCATCTTTCGTGTTAGGAATGGCTTATTCCAATTAAAGTTCTGAAGTTAGTTTTTCAATAAATAACGTGTATCAAACTAAAGGCCCGCTGACCAAACCCAGACCGACAGAAGGTTTTATGTTGCAATCTACATTCTAGAAATAAAATCAAAAATTGTATCTGTATTGTGCTAAACTACATGAAGGTGAAAAGATGTTAACCATAATTTGATTTCAATGACTTCTGAATGCAGAGTCAACTATTTTAGCAAAGTTTCTCTTAGATTTCTTGGTTCTAGTATTTTAGTATATTTGCCCCTTCAGTTAAAAGAATTAAGTATTCTTTATTAATCCCAGAGGTAAAATGAATGTTGTGACTCATATTAAATTTTTGTTATTAAGTTGCTGTAGATGCTGACGGCTGTAGCTCCTGTAGCAGTCTGTATTACAGCGGTTCTGTAGAAGCATCTGACTAAAGACACTGTTACCATGTAACAGTTTCATGAAGATGACCCTTAAGGCTGTTTGCAGTTTTTATGATTTTATGAAGAACCTAGTTTGATGGTTTTTCTACAACTAAAAGATGTACAGCTTGTTTTCGCACATAAAAACGGCCGCTAGCTCATCTGCATGAAATAAACTAGAATAACAGAGTTCTTGTTTTCATTTCAACACCTGGCACCTGGAGAGCTCCGTAGAAGAGCTGACAACGGTATAGCAAAATGAAATTAAGCAGAATTACAGAAATACTTATCTAGTGTCTACGTTCAGTTGACCTTAAGCTGCTGGTTGTAAAGAAAACCCAAAGTATTTCTATAGTTTGTTTTTTCTTTTCCTTGAGGTCAATTACTGTATATGTAAATTTTCCTTGTGGTGAAAATTACGGAGTCTCTCAGAAAATTACTCTGTTATTTTACTTCACCAAAAAAAAAGAAACAACGAACACTCAAAACGGTGCCAAAACCAACAAATTCAAATGTCTTCAATCCGTTTGCAGCCATTAAAATAAGCAAATCCTCTTCACAGAGCTTTTGTTCAAACCTGATGTTTATGTGACAAGCATGCCGCGTTGACATGACAACCCAATTGAGCCGTCTGGCGGGGCACCGTGGTTAATGTCACTTTGGTCAACACTTTCCTATTACTTCCCTGTGAGCGTTGCCAGAAACCGCCGCTGGCTCCCGCGTTCAGCCTGTCCCTTTCTTGTTAGTGCTGTTATTCTGGGCAGTGGGTCCTTATAAATAACTAATAAAGACCAGCGCTGGGACGCATTCATCTTAATGCGTGGTGGCACGGCGGACAGGTGCGCAGGCCCGTTCCTACCTTTCGTACGACAGAGCAATTAATCTGCTTTGTGCCAGGTTAAGAGCAAAGAGTGGACCGCGGTACGAGACAAATGGAAAAAGCCAAAATGGAAAGTCATGAATTTTACAGTGAACTCCAGCCAATGAGCACCTGACCTCAGTTATCTTTACTCTTCCTCCTTTTTTACCCCTTCACCTTTTTTTTTTCTTAAAAGGAAAAAAAAAGTCAACAGGGAGAGAGTTGTGAAAAAAACATATAAATCAGTAATGTTCATACAGTGCCTAGCAAAAGTATTGATACTGTGTGTGATACTGAATATTTTGGTATTGATCCGATACCAAGTGAATGCATGACCAGTATCAACAATATTAATACCAATACCGAAACTTATTGTTTATGTTTGATATAACATCAAACTAATGACCTTCAGGTGTTTATCTGGTTTGTCTTTGGAATTATTTTGCTAAATCTTAACCTTTTTAACATTTGGACGAAGCTTATAGGTGTCTACAAAATACTTTTAGAATACTAACAGAGGCTGCAAAAGAGTTGACCGTCCAATAAAAGGATAACAAAGCCTGGTAAAAACCAGCCCCTCGTTTGCTTCGTACAGAGTATCTGGACCATTGACGATTGGGAAATGATTGCTTGCTGGAATCATGAACTCAGTTGCAGTTTTAAATTATAGGATCTAATTTTACCAAAGCGTTACTGTTTGGCTTTCACAAAGTTTGGCGGAAATTATGAGGGCTGTAAACAACCTGCGAAAAGAAAGAAACACCAAGCTGAATAACATCTTTGACAGCAATAAAACGTCTCAAACATTCTTCTTGCTCTGACTTCAACTTCAATTGCTCAACACTGACTTACTGGCTTTGTTTGCTTTCTCCGCTGGCATTGCTAAATGAAAACCCTATGTACAGACCTCAGTTCTAAACCAATCGACATCATTCATAAATCTTCCTTCTGTTCGCCAATTGGTACGTCTGAAATTCTTCCGGAGAAATTTAACTCAATAGGAGAAATCCCAGACGGAGAACTGAAGGGAGATGAGTAACGAGCAGAATCCCATAGGAAGGCAACAGCCAGATTAGCAACAATGCTAAAAACACAGCTCAAGCTACAATGAGATTAAGACGTACAAGTTTGACCAAAGAGACGCTCTCCATCCTTCCGAACGTTGAGCTATTTTGCAAAGAAGAACTACCTTCATTCCAATGAACCAAACCTTCATTCCTTTAGTGAATCTGGTAAATTCACTAAAGACTCACTAAAGAGAATTTTCGGATTTTCATTTTGTAGCAATTCAACACTCATGTACCATTTCAATTCAAATTCAATGTTGTCATAAAATCTTGGTTAAAATTAATAGAAATGTGTTCTTTCAATGTCATAAACTAAGAAACCACTACTTCATAGTAGTAGTAGTAATAAAGGTATTAGCCACATGCGATTCATTTACAGTGGCATGCTCCAATTAACGTGGGCATGGTGGCAGGCGCCAGAGATGGGCCCGCTGCCACCTGAGAGAGAAGGAAGGAGCCATGAAAAGCAATCCGTCTGAACTGATTGCCCGCTTCAAGCTCTTCTTCTTCTTCCTCCTCTCGGCCATCGTACCTCATGGGGACACGAAGGCTGGGTTAAGTGACTTGTTCTCTGGACGTCTCTGAAGCGTCCTGCCAGGGACGTGGGGTGGAAGCTCCCATTCACTTCGAAGGATGCCCTCAGGAAGTTTCAGAAAATTATTCAAACTGGTCATCGAGTGGAAGGGAGCTGATGAGGACGGGAGGCGAAAAACCCACAGCGACCAGATGGAATCGCAGATTGTCTTAAAGGGGAAGAGGCCTCCGCAAGAAAAAAAACCCTCCATGATATCAGCGCAATATTTTGTTACGCTGTCCGGGGCATTTAGTTTGAGGGGAAACGATGGCAGGAACGCCACGAGCATATGAGGGAGACAGACAGAGAGAAAGAAGTCTGTCGGAGGGGAGTTTCGCCTCGACTTGAGAGCAATATTCCCGAAATGAAAGCAAATGAACACTTGCCAGACTTTAATATCACAGCGCATTAAATTACGCTCGAGCGTGCCAAGGCCAATACTGTGATTGTTACCAGAATAAATAACATGAAAAAGTATGATGATGATGAATTAACCAGAGGAAAGAAACGCATATTAAGGCCGGGGATAAGAATATTGGATTTCGACTGGTGATGGGAGAAGACAAGCGGCGGTATCTGCGTGGCGAGGGATTAAAGGCTGCAGCTTAGCAGCGTCTGACAGCATAATTATATTTTTAGTTGTGTGTTTTTTTTATTTTTTATTTTATTTCTCTGAGCTGGTTCACCTGCCTGCTGATGTAATCTGGATTTATCCAAATTCCCACCTCATGCGCTGTGAGAGCAATTCAAATGCTGAAGGGGGAATGACAAAAAAAAGAAAAAGAATAGATAATGGGGGCCAAAACAATGACTGCTTCTGGAAGCACGGCGAGCCTGAAAACGTCTCTCTCTTCTTCAGAGGCAATTAAACGTCTCCGGGAGGGATAGAGATTGGCAGAGTGCTTCATCTGAAACTGAAGAAGTGGAAGCGGGAGTGAACAGCCTCATCTCCAGAGTGCCCGCACATCCGATTTGATAACCCAAAACCTGCCGTCGTAAATTAATAAAAATGAAATAAAAATCCAGGTAAAAAAACCTTAAGAAAACCAGCGGGTTCTCTCAATCATCCTCCTGTAATTCACACATAAAGACCCAAAGTTGACAGTTACACTCCACTATATGCTTAAGATAGAGTAATTTCTCCTTTAATTAAAACATAGCAATTAATAAGTGTCTCAGGCCACACGAGTGTAAATTGTTGTGAGACATCTTCCACTCGGCACTAATTTAAAAACGGCGCAACAATACGTCAGCTGTCAGAGCAGAGGGGGAAGGTTCTGGAGGGACTGTGTGTTTTGGTGTTCCGGGGTTTAGTTAATTAGTTGGAGAGGAAAGCCAAAGATAAACACAGATTGTCATTCAAGCGCAGGCGGAGCTTTTAAACAGCTGCAAGGACCCGATCAAATCAAGGTGGTGCTGAGACGGAGCAGAACGCCGCCGCTGTGCTGAGCTTTATTTAAACGCACCGGGCTTCACATCACGGGTCCTTGTTCTACATACAGGCTGCTGGTTTAACACGATTAATGCCTCTAATTATAAAGTTACATGCACTTAACACTAAAGGTATATTTCAATAGTTTGATTGCTTTATAAAAGGATGTGTACTGTTATATTGGTTCAACGCAAACAAATTACATTTATGCAGATGATTTAAGACACAATCTGTTTTGTTCTTTTAATTTAGATTATATATAATAAAAAACCCAAAGGTGAGTGTCTCAATCATTTTAAAAATTACCAGTGGCAAAAAAAAGAAGACATCACAAAATGTAATTTCTAATGGCTACATATTAATGGAAAGTTTAGTGGCAGGAAAAGGTTTGGTAGACGAATGTGTGGTGAAGTGATTTGCTAATTTGGGTCTCAAACAATTTATATATACCAGTGTCAAAAATGAAAGGAAGCCGCAAAATGTAACTTCTAATGAAGCCTACTACATATTATTTGGAAGTTTAGTGGATGGAAATAGATTTTTAGCAGAATGTTCCAAAAAGACAATTTTTGTTTTTTAAATTGGGTCTCAAAATAATTTAACACTGATATAAAGAAGCTACAAAATGTAATTTCTAATGAAGATGGCTACATATTAATGGAAAGTTTAGTGGAAGGAGAAAATCTCTAGTAGAAAAAAGCTCCAGAAGAACAAATATGAGTTGAGGTAATTTTCTAAATTATCACTGTATAAACATTCTTGTGGTTGAAAACTTTTTGCTAAATCATACATATTTGCAGGTACATTTAAATAAATATAGGTTAAAATAAAGGTTTATTTATTGAGGAATAACACTATCTGATGAAACCATTCAATATGAGTTTTGCTTTGAAATAAATTAACTTTTCTATTATGCTCTAATGTATTTGTATGTACTTGAATTTGAATAAACATAATAAAATATAATCCACAAAAGCTTGTCTACAATCCCCATATTTGAAGAAAATAATTGGATTGCATTAGACTGACTGACTGAACCATTTATTTATTTTGAATAACATAATGTTCAAAAATATAATTATTCATTTCTACACAAAAAGCTATTCAATCATAAAAGTCGAGATTGTTGGATGTAATGTACTACCATAAAGTCATGTTTCCTCATTGACCCACTATATATCAGATTAGGTTTTTTTGTAAATGCTTTAATTCTGTTAGTAATATGCAACCTACATTTGCAGTAATCTACTGATTACTTTTCCAAATTTAACAAAAATAATAATTGGTTTCTTAATAAATCCAGTCCCTGTTTTTATCCTCCTCTGTAATAGAATTACTGAACTCACATTAGCAGCATAAAAGAAAATTGGTTGGAAACAAAGAAGCATATAACTTTTATAGTGCATGAATTCTTAAAATGTCTACTTTTTGTTTTCTTTTTTTTTTTTTGCTCCGTCCTCTATGGACGACAGCATGAGGTCAAGCAGAGGGAGAACAGGGGATATTATTTCTCTGGACAGAATGTTGCCGGTTCCAAATGAATCTGGGTCTGCTCTGGTGAAACTACGGCAACAACTGAGCTAAAGATAGCCAGCAGAGACGCAGGTGACAGGTCACCGTGCTTCCATAGCTTCTTATTTCCCTCTTTCATAATTGAATCAATAACCTGCGTCAGACCGCTCTGCTTCCCAATTCCATGTCAATGATTTGCAACCAGAATTCTAAAGTATATCTCGAAATTCACAGAAAACATGAAACTGCTCTCCCTGCAGCTGTCTCTTCTCATAAAAACAAAAACAAAACAAAAAAAAAACAGAAGTAAAACGTATAAATAAAAATCTAGAAAAATTGGTTTGCATTTGTATTGAGGCCTCTTTACTCTGCTGCTCATAAATAAAATCCAGTCATTTCAGACATATGAAGGAGGGTTGAACAAATCTAGAGTTTTGAAACCGTTCAGGAGGCAAAAACACCCAAAGTGGTTAGAAGTATCGCTTGTCAGGTTATGGACAGAAAATATGTGGAAGAAAGTCCTTACTCCAGATAAGTCAGAGCCTGGTAAAAACCAGCCCCCTGTTCGTCAAAACGGTCTGGACATTCGGCTGTTGAGAAGCGATGGCTGCCTGGAGACGTGGACTCTGAGGGTTTAAATTTTACCCAGTCACAAACGTTTGTCCGCAATGTATGTAATGCGCCAGTTTGACATTATGAAGCTTACCAGAAATTACCTGAGCTGTAAACAACCGTCCTCTGCTGTGAAGAGAGATGTGCCAATCTGAACGAGGCGGCTGTTAAAGTTACTGTATTTTCCGCACTGTAAGGCGCACCGGATTATAAGGCGCATAGAACAGACGCTACAGTTAAGGTAGACACGCGATTTGTTCCGTACTCTACAAATGTGGATGTGTAATAATAAAGAAGTGGTCCCCGAGTGCTTTATATAGTAGGCTGCCCCAGTCATTGTTTCACTCACGGTGTTGATGTTGCGATATTGCACCCAACTGCTTTCTGGGTAACACAGACCAACCGACACGCTGCCGCCGCAGTCTTTGTCTCTCTTCCCCCGCCGCCCCAGGCTTTAAATATATAGAGGCTGGTCCCTTGGTAACCCTAGTCGAAGCACCCCGGATGAATATCTAAAGCCACTTTGTTGACATAAAGAAAGTCAACAAAACAGTCCAACTCCGGTCGGCGAGGAGAGCCTTCCGCTACTGGGCCGGGGCGTGACCGGACGATGGTCACCCTTCTCTGTTCGCACACAGCATGTTTGTGGAGAACGTGGTGCTAAATGACCTGCAGACGAGGTAGGTAGATAGGTCAGTCAAACTTTATTAACAAACCAGCGTTCTGACAACTATCCCAGCATGCACCGTGCACTACTTCTTCTACGGGCGAAAATGAAGTGGGCGGCTGCTTACCGTAGTTGCTAGACCTGTTGTGGCTCAATATTGGTCTATATATAAGGCGCACCGGATTATAAGGCGCACTGTCAGCTTTTGAGGAAATTGAAGGTTTTTAGGTGCGCCTTATAGTGCGGAAAATATGGTAATTCAATATTTGGACTGAGCAGCTTCGTTCACTTCCTCCACTGCCGTCACTAAAAGTCAAGTCAGACTACAATTCTAATCACATCTTCTCCTGTTCACTGATTGACCCAGTAGAAATTCAACCAGTAGAATCCAAGTAAATGGAAGAAATCCCAGAGTGTGTGAAGCAAAATTTGAATCGAGCAGAATTTCATAGGAAGTCAACGGCGACGCTCGATAAGACCCACAACCAATGACGCTTTGGCTCTACGGCAGACGGTTTTCCAGTTGTAAAACACGTATCTTTTTCCTCCCGCTTCACTTACATCCACTGCTTTGGGTGGGTCTATCACAAAATCCCAATAAATTATACCAAAATTTGCAAAAAGAATTAAGGGAATACTCCATGAAAGAGTTCTTTAATTTCATATTATGTGGCATTTTCGTTTTCATTGTAAAAGCACAAAGCTGTGAGCAAAATTTAATTGAGGTGAGAAGTTCACCGAGTATTTTCTCCTTCTCTTTTCCACTGTATGTTGAGTCAGTGCTGACCTGCGTTTGAGGTGATGTGGTAATGTAGCGATTAGTTCCCTCCAGCCCCCGGTTCTTTCCTTGCTTATCTGTCTTCAGTGTCTAAACATGTCTTTGCTCCTGTGTGTCACTGAATGACTTATCTGACACATTCTTGTCCTCACCGTTGGATCCCCGTGATGAACCCTGACTACGTGTCTGATCCCCCCGCCCCCGGCTTCTGTCCCTTCTGCCGTGACTCATGGCGGCTACAGAGTTTCGCACAGTTTAGCCCGGCAGGCCACGGCGGGCCGCGTCCTCCTTGCACCCACCCAGAAGACTTCCTCTCTGCTCGAGTCAGAAACGGGGGAAATTTGGCCCAGATGTGACTTCAAACAAAAGAAAAGCTGCAGGGATTGGAGGTGGGATCAGGCCCATCTTTCTCCTGACCCCGGGACCCGCTCCTTCCTGGCATCTGTCTATTTTTCTTCTCCACTGCATCTCTTCTGTGCTGAGCTCTTCAAAGTTGTTTTTTTTCCCGTTGCTCCTTTTATGGCTGGTAGAAGGACAAGGCTGTTTTTAACAAGTGCTGATCCGTCTGACCGGCCTTGCTGCCGAACGTCATGCGCAGAAAGATTAAGAGACGATGTGATACAAGATCAGTGTCTCAAGGAACTTTGTTCTCCTTTGAACTATCCATCACGATGTGCATTGTTCTCTGGTTTCCCTCCCCCCTCTGCTTCCTCAACTCATACACTACGACAGTACAATGGACTTTGAATAAGTAAGTGTTATAATTCACTCTAATGAAGGCCATTATTATTGTTTGAGCTGCTGAGCTCAGCTTGAGGTTTAGCACAGATTTGCCAACATGGTCATTTTTTAGCAATCTTGAAAGCTTGGAATGTGGCTCTGTGAAGCTATTAAGACTCAAAATGCTAACACCTGCGTCAGAGTTCCTGCACATTTTTCCAAAATTTCCACACACAAATGGCTTGTTTTGCTGCTTTTCTCATGACTCGGGGATATTTTAGTATGGAACATTTTAAACAAATTGGATTTTTGTTGTCGTTTTGCGCAGTACGTTATTGACAGCTGCTAGCGAGAAGCTAAAATCTGCTAATACTTCAGAAGCCATCAGAAAATGCTTACCACGACAAATGCATTAATACTCACCATGGAAACTGTCTTAATATGTGCAGTCTTCCTAATTCCTAACTGGGCATGTCATGATAAACTTTGCCGGACGATAAATTGTTGCAGAAACTATTATGATAAACAACAAAAATGTTGTTTTGAGACCATTTTCAAGTAAATCCATTGATAATTGCAGAATAATGCAAGTTTGCGCTCTCAAAGGTTGATAAAGTTTAATTTTGTAAAGAACAAGTCACACAGGAACTGGAAGAAATTTAAATAACCAAAGACAAAATAAACCAAAAACAATGAATAAAATGGAAATATAAACTAAATTCAACCGGAGCTATAAATAAAACAGATTATGAAGTCCAAACAAAATTTAAAAGTTTTAATTTTAATTTATCTTAAGATTAATTGATGAATTGGTTACTGCGACACACTGCAGAAACATAAACTCTTACCAAGTATTTTTGGTTTAGTTTCTAATGTAAATATCATAGTAAACTTGAAATAAGACAAAAACCAACAAGTCCAGAACCATATCGTCATAAGTTATAGTGATAAAAAAGTACTAATCCTATTGACAGATTATTTCTCTTATGACATGGGAAAATGTCTTATTAGTGAAATAATCTGCCAATGGAACAAATACTTTTTCATCAAAATTAAAAAAATTATTGACTTAAAGTTTGTTATTGACGTTTTGCAATGCAGGTTTAAAAATGAAATTATAAAGGGCTTTTAAATGGTGAAACAGTCAGGAGAACAGCTGAAAATAATCTTTACTTTGGAAAAAACAACAACCTGAAAACCTTAAATGGAACAGCTTCCTTTGTATTACTTTGACTACAAACACATCAGTATAACATTTCAGTTGAAAGTATGATATTACATGGCAGCAATCTGATATACTAAACAGTAGGAGGACAAGGATGACATGGCAGTTCTGTTGGAGTGATTTTTTTTTCTTTTCTTTCTTTCTTTACCTCTCCACCCTCCCAGTTTACCCTCCGTCTCTGCGCGGCCCCTCCCACCTCCTGCCATCCTGCTTCCCATCCCTCTCTCAGCAGAACTACAGGGACTTGCTTGTTGTCAAGTCGGTGATTTTACAGCCTGGCATCAGCACAGGGCAGCATTCAGCGAGGAACGCGCGTTCGCACCTTGATAAATTCACATCCGAGATCTTACTTACTGCATGCACCGCCACATATGAAATGGGCCTGATTGAGTGCTGCCAGGCCTTTTGACAGCATCCCCATCAATTTTAGACTTTTTTTTTTTATTAAAGCTACTGTATGCCCTGCTGATAAATCTTCTCGCCATGTGTCATATCGCATATGACATTTTGCTGTGCAGTCTTTCAAAATTATTTATGTCCTCTGAATACTTTTACTTTTTTTTTTCTTGTTACAAACCACACACTTTAATAAATTGCATTGCCGCTTTGATAGTGTTTTAATTATTTATTTTACAAAAAGAAAAAAAAATCTGTAATTGGAGCATGTATCTGTAATCATCCTTCATTTCAAAATTAGTAGAGCTCCATTTTTTTCCTGTCTCTCTGCAGGTCTAGACACAGACTAGTTGAGTGTTGACTTATGTTCTCTCTATGCTTCTTTCTCTTTGTTTCCCTTTAAACCTATTCCTCCCTGTTTCCATGTTCCTGAAATAAATCCAAAGCAATTTCTAATAAAGCGTACGCATTAAAAAATCAACTAGGTTTTGAATCAAAAGTGGCGAGGTTTTCAACCAGCCTCAGTCAGACTGGATGGAAAACATCTGTGGATATCAATATCTCAAGTCTTGCCATTGATTCTCACATGGGTTTAGGTCTAGACTTTGACTGGGCCGTTCTAACGTAAAAGTATGTCTTTTGCAGCTTCTAACATGTTTTATTTTCCCCCCACAATTGTCCTTTATTGATTCAAATGTCCTGGTCTCAACATATTGACAATATAATCACCTAAATGGACAAACACTACAAAAACACAAACTCTTGTCAAGTCTTTTTCTAGTAAAAATATCTTGGTACACTTGAAATAAGCCAAAATTGCATTACAAGCTACTTTTGATTAAGATTCAAGGGCTTGTTTCAAGCAAACAATTCTTTAGTATTGATGAAGCAGCACTAATTCTACTAGTACATTATTTCACTTGTAACATGGGAAATATGTCATAAGTGAATTAATCTCCTTTGTTGTGAAAGAGCAAATGATGCCCTGCTTAGTGCTGCACTTTAACAAATCCCAGTTAAAATATGTTGAACGTCGTCATTGTTTTGTTAGAAAGTGTAAGTATAGTTTTCATCTGTAGCCCTGATACATTTGAACATTTAAAGAAGGTGTGGATGGAATATAGTTTAACTGTTCATGTCAGAAGATGAGTTTTCTCATCTAAATTACATCACATCCTGTTTTAGTTTCTGTATTTCCTCTTTGATCTTTAGAAACTGGTCCAGTGGTCAACCAGTTGCTATTACACTATATGAAAGGAAAGCAAACAACCCAATCTCCTTAAACACCAACAAAAAAATAAAATTATCAATGTTATAGTAAATTCAATAAAAGTCAGATGGAAAGCTGAGCTCTTCACATTTATAAGGAATTGAACTCAGAGCAGATGATGAACTTCTGACCAACATATAAATACATGGAAACAGCGTTAATCCTTCATGTGCCACATTCCTGAGCAAACGTAATCAATAGCGTTCATTTCTGCCTCAAATGAAATCCTGATGTTTAAAATGAACAGACACAAACACTTAATTTGAAGGAAAACTGAGCTGCAGCTTTATTTGTAACATTGCCTGTACAGCTGGGTAAAAAGCCGCCGAGCTCCATGAGCAAAACACTCGGCGTGTTGTTGACTGACTCATCTGGTCGGCTCTCCTTAGAGCCCCGCTGCGGCGTGAGCCGTATGTAGATTGATAATCGACAGGGGCAGACGTAATTACACCGCCTTGGAAATTAATGAATGCATTGATCGCCCACTCTAAACATAATCAGCATATTTTTCCTCAAAGCCTGGCGAATCTCGAGCGACGGGGCCCGATTACATCACCGCTCGCCGTGATACTGTGGTTTCCCACACTCGGGCTCCTGAGAAGGGTCTCGCCAAGACTTGCCGAGGGGAAGGGGGTTTTTAAACACTCATGCTGTTGGCACCTTTGAAGTGCCTCTCAGTGTCCAGATGTACATTCATGCAGGAGGGAGGAATGTGATAAGCTAATGATGTCTTCAGGGACCAGAGTGGATACAACCAGGGGGAGAAACGTATCTGCATATCTAAGTGGATCGTTTTTTTTTTTTGTTTTTTTTTTTGTCGTTTTGTTTTTTAAAGCCCATATCTACTCTCCGTTAGAGTCTGGGGCCTGAGCAGGAGCAGATGGACGGAGCAGGCTTTGAAGTTCTCTGGGGTCATGGGTATCTGTAGTTTTATCACGCCACACATGCGTGCCGAGTAAATATGCCACACCAAAACACAGGGCAAGGCAGGGGGAATTTCCACTTTGAGATTGAAGAAAGGGTGCACATGGATGTTTTACCATTTTACTCTGTCTTTCTGGAATGTGGATAGAAAAAATGCCCTGCAAAGGGATCGAATATACCTACATTTTGTCATGTTAAAAAAAAACACAGATTCCAATGTACTTTCTTTTTATGGAGTAGAATAAATGTAGAATAAGACAAATGAAAAGAAAATGCAACTTAAAAATGTACCTGCCTATCTGCTATTTCTCTATTAAATAAAATCCACAGGTCATCAAATGACTCGCTAAATTCCACCTGTGGAGGATTCAGCTCAGCTGGAAGGATGTGTTGACTTGACAACCACTGATTGTGCGAAACGTAACTCTTTGGAAAACATGTAAAAAAAACCCAAACAAACATGCAATACACTATTTTACGCATATCTTGGCATTGATCCGATACCAATGCCAAGATATCCAATACCATATCGTCAATACCGATACTAATATCTATGCTTTTTGAGTTTGATATGACAAACTTCTGACCTCTAGGTGTATTTGTGGTTGTTTTCCTGTGAATAATTTTGTTCCAACCTAGGACTAAATACGGGCCAAGTTTATAGGGATAAATAAAATATTCTAATAACATGACATGAATTATGTGAATTTTTCCTAAATGAAGTGCAAAATATTATTTGAAATCAAAACAAAATTGTTGAGGTAGAGTTGAGAAACTTCAATGCAAAAATAAAAACAATTAGAAGAGGGAATCTGAAACTAAAGAATCAACCTTTCCACGCTAGCAGGGATCCAGTATTTATAACAATTTGTTGTCTATTATTGATATTTTGGATCGTTCCACCTCTACTATACATCCTGCACTCACCACCGTCATGCTCTAGCATGGTGATAGCAGCATTATGCTGTGGGGGCTATTTTTGTCAACAGGAAAGCTGCTCAGGAATAATTAATGCAAGGAGCTTAATCAGGATCTACAAGGATTTGGGCCCCTGAGCTAGAGCCACATTGGGTGTCCTGTAGGTGCAGAAAAAATATTTTGCTAATGGAAATTACAGCAAATTAATATATCAGCCCTATAAACTGATAAATGGTAGTTTCCATATGTCCCCTGGTCAGTAGCTCTATGTTGTTCCCAAATAAACCTACTGTAACTTCATATTGTATGCTCTATATAGTAAAAATGCATGCCACAATTTTCACAGTATACATGCATGAAATACCAAAAATTTAGAAAACTGTGGAAATTTGAGTGTAATATCACAAAATATTAAGAACTTGATTGGGTACTTTTGCAATGCAGTGCACAGCATGCAGTCATCAGAGCTTAAAAGAATGCACCAAACAGACACTTCATCAGCAGAATAATACACTTGGGTTTGTGATTTTTCTTTTCTTTTCTTTTTTTTTTTTAACCTAAAGCGCTAATACTATTCCAGCCTTTCACACGTAAATGCCGCTCAGCTATTTTGCTTGGCAACAATAAACACAATTAAATTAACGGGCCGTATAATGGCGCCGGTGTGTTTGTCCTCACAGGGCCCCTCAGGTAGCTGTAATTTTTATTCTCATTTGCCTGCTTGAAAGAGACATTCCATAATGCAGCAGCGGCCGGGAATGAAGAAGTGCACCGCCGCGAAGCACGTCCATCAAAGGGAAAATAAAAATAGGCCGTTTCCTCTAAATTCACTCAATCAATAATGCATGCCGTGCAGAGAAGCTTGATTTATGAAGGAATTAAACGTTGTGGACTGGGGCTTCGCAACAGCCGTCCGTCCCAGGGACAAGGCAGACGAAATTGGACATGAAGGGAGGGGACGTTTGGAACAACCGAATTGTCTCGTGACGGAGCTGACGAGTCGGGCCGTCGTGGCGCGTGCGCGAAATGACAGACGGCGGTTTAAACGGGAGCCTTGTTATTTGCTGGCAGTCTGGTGTTTGATTTATATATGTTGAAACGGGTCACTAGAAGTCAAACATTAATACCGCTCGGGAACTGGAGGCACAGATGAAAGGGAAAATGTGCACCTGCTGACCCGTGTGGATCCTGTGACTCCCGTGTGCCTTTCTGACCTCGACCGCCAGACGGGGGGAAAACAAGGAACATGACAGATTTAATTTTTTTTTTTTTTTTAAGTAAAACTGGGGCCTTTGAATCTGCTCGTCTTATGGCTTTCATTTGTATTTCATTTCTTTTCTGCCTCAGTGGATATAAATTAAACAGAAACTGCAATAAGATGAAATGGCTTAAGCTGATGTACCTCTGAAATTTGATGCCTGAAATTGCATAATGGCCATAAACTACCGTGCTGCACGACTGAATCGTTTCTCCGTAGCCTAAAACAGATAAAGTATATATACTTTCATCGTTCAGTTTTCAGGTTTACGTTCAACTTGGATTAAGAGTCGGTATATTGTACTTTAGAGGTAAGTTGGTTAATAAATGCTGAAAAGCGTGTAAGCCTAGCTAATATGGGGGATACTGTTTTAGCTTCTGTTCTCTGTGTTGACAGTGTTAAATACTCAACTAGCAGCTGAAGCCATGACTTTACAGATTTACTCTCTTTACTCTCTCTTACTTTGTGCTGCTCTAATCACTCATTAAAAAATCTAAATTACTTAAACAACTGTTTATAAACTATACTTAATCTGAGTACCTTACTGTTTTTTTATTTTAAAAAGAAATATTTGCATTTCAAGATAGCCGTGGAAATACACATCTCGAAAGAACAGCATGAAGAGGCACAATCTCAGAAAAATCTAACATTTATAAAGTTATTCTCTACAGCAACAGATAACACTACAGAGAGTCAAATCCATTCAGGCACTGCCCAGTGTGATGAAAAATGCTAATATTTTGAACATAGTCATGTTGGCACCATTAAGTTTTTAAGCTATGTTAACTACCAGTAAATATTTGGCACTCTGATCCATAAATTATAAGATTAAGACTCGATAGTAGTAAATCCCCTGGGTGTTCCAAACAGAGCCGGGGTGTAACTTATAGTTTAATGTTTTTCCATTGGCTTCCTAAAACATTAGCATCTGCGGCCGCAGCCCTGTATGTTTTTAGCAGCTAAAAACGTACCTTTTATAGGTTACAGGTTAATTTTGGTTGCTTTTCCACTGCATTCTCTGTATGAGTAGAACCAGAGCGTGGAATGGAGGAGTAGAGGAGATAAAGAGTGCAACAGACACACGGGACATCTCAGGATTTGGACAGGTGAAGAAGAGGTTATCGGCTAGATAAGGCATGGAGTTATCGGCTTGTCACAGTTCAAAGTGACCCTGGTTGCATAAGAGAACATAGACTGTTCCAACAAACAATTCACCGGACGACTGTCATCAGCGTTGAGGCTGTAATCACTTCCTGGTGTTTGACTGGTGCTGGGAACAATTGAAGTAATGACCGAGACGAATGCGGACTCAATCAGTGGTTATTTTTGTTTCATTTCTAGATGCAAAGCCCAGCAGAGCACATCATGTACTCATTTCAACGTTAAAGATGTTCAAACATGTTTGATTAGGGTCAAACGTTACGACCTCAACTCCACCTCTGGGTTTATCTTAGTTGGGGGGAAAAAATGTAAAACTTTCATAATTTATTTCCCCATTTGTTTTTTTTAAACATTATTTTGAGTGGATGAGAGAGAAAAAGGAGAAAAGTAGATGGAAGTCCATGAACCATGACTGTAAATCCAACATGGCTGCCACAGTCAAGGAACATTGAAAGTTGGAGCTATTTGCACACACGCTATTAGATGACATCCATTTCCCATAAAACTCAGGGAAATACTTTGACCTTGGTTTGTAATGCTAATTCTATTGGAGCATCCTCTAGCTAGCAATTGCAATAGATTTAAGTTGGGAGTCTTATCACTCCGAGCTGCTTTCTTAAACCAGGCCTTTTAACCACAGCAGTGGCTTAAGTCCAATTTGCAGGTTGTAATTATGAATTGGTGCTACTTTGAAACACTCTGTGTTCATTTTTGCTTCAATAAATGATCCAATGATGCTGGAAAAGATTATTGTTGTGGCCCATCACCGAGGCTGCAGCAGCACAGATGTACCCACTGCTAATGTTAGCGTCCACATTTCTAAAGAAGTTTTTTTTTTCCAAGAAGGGTATTTGAAGGGGGGTGAATAAGACTGACATAACACTGTCATAAACATGACATAACACCTGTTATAAACATGAATAAGCCTTCATGAATATTTATGACTGTTGTTGTCATAAAGCGTCATTCGGTAAATTATGACACTTTTAATACAAAGTTGACATTATTGAAAATGTTATGACAACTTGACATTAACCAAGAAATCATTACTGATTGCACTTTAAAAATTAGGTAACTTTGTTATTAAAGGTTAAGTTTAAACAGTAATGATTTCTTGGTTAATGTCAAGAAATCATTACTGACATAACATTTTGAATAATGTCAACTTTGTATTAAAAGTATCATAATTTATCGAATGACGCTTTATGACAAGTCATAAATATTCATGAAGACTTATTCATGTTCATGATAGGTGTTATGTCAGTCTTATTCACCCCCCTTCAAATAAAGTGTTACCCAAAGGGGTTACATGGCTGATGAGGGAAACACTAGAAAGCTGAATAGATATAACACCCAATCTAATGGCTGAATAACCTTAACAGATTTTTTTTTTAAAGAATATCTTTGTCATTGAGCTCATCTCTCTATTTGTTCAATAATTTGGCAGCAAAAACAATTTTAAATGTTAATTTTGTTTGTTAAATAGTTTGATTAAAATGTGATTAATCGTGATAAATTAAAGACCGATTAAAGATTTTAATCGATTCTGATCACTAATAAAACTAAAAGAAATGAAACTTCATGTGATATGTTTTCTTTCTGGTCCTATAAAATACTTTGTGACGAGAAAAAAAAAGGAGGGAGAGGAGACTGTGCTACTGCCCTTTCTAAACTCACGCAGAGAGGATGTATTCAGTTTTGTTTGGGGGGGACACAGAGGAAGAGTCTGCCCAGGGCCCGATTCATGCTGTTATCACCACTGGATGTAGGGTTAGGGTTAAACTTTTATGCTAAAAATCTTTGTTAAATTAGTCCTACTGTGAAGGTTGACTACTGTGAAGGTGTAAAACTCTGAAAAAAAAACTCAAACGGGTTCAGCTTTTCACTGTTTAAGTCGATCAAATCACGAATTAAAACCAAACTTTCAAGCGAGTTTGAACTAATCATAAAATATCCCCACACAGCGAACAGTGCAGCTGAAGGTTTTAGCCAACAAAATCCACTAATCCAAAGAAATAAAGAAATCTGCTGTGTGGTTATTGTTTTGTTTTTTTTTTTTCCCCCATCGTGGATGTGACTCAAGTCGAATGCCTGGATTTTGTGCATGAAGCGCAAATGAAAGCCGTGTTATCGCTGCGGGCTGAGGGGGGAGGCTGGGCGAATAACGCGCAAGGATCAAGTCTGTTGAGAGGCAAACTATTTTGTGCAGTTTGAGGGGCGGCGGGGAGGATCTGTGGCTTAGAGCCATCACGGAGCTGCTGGAAGGAGAGGCATTCTTCACAGTGAGGAGGGGGCGGAGGGACGGAGGAGAGGAGAGGGAGGGAGGGAGAGGTGAGCGGAGCGGAGCAGGCACGTCGCACTATCAACTGAATCCATCTTGGAAAACAGCTCGCAGGGAGTCCGAGCTCCGAGTTGCGCAGGCAGAAGAAGACTTGAGCCTCCCGACTTTTCTTTTTTTGCCTTAAAAAAAAAAAAAAAAAAAACGCACACGGACGGACGGACGCAGCTGGCCGCCATGGCCCGCCGGAGCGGATCGGGAGAGTGCGTCCTCGCCGCGCGGAGACAGTGTGTGAGCGGGGAGCCGCGTTCCTCGGTCCCGGTGCGCCGCGGACTGTGCTGAGTGGAAGCGGCGGAGCTCTCACTCTCACGCACGCAAACACACACACACACACACACGCACGCACGCACACCCGGTGAAAAAGTGCGGACGCACGGACGGAGAGAGCGCTCAGGAGACGGAGGGGGACCCATGCGGGATAAAAATGTTACGCTGTTCCGAGGAGTCGTCGGGTCCACGCCGCTGATGGGAGCCTTTTACGCACGGACACGCAGCGGGACCGCATGAAGGACGGAGGATCGGAGAGAGGGCAAAAGTTAAATGCGGTTGCGGGGTTCAGAGATGGACGCGGGGTCGCAAAAGGTACGGAGAATGTGGCATGTTAAAGCGGGAGAGAAATGGAAAGAAATGCATGTGTGGCTCTGGCCTGAATTAAATTAGGATCGAAGACTTTTTTTCTATAATGTATGTGCAAACACACAGAACAACTCAACGTCTTTACAGTCGTCGCATTATACACTTTAAAATAATAATAAAAAAATTCCACATTTTGCGTTCATGTTAGTTGGATGCCGTGGATTACTGCGCTTTCCGTTTAATGTTTCCTCCTTTTTTTGATGATTTAGAGCTTTTCGCTCTCGATGCACTGCACGCTCTCCTGCCCCTTCCTTTAGAAATGATTCATTCAGATGAACAGCGCTCACAGGGCAGCCTTTTCAAGTATACCTGATCGCCTTCTTTTTAAACGCCCATATCCATTTAAAAAGAAAAAAAAAAACTTTTTCTTTCTTTTTTTTAATTGCGTTTCAGGCGCTAAACCCACTCCTAATCGGATTGTCCTGGTCGCGTATCACCGCGTTCATCTGGTGGTGAGAAACTGTGCTCCCTCGACTGGAAATGAAATTAAAGAAAAGGAGAAAGAGGAGGGGGGGAGATTAAAAAAGAAAAGAAAGAGCACCCCCTGACGTGCTGATTCCTGTCTGCATTTGATATGAGAGAATTTTGGTGTTTTCCCGTAAACTTGTGCTGCTTTTTGAAGGTTATAATTTGGATTCTTGGTGGCGTTTGATTCACGCTGCCATAATAATCTTGATGCTGCTGCCTTCTGCTGTTGATTCAGCCGCATTTTATCGCCTCATGCGGTTGCTTATCCTTCACCCCCCCCAACCCCCCACCGCCACCACCCCTGAAGCTTATTTGATTAAATTTAGCTCTTTTCAATTTAGAAAAGTAGATCACAGATGTGTGTCAGGATTGTTCCTCTGTCTCTGGCTCCCATCTCCACAACAAGCAAAGGCAGGGTATACTTTTTTTTTTTTTTTTTTTTTTTAAAGCGTAGCTATATGTTGCATATTTGGGTTGTGTCGATAAAACCAGCTTAGATGATGATGGGTTCAGGAGAACGAGACAAGGTGGTTTGGGAAACTAAGAATCCAGTTTTTGTTCCTGAAGGCTCCGCTGACTGAACATTATGGTCCTAGAAAACACAGAAAGTACTATTATTTTTGCTTTCTCAAAAAGAATAAATCTAGCATCACTTTTGAGAAAAGCTGTGAAGCTAATGCTAACGTCAGTGTTTTTAGCTAACAATTAGCTAAAAACACTGACGGGTGTTTCCATATAATTCGTTTGTCAGTGTTTGTTTTTTCAACTGAGCGTCCAAAGTACATCCACAGAAGTTACATAAGTGTTGCATGTTTTTTTTTCCAATGAGTTATATGTAAGTTAACTCTTTAAAGCACTCACCTTAATGGAGCTTATAAGAATAGTCTATTCGTATAGGCCCTATCTAGGTATTGGTGGCATATATAGCCTACTGTAAAACAGCATATACACACACACACACACACACACACACACACATATATATATATATATATATATATATATATATATATATATATATATATATATATATATATAAAACATGTTATTCATAACTAATTAGCTATGTATTATTTTGCTTTCATGTTTAACTAAGGGTAACATGGTGATTTATTCACTTTCTAATCTACTAACCCCATAAAAGAACCTGCAGCATATTTTTCCACTTTTATGTTTTATAATTGTTAGTGTAAAACAAAAAACCGGGATCAATCAATAAGACATGTTCAGTGCATCCATTGATCGATCCATCGATCCGTTTCTTAAAAAAAAAAAAAAAAAAAGATTTTATCCGTTATGGCTGCCAGATGTAATTCACCCAAAATTTCATTAGCAAAAGCGTCCTACTGTCCTTTAAAACTCTCTGTTTTCCCAATCTGTCTCTTTCTGGCTGCTCCAATCTGAGCAGGAACCCTTCATCTACACTCATGGCCACTGCAGTGCTTAACATTCAACTCCTCGCTCCCACCGCTGTGGCCGACTCAGGGAGGGGCTTCGGTCAAAGCTGAAAGCTGCAGATGACGACCACTATCTTTAAATCACGCAAAGATGGAAGAAGAGCTGTTTGATGGCTTATAAAAGTTGGAATAATGGATCTGGAGGGGTGGTAGTGGGGGGGGGACTCAATATCTCTCCATTGCTATGTTATAAGCCTGTATTGTTCATGCATTGCAGCTTGAAGGGGAATATGATTTTTCCAATCCCATTCCAGTTGGCAGGTCGTGTATGTCACGCCGATCCGGAGGAGGAGCCGACACGCAGTGTCTATATTCCTCGACTGCCTCTGCTACGTCCACTCCCCACCAGCTCACCCCCAATGTCCCCTGCCTTAATTCTGCACGTCATTCCAGTCGGCGTTGATAATAACAACTTCCTCTGCGGGCCACCGGCAAAACAGTCGCCTCTGTTTACTGTAAGCAGTCGTGTTTACTCGTGCACCTCTCCGTGCAACGTCTGCTCAAGCAGCTGGAAATAAAGAGAAAATAATAACAATAAAAGCAGGTGCAGCTCTTATTTATCCGTCTTTTCCCTCCTCCTCATGTTGTCTTCTTCTCACCAGGAACCGTCTTGTGCATCCATGTTGGCACTTAGAAAACCGATGTCTTTATTAGTCTTATCTCTTTTTATCATGTTTTCCATTAAGCGGGCCCCGATGTTGCCGAGAAGCCCCCGTGAATCCATGAGTGAGTGTCCTTGCAGTGCTCTATTACCTCCTTTGATAGAGCGCGAGGGGAATAAAAGCCTTCTTTATGTCTGTGAGACCGGATGTGCTAGAGCTGTTCTGAATATTTATCAGACGGCTTCTTTTTTTTTTCTTCCCTATATAACATAGTCGGTGTATAATTCCAAACAATATGTGACCCTGGTTGTCTATTCAAGAGACAGGGACTCGTAGATGGAAAAGTGTGTGTTTGTATGTTAAGTAAAGGTACATAAGGCTCAGAAGAAAAAAATGAGGTCCCTGTTTTTCAAGAACTAACCATTCCTTGAAAAAATAAAAACTTATCTAGCTTCCCTTCATTTTCCCACAGGTTGCTGGATCCAAATGCCGCCCCCTGCGGGCTTCGCGGTGGTCTGGGACCAGCAGTGTGTGACAGACAGGCGAGCGAAGCCTGTGGTGGCCTTCTCCTGCGCGTCTTCAAATTGGCCCTGGCTGAGCTCTTTGTGGAGCGGCGAGTGAAGGGTCCCGCCATTGTTTGACGTCTCAGCATGGATGGAGTCACCACCGCGAATGAGGCCGTTGCTCTTCAGCTGAGGACTAGCATTTACGGGATTACTGTCTTTGTTCCCAACTAACTGTAAATTGTTGCTAGACTCTCCTGTGGTGGACATTTTTGCAGGATCTGGGTTTTTTTGTTTTTGTTTTTTTTTTGTGGATACTTACAATTTATTGCCCTTTTTTGGGGGGGATATATATATTTTTTATTTTTGGTTTTCCTTTTTTTGGTTTTCCACTATGGAGTTTCTTTCTGGACCGTGGAATAAAGATTGGGCCTCGTTTTTGCAGTTTTGGTTAACTGTCATCCTTAGCCTTCAAATGCAGTTCAGCCCAATTGCTTCTTGCCCCCAAGTGTGCCGTTGTGACAAAGCGTTTATATACTGCAACGAACGCAGCCTGACATCAGTGCCTCTGGGGATAGGGGAGGGCTACAGCATCCTCTACCTACACAACAACCAGATCAACAATGCCGGCTTCCCTATGGAGTTTCACAATATAGAATCCATAGAAGTTGTTTATCTGTACGGCAACCAGCTGGATGAATTCCCCATAAATCTGCCCAAAAACACAAAAGTCCTGCATCTTCAGGAGAACAACATCCAAACAATCCCCAGAGCAGCCTTGGCTCAGCTGAGTAAACTTGAGGAATTGCACCTTGACGATAACTCCATCTCTACAGTGGGGGTGGAGGAAGGGGCCTTTAGGGAGGCGCAAAGCCTTAAGCTCCTTTTCCTTACCAAGAACCACTTAAGCAGTGTTCCTATTGGTCTTCCTGAGGACCTGAAGGAGCTGCGGTTGGATGAGAACCGCATAGCTGTTATTGCAGAGGAGGCCTTTCAGAATGTGACGCGCCTGCAGCGCCTCCTGCTGGACGGGAACTTGCTGACGGACGAGGGCATAGCGCCAGGGACTTTCAGGGACCTGGGCTCTCTCCGAGAGCTGGCTCTGGCTAGGAATTCCCTCACCTTTCCCCCACCCCTCTTACCCAGCCAGTCTCTGGTCAAGCTCAGTCTGCAGGAGAACCTGATCGACCAGATCCCTGTGGCGGCCTTTGCAGACCTAAACAGGCTAGAAAGACTGGATATTTCCTCCAACCAGCTGCAGACTCTTACGCAAGGAGTGTTCGATGGCCTGTCGAGCCTGAAGCACCTTGTGGTACGCAGCAACCCCTGGCGTTGTGACTGCTCTGTCAAGTGGGTGGTGGTGTGGCTCAAGTCATTGCCGTCCTCCATCAACGCCAGGGGGTTTGTGTGTAACAGTCCAGAGAAGGTGCGAGGCATGACAATCAGAGAGCTCACGCTGGATATTATTGAGTGCCCTATTTTCCCTGACCAAACGCCCTGGCCCACTCTCCGCTCCACACCCCCTCCTCCACCCACCACCACCCCTATAACAACCATGATTTCCACCCTCATAACCACATCTAACCCTTACTACTTTGACTCCCCCTCTCCTCCCTTACCACCCATCCATAATAACCCCTCTGGGCCCCTTCCCCCCTATGAGGATCCCCTTCAGATCTCCTTCCATGTGGTCAACTCCACCAACATCGAGGTGAGCTGGGCGTCCTATTTCACCGTCACAGCTTACAAAGTCACTTGGGTCAAAAGTAGCCAAAGGCAAAACGAAGGGATGCGGGAGAGGACGGTGAGCGGGGATCGGCGCCACCTGAGCCTCACTGACCTCGAGCCCCGCTCGGTGTATCGGATCTGCGTTCACGTTCTGGACACCCTCAACTCCTACCGGCCAGGAGAGGATACTATCTGCTCCGACGCCAGGACCAAGGCGCCCGCTTCCACTAAGCCTCCTGGGCGCGAGCAAGCCCCGCAGGACACCCTGAACTCCACGCTGCTCATGGCTGGGATTATAGGCGGAGCGGTAGTCATCATCCTGGTGACGCTGCTGGGCTTGTTCTGCTGGCACATGCACCGGAAGAGCCGGTCGTCCTCGACCAAGTGGAAATACAACCGCGGGCGGAGAAAAGACGACTACTGCGAGGCGGGAACCAAGAAGGACAACTCCATCCTGGAGATGACCGAGACCAGTTTCCAGATAGTGGCTCTGAACAATGAGCAGCTGCTCAAGGGAGACTTCCGGATCCAGCCTATTTACACGCCCAACGGGGGCATTGGATTTAGAGACTGTCACCTCAGCAACAACAGCATAGCCTACTGCAAGAGCAGCAACGTGCCCAGTACAGAGTTCTGCCACACGTGATGCAATGCTCGGACGGACACGGACCAGAAACAACTGCTTAAATACACACTGTTTGTGTAGATGACATCTAAAAAAAAAGAAAAATATACAAAAATTCTAGTGAAATATAACTGTACCATATATATTTCCAAGATCTGTCTACAATGTAATTTATACTGTGGATAATAATGTGGGATTCTCTGCTATCTTTTTTATTCTTAGAAAAAAAGAGACACAAGTGGGTTTTTTTTCTTCTTCTTTTTTTTTTTAATAACCAGCAGGGTTTTGAAAGTCGTTTCAATGGTCAGTACTGTACACGAACATAGGTTTGTACAATCACGGCACCCTGGGTGTAGCTCCTGACAGACAAATATAGCGTCAGCTTCAGAAACGAAAGGGCCGCTCCAGAGGGCTGGGATCCTTTGCTAACCACAGAAACAAAATATGACCTTTACTGGTTATTATCCTCACAACTCCAAAAATGATTATTCCCTTCCACCCCAGTCACTCCCCCGGTAAAACGGAGCAAGGGGAATCGAAGCACTGCTGATTAGTGTGGTAAAATATATATAATTATATATATTTTTTGAATCTAAGTGCACTTTCTTATTGACAGCAGCCGCGCAGGAAGTGAGCAGAGGTGATGGAACTGTGGATAGAGAATGTCAAACTTGAGTATTTGTTGAAATTTTCCCAGAAGTGCCACACGATAATAAAAAGCATCTTTGTTCTGTTGCTTCACAGAGGAGGTTAGAGTAGTCGTGACACAAACAAAAAGTCTAGAAAAGGATGTGCAGCTTTCAGCGAAAATAATTAATGTAGGCTTAGAAGCAACAAAGGATTGTTGTCTCTAATGAGGAGACTTGAAGCTCCTTTCTAATTGTACCGCGCTCTTATCCTGTCTTTTTCTTGGCCTAATCTTTTGGCCACAAGGGGGCAGGTTTTCCTTCAACTGTGTGTGTGGGACCAAGTAACGGTAGAGAGGCCAGAGAGATCACTTTACCTCCATCGTTCTCCCCAGAGCCTTTTGCCCAGACAGCATTACTCACGCTCAAACAGCATAGTCATGCTCATCGAGCTACTTAATGACACGGAAGTGTTTAAAACTAACAGTGTTTTCAGTGTTTGGTGGCTAAATGATATGGATTTTCAGCTGCGGCATAAAGATTCCTCTGAGATTGGAGCAAGAAAGAAAGAAAAGGGGGTTGGGGGGAGGAAAGCTATGAATCTGGAGATGGCTCACACATAACGCTAATTATACACCCACATATTTCATCCTTGTCCCGGCGTTTATTAGACATAGTGATGAATTAGAAAATGACTTTGAGATCACACCCTGCCCATGATCACGCCGAGCTCTTCGCCTAGCTCATCATTATTTATCTCTTTGTCCCCGGCCCGCTCCCCCCCTCGCGAGGCGCCTCATTTCACTTTCAGGTTTGCCCGTCTCAAACGTTTGTACCTGCTCTCTTTAGGGCGGCAGTAGCTGGAAGGATGATTCACACTCTGTCCAACCCGATTTACCCTTCATTTCTAGGCTGCATGCTCTTGATCCCTGCATGGGCTCAATTAAAACCCTCTTCCTGCCCTTCGGCTCAGACGCTGCGGCGGCGGCAGCAGCAGCTCTTCAGCGTGTGAGAGGTCTCCATTTATGCACTTCTCAGGACTCTATTTGATCTGACACAATTTGATTTTAAGGCGGCCAAGCTTAAAGAATTCCCACCCACCTCTTTCCTCGTAATCCTACCAAAAAAGGAAGAAAAATATGTCAACCTTATTTTCACTTGGCCGCATGAAGCCCGCTCCAGATGAAACGGTCTTTAACTCCTTGCGAGGCTCCACAGACGTGTTTTAGACTGTAGGAAACATTTAGAGCGGAAAACGTTCCAGGGATTTTTTTTCCTTTTCCAAAATCTCAAAATTAGTTGCGTTTGATTTTAATTCCAGCCGTGATCACTAGTCATAAGGCATCCCAAACCCTACTGCTAAACACAGAAACGGTAAATACACAGTATGATAAAACTGTTAAACAATTGGCAGGTTATGACTGTCTTTCTATTTGTTTTTAAACTGAGGTTAATTTCTTAAGAGTGACGAGTCCATGTCCATCAGAAAGGATTAGATTTTAAAAAAAAAAACATATCCAGTTGTAACACCAGCAGCATTTAAAATCTAATTTACGGTAGTTACTACGCAACCAGTATTGTCAAAACAACAAATTAACAGATTGTCACTACGACCTCACAATTTTCAAGTCGGAATTAGAAGTCGGTTGCTTTTTTTTCTAACTAATTATTTGCTTTGACTGTATTCGATTTTAAAGTAACACGTTTCAAGAACACTTGATCATTTTTCCTGATAATCCGATAAAAAAAACAGGAGAAAAATCTGCAGCGTTAATTTCCTACCGGCTGCGTGAAGCTCCCTCTAGAAGATTAACTTTATTTCTTGGAGCAAATTTTACAGAACAATTGAAGTAGAAAAAAAATAACAAAGTTGTTCCAGATCACGGAGATAATCAGTGGAGTATTTATCCTCAGTTTTGCAATATTAGCTTCACTTGTCTGTAATTCCAGCAGCAGAACCGGTTGTGTTTTTAGCAAATTACATTTAGCACATATCAAGTTATTTTCTGTTTCTGCCCTGGTAGATTTATATGTTAAATCAGATTTAAAACCTGACGGGAAACAAAACGGACATCTTAGGAGAACAAAATTACAGAACAGGAGTATCCACTTTGGGGAAAAAACAAAATGGGTCAGCTGTCCAACCCAATTATTGATTTTTCCACCAATCAATAATTGGTGGAAAAATCCTTTATTTTTACATTGTAGCCATCAAACCCTTTTTCTAACTACTGACTAACTTTTTCCAATGTTTCCACTGGAAAAGGTTTTTTGTTAATTGCATCACATCTTTGTTAACAATGTTCCAGTCGCAAATCATAAATTAGCCAATTGCTGTGTTGATGGACCAGACTATAGTTTAAGCAATACAAGCCAGTTGGATCATATTTTATGGCTCCAAACGCCAAAGGGAACATTTTTACAAAAATATATATCTCACAGCAGATACTGATGTTGAACCTGATATCATAAAATACAGACAGCAACTTTCGCTGTTTTTCTTTCACATATTCAGTGGGAGCTGTTAAGGAAAACTAGCTTAGCGTATCACAAATGTTAGAAATGGGCAAGAGGTTCAATTTGAAAAGAAAATGATTCTCTCTCGCTGATTCGTAGATCAATTAACAAGCATGATTCATGCTTGGCCTGAGCCAGGTCTTGCTGTTTTGTGTGTGTTTTGAGTTGAACCAACTGGCTGCTTGCCATTCAAAAATAATGAGTTATCAGTTTGGTCATTAGTATGAGAGTGAGGTGTGTTAGTTCAACTTTTCCTTTAAGTATTACATAGTCAGCGGTTCTGTATGAAATAAAATACCTAAAATAAAAAACTGGGGTATTCCATTCCAAAAATGAAATGGTAAATTCTTGCTATATTTCATTTTTCTTTGTATAACCTGCCAATTCAGCTACTTTTTCATAAACCCCTAGAAAAAAAAAGAAAGTAATCAATATGGAAAATAGACATTTCTATATTGTCTCCATACCAGTATCACAGGATATGACCCTCACTTGAACTCATTTTTAATTCCCTCCATTCCCAAACAAAATCTAGCAAAATAGTATCAAAGCGCATGTCGGTTGTTGCTTTCTTTGGCCAAACATTGTGGGAATTCTTAGGTTTGATATGTAAAAAGACTCTTAAAAAACGAAACCTAATTACTCAGTGAACTCTTGTGATAACGTAAAGTTGAAGTTTTTTTTTTCAGTAACTCAGTTCACAAAGTGAAAACCATTAAACATTAATTACACACATAAAGCTGTTTTCAAACTTTTATTTCTCTCATTTGTGATAATTTTCCACTTCCAGCCAATGAAAACATGGCATTTAAGGTTGGAATATATTTCAAGATTTTCATTTTCAGATTTCAACGTTCATAGTTCAGAAATGTGGGCTTAATAGAAATGTGTCTCATAATTGCTTAAAGCTTATTTTGAAAACGTACTTTTAATCTGACGAACGAGCGTCATTGGATGCATATTCTAATTTATTCAATATATATATGGAGCCAAGGAAGGCAAAATAGTGTGATTTTAATATTAAAATGAATTTGTTTTAAGTATTAAAAAGGGGAAACAAGCTATTTTCAAAATATGTCACTGTTGCCATAATATAATATCCACTTTTAGCTCACCAACTACACTATAAAGAAAAAAAAAACATCTCTACTTCATGGTTAAATACAGGTATTTTTACTGTAAGTTAGAGATTTTCTTAACAGGCATTTTTTACAGTAATGCCTGTCTACTCAATTTAACAGTAGCACAAGTTTCTGCTACTGTTATTTTGTGGCCTGGAAGGTGAAAAGTTTGGGAATCAGTTCTCTAAGCAAATATTGTCCAAGTCGGACACGATTAGATGGGTTTATCATTAACTTCTGTGGTTACCAAAGCCTCCCCAATTTTTATTTCACCATTTTTCTACTAATACCTACATATCAGCTCGCCCTGCTCACAATGTCCAACGACACCGACCGGATTTGTCCTCGGACTCGCCCCGCGGAGCACCTGACAGGTTTCCCGTTTTTCGTCGCCTAGCTGCCGTTCCTGCTGAACGCTCTCCCACGCAGTGACACGCTACCATGAACTTTTGTTTGCCCTGCCCTCCCCTCCCCTCCCCCAGAAGCCCCATTTTAAAGCCACATGCTGGTCAAACAAGTCAGGTCAAAAACATTGCCGCATAGTATCTGCCCTGTGTGTGAATGTTTTAACGGAGACGGATATTTGCCTTACCTTTATTTTGCTAGCTACAGAGAGCTAACGGGGTGAAAGATGGGAAGAGACAGCAACAGGAAAAGCTGAAAGGAAAGCACATTTCTTACAGCGCCCTAAGAGGCAAACAAACGGTTAGCATCAAGTGAACTAGCTAACCGAAGACGGTTCATCCAACATTTTGTGCCAAAAAATAAAAAGAGCCAGAGCAGGCAGCGGTGGAGCTTTGGTTGTTTTGTGGTTTGCGTTTCTTTTAACTTTGCTGACAGAACGTGGCGTCAGTGTCAGGACCAACAGCAAACCAGAAAACCTTTCTGAGGCTCACAGTGTTCCCTTTTTGTGTGTGTGCGAGGGCGCCGAGAAGCTAACGGGCATCATTTGGTCAGAAACCAGGAATGAAAAACAACAAAAAAAGAGATGGCTGGATTTTTGTTGTAAAATACAAATAAAATTAAGATACAAACTTTTACTCTTTTTTTTTTTTTTGCAGCCCTCAACAGATGATAGAAATCTGAATGTTTCTTTGTATCATACAAACAAACTCGCAGGCAAAGAGAGACACATCTGCAACCATTTTTATCTCAACAGTCGGGGTTTCTGCTACTTTTGTGTACCTCAAAGGAGTTATGCTGCTTTTTTTTTGTACCAGAGATAAAATACAGTTGAATAAAAGCATACGAAATAAACACATTTCTAAAATTTTAAGGCGTCTAGACAAAGATGATTGTTTTTGTCACATATTTTAGAGGCTGTGATGAAAGCGAAAGTGAGATGTAGAGTGTCAGAATACGAGAAAGGAAGCACATTTTTTTTTGTTTGTTTTTTGTTTTGGGCCTGTGCATGTTTGGTAAATGAATGTTCCCATCATAAAACAGTAATGACAAAAAATACATCATTTGATTATTTTAGTTTTAAAATGTGAAATATTCTGTTGTTGGATCAGTAGAAATTAAAATTGAGCTTACGTAAAAAATTCTGAGTGCTACAAGTTAAGTATGTTGGTTCTGCTCTTGGCAAACCAAATCTACCCTGACATAGAAAATAAAACAAGTGTAAATTCCACACACAAAAAATTACAAAAAATGATGGTTGAAATGATCAAATTTTCAGTGTAAAAAATGCAAACAATTTTTATTTTTATTTTTTCATATTGGCGCTTGTGACCTCAGGAGGCACCGTGTCTTATGTCACAAATATTTTTCACCACAATAATGAACAAGACCATACAAAGTGGAAATCTCTACAGTTTGAATACGTTTGGAGAACGACAATAATAGATTTAAACAAAAAAAAACAAAACAAACTGAAGCATTTTTTGCTGTAACTTCAGATATGGATGCTGTTTTTTTTGTTTCCCTTTACCAGTGAATTTTTATTATTTTATATATTTAAGAAATATGTGTTCTTGTCCTTCTTTGACCCCAAGAAGAGTGACTGCTTGCGTTTCAATTTAATACTCTACATTTAAAAATGCAAACAAAAACTTTTTTGTTTTAAGTTTTTCATTATATCCAAAGACGAAATCCAAACATCAAGACACATGTGAACCTGTGTACCATTTGTTTTTACATTGTGGGGGGGAATCATTTATATTTCTTTTCCATCATATTTTAATCACAGAAAAAAAAAAATCTGTATTTTAAATTGAACATTAATTAAAACCTCTCAATAATTTAGCTTTTAATCGCTGTTTCTGTGAAAATTCAACAGCCAAAACATGGATAGACTGTTCACAATAAAGCGTTTTTTTATTTTTATTTATTTTTTTCTAATTCAGACAGAAACACACGACTCTGGATTCATGTCATCTTTTCTTCATACTGACCAAAACCTGTCCTTAAACTATTAGTCAGTGACATTCTTTAGTTCTTTTTGTTTTGCATGTTCTGTATTTAGCTTCATAGCCTTTCATTTTGTTCTCACACCAGGTTTTGGACTGGCCCTTTTTTTTTTTTCTCCGTCTCTCTGTTTAAGGAAATCCCCAGAGGTGGTTGCGCTGCAGTGTGAGCGAGCGTACGCAGAACGCTTCGTGTGGTTTGGAGGACGCAGGCTGGAAAAAAAAACAACAAAAAAAACCGACATTTTTTTTGCAGTGCATGTAAAATGGCTCCGTTTGGAATACCGGCCTCTCATTCAGACAGTGCGGCAGTGTTACGTTAGCCATCCACAGCGAGACATCTTTAGGAACCAAAGTTCAATTTTTTTTTTTTTTTTTCGTTTGTTTTTGTTCTCATGATGAAATATTGATGTTGTTCCATGTATGTGCCTTGAGGTTGAACTTACAATGTAAAGTCCTTGAAACCTTTAAATGTTTTTGCACAAACTGTAAATACTTAAGTGAAGCTTTTTGAGAAATAAAAAGAGCCATTGGATTTAAACGAACACTTTTTTTTTTTTTTTTTTCTCGTGAAGTCACCCGGCTTTCTTGGTTTTACACAGAAGCTGGCTAAATTTATTCTGGGTCAGACAGTCGTTATTCTGGGTCAAAGATTTCTGGCTCTGCCGCCACCAGGCCCAGCTCTCCGCGTCTCGCTATATGGGAAGCGTCTGACGTGGTAGCATATTCGCCGCGGCTCGGCAGTGAGCTCGGGGGGGAAATCCAGGATTTGACTCGTATGGCACTAGTTTAATCCCAGAGTGAACTATTTCCCCTAAACTCTGGAGCCTCCGTCCCAGTTTGGAAACCCACATTAGCCCCAGTCCTAATTCACTCTGACAATTAACCGCAGCTGGAACACAAAAGGGCGTGTCACCCTGGTGTTTGGAGTGGGAAGTTTCTATGTTCCTTAAAAGCCCCCAAAACGTCAAAATGTGATTTGTTATTGCAGAAGTGAAGGTTTTATGCAGAGGCTAACCGGGTGAAATGAACTGTGGCTCTTGGCGCTGGCACCGGCCACCTTGTTGTTCTTCCCTCCTCCTGTGCCGTCCACTTCCATAAACGTTGTGCCCTCGTCAAGTTTTTTTTTTCTTTTTTTTTTTTTTTTTACTAAACTTATGCTCCCAGCTTTAGCAGAGCTAATGTCATAAAGGTCCACTATGGGTTCTTTGTGATGTGGAAATCTTTGTTTTCCAAGAGAGAAAGAGAAAGAAAAAAAAGTGCTTTAGGATTTGGTTTGACCCAAAATACAGTAACAGCTTTGGACGCCGCCGGGTCTAAGGAAGGAAAGGGCTGGATAAAATGTAAAAAGAGTGAATGTTAACATATTTAGGCAGAAAAACAAACCGCTGGCTGTACGTCGACACAAATGTTTCATTTTCATGCATCGCAACTCACATTATCGTCAAAAATCTTTTTCAAAATGTGGGCTTAGACGTGCCAGCCCCAACAGAAACATCACGTTTGACTCTTCCACACTTAGCGTGAAGATATGTGGTTAAAATATGTGCATAAGTAAACATCGTAAAGACAAATAAACATCTTGAAAAAAATGTCATATATGACATTTTATAAAATTATCTGGATTTATACGTAGAATATTCATGTACAGTTAAGCACAACACCTTTCCTACACAAGGCAAGAAATGCTTTTAAAAACTGGTTTGTTAAATTATTTAGATTTTTCTTTTGTATGAAACACACCCTTCTTGTAATTCCTGACTCGCTTTTGATGGTTTATTTTCGGTGATGAGCTCCAAGTGTTTGATGTTGGGAAGCTTTTTGTCGTCACCATAATCTTTAGTCGCCTCCTCAGACTTTTAGATTCAAATCCGGTTTGGCCACCACGAAACGTTAACTCGGAGAAGGAACACGGTGGTCAGATTAAAAGATTACATTAAACCGAAATTTGTCAACAGCGTTAGCAGATGTGGGGTTAGTTGCACACATGCGACAGGCTGCAAAACTAAATCCTTCCACCTTGAATTAGTAAAAGTCTGAAGAAAAAAGAACCAGAACCAGAAAGTAGCTTTTTGTATTGCATGTTAAAGATGTTTTATATTTTAAAAATAAGATTCTACCTTCTACATTTAAAATGTAATGGTAGTTACACTTATAATGGTAGTTATAAGTGACGAGAAGAAGAACAAATGCTGGTAAAACTTCATTTATATGAAGCCTGAGAAGAAAACTACGCTGCTTCATTTATCAAGCACTGAATAAAATCAAGTACAACAGAGTCCAGGCTAAAAAATGCTGTTGAAAAATGCTTCGCTTTTCTAAATGCAATCGTGTGGAGTAGTTTTAAAAAACTCAATTTTAGCTTTTATATTTACATTTTAGCAATCTGAAAAATAATAATCTGTGTGTTTATTTTAGCTTTTAAATTGAAAATATCTCATGGCTTCAACTGTCTTGTGTTAATTGTAAAGGGCAAATTGAAAATCAAAAACTAGTTTGGATAGAGATGAACCAAATCCTGGCAGATTGTTCTGAGCAGCAGCAGCAGCAGGATATTTGATACGACCTCAGCAACCGTCTCACTCAGAACTGTTCTCACGTAGGAGAAAAAAACCCAAAACTTATTTGACTTTTGGTGGAACTGCTGTAAAAGTTTCGATCTTGTGTTGTTTTGGAAGCCAGACGTTCCTGCTCCATTAGGGCTCCGACCCGACTCATTAAACAGAACCTGCTCTGACAGCCGTCCGCTCTGGGTAAGGCACAGAGCGCACAAAATTCATTTCTACAGGCCGACTTCAAAATTAATGTAAAAAAAAATGAACAAATAAAACAGAACAATCTTACATGGTGCATTTTCCAATGAAAAACCTGAACTTTCAGTCTGTACTTTGCTGTTATGAATATCATTTTCTCTCTACCTCCAACAGACGAGCCGTACTTGAAACTCATTTGGCCAGTTATGCAAAATCTTGCGTTTGAACTGCGAGCCGGTCAAGTCGGCCCATTCATTTTTATTTTGTTTTACTGAAAAAGTCTCTTCCCAGCACGGTTCGATTTCCACCGTTTGTGATTGTTTGCTTTCATTTGAAAAGAAAACGGGCCGCCAGCGTCCATATGGCGATGTGGAACAAAGTGGGAATCTCCTCTCTATTTAAAATGTTTTTGATTCACTCTGTGAACAGGTGGTCGCTGGGAGTCTGCTTTCTTCTGTTTGTGCCAGAAGAGCTTTTAATTTCCTGCTTACTAAAAGCTCCTTTAACAGCCTCACTTTGTGATCCACATTTAAACAACTTCTAATCGGTCTCAATATGGAGAAAATGTAATTAAGGGATGCAGTTTAAAGGAGGCTTAAAGCAGGTATTACAGACATTAACATGTGGGAAAATGAGGCTGGAGATGGCCCTCTCCGCTCCGCTCCGCTCTGCTCCCTCCTGCGCTCGGTACGTTTCCCCGTCTGTCATCGTCTTCAGTCGTTTTTTAATTGGACACCAAATGAAGGTGAAGCTTCGTGTTTAGGATAAAAGTCATGATATCTGCTTTCCCCTCCCCCCCCAGTAAGTAGATGCAAGTGTCAAACATATCGTAAAATTAGGCAAATCAATTAAAAATCAATTTTTTTATGATCAAAGATATGTTTTGTAGCCATAAAAAATGATAGTAACAATTCTTAAATGTATCTTTTTTTTTTTTTTTTTGGGAAGGATCTGGTATTGTGGTTTGTATTACAGCAAAAACGAAGAAGCCTTTAAGTGAAGACACTCTGTTCTAATGATATTCATTTTTTTTTTGAAGAATTCTACTTTCATCATTCCAGGACACATTTCTGGTTTTGGGAAACTTTAAATGTTTTCTAGTTTTGCTAAATTTAGCCAGTCGTGAAGACTTTTCCTGACGAGAAAATGTTTCCGTCTCATCATTCTGTTAGCCTGCTTGCTGCCTTCCTGCACAATTATGCTCGGAAAAAAAAAAAATCTTGTTTTTATTCCAGGTGTATGAAGAACAGGAGAGAACGTGTGCACCGCTCAGGAAGCTCCTCGAATGGTTGAAGATCTCTTCGAAGCCTCCTGGTCCAGTTTTCTTCTTGTCCTTTCATCAACCTTGGTGGTTCTTAGAAATTTCACTTGTTTTCAATACAGTTTTTATGTCATATCAAAGATTAAAAACCTTCAAAAACCAACTTTTTATCCTCTTTTCATGTATCGATATTTGACGTGAGTTAAAACACTGAAAATACTGCATCGACTTCGTCTGGATACCGTTAAGCACTTGAACTCTGAGAAAAGTACCTTCACTAGTCGTTGAGCTGAGTGCTATTAATGCTTGTACATGAAATGATCATCCTTAACTCGCAGAGAAAAACAGGCTGCTTTTCTTCATCGACAACATTATTTTGAAACTACATCCCCCACTACGCCGAGTCTGGTTGCAACACAGCAGTCTGTGAAGAATGCTCAGTAAAACTACAGCAGGGTCAACCGGGCTGGAAACTGCTGTGTGGTCATCTCAAAGCCTCTTAGCTTCAGCAGCCGTTTACGGGCCCTGACACAATAAAAGCGCCGGCCGCCATCTGAGGCGTGATGCAAGCCACAAACAGAACCGTGCAACCAGTTCAGCCTCTGGGAAGTTTCACACCGTCAGATTTGTTGGCTCGGTTTCCCTGAGGCTCGTACGGATATTTGCTGGCAAACACAAGTTTTGAGCACATCTGCAGTGGGTAGAAAAGGTGGCCAGGTTTTTATGATGTAATAAACCACGTTGAAGGATTTTGTAAGTTTCATTGTGGAATATATGTTGAATTAAGAGGTAAAAAAGAAGTTAACTTCTTTAAAAAAAAAATAAAAAAAACTTGTTTGGATTCAGGTCAGTTGGGCTACAGTCGCCACTCCATCCATCTTGAATTAACTTGTACCGTGTAATTTTAAGTGGTGATACAATTGTTATGTTTATTGATGTGGTTTCTCTGTTGTTTTCTTTAAGCAGGTCTACAGTCAGACGTCCACCGTGTTCACTTGTCTATGTGTCCTTCTCTCCTCTACTCACTCCTTTGTTCCCTTTAAACCTTTTCACCACCTTTCTCTCTCTCTCTTTCTCTTTTTCTTCTCATTACATTTGAAATAAACGCAAAACCAACTTCTAGTTAAAGTTACATATGTACACCTATGGAAAAAAATAAGAGCCCACTTTACTGAACCCCATTGAAAACCTCCTGGTTGTTCCACCAGATATTGATTTCTGAACTCTTCCTGAGTTCAAACATTAGTATTGTTGTTTCTAAATGAGCATGAACTTGTTTTCTTTGCATTACTTGAGGTCTGAAAGAACCGCATCTTTTTCAGTTATTTTGACCATTTCTCATTTTTTTGCAAATAAATGCTAAATTTTTACTTGGGCATGTTGTAAGTAATTCACAATTTTTAAAAAAAGTGTTCATTTTACTCAGACATACATATAACGAGTAAAATCTGAGAAACTGATCCTTTTAAGTGGTCTTTTCATTTTTTCCACAGCTGTGGAGAATCTTGGTGAAAGCCGTAATACTCCACTTGTGAAAGAAAATCCGTTGGGCCTCAGGTTAACACTTAACAGTTCGGAGTGCCAAAGATGTTAAAAGAAAATAAAATTAATTATTGCTACTCAGCTACTAAGAGAACTTCAATCCTCTGTCTCCCACTTAGCCATGTCTATAAAACGACTTCATTTTTGGTGAATCTGTCTCTTTACATTCTTTCCTCCAGTTAACCCTACTGATGCTGCAGGTCGAGCTTCAACTGCTTGACTCCATCCAGGCTTTAAAATGTATACGTTCTAAATCCACAACAATAATGCGAACAGTTCAGAACCACTTTGAACGCCGTTCCAAAATGTAACAGAAAGCTGCATCGTTCGGTACGATACGGCATAACACTGATGATCATAAGTAAAAGTGAGTGAAGATGACTGAAGTGATAAAGTTTTCCCAACATTTTTCTGCTTCTTCCAACTAACAACCTATAGGTCTCGACACATTTTCCTTCTCATTATAAAAAAAAAAAAAAAAAAAATCTTTTTGGTGTTTTTACAGAAGTTGCACTGAAGAAAACTTCTTCTCTAATAGGTGATTTCTCCATTCGGCATACGCTGCAGTGTTGGGCGCCTTGGAAAGCCTTTTATCATGGGAAAGGTGATGTCTCCGGAGACAGGAGTACAGAGGAATAATTGGCTCGGACATAAACAACGCTTTCTCTTCGTCTGGTTTCGTTGATTTAAAGGCGCGGTACCTTCGCCAGCCAAGAATTTTTGAAAATATACGTCTAAACTTTGTCTAGGGGTGAGCTGGGCGAGAGATTTAATGGAGAGACAGAGAGAGAAAAAAAAAGACGTTATTTCTTTTTTTTTTTGCATGCACAAGATGAAGAAAAGCTCAAAATAGCTTCAAATGTGCTGCATATGGCTGCTTCTGGCTCCCAGTTGCTGCTGATGCAAAAGTCACCGGTGGCTAAACTAAATGTGAACCCAACTATGTCAATAATTAAAGCGCCACCTGCCAAGGAAACTTCGAGCAAATTCCCGAGTAGCTGACCAGATTAAGGCTTGGCTTTCTCTCCTGGAACTCGTGGAGCGTGGCGACGCCTCCATATGCCGGGCCGGCGGGTCACAGGAGTCGCCGATCCAGGTGGGACGGCGCAGCTGTGACCTTGAGAAGGACCTGCCGTCTGGTGGGGCCCGTAACGCGTGGAGACGGCAATGAATAGTGAAGGCGGAGGGGCTCGCAGCTTCCCGGAGGTGACGGGGAAGACATTCTTCCCCTTTGCTTTCACGTCGGGGGACAGGGGGATGTTCGGTGTTTGCACGGTCCATCCGGAGAGGTTTGCCGTTCTCGGGAGACCCGGGAGCGTTGGACTCTAGGCGGTGGACTTTAAAACAACTTCCAGAAAAGTCAAGATTTCTTAGAAGAAGAAAAAAAAACTAAATTATTTCACATGTTGTGCTGCTTAAAATTTTCCATCAATGCACATATTCCCCACTTAGCTTTTTTTTTTTTTTTTAAAGGGAAGCCTTTGAGACGTCCAAGGTCCAAACTGTGTCTTATGGGGATGTATTTATTACAATGGCAGTGACTTGAATATTAAAGGTCAATTCATCTTAACATGAGTTATGAAGAGCCTTGATAACGCAAAATTAACTACAAACATTTAAAGACTTTCAAGGCCTGCTGCAAACTCGAGGCGTCTAAAGGCCTCGATCAATCTGACCTGCACAAAGGCTACGGATGAGACCAAATACCTTCAGTTCAAGCACACAGGAAGTCCCCATAAATCATCGGTAGAGTTCATCTTTGAGGTTGTGATGGCTTTTATTAAAAAAGAAGGGAAAAAAAGGGCAATAAACTGATGTAATACTTGAGAGATGTTTCTCCCTCATGAAGAAAAAGGCAAAGGATTTGACCAAAAACATTGAGAGATCTAATCATAGCAACCACCATCATTAGCTACTACAATTATATATGTCACTCAACCCAGAACAGGAATTAGAACAAACTTAGAATCCAGAGAAACTCCTTTCATCAGAACAAGAATCCCCTACAGACTGCTTATTCTTAAACATGGGGAACTAATATGTAGTTTTATACCGTTTTTATTTTTTATTTTTGCTCATTCCTTTGGTTTGTTGTTTTATTCTAATTCATGTAAAGCACTTTGAGCTGCCTTGCTACTGAAAATGTGCTGTCTGAATAAAATTACCTTACCTCAATGACATCAAATTAATTCAAAATAGCACCAAATTATTGTAAACAAAGAAAGAGCATTAGCACCGTTCCAGCCTCTGCAAACAGAATGATGAGTCTGACAACTTGGATTAAACCCGAACTGCATTATGAAACGTCAGACTGTACTGGAGATCGGAACATTTAGGCCATCTTAAGACAGTTCAACATATGCTAGCCTGGTCGTTGCTCACCTATGAGACTGTTCTCGATTCTCATCTCCCTTTAGCCTGCTAGCTTACTGGGTCACAGGTCATATGCCGAGGTAGGAGTAATAAATCAGAATCCAACTTCATAGCCATTTACTTCTGGACTTCATGGTCAATTCGTGGGCAGCACAGACGTATTTAGACACATCCAACGTCGCCTAACAAAAGGATTCAGGTCAGTTTTCCTGTATATGAAAGTTAAAGCTTTCACACTTGTACAAGTTGCAAAGATGTGCTTTTTTTTTTTTTTTACTCCAAAAATTTCTAGTTTTCCTCGGCTTTGTGCAAGTCAGGATCACGCATCCAACTTTTCAGAGTGTGCCACTTTCCCCCTCTCCTGCCGTTGTTTTTCTGGAGCATCGGTAGAATAGAAAGCTTCACTTGGAATGTGAGACGTCGAGTTTCTCTCAATCATGAACTCCCCGGTCGCCGTTGCGTTCTCTGGACCGCAGTCATAAAAGCCGCTCTCGCAGAGAAAGTAATGCCTGTTATGCTGCGGTGCAGCCGGCCCAGATAGAGAGGAGGCTTTTGAGAAGCAAAACATTTTTCTCATTTATGATGGAAAGACTGCAGAGGTTTTTATTTTTGTCTGGCAAACATCTGCAGCTGATGTAACACTGGGAAGTGGCTTTTGATGTTCACTTATTTATGGTCTCACTCGACTCCCAAGTTCGTTTCTGGCAAGAATTTAGCATATAAAAAAAATATTAAAAAAACTTGGAAAGACTTTTCACTTAGTTCATTTTATTAAAGGTACAGAGAAAATAAAGACATCGTTTGGCCATTATTTATTAAAAATGATCAAGTTTTAGTTTTTTGTTTTTTTTGCTCCACCATGATAGTAAATTGCTGGTATTTTCGTTGCAATTAGCAGCTTTGGTGTGAATCAGTTCTTCAATCCAATAAAGACTCCTGGGAAACATAAAATCTAATAACAGTTACTGATTGCAATAATGAAGTACAGATGAACTATTTGTACTTATTACTTTTTAAATTAGACATTACAATTGAAAATATCTTGATTAATTATGATGACGTTCTTCAGGACCACCAAGACATAATTGACATTTAACTGTAACAGAAGCATTAGACGTGTGCCTTTAATTTAAAACATATTTCCCATAAACACATGATGTGAAAGTCCTGATTCTGACACAATGAGCTCAGCCAGTCAAAGCGTTTCCTGTTTAGCTGTTTGATCTGTCAGATCTCTTACTCAGTAATTATAAAGCTTCTTTTTCCCAGTTTTATTATTTACTGTGGGTACATGCGTTAGTATAAGTTTGGGGAAATTTTAAATGTGTAAAAAGATATCCTATAGAAATTTAGATTTCTTTTTTTTTGTTTTTTGCTAAAGCATCCTGCTGTTACTGCCTCACAATGCCTCCATTATGTGATCGATTCACACCTTTTCTTGTTTTTGGTGCATTTCTTAGGAAGGGTTGGGACTAAAACGTCACAATCTAGAATAGCTACAAAATAGTTTTTTGGGTTTTTTCATGTTTTTGTGTTGAAGTAATTCCTGAGGGTTTACAGTGGCCCACAAATCCTGCAAATACCTAAATTCCACAATACTTAAGACCTCCTGCAAAAATTCTTTTACCTTCCTATTTTAATAGTTCAAACAACAAATATGCATTGATGCGTACAGTGAAAACCATCTTAGCACTACCATAAAACATATCTACAGTCTTCCTTATGGTGGCTCTTCGGGCTGCAGCTAATCAGTACCAAAACAACATTAAATGTTGCTCCTGGATTGGCTGTTTTGCAAACGCTACCAGCCAATAACGTGTCAAGTAGCAGTGCACCAAGGAATTCCAGCTTCTCAGGCTGTTTTCTGTTGTATATTTCAGATATGCACCACCAAAAAAAAAGGAGAAAATCTGACTTTGCAGATTTTATGTGAATGTTCATGTTTTAGTTACATTCCACAGAATAATTCACAAGTAGGTAAATATTGAAATGTAAATAGTTATGGGACGACGGTCCCAGTACAGCCTTACAGTTCGACATGCACACAGAACCCATGCAGAATGTTTTTACCTGCAGAACTATTTGCACTAAAAGCACATGTATACCCAGAGAAAGTTGCTCAAACTACCAAATATAACTAAAATATTCAAATATTCCTTACCGACATCTTTGTCCATTCTCAGGCGGACATCATCATTTCCTGTTTATGCTTCATTAATTTAAAATAATCAAGCCAATTCTCAGTCTGTTCAAAAAATAGTCGCGCTCTGAAGTTCTAAAACAAAAAGAGGGTCAAAGTTTGAATAAGAAAAATGTGTTTCTCTTGATCAAAGCATACCGAAACGTACCGAACGGTGACTGTCAAACCTGGGTTTGGTGTATATTTACACTCCTAATCATTTCCAGTAATCATGTTGTTACTAGGAGCTTTTTCTTTTAAGAACCAACAAATACAAGAATTGTTTTGGAAAATGAAGCGTCGACAAAGTCTGAATCAAAGCTCAGGCAGGAAGCTGAAAAAAACGGTAAGCATGACTGTGAAAGCAAGACTATTTTTGGAATTTGGTTGCATCTAATAAGCACTGCAGCTTCAGGAGAAACAAAAAAAAAACAACCTTTTTTTCTCTACTCAGAGGGAAATTTTGAATTATGACTCATTCTTGAACAACCTATTTCTGCCTACATAGTCAAACCTGCTATCCTTTACGGTCTAAAACAAACACCTCGGTCTAAGCTAGCAGCTCATTAAAGCCTCACATATTCACTCAGAACATGGAGACATTATAGGATTTTTCTCTCTGTTCAGAACATAAAAGCCTTTTCCCATTTGCAGCATTAGATTTGATGATTGTTGTGTATCACAGACGCGGCAGACGGGTGTGAATGTTCCTCAACTGAGCAGAAATGTTTAACAAGCTGCTAAACACCACTCGCTGTCCCTCCCTCGTCTTTCCTCCCTCTTACGCCTTAAACCAGCGGAGACAAAAACCAGCCGCCGCTCCAGTGGGATCCCACAAGAAAGCGCTTGTGAAGAGAGATCAATTTTGAGAGGTGGCGACAGTTCACGTCGCAAAACTGAAGAGGAATCTGCAACGTGACGGAAAGCAGAGGCCCCCTTTTGTCTCACAGCTGGGGGAAGCGCGCCCGCGCAGCCGCTCGGGCGTTGCGGCGGACGGGAGTGGTTCTTGTGGGCCCACGGTCCGGCGTGCATGATGCATGTTAATGATTTGGAACGCAGACAGCAGAGCAGAGGCTCAAACTGCCAATTAAGCATATGCTGCCGACGCCGCTGGTGATCACGCATCCGATGGCACGTAAAACTTGGCCCGTGGTTCAGAATCTCTCCACGGGACGTGGAGGAACTCAAATGGTGAGTCATTAGCCACAGACATCCATGGAGGAGCAGAAACAGCTGCTGACTGGATCACCATCATCTGTTAGTTAGTTGAAGGATGCAATGTGAGGATGTTTGTAGTTGGAAAAATGAAAGGTCCCTTGAAATCAGTTTTCCAAGCGGGGAAGTCGGAGGTTTCCAGCTTTGAAAGTCGGGATAGCTGGTTCTGATGATTTGAATATCACCTAATCGTTCACATTTGGAGTGTGTTAATGCGCAACCTCTTCTACTGGACAAGTTGATTGGTTTTAGCCAGTGCTGGTAATAACAGTTATCCCAGTTCACAGAGTAGAATAAATCGCACATCAGGGTTTTGTCCAATTTCGAGCTTGAACAGAGTTAAGTCGGGTTGGATGTCCTTCCCTCCACCTTGAAACAGTCCAGGAAGCATTAATAAAGGATGCCCCCTGGCTGAAGACCCTGCTGCCTGCATACTGGTACCTTTGGGCATGCAAGATTCAGAGATGCCAAGCAGGTGGCACCAGCTGCTTATGGACACAACTCTCTGCTGGAGGGCAAGAAACTGGTCACTCATGATGACTACCATTGGTTTTGGATGCTAAGTCGTCAACTAGGGGTTGATACTTTATCGGCCAGCTGATTTATCAGTGCCAATTTCATTAATATTGGGAGATTGGTGATCGGCCAGTGCTTACATATAAAGTCAATCTCATCCACTGATGTCATCTGCCTCGGCAAAAGTCTAAAGATCAGCCAATGTCCACTTCTGCTCTGCAATGAGAGAAGTTTGACTGACAGACTGACCCACTAGGTCATGCCTGCATGTTTGCAGTTAACAGTGACCCCTTTGTTCCCAACTCATTGACTTTCTTCCTATATTTAGCAACATCTCGGGCAAAAAAAAGAAAAAAAAAGGAATTTGGTTTTTTAAAGATCGGTAATCAGTTTGAGAAAACTGCAATCAGTTCACCTCTATTGTCTTAACATGCTAAGTCTTAAATATATGCGCTATATGTAAAAAAAAAAAAAAAAGTGCTTTGCTACCAATTGTCAACATTATGATAATTAGATAAGGTCAGGAAGAAGATTTAATTAAAAAAGGAAAAATAATGATGGGTATGGAAATAGGTCAGTTATGCTAGCTTGACTTTGACAACCTTAAAGGTGGATGTGCTGTGGAATTTGGTGTGTTTTGTTAGTTCCAGATTTGTGGTGCATAGAAGCTGAATGCAGCTTCTATGCTTCCAATTCTGCCTGAACAAGAAATGTTGAGTCTGACCAAAAGTCAGGAAAAAAAGAAGTTTTGTTTCAACACATACATCTCCCGATACTACTAACAAACTACTGATAAATACCAATACTGTTAAATTATGTACCTTAGAAAATATTAATGTAATCAAAAGGTAAATAGACAAACACTTGTCCATTATTATAAAAAAACCCAACTGTTTGTTGATGTTATGACCAAGTTGGAGGAAATGCTGCTCCTCACATGACCTTTAATTAGCTTCTGGAAAACCCAGTGACTGAGTCACTCAGCATTTGTTTCCAATGTTTAAGCGCTCATTAAACCATCAAGTGTGTTCTTTCAACCTGCATGGATACATCCGTGTTCATTAAAGCACGTAGACGGTGATTAGCAGCTGTGCAAAAGTTGTAGGCCCTAAAGACAGAGTCAAAGTGCTTCTGAAGAATAAAGTTGTAATGCAGCTGGAACCACTGAAACTGACCGCGGACGGCTGGATTTGTGGACCAACGTGGTAATCAAATGAGTTACCACTCATCTGAAGAAACGTATCTCACTGAACCTCGCTGATGGAGACAAACAGGCAGCAATCCCACTCCCTCGCTTTGCTTTGGATGTTTGCAAGCCGCGGGCCTCATATTGTGCCGCCGATGAAAGTCTCTTTTCTCTCTGATATGCAAGAAGCAAAATCAACAGTGACAATTCAATTTTCCACGTTCCACGACTGTTCATCCACGGCCGGGGCCGAAGCCGCACACGGCACAGCTGATAAGCGCCGCCGCACCCCGAGGAGCGTTGATGCCAAAAGCAGTTTGCACAGCATCTCTTTGACCTTGGGATGATTGCCTGTGAGGCACTTTAATTTAATCAGCTTCCCCGAGCTTGAAGCTGTAAGAGAGAGCAGGACCGGTGAACACCATCCACACACACACACACACACACACACACACACACATGCTAAGGTAGACTCCTACCCTCTTATGAGGCAAGGTTAGCAAAAGACCAAAGCTCCGGGGACCTGGGCCTCACGTTCACACAAAGGCCAGCAGACAGAAGGGTTTGCCAGGCATCTCCATCAAACGGCCCCGTCTCTAATTATGCCATCAATCAGGCAGGAGATGACGGGCAGGTACTCAATTAATGGCCATTGGAATGCGGCGCCGGGTCTTCGGGCGCTGTGCCATCCCTGTCATCTCAGACAGGCAGCAGGACATACACATCAGTGCACTCAGAGAATGCGAGGAGCGAGGAGGGCCGTGGACAAACACATGCAGCCATTGTGTGCCGTCCAATGAGTGGGGTGGGCTAATTTCTGCTGCACAGCTGCTAATTTTAAAATCTTTAAAGAGAACGTGTGAACTGATGCGGGGATTTAATGTCTATTGTAAACGTTATTGTTGTACCTGAGAGTCTGTGACTGCCTGAACGGTTTGTTTATTTATTTAACATCCTGGGTTTTTATCCCTCCAGAAAACACTGGCACCTTTATATGTTTATGTCTTCTCCATATACCGTGAAGATTGTACTGCAATTCTTAGGAAAAAAATTGTTTTATTGTTTTTCTAAGCAGAAATTTACTGGGATTGCAGTCATTTGACTACTTAAGCAGAGCAAAGACAGATTTGTAGAGAGGGATGGAGAATGGATAGATAGGCCTGGCACAATAACTAATTGCGATAAACGAAAATATTGTTTTGAGATTATTTTTAAGTAATATAATGGCAAGATAATAATGCAAGAACAGATCCTCGTAGATCAATAAACTTTATTGATCTACGAGTCTTAAATGTTCTAATGAACATTTAAGACTGGAACTGAAAGACATTTTAAATACCCACAAATAAATAAACAAAACCACAAATAAGTGAATTATAAGGTCTCTGCAAACAAAGAAAAATGAGCTGGATGAGACCAAAACACCAAACTGAAGACTTTTATCATCCAGTTTTTGGTAGAAGAAGGGAAAAAAATTATTTAACTGTTTTATTTTCGTATGCAATTAATTAATTTATTGATTATTGTGACAAGCCTAAGAATGTAAACGTCAAACATAGGAAAATGAAGGATGGTTGGACAAATCTGTGGCTTTAACATCTGTAGATGCAAAGGATGGATAGTTGGACAAACATGGATGGATGGATGGATGGATGGATGGATGGATGGATGGATGGATGGATGGATGGATGGATGGATGGATGGATGGATGGATGGATGGATGGATGGATGGATGGATGGATGGATGGATGGATGGATGGATGGAGTATCTAGAATAAAAAAGACCAAGGAATAAAGTCTGGATATGCAAACCTTTCATAAGAACAAATTTCTCTTCCATGCTGTTTAAAATAAATATAAACACGGGCTCGGTTTCACTAAAGTTTTCATCAACACAAATACGTCCCTGAGCTTCGTTTTAAACATGTCAAACCCAAAAGGGGAAGTGTGGAGCAAAAGCTAAAACCTGTCAGCCAATCAGATTGCTCCAAAACAATGACAATTTCCTGTTGGGATTTGTTTGTGCAGACCAATATATTGGTTAAATAGTGCGATATAATAAAAATAAATAGTATATTATGTCAATTTTGAATCACGTCAAAGCAAGTATGTAAATATATTGGTGTATTAGTATTAATGCACACAACACGAAATCACCGTTTTCCACGTACACATGAAACACAAACACACAGTGCTCTCAAAGCCTCCACGTGTTTTTCTAAATCATTTTTAGTGATATAAAATGAGGATTTTGTGTGGATGAATGGCTAAAACACATTAAAATGTGTTTTCTCAGATATCTGGCTGCATGTGGCCCCAGAGCAGACCGAACCAATCCCAGCCTTGCCTTTGCCCTCTCTGTTAAATCAAATATGCCCACTTCGCTTGTTAATAGTTCTCCTTTCCCTGTCCTTACAGACTTTTCCATGAATGTGGTTTGTCTTGTTGTTTGACTGTTTTCACGGGCAGTTAAGTGTGAAGGGCTGATGTATTGTCATAGTTTTATGGCTTTTAAAAGTGGCCTAATAAGGGCGCTATAAAATTTATTCAAAGTCATTTCATTAGGTGGGTAATCACTGCTTTCTCCAACTCCATTTTGGCAAGGGGACAGTAGAGTGATTAGCCTGATTGGGTTCTACTGTTAAACAGTCAAATTTAAATGTGCAGCGTGAAGCTTGCGACACCACTGGTGGTGCTATAACTCAACGTTAAAACAGGAACGTGCCTCTCCTCTCTAAGCTGATGTCTCTGTCAGGGCCGCAATATGTGAGCAGAACGATTGAGAGTCAAGTGTAATCTCTAACACAGTCATTTGCTGGCAGCAGATAAACATGTGCAACATGTTGCTCACCAAACGCTTAGAGATTTACTCTGAATCCAATGTTTGTACAACCCAGACTCCCCCCCCCCTCTTTCAGGAAGCAGGTTATTCCGAAGACGTTTACGCTGAGCTTGCGTTGCTCGCCGCCAGCTGCAGGAGAACAGAACGGGTTGGGGAGGACAGAGGAAGTCTTCCTCACGTATTCCAGACGTCAGGAGGATGTCTTACAGTGACGGGATTATCTCCAAGGCTTTCTCCACACCTGCAATTAACGTGCCTGATAATATCTGCTCTACACGTGTCTGTTCACATCAGGCTTTCGGATACGGTATCGCCTGCGGTTTCAGCCAACGCTTATCCTGCGATCTGCAGCGCCTCACAAGAGTATTCAAACCCATTGAGCTACTTATTTTGTGATATCACAATCATAAAGTACCATGAGCAGATGGATTTATATGCAGTTTCAGTAACATAAGGTGGAATGTGTTTACTAATTAGATGAAAGCTACTGATTACACAGGGGTTTATTTAGAGGCATTAACATATACTTCAGATTTTTATGTATTATGTATCCTTCTTCTTCTGCTTCACAATTAAGAACTACTTTGCATTGATTGGTCACATAATTAAAATAAAATGCAGTGAAACTTGTGGGTCTTTTAATATTGAAGTTGTATAAATGTGTACCATCATTAATACATTTCAGATCAGCTAAAGTCACATTGAAGGCACTTATTTCATACATCGTTACTAAATAGTATATGTAATTTTAAAGTATGTAAACAAAGTTTGACACAATTCGAGATTTCCTGTATTTTAGGACATTTCTCACTGCTGACTTTTATTGACTGACCCAGCCGTCTGTGTGGGAACTTTAACTTGTTTTGCTTCTCAAACTGAGAACTAAACTTTTCTTTCATTATAAACCCTTTCAAATCCACTATTTAGCTGGACATAACCTTTGGCTCTCCTATGTAAACTGTTAAGGACGTTCTCTGTGTATGCTTCCTACGTCATGGTGATGCCTAAAATTGTGTGGCAGCTGCATGGAACTCCAATTGAATTTATCTTTATCCAGTCAGGCAAACTGACCAAATTTAATGTGCAAAACTGTCACAGAAGTCAGTTTCTATGAGTGAAAAATCTCACTTTTGGAGGTTTGCAAGGAGCTGGTGCTCCAAACTTTTCTTTCATGACTTCACCTTCCTATTAGACCCCAAACTTTTGAAACTTCAGTCTTCATGTTTGCTTTCACCTGTTGTTTACTTCAGCATTTGGACTCATTTGTATTGGTTTTGTGCCAAAAACAACACCGTACACCTGGGAAGAGTTTTAAAAAACATACTTTTGCTTTGTTGTTTTTCTGGCTTTCAAGTTGCTGCGGGGTTGCCGTGTTTGTTAGCTCTGTTGCCTCACAGCTATAGGTTTTCTGATTTAACTCTCAGCTGGAGTCTTTGTGTGAGGAGTTTGCATATTGGCTATGTGCATGCTTTGATTAGACTTTTCAGTCCAACAGAATGGAGGTGAAGCTGTTCTTTGACGAACGTCTAGCAGCATCTACTCTGTAAGTTTAGTTGCCTAAGAACCAGCCTATCATCAGAAACAGGAATAAGGGAAAAACATAATCGAGATTTTGTCACTTTCCTAAAATAATGGTCTTTTTTTTTTTTGCCAAAAGTTTTTTTTCTTTTTTGTTTAAATCATCTTTTGACAAAAAATGCCTTCCGCCATTATTTTTGTGATGACGATCAACTGTGATATGGTACATGGTGAAAGAATGTGTCACATTGTATTTTAATATGAATTTATGGGGGGGGAAAGAAATAATTTCAAAGTGGAATGACCATTTCGATACTGTACTTAAACTGATACCTCTAAATAAAATCCAGTGCAACTAGTTGCAATCAGAAGTCGCCTACTTACAAAGCAAACTCCTCTTCCGTGTAATTTCATCTCAGTTGTTCTGTGAAGGCTTCAGAGGTTCGTTAGAGAACATCAGAGAGCAACCAGAATCATAAAAAATGAGAAACAGCAGGCAGGTCAGGGGAGAAAGCTGCGGAAAAGTTTGAGGTTGGATCAAGTTATAAAACAATATCTCAAATTTTAAGCGTCTCGCGGAGGACTGTCCAATCCATCTTCCGAAAACGCTGACGGGATGACGGATGATGCTAAATACAGGGCAATTCTGGAAAAAAAAAAGAAAAAAAAGAAAAAGATGATGGCTAAAGATTTTGGATTTTGGGGAAAAGATTCAACTTCCAGACTAATATCTCCAACAGAAGGGTATAAATCAGAGGTGTGCAAATATAAGTTTTAAACAATTCAACACCTTCTCATTCATCTTTATTAAATCAAATCAAATTCAATAGTACAGTAAGTCTCCAGTATTCATGGGAGTTAGAGAATAATTCTCTACAAAATGTACTACAAACAATTAGGTTGAGAGTCGGCCCAATCGCAAACATTTTCACAAACCGTCTGCGTGTTTTTCAATGTTGAACACTGACACATTGGTGGAGTTGTCAGTCGGTTGCTGTGGCAACGGGTCTGAGAGTAGCGTAGCTGACAAATAGAAAGAAAGAAAGAAAGAAAGAAAGAAAGAAAGAAAGAAAGAAAGAAAGAAAGAAAGAAAGAAAGAAAGAAAGACAGGAAGAAAGGAAGAAAGAAAGAAGGCTGAGTGGTTTTGAGCTGTTATTCATTGGTTATTTTCCCTTTGATGTGGCACTCTGCACCAAATTAACAACACCTACATCTCCAGGTTTCATTTTGTTAACAGAACTGTTCTACCACAGCAGTGCGAAAAGTCCAGATGTAAACAATAATATGCGACAGGCCTATAATCTTTCCTCGACCTCACAGTTGTGCTCCATTTGTGTTCCTCTATCACATAAATCCCATTACTTTCACAAAGCCCCATAAGGTGTTGAGAACTATCCTTTCAGGCATTTTATCTCTCTAAAAACAGCAACATCTATCATCGATGAGTTTCAGTAAATCAAGACTAGGCTTCAAATAAATAAAAAAAGAAAAGAACTGCGTTAGGATGCCATTGCGAACTCGTCACTGTAGCAAGAAGTGCAGCCTTTTACCATGTGTTAACAAATGTGACATAAATCCAGCCCCAACTGTAATCTTTCATTTGCCCTCTGTACAAACAAACACTGAGTGAAAATGAATAAAAGCAACCAAAGTCACACAATTGTTTCAAACTCAAAATACAGCGCTCCTCTAAAACCTAAGCAAATCTTTGGCGCTCTTTCACGGCCGCTGTGGTTCTGTTTGAAACAAGAAACTCCAAACAACGTCCTCCAAGAAATCGTAATATGGATTGTATTTGACAGCAGTGACAACAGAATTGCTTGGAGTTTAGAGACATTTTGTACCGTGAAAGAAATAATACAAAGAGACATCTTCCCATTTAGAACCAACATGCAATGACATGCAATCTACGATTATTGTCTTGATTTATGTATTTATTATTTCCTGTTCTGATTCAGTAAGGAAGAGTCAGAATTGCCTGTATTGTCAGCAAATATTTTAAAATCTTTAAAGAGAACGTGTGAACTGATGCGGGGGTTACTGATTAACCCAGGGAAACTTGCGATGTCATCATTGCTTTAGATCTGAAGGCCTTCACGTGTAAGAAAGAACTTTATTGAGATTCGCAACAACTCAACCATTTATTGACTCACCAGGAATTCAAAAGAGATATTCAACAACTGTACAGAAAGATTTGGACGCTTCAGAGAGTCCAGCAACTCCCAGATCGGCCTCATAAGGACAATTCAACTAAGGCATTGGGATGCCAACAGGGTGGCCCAAGAAAAGCCAAAGAGCCACTTCTCTCCAAGAAAACCGTCAAGGACGAACTTACAATCAGTGGGAAGTGGCTTGGATTGCAGAGGTCTGGAGGAAAGCTTTTGATTTTTTTACAATGAAGCCCAGACTGTTTCAGACATCAGGGGAGAAATGACCGTATGAGTCTTGTGTCGTACATACAGTGATGTGTAAAGATCCATGCAGGTGTGACAACGAAAACTGATTTCGGATCGGCACTCTGGCTCAATAAAGAGTCATTTACCCCTCCAAAAGTCTTATAACATACCAGTGCACTTATATAGTTCCCTTACCGTATTAATGCCCCCTTCCACCCCAACAACACCAGCTTGTTTGGGGTCAGCTTGGTCGTAAACCTCATTCCAGAACAAATGTTGTATCAAGAACGGCTGCATGAGATGATGCAATGACTGCATGGCTCCGTACCGAATCTGTAACTTCATTGATGCACGAAGGCTGCTGTGTAATAACATCCCATTCAAACACATCACTGTTAACTCTGTTGTCTGTTTGAACTACTATTGTATTCATTGCAACATAGCCATGACCTTTTGAGACGTACAGTACACATTCTTATTTCCATCTCTACACCAACTCTAGTGCTTATTACCTTTTTTTTTTGTCAGTGAGGGAAGATTAACGTCTTTATTAGCCGACTGATTTGAACCGATTCGAGACAAAACATTTTGTTCCACAGACCATGTAAATAGTTCACCACCTAAGGTTTACACATGGAAGGCAGATAAAGGTTTCAGCCAATCCGAAACGTCCGTTAGCCGTTTCATCCAAAAATAAAAGATGGGTATTTAATCTCACGTATAATCATTATTATTTAATCAAGTGTGCAGACAAGGTGGGGGATGAATCCATGTAATTTGTTTGCGGAGATGCGAGAGCTTGACATCAAACCATCATTCTCCCGGAATGAACTTTGATCAGTGAATTGGTTGCAAAATGAATCGTGGTGGAATTAATGATGTTCGATTCCCGTGCAGGCCCAGTTCTGAGACGCTAACCAGTCTCATTAGCAACCCCCCGCCCTCACGCCTGAACTGGGCGGGCGTGAAATGGGCGCCCGCTGTGTGTCAAAGTGAGCCTCTGCCTCGGTGTGCACGGCGTAGCATTATCAGCAGCTGTTCAGTCAGAGCCATCTGATAAATAGGAGGGCAGAAATGCACTTGAGCTGATTTATTTGATTAGTATTGGATGTGTGTGTTATTTTCTTCTTAGTGGAGATAACCTGTGCCTTTCTGGGAGCGGGGTTGAGTGTGTGTGTGTGTGTGTGTGTGCGCGCTTGTGTGAAGGATGTCGTTGCAGTCAGACCATGGAAATAAATTAAGGTGAAGCCAATTCTCATGCCCACAACAACATATTTTTATAGAGCTGGATCAATAGTTTTCTACACTGGAGTGCCTTCATAAGAATACCAAACTATTTATTTATGCTTTGGAAACTTTTTATCGTTGATACTGCATTTACATTTCGTTAAATCGCCTTGAGTTGCCTTGGCTAGTCTGGGAAAACTGGCCCTTCTTCTTTTAGTCCACATGTTGAAGTTTAGCATATGATTATGTCCGTCACATTAAAGTCATAATGCAAAATATCACACACAAAAGCAATCACATAATATATATATATATATATATAGTCACCTTTTTAGTTCTGATCACATTCCATGTTTTCCTTCTTATCCATCACACTGCAAAACTGCAGCCTTTAGTAACAACATGCTGTCTGAAATCTGGTTTTCTGAGGCTGTCAGTAAACTACTAAGTCAACCTGTCTTTATGCAGTATGCCGTCTGGGCATTCGGTGAGCAGAGCGGAACCTTAATAAGCTCTGGTTTAGTGCTTCAGAGTCCAACTCATTGGGACCGTAGCACTGAGTGGTGAGCTGAAATCAGCAAACGGCATCCTAATGTGGGGTTTGTTGTTGTCAGGGTGTAGGAAGACAGGCTGAAATATGGTAGTTCTTGTTTATTAGGATCCCCATTATCTCTAGCGTTCTGGCACTATTCTGGCAGGGAGCCAGAGAAGTTGGCATTATGTGCCATGAGGTAGTGCAGAATCAGCTTTTACACTTCCACATCCCCAGTTTCTCTACTTAATCAGAGAGGTTTTCGAGTGCAACGAGATGATTGTCGTTTAGACCTGACACTGCAGACTTCCTGCTAATAGGAACAATGTTTGCTGTCTTGAGGGAGGTGGGATCTCTCCTGTGCCTGTGATATTTCGAAAGTGTGAGTAGATTCTTTTTTCTTTTTGTTGAAAAAGCAAGCGAGCATTGACACTCGGCACATGTATCCTCACCTCCCGATATGGAAAACTTGTAGTGGTAGATCAGCTTTAGATACTGGTGACTGGTCAAATCTAGTGAGACTCTCTTGCCTTGTCTCACAGATGGTCCCTGCTTTTTAAAAGTCTGTTCTGCTTTGCAAGATTTCATTTTCCAGGCCCTCGTCATGACTCCATTTTGTTTTCTAGGTCAGTCTTGCTTTGGCAGACTAGCAATTTTTGCTTGAAGACTTTCTTTACCTCATTTCTGGTTCCAACATCCATCGTCAACGTTCCGGCTTATGTAAGACACCACTGATTGTGAACATGTCTCTGGACTGATTGTTTCCCTGTTCTTGGCAGAGCCGCCATACTGGTCTTAAGAACCACAGCGTGCGTTTCTGACTGAACTTTATGAGCTTTTGCTGATGATTTGCTTTTTTTTATTGCCTGGATGCAAGCTGGCAAGTCTAAAGTCGCGGTTCTAGCATGATAGGTACCAGCTCAACATCTGGCAAAAGTTTTCATTCCAACATTTGGCAATCAAGTATCAACTAATAAAAGCAGCGATTTTCCCTATTCTTAGTCAGCTAATGACATGGCCCACCCATTAAAGGCTAGATCTTGAGCTTTGATCGGTTGATTAGGCCAGGTTTAAGTAAATACCTAATTTCCTGTTGCCTTAGCTTTAGTCTTTCATTCATTTTATTAAACTGCAAGTCAAGATCTGTCAAAAGGAAAGCTTTAAGGGAATTACATTGGGTCCAATTTGTCTCAGTTTAGCTCCAATATGATCTCTCTTTACATTACTTCCAAACCCAAAAAAAGAACAAAAAGAGAAGAAAAAGTAAAAACAAGATCTCAGAGATGTTTGGATTCTGCTGGTTTTTTTGGGTAACAGGAGGCGTTTGAATCACTCTGCTTAATGCAGAGGTCTAACAGAAATTCATTTCAAGCTCACTTTGTTTCTGGAGCTTGTCAGTGAATACTGTTTGTTCTTATTAATGACATGTCAGACTATTTGTCCCATGTTTAGCTTAGTTCCCAATTTAGTCCTGTATTCCAGTGTGTTTGTATAAATATGAAATAAAGACGCCCAGCATTCACCAACACAGTGAATGATGATAACGTCCATCAGCCAATCAGTGAAAGAGATTGACAGGTCATGTTAATGACTTATGAGTGGATAAACATGATGGAGACTAACAGGTAAGTGTGCATAGCCGTTGTGTTCTGGCTAACCCTGCCTTCACCATTGTCTGCAAATGGATTTGTCTTATGTATCACTAAGGATGATTACATACTGCAGCTCTAACAGACGGCCAAGATATGGTATTTTCAGTACTTCTTAACTTGAGAAAAATGCCTGGTTTTGATATAAAAATCCAAGATCCAATGCATGTATTTGGGCATCCAGTTCTGAAATAAATCACACGCAACAGAACAAGAAGGCATACATGTTTAGTTTACATTCAGAGCTGTTGTTGGTTTTGGTATTCTGGAGTTTACAGGAAAATCTAAGTTCTGCATGCAGGACTCCATACTGTATGACTGACAGCGATACAAATGGTTACATCAGAGGTGTCAGTGGAGTTTTGGCAAAACCAATATACCAAAGTAAAATGACATGAAAATCATCAACCCTGTCCCGAAAGTGCTTCAAGCCAACCTTTGTAAAAATGTATACTAAAAGCAAAATATTATTTTACCCAGTTTTTCCTTGTATCCGTATAACACTCCTCTGTCTGTGACCTGACTGGGATGCACCATGAGGTAAAAATGAAACCATAAACAGCTGGGTAGAACGTCTCAACAGGGAACCTTGGCTGGTTACAGCACATGCACTGGTGACTGATGGCTCTGACCTGTTTTCAATACATTTCATATATTGAAAACCTTAAGGCTTCCAGTGGTAGGTGTGTGAAACTGTGTTTAAATGGGTAATTGCAAAGGCAGAGTAAAGAGCAGCCTTAGCTTTTAAAGACAGTTCTCTGTCAGAGAGGTTACGCCACAGCCCTGAGTGGTCAATATAATTCCCCACAAATTATTAAGCAGCAAAGTTACAGGAGCCATAATAAGAGGAGTTATTTCAGAATTTTTCAAATCCAGCTGTTCATGTGTTGTTCATTTCCCTCAGGACCAAAGCTGAAGCTAGGAAGTAAACAGAGCCTGAGTGCAACAATACTAATTCGTCTGTAGAAACTACTCTGGAGGCCTTTCATCTTCCTGCTTCGAACCGTACAGGGAGATAATAACACACTCCAGGTTTAAGGGTTTCACAAGTGGATGCCTTGTTCTTTTTCCGAGTCCTCTCCTACGGTGACTGTAGGAGGAAAAAACAGTAGGTTACACATGTGACTAATACATGAAGCCAATTTTTTTTTTTTACCTCCAAAGTACATGAATATAGATGACAAACAATTGTTTGTTTTGTTTTTTTTTTAATCTCATGTGGTTTTCCTTCATCCATGCTGCAACCCCCAAACTCCACAGTGATTGTTCCATTTCTTTGCCGGGTCATTCAGCCTATAAAAACCACAACTCCACTGAAGATGACAGAGAGTCGCGTTCATTTTTAGCAGCAGACATTTAAAGCGTTTTGTCGAACGGACCGGCCCGAGCACAGTGAGGGGATTATAGACGACACCATCGGATCGCGAGCGAAGGGAAAGGTCCGAGTCGCTCACGGCTGCGATCAGAATGTTAAAACGAATTTGTGCTCTGCACCTGGGGACTGCACGGTGAGCATTGCTGTGCAGAAGGCTTAGCTCCGATGCAGAATGAAAGCAAGGTCCAGAGGTCCTTTCCCATCAGCATGACGGATCACCGGCGTCTCTGCTGAGGCAGCACAAACCCTGATGCATTGCATTGATCACTATTGATTCCAGCATCTCTCTTCAGCATTGGAATCGCAACGGACCGCTCATGAGGCTCGGCGGGATTTGTTCAATTCATTTAGGTTTGTTTGACAGACGGAGTGTCATTCACACTTGAGTCATATTCCATATTTCCTTCTTTGGAACACATGGACTTTAATAAGGCGAAGGTTCTAATGTGGCGTTGGGTCAACTTTTGGAGCTGCAGCTCTTCCAGGAAGGCCTTCCACAAAGGCTTATTGGAGTTTTTGACCATTCATCCAGAAGAACATTTGCAAGGTCAGACACTGATGTTGGATGTGAAGGCCTGTCAGCAATAACATATTTTACTGGATGATAAATTGTACCAGAAGTTATTGTGATAAATGACATTATTGTTACTGTTTGGTTTGTAGAAACGGTCTGCATGCTTATCGCAGGTTTTAAAGTAGGCAGAGGTACAGGTGAGAGCAATGCACTAATCAACAGGTAGGGGAGGGGCTGTGAGCAGCGTGAAACAGAGACGTCATGACATGTGATTGATGTTTTAAAAGATGGTGGTTTTTGTAATAAAAGAATTGTGAACTAATACTTTTGAGCCACATAGCTTGTTTAATTTGTTTTTAATATATTAACCTAAAAAAGTTAGTTTGGCTTTTATTTCTTTTTTCTGTTGTACCCAAAACCCATGCTAATGATACTTGACATCAAAAGGAGTCCTGTTGCACACTTAATGCCTAATTTCTATCATTTTAATCCGAATCTGATGAAAACTAAAGTATGGCTGAAACAATTAATCGGATTTGTCGCGATTAATCATTTATTGAAATGATCGCCAATTTATTTAGTAACTTATAGGTAACTAGGGCATACAAACTCACAAACGGCCATGTGCTGAAAGAACAACACAGGGCAGTAATTAAATCAAAACTGTATGAAATATATATATGAATTTTGCATTTGACATAAAACAACTTTGGTGACCTAAAGTGACAGTTTTAGCTTCACCTGGTTCAAGTTCAGTTGAAAACATCTAATAATCGCCTTTAGCTATACAATTATTTGACAGTTAATCCTAAAAATAGTCAACTGATCAGCTTCATGATATGACGTGTTAAGTTGAGCAGAAATGACTGAGATTCTCACATTTTGATGTCAGAACTAGTTTTTTAGATGCAGATGAATTTTTTTTTTGCTACAATTGATCAAGCTTATTTTCGTGGATTCAAAAGTGATTTTTGAAAATAAAATAAGTTAATATAGCATCAAATAACCTCAAGAGGTTAAAAAAACTGAAGAATATGCCACATTTTTTCCGATTAATTGATTATCATCAGATTAATTGATTGCTAAAATAACCGTTAGTTGCAGCTTTAAACTAAAGATGTCGATAATCTCCTGTAATTGATTTTCGCACTGGTTTCCATTAAATCTAAGTAAACTACATAAGTATATGATTGTTCTCACTTCAACACTAGAGCCTGGTTAATCAGATTATTATTGTTCATAGTTGTAATTATCTTGAAGGTGATTGGCAATAAATCAGTTAAATTGCTGTGTGCCAGCAGGTTATTGTGCTTTAAGAAAAAGCATTTGTTCTGGAATTTAATAACTTTTTACATTACAGCAGCTAAATGTGGCCAGTTCATTTAATGGTTCAGTTTAATGAAAGACATTTTTTTTTCTTACTGTGGCTTTTCGGATTTCAGGAGATTTTCATTAAAGTATGAGTAAAAAGCACAGCAATCACAGTGGAACTTATAATTAATGAAAAACACTGGTTGGAACCAATCATTACTTACTTAATGATTAGTCCCCTTAAATTAGATTTTACTCATTATTTAGCAGCAGTAATTAGCTCATTACAGCTCCCACTCAATATTCAATTTTAAAACTTGGCTCGATATATATATATTTCCGACTTTTGCGGCTCGGTGCAGTGGAAGCACTCTCAAGCCATCAGGAAGTCTGAATGTGAATTGGCGGAATGAGGAATGCTACGGTGGATCCTAATGAAGGCTGACTGGATGCAGAGCGGCGGCAGGGAGCCGGCGTGGCCCCAGCGCCTCCAGGGAGACGCAACAGACCAGAAACCAGAGGAGATCACGGCCCTGCCAATCCCTGCTTCTCTACACCTCCATTCCTGAAAATAAGCATTTCTCTCAGCTGGGTTATTGTTTTTTTTTTTTCACACTGTGGGATTCAGGCGGGAAAACAAAAGGTAATTATCCACACAAGTTATTAACAGCGCACGTAAAAAAAAAAGGTCCAACTTAAAATTGCTTTTGTTTACATAACTGCGGCTTTTTCACACTGGCTCTCATTAGGTATGTGAATCTGCTCTGCTGCAGGACGTTCGTTTAATCAACAGGTTTGATAAAGGGTGATTCATTCAAAAACAATCAAAAGCTAGAGAGGTTACAATTATTCAGCTGTATTTTTTTTTTAAAGAAGCAATTTACTTTGCGATCGCACTTTCTTCAAATAATAGAAAACGAATAATCAAGCAGTCGACGATTCATAACCGTTTATGAAGGTCAGGGTGTTTCAAAAAGTTCTACTAATATAATTTGGTTTAATTAACTCTCAGCTTGAGCATATTGACCTTCATGGCAAAATGTGTTAAGTCTACTTAGGCCCAGATTTCCATTTACTAGAGATGCACCAATCCAATGTTAATATGTGTATCGCTCCAGATATTGAAAATAATTCTAGACTGGACATTAGTGACAATTCACAAGGCCAGATCTATTCAGTCTAATTCTACACTTGGTGATCTGAGCGACATCGTTCTCTATTATTTATTTTACATTATATTTAGAATTCCTAAATGCACTGAATTATTTTTAAAGATGATTTGTTCCAGGTTTTTTTCTTACATGTTTGACCAAGGTCGTCAAACTATTTTTTTTGTCAGTTTCTGTTTCTTTACTTATTTTCCATTGACTGTTTTACTCCTAAATGCGCTGACTAAACAAATTAAAGTTGTTTTTACATGTTTGACCAACTTGTGAAGCTATTTGTTGACTAAAGTGTGCTGTACTGGTGCAGAGTTATCAAATACATTTGTAATAAAAAGAAAAGTTTTAAGCACCGTTTTATCAGATCGGTATCGGCCGATTCAATGCTTCCCTTCCATTTACCACACCGGCAAATTCAAGGTCAGCTTCAGCGCTGTGGTGTTTCATGATTCTGTACTCAAATGTCTAAAAGGTAGCAAAAATTGTCCAGAAAAAAAAAAAAAACTATTCTGAAGAGGAAAGTTTGTGGAAATACTAATATTGTTTTCACATCTTCTTTTATACTGCTGGTTTGAAAAATCAATGTGTCTTTTCTACATTGAATCATACTTCATAGTATGCATAGCTGTCCTGCAGAACAATTGTTTTAGAAGGTAAACGTCCTAAACCCTCAAGATATGTATCGATTGGTTGGCTCTTATTGGAAACACAACTACAGATCTCCTCTCTAATTGTCTGGAAGAGATAACACTCCTTTCTCCAACGGGTTCCTTTTTGGTTTGTGTTCTTTAGTTCACCAGTAACAAAGGGAGTTTTCATAAGCAAATATTTCTGTAACAATATCTCACCGAAGACGGTTAGAGGGAGACATTTTAAGAAAAACCTAACAAATTACTAAATTATTTGCACTTTTGTGAGACTAAACCCTGAATTTCTTTCATAAAGGTGACATGAATTGTATGGGAAATTGCTTTCTGACCAACTTAATTACCATAGAAGGTTTTATTCATTTATTTTTTGCTACCACCCAAACACAATCGTGATCAATACTTCATCCAGTAGCTCCCATTGTCTTTGTTGGAAGTAAGCAGCGATTCCCAAAGCAAATGGCTACAAATTGTAGATCACAGGTCTGTTTCTGTATGAAAACAATCTGTGAGGCATTAAACTTAGTCATTAATCTTATGAATATATATCCACAGGGCCTTTAATTTGGGCCCTTAGTTGCTAAATCACAAGCTATATACTTGAGTTTTCTTGGAAGTTAGGGTATTTTTTAAGTGTCTCCATGTCTCCTCATGTAGCTATTTATACTATTTTCCAATGAGCCAGACTGTTTTCTGCAGTTTTAAGAGTTACTGAGCAGAAGTTCTGCAGGCTTACTAAAGGTTGCCTGAAGATTTTGCTTCCTCTGGACAATGGCTGCTAATTAACAAATTTCTCACCCCAGCAACTGTGCCTGACCATTGTTCATTATAAGAATAGCACCTAACTCGGGAGGTTAAGCGATGTTGAGTCTGCATGAAACAAAAAGAAATGATTAAAGAACCAATTTAAAATTGCACCCTCATACAATTTAGTAGCAGCTTCCTGCAAAGACATTGTTCCCCAATATGAATTATCTTTCACCCTTTCAAAAATCCCTAAATAGACATAAGATAAAAAGATATATTGGAAAAAAACTTATTATATAGCAGATTATCAGCTGTGAATTGTCATATTTTATCAATCAATCAACCAGACTGTATTAATGCAGCACTTTTTATACATTATTTGTACGGTCTGTGAAGTGTCCAATATAAATCAAGTATGACTATGTTTTCAAGAAATCTCAAAGATTTATTGTTTCATGGTGAATAAACTGAGCCATCAGATGGCCACTGATGAGAGGCATTAGAGAAAAATTCAAAAAACCAAACGTCTAAAACTCAGGAACAGGAAAAACGGGATATGAAATTTAGTTATGTAGATGTGAATCAGATCATGGAAACAAAGAACAGTGAAAAATCAAGCGCCAACGCTAATCTACGGGAACAAAACTGAAATTCACAAAGAACAAAATGCAACAATAAACTACCAAAATAATTTCAAAAGGAATAAACATATAGGGCGAGACCTTCTGAGCCATTAATAATGTAGGAATCTGAAAAGACCAATATGGTAAGGTCTGAACCGAAATAAAAAACACAGAAGATCGAGATATGGAAAAAATCTAAAGCAGATATCTGGAACAACAGAACAAGATAGTATAAAAATAGACCTCAAGAGAAGAACTAATCAAACCTAAAACCAAACACCCAAGAATTATGACAGCTGACAGTTTCAATTTGCATCATGAGTTTTCCTCTCTCTGTGTGTGAACGCTGAATGAAAGTTTTTTTTCTGTCTATTAAACTCCCAGACAATAAATAACTAAGATTTCAGCGCTCTGTGTCTGCTGCGCAGCTTTGACTCTCCCCAATCATAGGATAGGACGCAAATTTGAAAAAGAATGGGACCTAATGTTGCGCCTTGTGGAACACCAAAAAATATAAATCAGGAATATAACTTGTGGAGACATTTTGCTAGTTTTAGGAAGCATGAATGTGTTTGTAGGTGTGTCCGTGGATCCTCTTCAGATTGTTCTGTCACATGCATGTTTAATATAACAATAAGCTTCAGGACTCAAGATAGCCACCTTCTTAAAATAATTGGACAAAGTAATGTTTTTGCCAAAAGTGATATTGGCAAAAAATGATGCAGTCAATATTTTAGCAAAGTGACAATATGGTAAATATTCTGTCTTATTCTATGAAATAAGAGGAGGTGCAACGTCTGTCTGAATCTCTATTGGTGTGAATTGAGAAACTCTCAACAATTCTACACACGCTGTTAGAAGTAAAAGCTTTTGCAGGCCTCCTAAACACATTAAAACCAGCTATAAAACAACATATGTCTAAGTATCAATGCTTGCTCAGAATGTTCCAATAAATAAATCTAAAGTGGTAAAGGATTTGAAGAACAAAAAGAATACCAGAAAGACAAAGCAATGAATAAAGGACTTACTGTTAAGATGTGCTAAAAGCATTGTGGGATTTCATCCTGTAAATCTGATCTTTGTACCTGCCTAATTAAACCAGCATGGAAATGTCACAAAGTCGCCGCTCCGCGCGATACTTTACCTCCTCATAACTCGCCCTCTTAAAATAACCACTTTTACAGGAAAATGCAATCTGAGCCCGTGAAGCTTGAGGTTAAAATGCCAGTGAGACTGCGGCCCTCGTGTCGAGCGGAAGGAGCCTTATCTCAAGTTTCTCTGTTGTGAACTCACCGTGAACTTTCAGCTCAATGGCCAGAACCCGTCCACTTGACTGATGCCGGCTGAGGATTAACACTTTCATCAAGTGGCCAGCTGAATACTTGAAACCTTGATAGCACATTGATGCACTGTAGGAGAAAAGACTTCTATCCTCATGACTCGCACAGCTTCACCTTGGAGGAGTGGAAATCACCAATCACCTTGCAGTTTTCCCAGCCTTAGCAATCCAATAATCGCTGTTGAGTTTAAAAATTCGTATAAAAAAAAGTCTATTGTCTCATAGAGGTGTAGGTTGAAATTGGTCTAGTTTTTAATGTCTAGACTTACTTAATCTAAACTTAGGGTGTCACAACTGACTTGTTTAGTCTGGTCTAGTTTGTTTGCAGAGGTGTGAATGTGCAATCAAACTCAGACCAGAAAAGAGAACTGTGGACCACCTACAAACGCAGGTCTTGGTTCGATTAAAGTGAACCCTGGTTTGGTTGGAATGCATACGAGAATGCAAGCGAGCCAGAGACGGCGCCAAAAGCAGGGCGCACTGAGTAGATACAACAACAAAACGCGAGAGTAACGTGAAGGAGAAACGGCTCGTGGTTTTTTGACAAAGACAAAAGAGAAACCTTATAATGACGAAAATCTGATGCCGCTCCACAAAATGTGGAACAGTAAGCTCCGCTCAGTGTCTCCTTCTGAGGTTTTCATGTTGTTTCCTTTAGTAGCTCTTGGTGCAGCGCCACCACAGGTGAAGAGGGGAACAGATTTTTAAATAGTTTGGATCGTTTGACGAAGTGCAGCGTGAAATCAAACCACACCAGCTGAAAATGTGACATGTGGCAATTTTTCTCCCCAATCGAACAGAGTCTACCGGACTATGAGGTGTGAAAAAACACCCTTAGATCTGTTCTAGCTCAGATTGAGCAGCATTAACTCACGACAATGTTACTCAACATAATATTCAAGTCCAGGTCTTTTTATGTGTACCGGTCTTGGGTTTATTTTAGTCACTATAAAGTTAATTACTTCATTTTTTTTGTCAATACCAATTAAAACATCTTACTGCTGCATCATCTCTGCATTACAATGTGGTGCCAGGGTTTTACTTTCTTTTTTTTTTTTGAAAGGAGCAAGAACATCAGTCATTGTGGCTCCTGCTGACTTTTCTCCAGTCAGCCAGACCTGCACTAGTGAAACTGTGTGAGGCAGAGATTGCTGGTAGGAACCGTTTCTATCTACAGTATATTATCCTATTTCAACATTATTCCTCCACATAGATGTTGCTATTAAAACTTTTGGGGGAAACTTTTTCAGGTCAGGATCTCGAATCATTTAATTAAAATAAATTGATCACATCTTATTTGAAAGAAGAACTGCAAACCGATCCAAAAACAGGGGCAAGTCTCTCAATTTCCCTTAATCTCCTGGCCTCTATGAGCAGGATTGCTCTCGCGTGCGTTCAGGGCAATCTGCTTTGTGAATCCGAACTGACAAAATGAAGAAAACAGCAGCAGCAAAAATGTTGCAAAAGGGAATCTGCACTGCTTTCTCAACTCCCGCCACTGTTTAGTTCCACACAATGATAATGCCACGACTGAAAGACTGATGAAGGTGGTACGTTCAGACTGTTTGAGATTGTTTTCAATTTGTAGATTGTAAGCTTATGCTCCAGCTCAACCACAGACTTTTGTTTCGTCTAAACGTAGACAACACAGCTTTGACTCATGTCTCAATGTGGTCTTACATGGAGGCTAAACGCTAAAAACAGCTCTGTGTCTGTTCAAAACTCATACATAACGCCTGGGGGGGGGGGCTTTGAGAGGGGTTTTGAAGCCACAATTGCAGATTTTGTTTCTCCTTTCCTCGTAGGAACGCGGTAAAACGGCCGCATCGTTGCTAACTGATTGACCCGGCCTTGCTAAGTGGGCTTTAAAAGCAGATCCTCCTTCCAGCAGAGTGGCAGAAACCTCTCTTGATGAGCTTCGTATTGATCACGGGTGGCCATCACCCTTCTGGGCGCCGTCTGAACCAAGACCCCTCCTGCAGATTTATGTTCCTTTCGCAGAGGTTTATCTTGGCCTTAATGCCTCTTTGTTCAGCACTGTATTGGTGTTTCTGTCACGTTGGTGAAATCTATTGTGCAATATCGCTTGCTTGGAATGGGCTCATGGAGGTGACAGGCCTCGCAGATCTATGGCTCAACACGGCGGAGGGGGAAAAGGTAAAAAGGAAGCTGTAAACTCGTAAATCCGCTCGCCTGCACTTTACGCAAACAGACAACAAACAGCTGACATTTTTTGATGAATCTCTGATGTGTTCTGTGAAACAATGACAATTGTTTGATGCTTATAACAGGTGTTACTGTTTTCCTCCGACCCAAGCATTTTCCTGTGACACCTCGGCTCATGATTGGATGTGATGGTACTTGGGAGTGATTGATGGGTCCGGGTCTGGGCCGTGTGTATTATTTTTTTTATCTCCACCATGCAGATGCTTTCAGACACGTGTCAGCTGCTCGAACCTGCTAACCATTTTTTTTGGCTGACTCAGCCAGCTACTCTCTCGCTGATTGTAACACTAGACTGTGATTATGGCAATCATCTAGCCACTCGTGCGGTTTGGTTATTCTTCCTCCAGCTGGCCCGTTTGGTTCTGCTGCCTGAGTTTGGATTTAAATCAAGCAGACAAAATATATTGGCTTGCAGTTTGTGAGATGCTAACTCTGATGTATGTAGTTTGAAATAAGCTATCCAGCGTAGCACGATGTCAACGAGGGGTGAAGGGTTATACTTTTAAAAGTATTAGTGATGGGCTCATGGAGGTGGGCTAATTAATTGGAGGGACTGTAATTAAATCAAACGTAATTGAGTTTTATCTAAAATGATCTGTGGATAAAATAAGCAACATTTTCAAATCAGGAATTCTTTTTGCCGTTAGATTATTGAGCAAATAGAAAGGGTTGCCACCTTTCAGAAATCACACTAAGGGTCGCCCACCAAAATTGTACTCCAATCAGAGTAGCATACCTTCAACATGTTTATACTTGAGTAGATTTACTTCAGCTTTAATGAAGTAAAAATCTACTCAAGTACTGAGTAATTGATCATAACACCTGATTTAATATTTAAAATGTGTCCTCAAACAACCAAAAATATAAAAGTTAACTGTATTACCAAAATATTTATACAAATAAGGAGTTAGGGTTTGGAGGCTGGTTCTAGACCAAATTTACCATTCCATGGTGGTTTGGGGAGGAGGTCCTTTATCTCCTGTCACGACAATTTAGCTGACCTTAATATTTCCTGTGGTTTTTTTTGGTCATTATTGTTAACACTTAGTGATAATATGTGTGTGATAGGCGTGTCTGTTGGATATTTATAGAAATACGGAACAAACCCGTATTGGTTCAATATGGGACGCAACATTTATCAAATATGGGACGATTCTGTATTTTACGGACCGGTGGCAACCCTACCCTGTGTATTTCTGAGGTTTTTCTTCTTTTGGCTTCTTAATGTTTGATAACAAAAGTTAAAACTTCTCAATGTTTGACATTGTCTAGCTAAAATGTTTTTACGTCAGGCTACAATAGAATGTTAAGTTCCAACGGTATCAAACACATCAGCTGTGATGTCATCACTCTATGATATCACAAGGGAATCTCTCTCTTGAATGTAGCTCACAGACAGCGTTTTCTCAGACCTGTTCCACAGTTCTATCGCGACAGATCACTCTTCAGAGCAAGTTTGAAATTTATCGAAAAGAGCCGGATATCGATTCCAGATATTACACGCCTTTCAGAGAAGCAAGAATTTACCAGAATATCAACATGAAGCAACAGATTGGTTGTGAACATGAAGCTTTTCCTGCTGAGCTTTCTTGGGTCGAAATGATGAACCTCAACTTCCAAGTCGACTACGACTCTCTCATTTTCCCTTTGGTAGATGACAGCGGCAGCCCCATTGAGCCGGAAGATGAATCAGCAGAGGTCCAGAGGAAATCAAGTACTTCTGGCGACTTGGAGAGTCCAACATCATTGGAAGTCGAGCAGAAAACAACTCCCTCTGCTGGCTTCGAGATCACCACCTTAGTGGAAGAGACGAGCCAACATGTCAAAGATCTCACAAAGCAGGTAGATGAAAGACAAAAAAGGCAAATTTTTGATTCTGATTGGTTTCTAATGTGTTGAATGTGTCTACTGGTATCCTGCAGCTATGCAATTTGCAGAAAAACAACCTAACATTATATAATTGTTATTTATAGAATGATTTAGAAAACAAAATGCTATACAGGCTTGTCAAAACTATTTCAACCCATATTAGAACTTTGCATTAATTTCCCCTCATTTTAGTAGCTGTGATTTTGCCTAACCCACACATTTTCCCTAACCTTAACAAAGACTAGTTTATTGCTAGCCCTATCATTAACTAAACCTTAATTCACATCTTACCTCTAAGCATTACCCCTGACCCAAAGCAATGAATCCATCATATTAGGACGTGTTTGGTGTGAATGCACCATTAGAATGTTCAGTTTCAGTGGTAACAATGACATCAGCAGTGATGACATCACTCTTTGATGCATCAAAGGAATCTGTCTCAAATGTAGCACAGTTTTTGTCAGACCTGTTCCTGTTTCAGTTATGAAACTTCCCCAGGAGCTGTTAAAATTATTTGAAGGCACAGAATCAGCCAGTACAGGTTCACATTCTCAGGTGAGAGAGACTCACCTGGTATAAAGTTAATTTTTCATTACTGGAATTACATTTATTAATTTAATCAATAAATACTTTGGTATGTCATGAATATGTGTGCATATATTCCATCTTAAGTCCAGAGCATGCTAGTTTTTTGTTGCTTTTTCCACCACTAGGTGATATGCATATAACATATAACATAAACAACATTATTCAGAGAGGCAGTGAGTTTACAGCAGCTGTGCAAATAATCTAATAATCTGTTGATTTGCAGCAGTCCACGTTAACAGCAGATATAGAGGGCCCCAAAATAACATTTTGCTTATGTGGTGGGATGGTGTTCCACCCTCCCCCACTCTGTGCACCGGGCACCATTGATTGGTGGGCGGGGCGAATACCTTTATAGTTGGGCGGGCCGCTGCAGGGTGCGTGCGTCTTTGTTTCTCCCACTGTTGCTACTGTCGGGCGGCTACATGTCGCTTGTGGGTTTGGTCGACTCGTCTGTGATCGTAAGTGGCAGTTTACGTGGCTGGGATCATGGTTGGTTTTTGGGTGCTACACCTGTCGTGCGTTTCTGCAGTGTTGCTCTGATGGCGTTGCAGGCTGCAGCTGGGGTTTGCTGTGGCGTGCGGCTTCCGTCTGGTCCTCACCTGCTGACCCGATTTCTCCCAGGTTAGGCTGTGTTTCCACCCCTGGGTAAGCTACCTGCTATTTAGCTTTTGATTTCATTTATCTGGATCCACCGTTGATGGGTTTTTCTGTTTCAGGCACCTGATTGTGTTTGGAGCTGCAGCGCTTTGGACGCTGTGCTGTCTTGTCTTGTCTTGCCGTTGTTTTGGCCGCTCTCAACTAAACCTGTTGCGGATTGGACCGGCTGTGTGGGCAGGGCGTTAATACTCTGGCCCCATAGAAGGGCATTTGGAAGTGGACGACGATTTGTTCCATTGTTTTCTTTTAGTTTTGTTTTGTGATTGAAGTTACTAATTTGTGTTCTGTTTTGTTTGTTTGATTTACTAATTTCTTTTGCATTGCATGTTTTGTTTTATTTCTTTTGGAATAATCGATCTTGTCTGTCCTTTTTCCTTTTGTGTTCCTTTTGTTCCAGAGTAGTAGGCCTGAAGCCTTGTTTTTAAAAAGAACCGTTTTAAAGAATTGTGTTCAGGTGCATCTTGTTACTTTTAATAGATCTCCACCTGCTGGTCACACTTAGTCCATATGGAGGCTTGGACCGGCAGCCCTGATGCCAACATCTCCAGAAAACATGTTAAAGATTGTAGCATGTGTTACACGCACCAGGACTAGTGTCAGTGTAACAGATTGTGATTTTCCTGTAAAAAGTATAGAACAAGTAGGAGTGATGAGGCAGAAACGGGTCTGCAGTTCCTCTCCTGATCCATTCTGTCTGATATCAATCACATCACACAGCAGCACACGGCACCACGATGGACACATTTTTAAATAATTGCCTGTTTAGCCTGGAATCAGACATTGTTTAGCCTGGAATGTGCTTCTCTTCATTCACGTCTGTATTTCTGTCAGAGTTCTTACTTCTAAGGACGATGGAGTATCCGGTCGAGGACATTTTAAAAGACGCATGTTGATGGCAGCTCACCATGGCTGCGTAGTGTCCGTCTCTAGACAACCATGACAACAGTGTCGGACCGTAGTGTTCCGGGGGGTTCAGGGAGTCCTTTATGTCCTGCCACGACAATTTAGCTGATCTCAATATTTCCTGTGTTTTATTTTGGTCATTATTGTTACACTTAGTGTTAATTTGTGTGTGATAGGTGTGTCTGTTGGACATTTATAGAAATACAGAACAAATCGTGTCCCATATCGGCTCAGTACAGGACGTAACATTCATAAGCCAAATATGGGACGATTCTGTATTTTTTTAGGGTGGCAACCCTAGCAAATAGACATAAGAGTTCAACAACAAAGATATTAAATGTATGTTTTATGCAGGTTATCCGACCATAATATGATATTAACGCTGGGGATGTCGACGCTCAACATAAAGACAATATTTTATTTTTGAAAAGCTTCAGTGATAGGCTAGCATAGGGGTGGGCAACTCCAGGCCTCGAGGGCCGGTCGGTCTCCTGCAACTTTTAGATGCGTCTCAACTTCAACACACCTGAGTCAAATAATGAGGTCGTTAGCAGGACTCTGGACTGTTGGATTCAAGTGTGTTGGACCAGGGAGACGTCTAAGAGTTGCAGGACACCGGCCCTCCAGGACCAGGATTGCCCATCCCTGGGCTAGCACCTTTTAGCACAACTTGAACACAACAGTAGTGTTTTCTAGCGTTCCGTCAGATTATTTATTGAAGCAAAAATTAACCCCAGTGGGCCAAAAGAAGCAGCTTTATTTTCCATCGCTGTTGTTCACAAATGTTTTTTTGTGTGCCAGAGTTACACACAATTACTATTCATGTACCAACAGCAACACGTGAATAGCTACTTCATTAAAACTCATGTTAGTCTTCTCTGCATTCCCCGCTTAGGTGGAATTTTTTTTTTTTAAAAACACCAAAGTAGCTTAAAATATCTTAAATACAGTTAATAAAGCAAAAACATTTAAATACTGATCAGCAGTATGCTCAAGACAAAAATGGAAAATGCTGTTTCTTATTTCGTAATTGCAGTGGAGGATTTCATCTGCTGGATGGTAAAAATTAAACGCTAATAATTTCAAGAAATGTGCAAGTACTATGATGCCAAAAGTTATATGATGAAATGGTTCTCCAATGTGGGTTTTAGATTGTCCCTAAAAGGCCTCGGTAATCACAGAGGGTACATGCAGTTCTCTTTTGGAAATTCAATTTACATTTGAGGAAAAGCAATTGCATGGGCTTGTAAAACTTATGAGCTTGCAAGGGTGAAATTCCCGCAACAGTAGTTTAAAACTCACCATGCTTGAAAACAAAATAAATAAAAAAAATAGATTCCTAATGGAAACGTCTGATATGTGGTTGGTTTTTTGTCTTATTATTTCCAAAGACAAATGATAGAAAACAATTCGCTTTGTAATCATACAAATAGCAGTAAAAAAAAGGGGCAGAGTAAATCAGAGATGCTAAAAACGACAAGAAACCCTCGACTGAGAGACCCGGCGGTGCTTTCACAGCAGGATGAAAGAAAACAACTTTTATGATGTAATCACTGCCGTGACTGTTTCTATAACTTATCACAGATGTAACAATGATTTCAGCTCACAAGATAAGAGGATACACAACATCGGACTGAAGAGCGCCAGAGGGAAAAAACTTTTAAACATCCTCAAACTGTGTTTAAAAGGATTTTAGAATTTACCCAGTTTAGGTTAATAAGTGTTAGAGCTCAAGGTTTTGTATCAGAGAATGTCTAGTTCAGTGTAGAATCCAAAAAAGCCAGAGATACATCCTGTTAGCTTAGGGCACCTACAAAGGAAGCTTTGAAGCTCATAGCTTTAAGGTCATTAGCGGCTAATGGTCAGCCACTTGAGGGTTTCTAACAGCTCATTCATATCATCTCTAGGTAGTTGTGTTGCTCTCTGACAAATATCCAAAGCCATGTTACAAAAATTACTTCAAACGGAGAGAGGCTTTTTCAAATTTTTTTAGTGTGTTGCCAGGCAGCCATGGAGCAGCCCTTATTAGCTACTTCGGCTAACAGAACAAGAAAACACAAGATCCACTTCAATTTTTAAAAAAACGTACTAGTAATACTAGTTTTACTTGTGTAGTTTGGACCCAAATGTAGACAAGAATTGTGAAACGTGACGTTTCACAACGAAAAGAAGCAAGAACTCTACTTACAGCAGTAATGGCCGCTTAACAGACATGCTAGCTTGTTCATTGGAGGAGTCAACTTCTCTGGAAATGTTAGACCACAGAAAAAAGAAAACAGGTGATCCATCTTAAATATATTGCATCAGTTGCTCACAACTAATCAAATAAAGTTCATCAAACTAAACTTAAGTTTATTACACAAACATAAAGTAAGTTTGACAAACTTAATTAGATTAATTAGATGATTTTCTTCTAAGTTGGAACTCCGTTCTTTTTTCTTTAGTTGGACACCACTGAAGAAAGACGTTCAGTTCAGATTATGTATCAAGAAGAATCCGTAAGAACTCACAAACCAGGGCTTGAAGAAAAGGATGATGTCGTTCTTTTCTGGCAGAGGGAGAATGAATTTTTCCAAATTTTTTTGGACCTTGAGAAATGAAGGCGGCAGTAAATCCAAGGCGATCATGAGAGCAGCCACAAACGGGACAGGAATAACGACTGAATCAAAAAAGTAGTGAGTGAAAGAGAGTAATATCATCAGAATAGTGGATCAACGAACAGGTGAGTGTAATTAGCTGAATGTGCAGCAGCATTGAGACAAGATCAACAGGGCATACCGAGGGAGGCTGAAACCAAGTAAACATTACACTAGATGCCTTTCCATTGACCGCATAGTTGTGCTATTTGGGATTTCAAAATAAATTTGCTAAAACAGAAACAGGGCCATTTCTAAAGAAAAAAAACTGTTTTTGTGCTAGGATGAGATAGTTTTTATCTGTATCAAAACTGGTTTATTTTTGCAAAACTGTAATGGAAAAATTTTTTTTTCACATCACACGATTAACAACCGGATGTTGCCACTGGCGGACACCACAAATAAGACAACAGGAAGTGGTAGGAGGATGACGACGCGGCATGTTTTTAAAAAAAAATTTTTATGACTTATCACATTTGATTTCAACTTCTTGTTTAACAGAAACACCGCAATTGCAAAATTGTGCAGGGGGGGTTTCGTCATTAGCGAAATATTGACAAAAGCTTTGCGCTGGCTTGTACTGGGAACGCAGCCGGCGAAGCACGAGGCTGCTGTGTTCACAGAAACAAACTGAGCTATAAAACAACGTAGAAATCCTAAGAATAGAAAACTGGAGTAATAATGCAAACAAAACCAAACATCCCAGATTTCTTGACTAGATTGTCCTTTCATCAGATTTTTAGCTGATATTAGTCTAATAGTATTTCATAAGAGGGCTGTGACATCTACCAATCGCAGCACTTCTGAATGATTTAAAAGGTAAATCTTACTTCACATATAGAATAGACTGAAATAAAGCCCGAGATGTTTATTTTTTTAAAGCAGCATTGGGCAGTGATGCAGACTCCCGCAGTTTAGCTAATTAGCCACATTTACTAGCAAGTGCAAATGGCTTTAAGATTCCTTTTCATACTTACTTGAAAGAACAGTGAATCTCTGATTTATAAATCATTACATAAAGAAGAAAAATGAGACTTTGTCCTCTCTTTTTTTGTTGTTTCTTTGCTCTGGCACTGTGAAACAAATGGGAAAAGAAGTGGCTGATATTTACGGTACCAGGAGAACAAGTGGAAAATTGGCTCAGAACTGATGGTTTGTAATTATCAGCAGGCAAATATCACCCATCTGTGCTTTAGCGTGGCCTTCATTTTTTTTTTCTCCCACCAAAGGGTAACATTTCTAAAAAAGACTGTAATTACTTTCTACTCAGCTGAAAATGTGGGTCCCATTAATTTTTGCTTTGGCTTCAATATTGCTTCCTGTATTCTCTCAGTGGCGCAGCTGAGATGTATTAAAGTTCGGTTGCTGCTGTTCAAGAGTGATTATCATACAGGGATGGCAATTGTTAAGTTACAGTGTTTGCTTGGACAGCAGTATTCTTCCACTAATACAATTTTTTTTTTTTAAAAGAAGAAAAAACATACCCAGAATTAGTCGCTGGTATGTGAACAGTTTCTGTCCTGCTTTTATTTACAATCAGGAAATGAGAATTAATGCATGGCTTCTTTAAAGCTATAGCACTGTGACAGAGAGACCGGAGCAGCTAAACAGCAAATTCAACTTTTTATTGATTTTTAATCTGGGTATGTACAATGCCAAATGAGAATATTGTATTTACTGATTTCAACTTGATTTTGAAATTGCAAAAAAAAAAAAAAAAGTCTCGGACACATAATCAGCTTAGTGCACAAGTGATTGAAACACATTTGGTGCTTGTCATTGTTGCTTCTTGTAAATTGATTAAATTAAGCTGCACTTAATTTAAACTTAATGTAATTTTGGGTAATTATTGATTAGTTTTTCATCTTAAATATCTGAAATACAGCTGAACTCATGACATTGCCTTTCTTGTTTTATCCAGTTTTCTGTCAAGTTGTACTAATTTTCTCCCGTCACTCCACGCCATTTAAAAAAAACAACAACATTTTTTTAAAGCAGCGGTGGATAAAAACTGAAACTGCTAGCAAGTTATTCCACAGGTTGTTACTAGGTAACCAAAGAGAGTGAGTTAGCTGATGCTACCAACTTTTGTTAGCTATTGTGAGAAGTTGAGAAGCTAAAGTCTTCCCTCTGCCTACCTCCCCCAGAATGCTGTGCGGTTCCAGATGGGAATTCAGTGAAATCATTTCTATTGATATTGATCACATGTCTATCTCAGCATATATTGTTATTGATTTATTGGGGTCTCTTTGGATGTGCTGTACGTTTACACACTCTTGTGAGATGATAAGCCGTAATAAAACTGACACTTTATGATTATTAGATATGTTGCAAAAGTGTCACTAATACACACACTAATAATATGATTTTGTTTCTGATTACTAATAATTCAGTTTGTGTGTCATGTAATAACAGAATCAGAACAGAACTTGTTCTATTTGTTCTTGACCTGGCTTTGCTCCTCTGTGGCACCATGTGCATAATTCAGAGCAGCTTCAGTTTAGCTACAAGCTGAAATACTAAACGGAGGATGAAGGATTAGGGTGACTGATGGAAGTATGGCATTATTACTGCCTATTTGAAAGTGGTGCATGTTAAAGCATATTGAGGAGGTTCAGCGGAGCATTCATTTTGAAATGCGAGGTGAGAGATGAACACCTTCTAGACTTTTTCTGGCAAGAAACTCCTAACGCGTCACTTTTCTCATTGACTTAAAAATCAATGTCCGACTTATAGGTGGAAGAAATGTTTTGCTGAAAGAGTAATCTTCTGTTTCCGGGCTTTTCTTTTGCTGAAGTTCTACTAAACTCTTAAAATGTAATCTTTCAAGTTTTGGTATGTGGCAGTAGTTACTGATCTAACTACTGCAACATGGTATATTGGTGATATTTATATTTGGGTACTGAAAATCACAATTATTAACAGATTAAACACTTTTCTATATGACAAAGGCTTAAATTGTGCAGAATATGTCTTATGTAACAACGTGCAGCCTTATCACTGTCAAACGTTTCATCCTTTCTCAGCAGTTTTCATTGGGCTGCAGCCTCCAGTTTTGAGCATTTTGTGTCAGGAAAAAAAGTGTAATTGAATTAATTTCTGTATCAGAAATGTTTTGGCTACCAAAGTCATGTGGCATTATTCAAGGTTTAGATCAATCTATACGTGCAAATTTCTAGTTTACATGTTTCTTTACTAGCTGATTAGCGGTTAGCACCAACTGACAGACAGACGTCCTTTAAAACGGTTTTTGAGTTAATGATAAATTTCAAAATACAGAAGATGGATGTGGCCACACGTACACAGAGATCATGGTGAGGATCTCCGCTCTGGACGTGATTCTATCTGGCCCAATGACGGATGACAACGGTACAATGTGACTTTAGTGGGGTTTTTTTTCTTTTTTTAATTTAGAGGGCAATCTTTCTCTGTCAATTGTTGCCGTTTTACACACTAGTTCTTGCTGCTATGGGATCGTATCCATAAAAATAACTTTATAGTGCATTACATGGCACCTTGCACCAATACGGAAGTACATCTAAAACAAAATGATACATTTGTTCTTTTATCCTTTTTCACCACTGTCTTACTCAACACTTACAACACAACATAATTAATATTTTTACTGTTGTAAATTGGTTTTATTGGATTATAATCTTGACCAAAACCAAAGTCGCTCCTGTATATTTCAACAAATTTGCAACATCGGCACTCTCTCACGAGTTTATCGGCAAATTCTGCCAATTTTGAGGGAACATCCTACTGCGGAAAAGATACCTGGGGTGAGTTTAAGCATTTGTATTGGGTAGTAAGTGGAGGATTAGTAGAAAACTACTTAGCAGATATTTAGAAGAGTCAGGTCATGTGTGCCTTCAAGCTAAAATGAGATTAAACAAATTTGTAAAAATCCAGAAACATTCGAGATCCTAGAGACTGTAGAGAAAAATAAACTAAGTGTTGCTCATCTTTGATGAGGATTGATTATTTTTTCTGACCTTTGATTGGTAAACTATGAAAATGTTCAATTGAAATAAATTTTTATTATAACTTTTAATAGAGAGCTTTTATTGTTACTGCACTGAAACAGCACGTGAGGAATGCAACCCAATGGAGCGAAGTAAGACATTAAACACATTAAAAGACAGATAAAGAAAAAAATCACACCAGATAAAACACATTCACTCAAGGTAAATAAAATTGGTGGTTATTTACTACAAATGTGGCAAATGTGAAAAAAAAAACTCTTAAGAGAATCTTAGATTTTAATGGCTCTATAGCACCTGGCACAATGTAACAGTTTGAATAGGAAATAGCCAGGAAGGATAATATCATTTATGTGTCATTTTATTTATTTATCTTTTTAACATTGAGAATGAAGTTGTTGACCTTCATTCATGCAGACAGGTTCTGGGTTTCCTGTCTATACGGAGAATCATCATTGTCTATAATAAGGCCAACCACAGCAAGCTTAATAATCAAAGAGTCTTCAACAATTCTGCCGATTGTGATCTGATCAATGGTCTCCATATGTAGAATATAATTGTTAATACAGTTCTCACTCATACACTAGTTGCTGCTGGTGGGGTTTTTCCTCTTGCATGCTTATCATGTCTTTTCCAATTCTCATTTTTCTTGCCTCTCTTGCTTTCCTCTACTTTTCATTCGCAAACTTGTTAAATAATGGAATTACGTCAAAACACAGCCTACTGCCTTTGTCAAAGACCTCATGCAGGAGGACATAAAGAGTATCTAATAGAATCAGGCACTCATTTTTGATTGTGTGTCAGGCAGGACTTAGTTTGGGTACAATAAATCACCCACTGACATGCTATGTAATTGGCCATTTGATGCCATGAAGTACGCTGGAGTATCTGCCGGCCAGAGGGCCTGTTCTTAAGATAGTGTTCACGTTGCTCCCCAGCATACCGTAATTACTTCGTTTCCCCACCGGCTTGCAATCCGTCTCCGTAGCGATTCGTCTTTAACATTCAGGCGGCGCAGGTTCTTACATGTAGGTATGCACACACACGCGCGCACACGCATTTATACAACATTCCTCCTGGCCTCCAATTAATCTCTGCAGTGGACCTCTCACATCCCCCCCGTTTCGCCGGTGTTTGCATTCCCGCATTTATTACGACACTAAGCGAACGTCAACTTCACGCTCCGCTCGTGTAAACGAAGCATTCGGAGGCAGGAAGAGGAAACACCACGAGGCGATTCATTCTGAGAGATCTCTCGACTTTCCGGCTCGCCATGAACTTGCGTCCTCCTGGCTTCCCTCAGACGTAGTGGAGGCTGCCGAGATTTCATCCATTATGCATCGGCGCGTACTCCTGGTCCCCGTGATCGAATTAGATCCAATCACTCCCACTTGATGCATTTTGAATATTCAAGGGAAAGAAACGGTGTAATCATAACCTCATGGTTTAAATAGAGCACCATTACAACCTTATGAGCGCTCTCATTTACATTTCACAGCGAGATAACTTAAATGACAGCCTGGGGACAAGCTTAGCACTTGTGTTCATCATTTATAAGACTGCACAGACTTTTGAGGGAAACTTTTTTTTCCCCCCCAAGTAATTTTCTTCATTTTGAAATTATTGCTGAAGGGTTTCACTGCTTTTATTGTTCCGCTTTCTTGGAGAGGCCCTCTTTAATGATAGGTCATTTGCTGATATCCTGAGGATGTGGCTGTCAGGAGAAGCAGCAGTCTTTCAGCATCAGACTTGACTAATTTACTTGTAGCTAGGCAGAGCATCAAAGAAGGCTTTAACAAAAGGGGAACGGCAGGTACTGTCTTCAACCATTGGATCCAGTGGCTATTATATAAGAGTAAAGGGAGCTGAACACAATATTCATGTGATTTTTTTTCTTTTTGTAAACCATGTCTCCTTTTTCTTTTCCGTCACAATTTTCCATCCACCCATCATACAGACAATTTGGAGAGACCAATTAACTCAACAGTCATGTTCTTGGACTGAGGTTGTACCTTGAGGGAATCTGTATCTGTAGATGCTTCAGACAGATTTGTTTGGTTTTCAATTGAATTGTGCAAGATGAACATTACACTATTTGTGGAAAACATTCTGAAATTATTCATTTTGGGTTCTCAAAATCGGACATTTGTGCAAACGTCTGAGAGCCACTGACAGTTGCAACCTTTTAGGTCACCAGGTCATCACAATAGCCATGGATTCTCTCACTCAGTGCTCTCATGAGCTGCAGGTCCTCTGGAGTTTGGGCCGTACCATGCAGTGGTGGGATGACATAGTTTCCGCCTTCTGAACCGCACAGTGAGGTGGAAAATTTCTACACGTTCGAACAGACTTTGGTGTATCTGTGCAACAGACTACGTCTGACTATGGAGCGCACAGACACTCGTTTCAGAAGATGTGTCCGTTTCAGAAGATTGAAGAAGAGAGCGGCCATAGCTGAATGGCAGCTAGCTACAGGACCGCTGGCCATTTCTTCAGTGTCAGCATCACATCTGCATGCTGGTGTTTCCAGGTGTTTTGTGGCGCAGTGTTGAGGAAAAATGACTATTTTTAGTGTTTAACACAGTTTAAACCTTTTAGAACGAATTTCTTAAGTTTGAACAGGTTTCTGTTAGTGATTTGAAACTAAAACTATTGCTGGGTTAAGCATTTAAAGTACAAAGGAGAATAGAGATCTGCAGGAGAGCTTCGGCTCAGACCCCTGGGGTCTTATGATTAAAGACAGGAGGTCATAAATTAACATATGCAGGAAGGTGGAGGACAGGATCACTTGAATTACTGTGAGAAAGGGAACTTTGTCGGTTCACGTAACCAGGATGAGAAGTCTTCCAAAACTAACATCTGACATGGTGAAAAAAACTGAATATAAAATGTTTAAATTACTAACATTTAATTTGTAAGACATTTTTCTTAGTTATTAATAACATGTTTTGACTAAAAATTATATTGTTTTAGAATTAATTTAGTCAATGATGAATGTATTTGAAATTGTATTATTTCTGACTATATTAGAATCAAAGGAAAATGTTTTGTTTAGTATTAGAAAATACTTAGGTTTATGTCTTAATTCTTATTTGTTTCTAATTCCTAATTAGAAACAGGAATTGTACTTCATTATTTTCTGTTTATTATCTAATGCTTTTGTTTGATATCAGGACTAAAACTTTGGAGATGCTGAGTGCAGAAGAACAAATTGGGTTTTTGGAGAACTTTTCATTGAATTAAAAATACAGTATTAAAGGTTTGTTCTGGCAGAGCAGAAGAGAAACCAGAATTTCACAGCTACCTGTGAGGTTCCTTCATCTGTTTCTCTTGGCCCAGACGGCTGTAGAGCCAGATAGCGTTAAGAAAATACATTTAAAATAAGTTAGTTTTAGAATTTATCATGACTTGATTGAAATTCCATAATTATAGTTTTAAAATTTATAACATATTCTGACCTATTGATCTATATCTTACTGTAGTTAAAGCAGATGGTTTGCCAAGATCTCTGATCTGCTCTTTGTCTGTCTGGGAAACAATCAGTAGGAAGTTCTAGCTTTTCACACTGATCTGTGAAAGACTTAAACCACCATGAATTCGGAGAGTCTGTTTCTACCTTATTTAACAAAAGGTGTTTGATCTTGTGAACAAATTGCGGGACTTTTTCTAAATTTAAAAGGGCCAGAGATGTCTTCCAATTGGTCAAATAGAGATACGCCTTATTTGAATACATTAAAGAGGAAAACACACCTACAGGTATAAAAGTTTGTGCACAAGGGAAACAATTTAGAAAAAGCTGATTTATTTTACTTCTGCACCAGCTCTTTCTCCAAGGACGTCCTTGATATTTCTTTGTCTTCTTGTCTCAGGTAACAATGTTTGTATCTGTGTTTCTTCAGTTTCCTGTACTATCTTGTACTTTCTTCTAATTGGATTAAATTCTGTAATTCTGTGACGTCAACACGCATTGTTGTGTTTTTGTCCCCACACGTGGCCACGCGAGAGAACCCGGGATAAAAAGGAAGAATCAGAGCCAGAGTTTTGCTAAATTTAATTGTAATATAAAAATTCTTCCTTAACGGCAGTCAATACTCGTACCGGACATTAATGTTCCACCCTGACATCGATAGAGAAATATGGCTGAAATATTTGAGAATCGATGGGGTCTCCCTTAGTGTTTGGGTGCTATTGATGGGTTCTATATACCCATTATTGCGCCACCACCACCAGTTTCACACAAACTATTTCAATTGCAAAGGCTGGCATTCCATTATCCTTCAGGGTGTGGTTGACAGAAAGGGACAATTCTGGAACGTTTTCACTGGACTACCAGGAAAGATTCACAACACAAGGGTAATACTAGTGTCCACATTGTGGGAGCGAGCCAACCAGAGCAACCTAATCCCACCTCACTACAAGAACGTAGATCCTGTTTCTGCTGGTTGCTACATCCTGGGAGACTCTGTCTACCCGTGGAAAAACTGTCTGTTAAAAACATTCACGGACACCGGACGACTGACAAATGAGCAGCAAATCTTCAAGCAACAAGTCAGTCAAGCAAGGCTGGTGGTGGATTATGCCTTTGGCCAGCTGAAAGAGATGAAGCTGCCTTTTAAAGTGAAATGACTGACCTCAAACTGGTAAAGCGCATGGTCCTCACCTGCTGTGCTTTGCATAACTTGTGTGAGGACCATTATGCAGCCTATGAGCCGTCTTGTGCTGTACCAGCAGTGGACCAAAATGTGCCATTGGCAGAGGGGGCACAGAGAGAAAAGGAGGAACAAAAAGTAAGAGATGCACCTGTGCATTACCTTGCAGGTACAGCATATAATGTAAAAAAAGCTATAAAACTCATGAAATGTCTCTTTTCTTCATTAGCCATATGCTGATTAATATTCCAACTACATCTTAAATTGCTGGTAAATGTAATTTCGATGTATGCGTGTACTCTAGTTCGGCCATTTTTGCCGACATTTCTCTGTACTTTTGTTTGTCCCAAGTGGCTCCGTCCAGTTGACGGTGGAATTGACCATGGAATAATAGGCGTGGAGCTCACCATTTCTCCTCTAAGTTCTGTCTCGTCGTTGATGGTAAATGGAGGTTGAACTGTTGTCCTCTGTTACTGAAGGAGTTTACGGTCCTGCTGTCACTCATGCAATGAGTGACATAAATCAAGGGCCAACCAGTGAATCGTTTCGGTGCCATACCTCGCTTGGTCTTGTTAGTACTACACCTGAAACAGGTATTGAAATCTGAGAACATCCAGGCAGAATCTGGTCAGACCAGGACTCTACCGGTTAGAAGCGGTCTAATAGAAAAACGCCTTCAGAGTCACGTCTTCACTTAACATGCATGGTTTTAAGGCTGCAGGAGGCCCTGGAGAAAATTCATATATGCTTATAGGGGAAGAATGCTGCACACGGAAATGTGGCAAAACTCCTGACTGGGAGACGAGTGCTTTCCACTGCACAGTCTTAAAGAAAAGCAAACAGTCTCAAAATAAATTTGACATTTATCTTCAGCTGCTCATCCTCGACAAATAAAGCCAGCAGATGTCTGATGTTAGAAAGCAAACAGCAAAATATAACCTGGGACATTTTAAAATGACTTACCGCGAAAGGCTGTGTCAATCACTAACGCCTAAAACGACTAAAAATGGAAAGTATAGAAACATAAAGGGAAGTTATCATCTTGGTGAGGTTTTGAGATTAGGTTTTTCTACTTTTAGAGGGGCATAAAATTGCATTTACACGATCTGATAGAGTCCAAGATTGACAGAGTTTGCATCAAAGGAGGTGAATGACGCAACAACGGGGGAAAAATGTCAGACGTTGCTCCTGACTCCTTGAGGTTTCTTATATAAGATTGCATTAGATCTACTCTTTTGTTCTCTGTTTCAGCAGTTGTTGCGTCCTAGGCGCTCACGAAGAATATCAAATCCCTGAAGAGCAGGAGGCCCTGTGTGTTCTGGCAAACGCCGACAAATTCTCTCTCCTTGTGGGGTCTTTGAGATGTGACAGTTTGACAAGTGGAAACCTCCTGGGGACTGGGGGGCTGTGGGAGGGGAGGCGCTTCCCATAACCGACAAAGACATGAAATATGGCTTGTCAGGAAGGATCCAGGAAGGACGATGCTGACCAGACGCCACCGTCTGTGTGCGCAGAGAGAAATTAGTCGCAGAGCCTGAGACAGCAATACATCCTAAATCTGCTGGTTTTGTACATTTGTTCAGTGCAGTAAATGTTTCTGTTTACTGAATAGATCGCTCATATAAGCCTTCAGTAGGACAATTTAAAGTGACCACGCTTTCAATCTTAAAGCTTTTGTCCAAACAAACACAATGTTACGATAAAAATCTTGGACAAAGTATTTATATTTTCTATTCAGCTCCTTGTTGGAGAGCAGATCAAAGGATGCCAAGGTAAGTCTTTGGTACAGAGAGATGTATCTAGATGACCATCGACATGTAGAGTCCTTCCTCCTACAGACCAAAAACATGACCGTTGGGTCACCGTATTTTTGGCACTATAAGGCGCACCTAAAAACCTTAAATTTCCTCAAAAGCCGACAGTGCGCCTTATAATCCGGTGCGCCTTATAATATAGACCAATATTGAGCCACAACAGGTCTAGCAACTACGGTAAGCAGCTGCCGACTTCATTTTCGCCCGTAGAAGAAGAAGCGCGCGGTCCATGCTGGGATAGTTTTCAAAAAACTGGTTTGTTAATAAAGTTTGACTGACCTATCTACCTACCGACCTGATAATCAGGTCGTCTGCAGGTCATTTAGCACCACGTTCTCCACGAACATGCTGTGCGCGAACTGAGAAGGGTGACCATCGTCCGGCCACGCCCCGGCCGAGTCGGACTGTTTTGTTAATACTCCCGTTAGTGCAGCGCCATCTAGTGGATGCATAACGTAACTCCAGCCTCTACCTTAGCGTCTTATAATGTGGTGCGCCTTATATATGAAAAACGTTTTAAAATAGGCCATTCATTGAAGGTGCGCCTTATAATCCGGTGAGTCTTATAGTGCGGAAAATACAGTAATTGTTTCTTTGAAAGCTGTCCTCAGGTGTGAGTGTGCATTTTCATCTGTTTATTTAAGCTACTGGCTGCAACCTGATCAAATGTGGAAAATTTAAAAGAGTAGGACTACTTTTCAGGAGGACTCCAAAAACGATTCTTCCAGATTTCTCTACCAGAAGTTAAGGAGGAAAACGGTACGGTGTTCGTCTGTCCCCACCCATACCAGAGGTGAGAGGACCAGGACAGCGCCGTACGTATCACGAGTCCCAACGAGTCTGTGACGTCTGCTGCTGCTTGTCCTCCATACGGGCAGCTTCTCTGGTTAAGGTGAGCATGAATATATGTGTGTGTGTGTGTGTGTGTGTGTGTGTGTATATATATATAATTTTTTAGTTTTTTTTGCCCCCCTTCACCTCCCCTCTCTCTCCCTCCTCAGGCCTGAACATGCGGCATCCTGCACCTGCAGATAAAACACAACATTAACTCAGTGCAGATCGTTTACTCCCCCCGTCCTCTCCCTCACTCGGATTCCTCCGTTTCCCTGCTCTCTCGGTTACAGCTGGAAGGCGCTAGTGGTTTGGAGCGTGAGGAATGTACGCCGTCGAGCCGCTCGCAGTGAGATAAGTGGCGTTTGCGTTTCCTCCCGTGCCTAATTATGCCATTTATACCGCGCTAACGGAGGAGACGCTCCGAGCCGGTACACCAAGATTAGTGTTTTCTCTAACATTGTTTATCCCTTGGAAAGTGACGGTGGCGCACACTGCTAGCTTCAGGGAGTCACAATTGACTGAAATGTCACGCAGACAGACGTTATTGCTGTCAGAGTAAAGTCAGTTACTGTACCTTCTGTTTAACTTTAAATGTTTCAGCTCATCTGAAGGAAAGAAATGAGAGGCTAAATATTTCTACAGCTTTCTAACTTGCAGTTTGAATGGAAGTAAAGCTACAAAATGAAACCGCAAAAGACTATTTTCTATATAAGTACTACCTCAAACGTTTTATTATGAAAGCTCAGCAGAATTAAACTGAAATGTATTTAATTTTCAGATTGCAGAACAAAAGGAACTGTCTATTACAAGAGGGGGAAAAAAATGGTTAAATAAGGGAAAGACCCAAAGTTTGAACCAAGCTGCCTTTAAAAGCCTGCTGTAGCCATTTTATGCAAATTTACAGGAAAATGACCATTTCTTATTGCGTCCATTTTCAAAAACAACGCATTTTTGGTTTGTAAGAGTCACAGTAAAGGGACACATTTCTGATGTGAAGTGGAATAAAATTCTATATATATATATATATATATTTTTTTTTTTTTTTACTATAACTAGTGTTTTCACACTTTTGCTTCATTATCCCACCAGCTTTACATATCCACACACATTTTTTCTTTGCAAAATGGCTGAAGCTCAGTCCAGCAGGACAGAGAGCCTCTGTTGACATCAAATCTTAGAATCAGATTGAGGTGTGGACTTTGTCTAGGCCGTTCTATCACAGAAAAAATGCTGGTTGTATGTTTATGGACTAATTTATGCAACTTCTGTAATTCCACTGTAATATATTTATAGGTGTCTGATTAAATCAGCTGCATACAAATGCACAATGCTACTTCATTAAAAAAAAAAAGGAAGAAAAAAAAAACATTCAAAAAACACAAAGTCCTAATAAAACACACGGTTTCATGACAAACTTAAAAATGCCAGCAGATATGAATATTTCAGCTTCAACCTGCTGGTTGTTTCTGTTGTCAACCAACAGAATTATCTTTTAAAAAAATAAAGCTACACCTAAAACATGAACTGAATTTACAGGCCGTCTTTAAAGGGAAATAAAAAACCTTTTACTTAATGCTGCCCCTGTTGAGAATTTACATAACATTTATGCATACATGCAAAAATGTGCTTAGTCTATTTGATAATAAAGACATTCTGAGTTCACAGCCGTCATAAAAATGTGTCTGTCCCAACACTTGACTGCGTGAGATTTAAATGCGCAGCAGGAGACGGTGCAGAGCGTCCTCAGCATGCAGATGTGATTCCTGGAAGACGTCCCGCCGCCTCTTAAAGGTAAGATCTCTGAGGTGCTTCTCCTCTCAAACATCGAAGTCGTTTTAATTCCGGGAGTGTTACTGGAAATCCGACTCCACTAAAACAGCCGTAATAAAAATGAATGTTTTTTTTTTTTTTTTTAAAGATCATTACTCCTCCAGCCTCTCGCAGGCGCGTTGATCTGCGGTGGGAAAAAACTTCCTGCTGCACAGACAGGATGTGAGGAGTGTGAGGAACGTGGCTTCAGGCCATTCTAAATAAATATTTCATCTATGCTATATGTTATGACCATCTGAAGAATCCATTTTTTCCCCTCCATTTCCAGGCTTTGGCTGCAATCAATATTGTTTCTTATGAAAGTCATGTGCTTTGTGCATTTCGTGAATATAATTGAAGCTAAAAGTGTTTAATTTGTCCAGAAACAAAAAAACTAAAACAGAAAAGTAGACACGTTATTTATGTTTGTCTCCGGGCCTCAAAAATGTACACATCAGAAATCGCATGTTATCAAAATAAAATAAAAAATAAAAAAAAGCAGAGCAGAATGAAAAGTCAGAAAGTGATCCAGAACCGAGCTCTAGATGGATGGTCACCCATAGCAACAGTAATAAAGTTTGTAGCTTGAATTTGTGTTCAAATGTTGGTGTCCAAAACTTTAAGCCACATGAACCAAAGCTGCTCAGATTAAAACAGTTGAAGGAAAGAAAAAAAGGTATTTCTGTTAAACACACAAAAATAGAGAAAAATATTTTTCCCTGGGTAACGTTAAACCAAACTTGCACCATTTTAATGAGACAAAAAAAATCAACTGCAGATACTTTTAATATGCTGAATGAATAAACTACCCACAAAATCCAGATGTTTCTAACTTTTCTAACCCTGTTTCTAACCCTATATTAATATATTTTTTTCTGAATCTTGAGTGGTGGGAAAAGATTCAGGACAGATTTATGCGTTTTTTCCCCCACCATGATTCGTCTGAATAGCGCTTCTTCTCCGTCTGCTGCCTTCACACTGCGATGTGCTCAGTATGAATCTGTGTTTCACAGCGTGACAAATGGATGTGCAGTTCAGGAACATATGACTAGTGTCAGCTACTGAGTCTTACAGTCACATTACGCCCACAAGAGTGAAAAACCCAATTCTGTCCCGACGCCGAGCAAACAATTCGTGTTCTGAAAAAAACATTTTCTAAATAAATCGCGGGTCCTTTGTGACAGAAATGCTGTTGGTTCATGTCGTAGCATCAAGCAGCACCGTGGTGAGCAGATGTTAATCAGGACGCAGGAACAGAGCAGTGGAGAAGTCAAGAGCTCATCTGATCAGAAGAAATAAAAATAAAAAAAAAACATGTATGGAAAGACCTTTTGAGGAATAATGAGTGTAGGAAGTGTTTTGCCTAACAAGATGGCAAGATCAGAACTAAAATAAACATACAAACAACTTGCAATTGGAACATGGTTAAATTGGGTCTAACTCTTAACCAATCACAATCAAGAAGAGACAACAAACCCTTGAGCCGGATGCAGGCAACGCAGATTCCTCTTTCCAGTTAAATATTAAAGCTTAAATATTAAAACTTGATTGCTGAAACTTGTATCTAAAGCCCCATCTGATATACAAGTCCATATCTTGGCAACCCTCCATAGACGGCTACAAAATAAAAATCCAAACAAGATTTTCACATAGAAAAAGAGTTCGATTTCTATGTGACCCACAACAATAACTACAAAATAGTTACAGTCACCATACGTTTGACTGCCTGGTTAAATATTTAGTGTTACCTTTTAAAAAAAAGATACGAAGCTTCTGCATCTGGTCCACATGGATTGAAGAAATGCATTTAAAGGGGTATTTTCCCAGACACTTAACGTTATTAGCACAATCAAGTAACTATTTTGCCATCAGGTGTTATAAAAATATATGTATGCATCAAATGTGACTTGAAAGAAATTGTTCTTTGTAATTTAATAACTTCTTTATAAGAAGCTCCTGCTCTTTCTGCAGGCTCCTCTATTAACCCTTTAACATTTTTACCAGAGTTACACTAAGAAGTAGCTCCTATAATGAGCTCGGAACTGAATGTGGGTGTTTGCTCTGTGAGGTGGAAGCTTGAAAAGTCAGAGGAGGAGCTTCGTCCTCGAAGGCGGAGCTAGGTCCACGGGAGATTAAAGGATTTCTCAAACGTGTGAAAGAATCGAGGCAACACTTCAGGTCTGTTTTCGATGAGGGAATAACATTATAACATGATGTGAAGCTGAAAAAAGTCCATTTTATGTGACACTTCCTCTGAACCAGAAACTCTTGGTGTCCTTCCATTGAATCCTGACAAACTGTTTCTGTGTGCAGCTCTCCAGAGGATCATCTCTGCGACCCAGAGCAGTTCTGGCCGCCCTCTTCCCTCTTCTGAGCAGCCATTGCAGTTCCTTCTGTTTGGGGGAGAAAAAAAAAAAAAAAACTAAAACTTTCTATGAGATTCATCTGACGCTGAACATTCTGTGTTTGAACGGTTGCCCTGGAGCAGACGGTTCAGAGCCATTAAAGCCAGAACAAACAGACTCAAGAAGCAGCTTTTCTCCCAGCGCCAGCGCTAATACGGGAAGAAACAATGAACACACACAATTTCTGAGAAAGTAAGTAACACAAATTTGGGATTATGCTCATCTGATCTGAGTGACTGTTGATTTGAGGGAGTTGATTTTTGTACTTTTTAACGAATTCATGCTGCTGCCGTTTTTTTAACATCTTTTTTGCTCCAAACTATTTAAATATTGCATGATTTCATTTTGGTGGCAACGCAGTAGAAAAGTGTATATTAACGAAGACAATTATTTGCAAATAATACACAAGTGCTCCCAAAAAAAACATATTTTTAACTGATTTTATGTTTAAAGCTACCAAAACTAAAGGACTCTACGAGGTCAAGCCGAAACTCCCAAGTCAAGTTCTCGTTGCTGAATCATGGAATTTGGTTCTGAGAATCATGTAGTTCATCCCGATTTGTCACACAACCTGTGTAAAACCTTTAGCCCCCCTTTTGTGCGAAACCTTTGTTTGACAGATCAGAGCGTCATTTGTTTACGTGGAAAACGGCCCCAACTAAGTAACTTCCAGAAGTCAATTTTTCAGCCAGGGGGTAGGATGGAAAGTTTTGAGGACCAATTTCCCGAGGCCCTATGGAAGTATTTACTGTTGGACCAACATGACAAAACAACAAAAACTCAATTAGTACAGAAAGGAGCGAGTACTTTTACACAGTGCGCTAATTAGTTAAACCAAAATCAAGTAGCTCTTACCTTCACTTGTTATATAAAAGCTGGATATATCAAATACGACTTAAAAGAAACTGACTGTGATTATGCACCTGCAAATTGGGCCTCTGTCTCTTTAAAAAATGGTTTCTCTTTCTGAAACTCTACTTTCAGGAAGTCATCACAATCACTTTGCTCCCGGCTAGTCTGAAGGAGTTTAGTGAGGTGGAAGCTCTGAATTTTGGAAACTGTGGCTCAGAGGAGGAGCTTCATCCTCGAAGGCGGAGCTAGGTCCACCCCGGTGTTTTGACCAGCTGAATGGAGATTAAAGGATTTGTAAAACATGCATTAACACTCAAGGTTTGTTTTTTCAGGGAATGACACTCAAAAAAGTCAATTTTACATGTTACTGCCCCTTTAAGTAAACCAGAACGGGCAAATTGTTTGATAATAGAAACAATACCAGACGTTTTTCTCTCTGGAAATGAGCTTTTGCAATTTTTGCACTCTTTATCGCTTGTCTTTTTTTCTAAAGTAGTCGAGTTTCAAATGAACAATTACAGAAAATAAGATACTGTGAGATTGTGACTCTTTTCTTGAGTAAATATCTCACTTTCTAGCTCCAAATGTAACTAGTTTTAGCGATCCAGTGTACACACAGAAAATAAAAGTACATATTCAATCCTTTTATTAAAAAAAAAAAACGGCGTTAATGCAAAGATGTCACGGTATCTTTCCACACAAGCTGTGCAAAACCTACGTCTGAAGTCATAGCTCAGGACAGAGCAGGAGAGCTTCCATCAAAATCAAATCTCCTTTTAAGTTCTCTCCATCTCTTTTTTTTCCCTTCTTCTCCCCCCTGGTTTCTCATTCTGTCAGGGGCGTATTGAAGGAGCCAGATAATGGATTCTGCGGCAGCTTACTGTGATAAAGAGGAAACACAGCTGAGTCATGTGCTCTTATCAGCCACGTTCGACGTTAGAGCAGATCGTCTCGCCGCAACAAGAGAAAGCCCCCATTGTCTCCTTCTCCCCCCTTCTGAAAGCAAATTCTGATCTCAAAGGTCCAGAATGGGTTAACTGGGACAATCTCGAAACAATATTCCCCTCTTTTGCTCAGCAAATGAGAATCAGAACGAAGTTTTAGTGGCTCTCCTCCGCCGGCCTTTCATCCAAACGTCACGGAAGAGTCGGGTTTTTCTGAACGAAAAAAACAACGGGGGAAAACGTGACCGGGTCTGGCTCGGGCAAATCGTTCGTAAAATTAAAACTCTGACAATGCGGCAAACACAATTTAATTCTGTGTCAGGGCCATTAAACTGTGTCTCTCCGCTGAAAGAGCCGGGTTTGTTTTTAATCAATCATTGCAGGTGCAAAAAAAAACAAAGAGAGGCAGCGGTGCTTAGGAAGACAAAAGCAAAAACACACAAATTGAGTTTTCTGTTTGCTTCTGCAATTAAACATTTTGGCTTCTGATTAACACTTTTCAATTTGCTCCGACTGCAGCTGCTCTCGTGTGTCCGTCACAACGTCGGGTTTGTAATCCATAATTATTGAGTCAAAAAAAAAAAAAAAACGGGGGGTATTTTGCAGCGTGAAGTGAGACTCTGTCTGCGAACCATAAATCTCCACGGCGGCTCACAGCCTGATTTAAATGTCACATGTCTCGATGGTTACGGATCTGTGGCCATCACACCGCACAGCGGCTAAATTCCTGGAAAAGCTGCTCATCAAAACCACGTTAAAGCCGGGGATACTTTGGTTCTCACAGATTATCAAAAAACAGACCGGCTGCATCAGCTTCGAGTCTCAGAATGTGATGTCGGATGCAAAAAGGAAGATATCCCTCGAGTCAGTTTTCATTTATTTATTTAACCTTTATTTGTCTCCACAGTTTGTAGCTTTTATTTTGGAAAAAATTACGTTTTTTACATAATCTGTGAAAAGCTCAGTCTCCTCCAAGTCCTCCCTGAGCTTCTGTTGCCATCTGTAGAACCTGGTCAGAAACAACCAATCAGAGCCAGGAGGCGGGTCTTAGTGCTATCAATCAACACCATGTACTCGCTGACAAATGTGTGAATGGCATAGAAACAACTTACAGTTACAGAAAAACCGTTTACGTGACTACCCTGAGCATTCACAACAGGCTATGCTAGCTGCAGCGTAGGACAGGGTGTGAACAGCACCACGTGGAGGTTGATTAACAGCACAAAGACCCTCCGCCTGGCTCTGATTGGTTGTTTGTAGTCAGCATTTGAGAAATCAGAGGAGCTCGATTTTTTTCACAGATTATCAGTCTCATACTGCACTGTCACATGTTGAAAGTTTCAACACATATTTAAAAAAACATATTCTTTGTGAACGTTACATACTGCAGCTTTAACCAGGTGAATTAAGAAAAAATTCCTATTTGCAATAACGACCTAGCAGTACATTTTCAGACAGCATCTTCTTAAGATCTTTCTAAATTCCTTTCTAATTTCTAAAATCCAGCCTCTGTCTCTTTAAGAAGCTCCTGCTCCGCTTTCAGGAAGTCATCACAACATGCCTCCTCTTTTAACCCTTTAACATTTTCCTTTTCTTTTTTACCAGCGTTCTGGGGCCACATGTATTTTCTGCTGCTATTTTGTGTTTGGCAGCTGCAGAGTTACCACAGATCTAATACTCGCTTCCTTACAGAACAAGGGACACGGAGGATTTGTAGTGAACCCTTAAATATTTAATAAATTCCCAAAGCTGACCCAGCTTTCTGTACTGATTAGAGCCATCATGCTGAGTGTAGAGGGCACTTAATAATGTTTGAGCTGTACAGCTCACTATGTTCAGCATATTCCTTACACACACACACATTCATACATTCTCTTAGACAGCCGTCCTTACAATCTCCAGAGGTTGTACACACACATACACACACACTTAGATTCAGCAGTTCAACGAAGGCTGCCAAGACACACACTCGCACACGCTTGGGATTTTTTTGTCCAACTATGATAAGAATCTGGTGAAGGTCGTGAGAGGGATCTCATTCCTAGCAGAGATGAGCCTGCAGATAGCGTCAGCCCTGTGGGCAGATTAGTCCAGTCTGATTCCAGTGCCGCTTCAGTCGGCCCAGTGGTGTCATAGCCACAGCACCGATGCTATCGCGGCCAGCCTGCCAGTGATGACCCTTCAAGTCCATTAGAGATTCCATTTAAGTCAGCGCATATACGGGAAGAGGGCAGGCACCCCGGTGTGTGTGTGTGTGTGTGTGTGTGTGTGTGTGTGTGTGTATGTCAGCTTCTGATTTTATGTGTGCGGTGGATCACAAGATTTTTTTAAAACTCAACTAAAAGTTGTCAATAAACTGCATTGAATTGTTCTGACGAGAAGAGGAATAGCTAAAATAGTAATCTTTTTTTAAATTATCTTTACATCATGCTATGATGCTAGTACCTAATCTAAACCATACCTGGAGTGTTGCTGTCATTATTTTATGCATGTTTGAGAAATCCAATACAAAACGCCTGGGTGGACATAGCTCCGCCTTCGAGAAGGAAGCTCCTCCCCAGTCCTGCAGTTTCCAAGCTGTCAAGGCTGACTCTCCCACTCAGCTCCTTCAGACTAGTCAGCAACAATTAGCAAACACACCTGGTGGTACTGAGCATCAGCTGAGCTCATTATAGGAGCTGCTTCTCAGTGAAACACTGGTACAAAGGCTGCCGAAGGGTTAATAGAGGAGCCATGTTGTGACGACTTCCTGAAGGCGGAGTTTCAGAAAGAGTAGGAGTTTCTTAAAGAGACAGAGGTCCAATTTCAAGGCGTTAAATCAGGAGCTAAATTTTTTTAAATCATATTTGTTATACATATTTTATATAGAACTTATTTTTATAACAACTTTTATAAGACGGTTACTTCACTTTGCTATAAAATGACACAACAGGCCTGGAAAACACATCATATACCGCCCCTTTAAGGTCAGAATTATTAAAATGGTGGAAACATTCTAGTGCCAGCAGTCACTGCATCCATTACTGTAGACGTTCCTGATTAAAATTGCATTCCTTTTTTCTTTACTTTGACTTAAAGCCTGAAAAAGTCGTGCTTGAGAACATAACTTATTTCATTCAGACAAACGTGACAAAAAGCCAAGGCAATAAGTGAAACGGTGGCTAGACGTTGCTCATTAGAAATATTGCTACAGAAAAAGATCGGTTTCAATAAGAAAAACTCAGCTCTCTCTTTCTCTCATGGCTCGTCAGTAATCAGACTGCATTCATCAGCCCAGTGGGCATTAATGTTCAGAATGGGTGGAAAAAAATGCTTCAATTAAAAACAAGTGTTATGAAAAGACGTATGTAATATATAGGGTATATATTTTGATCCTTTAGACAACCTTGGAAAAAGTATTAGACGTTTGTGGAACATACCGCTTGGATGGGTTTTCTGTTTTTTATAAGTTTATACTTTTATTCAGGGGAGTCCTTTAGTTCTGGCTGTATTATGCTTTTCTCTTTTCATCTCTATGGAAGCATGTTAGCATTTAGGCTAAGCACTGACCGCCAGTCAAGAGCACAAAATGACAAAAGAGGTCGGAAGAGCAACAATCGCAGCATTTTTTGCAACAGTGTTTGCGTCTGACAAAATGAATCGATACAAGTACGTTGTGGTTGCTCAAGATCACTGCAGCAGCATGGCTTAGCAACCGTTCACAAAAGACATATAATTCATAAATTACTTAAAATACCCAGTAGAAGGAAACAGTTCCAATAATAATAATTTACAGAAAATGGCATAATGGGCATAGCTCTGGGAATATTCCCACGCCAGTTGTACCCTTTTTTCTTTTTTTTTCTTTGAAAACCTTTCCTCTCAAGCCATTAAACTTTTGAGTCAAGGCCACTTTCCCTATTCTTAAGATGGCTGAAAGTCGCTTTGATCTTTCCACCTCTTTAATTAACCATTAGCTTAAATCTAAAGGAGGAACTGCACAGCGTTTATCCAACATGAGGCTGATCTGCTGCAGCAATGTTATTAGCTGCTCTCAACCTCTTAATTAAAATAATAAAAAAAAAAAAGTATCCCTTAAAGAAAAAGAACTATATGTTTTACTGGGGTGATAATAAGGAATTACGTTTTTGTGTTGAATAGTAATAATTAGGAAAAACATGGCATTATCTCTGAAGTTTTAATTAAAATTACTGAGATTTTTTTTTCAGTGATGTAATAATAAAAGGGGAAAAAAAAAACTTCATTTGATTAAATCGGAAAACCCTTAGAATTTCAAAAGCAGCTGATAAATCAGTGTGCCTCTTTCGTAGTCATTCATTTTTATATGCCCAGCTTTTCCTTTCAAGCTGTGAATAACTAAAGAAACATGTAAACATGTGACAGTCTGACGTAATTAGCTGCTAAAGAAAAGTGTGTGCTCGTAGTTATAGACTTCTGAAACAGAAAAGTGACCCTGAAAGCTACTTCAATTAGGCTTTTGAATCTTGGTGCATTTGTGTTTACAGGAGCCGAGAACAATTATACAATCTATTGTTAATGCCGTATCTACTCGATGTCAGAGCGCCATTATTTTTGATGTCCTCAGAGAACCAGGTCACTTTTATTTCTTTAGAACTAGGAAAGTTCATTTTCCTCAGGCAACATGGAATCTTAAAGAAATACGCCGCGATGTCTCAAAAAAAATGACTATGGTGCAAAAACGTTCCATTAAGTTACACCATTCAATACGGTTCAATGTTGAATGCTGAATGTTGTTTGACAAAACAAAAGCTGTAACTGGTGGCATAAATGTGAAAGTATTATAGATTTTCTCTAATCCACACAGTGTTTAAATAGTAGCCATAATTAATTTAATAAATAATTCTCTTACAATCTGTAGGATAAAAAAATGGTTTCACATACCATACACAGACTTCAGAATGGACATGGAAACGGTGGGGTTCATTTAAATGTGGTAGCTTTCTGGCACAGACACGTTTTGGTCCATAATTCTTCAACAGGTCTAAGACTCCAGAAACAAAACGCTAGTGTTTTTTAAATTTTTTTATCAACTCCAAAACCAATTTTAATGTCTTTAGGATTGTTGTCCACAGTTATGATTTTCAGCCATTGTTTACATCTGGATTTACCACGTCTGACTTCTGCTGGTTCAGAATTATGCTTCACGTCTCGCGTCGGTAACGTAAAATGAGACCTGACCGCTCTGACTGCAACCGTGTTGAAAACAATCAGATACGTATCCGATTTAGTCCCACATTTGGAAGTGACACAAATTATTATTTTTGGTGGTGAAAAAAATCTAAATTTGTCCATTTGGACTGCTGTGAAAAGATAAGTTGCTTATGGGTCGCGTTTTCCTGCTTTGTGAACTCTACGGTCTTGTTTTTACCTTTGCTTGTGATTTAAATGGCCTTTATTCAGTTATCACACAGTAAACCTCTCCATACTGGAGTAACAGCGGTCGCATAAGGAGCGTCTACTCCACCACTATGTCACTTCAAAACCTAAACTAACTTCACTGTGTACATTAACACTGGTGTTAAAGCATGTCCTAGTTTATGATAGCCTTGGAGGTTTCTGGGTTTTTCCTAAGCATCTGAGCGCATTTCTTTCCATCTTACATGGACAAGTTAGGCCAGATAATTGAAACATGATGAACAGTGATCCCAAACAGATGTCAAAACTGGTTTGCTATGGATAAATCAAGCTAACATTAAGCAAAGCTACATATCGTCACCTTCCTAAAATAATGGCCTACGTCGTTTTTTTGGAAATCCCTTTGGCCAAAAAACGACTTAGGCCATTATTTTAGGAAGGTGACGATATGTTGTATTAGTATCAAAACCTGAAACAGAAATTGAAATAAAGAACTCAAATAGATCATTAAAAGCTACAAATGAATGTGACTATCAAGCCGATGACGAGTGGATGTAAAATCCTAGATTTATATTTCAAAGTAAAACTCTTTTCTTTAACCTTACAAAATGAATCTTGTTTACAAAGTAAGTTGTAGAATTACAACCATTTTTCCTGTCAGACATGCAGGTTTCAACAAGCACAGCTTTTCCTCGCTCCTGTATGAGACGTCACCTTCGCAAGCAAAGCTGCTTTCAAAGAAAAGGTCAATATGTTGAAAACGTGATACTTTCTTAATTCTTTATTTCTGTGGATTTTTCCACTTTCAGTGAAACTTTTTTATTTCGAGAAAAAAAAAGGAGTCTTATATGTTTCTCTCTGAAGGGTGTCGGGCCTCTGAACGCATCTCACACCAGCCGGAGTTGGCGAAGAAAACAAACCTCTCACAAAGCGCTTCTTTATGAAAACCACCGTGCTTCATGAACACGTGCATCAATAGCGAGCGAGACTCTAGTGCAGTTTCATTTCTGAAACCTGAAAAAAAAAGAGGCAAATGTAGGACACAATTATCCGTTGTCCGACAGCGCCTGGTGAACGCCATTCCCAGACGTCTTCCTCATAACACGCACGCAACGATTTGTCTTCCGAACGGAACCCGCGTGTATTTCGCTAATTCGCACGTAATTAGGCTTAAGCAACGTACGCCCTGCAGTCTAACAATGCCCACTGAGCATTATTAACAAGATCTCATCTAATGTGCCAACATCTTCAGTAATGTCATCCTTACAAATGACACAGGGTAAAAGTTTCCCCTGCTGTTTTACTGTGGTCATGTTCTCAGATGAGCAGAACTGCCTGTTCAACTTTAAATAGTCTCCTTTTTTTTTTTCTTTCTCTCTCTCTCGTTCTGCCTCTCTCTGTTCTGCGGTGGTGATGCAAACCATACCAGCGAGCAACTTGTGAGATTCAAAACATTGTGTCTGTGATGTGCGCTCCAATGTTTTCACTTATTAGACACCGTTTCCAGAGTAACACAAGCCGAGGAGCTGAATTGTTGACTTTTGCGTGAGAACACTGTGCGCGTCTGCAAAATACAAACGCAAACACACAAAAGACAACATTTACTTTGATTGTTGTTGGGGTTTTTTTTTTTTTCTTCACTTCAAATAATTTTCAGGTACGTAAGAGTTGAAACTCGGGGCAGAGTGTGCTTGTACAACACTTTCCCACTGAGGCGACAGAATGATTTGGAAAAGTAACTGCACACCTTGAACTTTTTACACGTTTTGTCACGTCGCAGACGCAAACTTTCAGCTTTATGTGACAGACGAACACAAAGCGGTGTGTAATTGTGAAGTTCAAACAGATTCCACTTACCCTTCGATGAGTGCAAAGAAGAAAGCCATTAGAAGTCTCTCTATTTCCAGTGTTCACCTAGTCTGTTGGTGCGCACAGTAAACGCAACCAAAAACCTGTGGGCCGACACACAAAAGGCAACAAGAATTAGAAAACTAACACTGCATATCAACCTAAAAGAACATCATCATCATCATGCTGTGGCGAGTCTTTCCTCCAACAGGGAAATGAAGGAGTTGATGGGAAAATCTCTTGGTGAGGAGAACCAGTCAAAGTTTGAGAATTGTGAAAAACCCATTGACTGCTGCCTCAATTATGGTCCATGACTGATACGATTAATAAAACGTCACATTTTAACATCATGCATTAGCACAAATATCGTAAACGACCTGCAGCAAATGACCTGCCGGGAATTGAACCAGGGACCACTGTGTTAGGGACTTTAGCTGACTTGTGGCGACCCAAAGCAAATGTTGTTCTCTACTGTAAAGTCATCAACTCATTCCTGTGTAAAGCAACCTTTAGTATTTCCTGTTTCTTCCTGTAGGCTAGTTCAAAGTGGTAAACTGTGAACAATCTTAAACCCAACAAACGGGAACAAAATGTGTGGCTCCATACATGGCTTAAACTGCTCAATATCTTTCCAATTAGCATAAGTTCAACACTTGGTCTTAGAAAAGCTGTTTTGAACGTGCAGCAGCTGCAATAGCAACCAAAGCTGAATGAAAGAGACACCTTGCTAAATAGTTTCAGTCTGGAAGGCATTCACTGACAATACAGACGTTCCTGAAATCCTGGTGTCAATTTGGGGTCCTTTAATTCCCTCGGGTCAGTCAACTTCTGGATACCGTACAGCAGAACTGCAGACGTTTCTGGACACAGATAAATTGACTGGTCTGGAGCTTGATTTAGCTCTGAAGGAGGAAAGCTTAATGTAAATAATCCACTGATCTATTTAATTGGATTCTGAATCAGCAAGCGGGTTCAGCTGGACTCTAATCAGAAAAGCACAGAGCATCCCAGTCCTTTGTTAGACTCACAGTGAAGCCCATTTATTGCCCCATATGGTATACGGAACGACAAAATAAGAAGCACATGCTACATGTTCTTTGTTGACAAGAATTAATGATGTTCTTTCATTTTTTCTTCATTTTCTTTTCCGTCCGTGCCCTTAAATACTGTGGAGTCCTGACAAGGCAACATCTTGTGCACTAAACTGTGAACTGAGCTACACAGTTGCAGCTGACGTTGCACATTAAGAGGGAAGGAGAGAATGAACCTGGACTGTGGCTTCTAATAAAGTGGACAAAAAAAGAAAAAACATTACGAAATGCAAGGACGAACAACGTATGGCTCCCGGCCGGGCAAAATGCCCGTCCGACTCCGACTGCGTTCTTCAGACGGGAAGGTAGGGAACGGGTCAGCAAATGTTGATCAGCAGAATTCGAACGTAAGCTAGCGGAGGTAAGCTACTGTGTTTGCAGACGCCCGCCGGATCTGTCATTTAGTTACATTGACAGAAAAGAAAACAACATCCACCGAAGTCCCTCACGCGTGACGCAGACTCACACTTTCCCTCGCATTCATCATCCTGTCAGCGTTCAAATCCAGTACATTTATCATTAATAAATTAGCTCGCGATGGTGATGGGTAGACGGGCTGAGGGCCACGCGTCCATTCATGTGTGATCTATGGATTTTTTTTACTTTAATTTTTTTAGTAATTATTCACCGGAGAATGGAAAAAGACAGGAGGACGGATTGGAACGCGTGTGTTTTTCCGATTTTGTGTTTCGTTCAATCAACAGGCGCCTCGTTCTCTGTGGGACACGGCTGACATTTTGAGAACAGCTGGCGGGGCTCATTTCGCAGGCGTCATCAAGCATTCGTCTTGCGGTGCAGACGCGTTTATCCGGGAGGTTGTTGGCGCCATGGCGGCCATCTGAGGAGGTGAGACCAATGAAGGGCCTGATCAGAATTGTCTATCAGGCCCTTCATTGGTCTCATATCATATCCCTAGGGATATGAGAAGAACATCGACTGTGATGAATAAACTCTCCATGAATCACCGTGGTTGTTATTATGTGACATTAACAAGGATGTTTAGACTCTTGGTTTATAAAAGACCAATGTCAAGTGAAGTTTGAATATTATTTTCACCAAGGGGTTGTTGGGGCATCCTTTATTTGTCTGTATTTTCCGTTCCAGCACCCAAACCTTTGCTTTTTAATTCTCATCACAGTATTGAGTATCTCTGGTAAGGCTTTTTCTGTTTGTGGGAATTTCTACCTACTCTTACAGAATACCGCTGCATTTACTTGTCCTTATGTGGAATATTTATAGAACAGGTCTTTAGTGTATAAAGTAAGGCTAGGACTTTTAAAATTATAACACAATTCCTCACTTTTTTTCTGACTGGAACCTTTATACTCGTATGTTTCTGGTATTTCCCTTAAATCTGACACACAAGGGACATCTGCGAACAGCGATGGACGACGAAGCCACTTTTGGCCCACTGGAGGTAAACCTTTGCTTCAAAAACAATCTGGAGGTACGCTGTCAAAACTATTGTTGTATTCAAGTTGTGCTAAAAAGAGTTAGCCTATCAGCGAAGCTAATCAAGCATAAAATAGCATCTCAATGCTAAAAATGTGGTGTTGGGGAAGAGACGTCCCTAATGTTAGCATCCAGAGTCAACATTTCTAAATAAGTTCCACAAATGATGAGTTCTTGTAAAACAATCTGATGGTTAATTAACATGAATAACATTAGAAACAACAAATTTCTTTATTACTGAGCTCATATGTCGGTTTATTCTATCATTTATGGTGTTTGAATTGAAAATGTTGCTTATTTTGTGGATATATGGCTTCATTATTTAATCGGATCCCATCACTAACATACAGTGAAGTCTGCTTCTTGACATCTGTAGACAGCAGAAGTCCTCTCTGACATATAGTCAACTCACAAATGGTAACAATTTTAATATTTGACGTGTTTTTAATGAATCAATTTTTTACTGACTACAACACTCATCCTACTTTTTAAAATAATACGAAACAAAATTAGACAGTCGTAAACTTTGCAGATCTGGCAAACGAATTGCAGTCCTAATGCAAATTTTACAAAGTCCATCGCAACACATTCTTCTGCCAGTGAATCACCAGCTGCTAATGACTTACTAAGACATACACAAAGCCACAAATCCCATTATTATACATGTGATTGCAACATTTTAAGGTAACTCTGGGTTTTCACTTCATTAAAACGCAACAATGTGACTGGTAGAGATTAATAACGCTACTATCTTTTCACCAGTTCCAAAAACTGCGCCTCACGTTTGCATTCGCCAACCTCTATTAGCCTATAAAATGGAAAGGGCTCAAGGGAGAGGGAGAGATCCAGAGCTGCGTACGACAGCATTTTGACAGAGGACGCTCGCCGCGTTCCACAGGGAGTCATTATTTATGCATTAGTGATGTGAAACTAATTGCATTCATCACCAGCTCACGGGAGCCCACAGAGCTGACATGCATTTTCACTTTGACATACAGTCATTTACACGTACCTGCCAAGTGTCCAACAAAACACACACGGGGGGGAAAAAAAAAATGGACCAGGGGAAGTTAAGGTGTTTGAAATGAAATTCCAGAACTCTGCTTGCAGAGAGTTTATTAGTGCGGTAACACTTTGCGCATTGAGCTTTCGGGGATTAAGGAATAAAAGCAAAAGATTTACAGCCATTCATCAAAAATAAATTGCATTACACGGCCCTAATGCCCGTGAACAAAAGCAATCTTGGAATGTGAACGGCGCAGGCCTGTGTCTCTCTCTCTCTGTCTCTGTTTATCGTCGAGCTGTTTCGTTGGCCTTCGCAGGCGGCGGAACATCAGCGCCGAAGTGGAAGCGGTCGCCGCTCGTTTCGCTCGAACCACATTAAAAAAGACGGCAAATTATTATTACAGTGGCGATTTTTGGCAAAGTTGGTTATCACAAAGGCTTGGCAGATGGGCGAGCGCGTTGCTGGAGCTTTATATCTCCTCCAAACTAGTGGCCCAGAGCTTCATCTGGGCTGTGGACCGTGTCTGGCAGAGCGTGTTGGAACAGGAGGGGAAAAAAAAAAAAGACAACAAAAAAAAAAGGAGAGACAATGGGATGAAATGTGTTGGCAACAGACGGGGAGCAAGTTTGGCTCAGAGTTTGGTCCCCCTCTGTTCAGCTCTCGGCTTCAGCACCCACCTCCTTCCCTCTGTCATCCCGCTTGCTCCTCTCTCCTCATTTCTTTTCTTTTTTTTTTAACCCCCTAGATGACATTTCTCCTCTTTCGCTGCAGCACAATCTAATCTGAGCAGTTTCAGCGCCCTACGATTGGCTAAAAAGCGTCGGTGCTCTCCCTCCCCAGTACTTCGTAGCTACAAGCAGTCTGCTCAGCTGGAGTTGGACTTTGATCCCTTTAGAGGTTGGAGCTGTCTGGGTTCACCTCGGCAGGCTGCGAGGGCCCGGGGACGAGCAGATCATTTCTATATTGGCTCTTTTTAAAAACAGAAGAAAAAAAGCCAAACCTTCACATCAACATTTTCAGCGCTGCCACTTTCAGAGGGGTGTTTGTTTGACGTGAGCTATAATCTAACACTACCTGACACTTGGTGGCAGGATGGGGCCGGGGACTGTGTGTGTGTGTGTGTGTGGATAGAGAGGGATGTAAGCCACCCCCCACAATAACAGCGTCCTTTGAAGATTAGACTGACTGGGGAGCGTGGTAAATTGCTCTCTGCGTGTTGCGACGGTTTGTGGAACATTTGTCAACGACCATGTCTCCACAGTGAAATGTTAGGCCTTCTTTTTGCTGGAATGAAACAGGAAAACCTGGTCAAGCTTTCATTTCCAGAAATAGCTGGCTGGAAATGTCCCGTCTTCCAGTCATAACTAGCAGGGCTGGAGCTGACGATTATTTCAGTCATCCAGAATTCTGACGATTGTTCTGACAATTAATCGAGTAACAATCGTCACATTCTGCAAGTTTTAGATGATTAGAAACACAAATGCGCATAGATAATTAAATGTATTTTATAAATAAGAAAATAATTAGTTAAAATGCAATGACACAGCATTCTATTAGTATACGCTTGATCATTTTTTAGAAAAGGATGTATCTGCATCTAAAACAATACTAACTTCAACATGTAAAAAGCTCAAAGCCTTCTGCTTGAGAAAAATGTTTTTGCTAACATTATAGCATTTGTTGCCAATGTCAAATGCTTCCAACATTTAAACAATAATTAAGTAGAATTTGTCAAAGCAATATATAGTCCAACAGTGTAATAGGTGTAATTTATATATATATATATATACTACATTTTTAGATCCTCTTAAGGCTCTAAAAATGTCTATTTCTATTTTTGTTCAAGTTTTTGTCCATGTAGATTTTTTAAGTAGTGTACTGATGTCAGTCTCAGTTTAATGTAAAGTTTATCCGTTTAGAAGCACTTGCGCCGTTTAGCCAAAATTAATCAACATATGCTTCAGAGTCTGCTTAAAGGGGATGTATTGTGTAAAACTCACATTTTGCACATTTTTGTACTTCCATGTGGGTTTCTACTGCTTCTAAAAAAAACAACCCAGGCTCTTAAAAATTAACACCCAGATGGTTTTTGGCAATAAGTTAATGTTTTTCGGTGTCTGGAAAATGACCCACTTCAAAAACATCACAAATCAGCAACACAAGTGTTGCTTCAGCACGTTTGTTTGGCTGGTTTTACTGCTGTATGCGCTGTACAACGGCTGCTGGAAAAGTCAAGTGTTCTGTTGTTGACTTGCTATCCTGAAACCACTTGCTGCATTCTTGTTGCTTGTGCAGGAGGCGCCACTTCTGCTTGTCAAATATGTACGGTTGTGTAATTGCGCATCTCTTTGCAGCCATTTTCACACGTGACTGTAAACATTGAGTTAAGGGGCGGGGCTATAAATGACTTATTTGGATTTAAAGTGACAAGACTCCCTAAAACAACTCTTTCTGAAAGGAGCTCAAAATTGGCAGAACGTTTAGTTCCTATGCACTCTGAAATTAAAATTAAACAGACATGGATGATAAAAGGCATATACTTTTAAACATTTAAAATAAAAAAATGTATTTAAATTTGTTAGTGAAAATCTCCCACTTTAAAAATGTAACAAATTTATAATTTTCCATCAATTGCCTTTATTTATTCATTTTCTTTAACCATTTTTCACCAACTTGTGCAGTCGGAGGCAACAAAAATTCACTTGAAATGGCCCTTAAATCACAGTTTTGCTCTGTGAAGTTCTTGCTATCAGTTCTCAACACTGAAAACCTGTTGCAGAAAATAAATAAATCCTTGGAGTGGTGGAAGGTGGAAACAACTAAATTATTTAGATAAAATGCTGCATATATATATATATATATATATATGCGACAAAAGCTGTTGCTTTTCTTATCACAATGACTTCATCATTTTCTTTCTTGTTTTTGACTGTCACATTGCACAGCTGTCCGCCTCCAGGCTAAAATTAATTTCAGTGTGTTGTGCTGCTCTTTATTATGAGGTGGTAAAACAAATTGTCGCTTAAAGAAAGATATCTCTTATTTTGTTTTTAACATACTGCCTCCTTTCCAGAAAAAAATGAAATAAAAAAATCTATCACAGAAGCTATTTTACAAGTCCTAATTTGTTTTCTCGCCACTCAATAATCCGTGCGTCGGCTATAAATTCACTGAAAGCAGAGATAAAACTCCTGGAATCAATAAATCTCCCCTGTTAAAACCAGCAAGAAGCAAAACGGCGGAGCCGTTCAGAGCGAGTCGGAGCTGGGAAAGTGTTGGCTTCTTTTGTTTACCCCTTCAACGGGATCCAGCTAATTACAAATAATTAGTTCCACACGCTCCTTCTGAGGCTGCAAAGATTACACAGCTCCATATTAAGCATTCCTTTTGATACCGGCATAATTCTGGAATGACCCGATCTGAGAACATACGAGCGTGTTATGTTACTGCTGAAAGACAGGGAACATTTTTTTGACTTCAAGATCATTGAACATACTTAAAGTATAAAAAGGTAGGGTTAAAAAAATACACAATATTTAAATCGGGGACCTAAAATCACAGGTTTCATAGGATTAAATGCTCTTTTTTTTGTTTCAAATAGCTGGTAAGCTCAGCATGAGCATGAAATCAGGACAGAACACGAACCAATTCATCCCCGGCTCCGACGCGTCGTTAACCTCTGTGGAAATGCGGCTTACAGGAAATAAGCTGTAATATTGCAGCAGTGCAACAGCAGCACTATCCATGCTATAAAGCGATTTCCCCCAAATCCACAGTTCTATCGCTGCAGCAGGAATCCACACTTTCAATGTATTCGAGTTAAAAGCAGTTCTTTCAACCTGTTTTTTTTTTTTTTTCTTAGCTTGTGGAATAGATGCAGACACTGAAGCAGTGTTGATCTGGCCTGAGCAAAATGAATGTGGAGGAGAGGTAAAGATTTGGAGGCTCGTGCAAAAAAAAAGAAAAAAAAAAAACAGCAGATTACATATGAAAATAAGCAGAGGAGTAAAAAAAATAAGCAGCTTGTATAGAATAGATATGGAGACGTTTGCAGGAAATCTGAAGCTGGTTAATTCAGCATGAACCACTCGGCTACTTTATTAGGTGCACCTGCTGAATTAGTTGTTAATGCCGTCAATCTTGAGGCAAGCAACTCAAATGTATTTAGAAATTTAGATACGGTGAGAGAGACTCAAGAGACTGGAAAAAATGCTTCCTGGTCTGATTAGTTTCGACTGATTTCAGATGGCAGAGTCAGAATTTGACATTAAAGACATGAAACCAGGAATTTGTTTTTTTTCCCCATCAACAATATTCTCGCACGTAGGCTATAATCACACAGAAGGCAAATGTTATCCAAATCCGCTTATTTTGCCCATATGCGATGTTTGTCTGAGTACTCCAATTTGGGTTATTTACACCCTACCAAAAAAACTATATATATATGTGCCACTTCCACTTATGGTATTAAATCAGATGTATATCTGATTTAGTTGGCGGTCAGAACGGTCATGTCGTATTTTATCCAACTTTTACATAGTTGACGTGACACGTGCGTCATCCCTCCATTAAGCGGGACGTAAACAATGGCTGAAAACTATGAAAATTCTTAACTTATGAAAGAATTACATCAGTGAAGCCCATCACATCACAATCCCACCGCTCTTGGCTCTGGCTACACATCCAAACAGACTTCTCTACAGAAATTGCAGTCAGTGCTCCACAAAAGGCCGCTGCCATTAGTTTTGCTTTCTTCTTTTTACTTATACGTTATGATCTTGTGATGATACAGTCGGCCCCCATTGCTGAACAACTTTAAAATTGATCGTCCGATGGCGGCATCCATTGATACTTCTGTAAACAGAGTGCTGCTATGTGATGCATATGTTCTTCGTTTGCGCATGTGGGTCGCTTTGGACTCGCACACAGAAGTCTGACTGCGGTCACATTTAGTTAGTAGTATTAACTGCAACACAGAATAACACAAAATTTAATTTCAGCAACAACCAAAAAAAAAATGGGAAATGCATATTAAGTGTGAGCGTAGCCTGAGTAAACTCAACTTCTGATGCACCAAAGCACTTCAAACCGGCTTCCTGTATATCCTGAGGAGCTCACGGTAGTTCAGTGACCTCCAATAACATTTCCATTATGGTAAAACTAACCTGTCTCATGACGATGTAAACCCACCTAAAGTTCAATACTGTTAGCGGGACAATCAAAACGATTTTTGAATTCTGCTTCACAATGACAAAAGAAAAACCAATGTCTAGCTTAAACGACCAATCTGCAGTACCTGTTTAAGATGCTGTTCTGTTAAGACAGTGCTTCCTAGTGATGGGTCCAGCAACACCAACGCGCTGGCGCATGGGTCAAGCCCATAGACCAACACCCGTGTTGGTGCGCGTATTGGTGTCAGCAAGTCACGTGACCAATACAGGAATTGTATTGGTCACGTGACCAACACAGGAACTGTTTCGAAATGACATTAAAGCGCCAAACTATGTTTATAAGGAAGCGAATCTGTCAACGTCATTTGTCATTTGCCAAAAGAATTCGTGACCTTTTTTGGTACAGTGTCAACTATGGAACAGCCTCCAAACAAACGAAAGGTTTCTGCAGTGTGGGACCATTTTGAACTTACATCGGAAGATAAGGTGTTTATTTTCATTTTGTTGTTTCATCCAGTTCAGCTTCTACTTGATCTGAATCCAAATTCAGCTGAAATTGACTCTTAGTTTACTTTCATATTATATTCTGCAGGTTAGGTGTCGCATATGTTTGACAGAATTGTCTGATGTAAATAAATCCACCTCCTCAATGCTGAGGCATTATATGGCCAAACATGAGAATGAAGTCCCAGATACACCTAGAATAACTTCAGGTATATAGCCATTTTACAAATTACTCAGTTGCTGATGTAGGACAGTGCTTGAATGTGGTGGCGCATGTCACCAAAGTGTTGGATCTGCTCTTTGGGTTGTGGAACGTTGTAAAGTGTGTCCTTTGAAGAACGCCGTACTTGGCGTTCGTTACTGTGTGCTGGTGGTACAACGGTCAGTATTTGCTCTGAATTCTAAAGGTAGGCAATGCTGACCGCCAGCTCCTCAATGTAGCCAAATGTTACTTTTAATGTTCAAGTAGTTAGTTTCGTATCATTTTGTCTTTTTTTTTCTTTTTTGATGTATGCTGTATCTGTAAATCAAAAATAACTGCGTTAATGAAACATGTTGACACGCAGTATTTGCTCTGAATTCTAAAGGCGAAGCCGCTGCGCTGTCAGGTGGTTCGAATAAACGGTCCCAACCACGATTTCAACCGCAGTGTGTGTCAGATTCCCGTCTCGTTTCCTTCCGACAAAAACCCTTAAGACACAACGCAGAGACCAGGGAACAGCGAGGACTCAACTCACACGGACAGGGTTACACTTCTAATAAGTTATTTAATCTAAATGTATTGTTTACTTCATTTTTAACCATCAAGCTTCTAGGAAGCAAATGCTGGATGAGGCTCTACTGAATTTCATTGTGAAGGATTGCCAGCCTCTCAACATTGTGGAGAGTGAAGGGTTCAAGGCACTGGTTCAAGTCCTGGAACCTTCATATGGTTTGCCAACCAGAAAGGTTTGTGTTGAAATTATCTAAAGTAGTAGTTTAAATTAAAAAATATATATATTTAATCTTTACTTTTAATATATTGATTTTGTTTTGGTTTCACTGATATAGTTTTCAGACCATCAAACAAATGGTGGCCAAAAAGTTTGAGTAGGAATTGGAACGAGTGAAAATGGAAGTACAGCAAGCTGTGGCAGTGAGTATAACGGCTGACAAGTGGACATCTGTGAACATGGAGGCTTATTTGGCTCTTACCTGTCACTACATTAATGAAAATCTGCAGTTGTGTACATCTGTGTTAGGAGTAAAATACTTTCCACAGTCACACTGCTGACAATTTGGCCCAAGTCACAAGAGACATAATGGAGGACTGTGACTGATGCAGCACCAAACAGGATCGCATCCGCTAGGCAGCTAGTAATTCAGCACTCGATTTGCATTGCACATATTCTCAACTTATTAGTTAGAAAATCATGTGATCAGATCCCCACACTTACATCCATCAGACAGAAATCTAGGCACATTGTCGCATACTTCAGATCAAGCACTACAGCCAAGGAGAAGCTTGCTCAAGTGCAACAACAGATGGGACGACCAATCCTGAAACTTATCAATGAGGTGCCAACACGCTGGAACAGCACATCTGAAATGCTGTCAAGGCTACAAGATGAGAGGGAACCAGTGTGGGTATCTCTGGCCTCTCTAAAAGCAGATTTGACTCCACTTACAGCTGATGAGCATACAGGAGAAACACTTCTTGTGCTTGCTCTTTTCCGTCAAGCTACAGTGGAGTTGTCTGAAGAGAGGCGAGTGTCAGGATCCAAGGTCATCCCAATGATGAAAATGCTCCATCTTGCTCTAGAGAGTAATGCATCAACCTTGCGCACACAGCCAGCCAAACACCTACATGAAAACCTGAAGCGTCGAGTCACAGACTCTGCTTCCAATCTGGAGTCAAAAAGTGCGTTGACCCTAGCAACACTTCTAGACCCCAGATTTAAATCACTTGGGTTCCGCAGTTCCTCCAGATGCAATGAGGTCATCAGTAGACTGCGGTCAGAATATGCATCTATTATCGGACACACAAATGAGCCCCCGGCCGGGACCATCTTCACAACAGCTGTCTGCACCCAACTCAGGCATGTTATTCCGCATTATTTGTTGTTTGTTTGGACAAGATGTACTAAAATGTCGATTTGTTGTTTTTAGATAACCTTTGGCACCATCTTGACACCGAAGTAGGCAGGCAGACCAAAAGTGCCACAGCTGATGCCATCCAGGAGGTGCAGATATCTTGCAGAGGGCAATATTGCCAGATGTCAGGATCCAATGACATACTGGCAGAACCACAAGACCATTTATCCTAACCTCTACCAGTTGTCATTGCAAAACCTTTGCACTCCAGCCTCATCTGTGCCATGTGAGAGGGTGTTTTCCACAGCAGGAGAAGTTGTGTCAAAAAAGCGTAATAGACTGAATTTCAGAACGTTGGAAAAACTTATTTTTTTGAATAAAAATGTGTGAAAAAAACTCCAGTCCACAAGCATCCTCATTCCAAACACATTCACTTAAATTTTCACTTTATTGTACATATTCACATTATTTATTGACTGTATCTAAGAATATCAACTATTTTAAATTTCACTTAAGATATGAAATAATACAATGTACAATAAAACCCAATGACTTAAATCTTATTGTCATAAAATTCTAAGTCATCAAATTAGTCTGACTACGTTGCCTGTAGGGATTTTTAATGTCCAGCAAGTGTCAGTATTCAGTGACACAGTATCAATACAGTGTTGCTATGAGTCGAAACGCTTCATGACGCCTCATTTACCCATCACTAGTGCTTCTCAATTCCGGTCCTCAGGCCCCCCTGCCCTGCATGTTTTAGGTATTTCCCTTCTACCACACACCTGGTTTCAATCTGTGGGTGATTAAAAGGCTTCTGCAGTACTTGATGGTCATGCAATCATTTGAATCAGCTGTTCTGGAATAGAGGCACATCTAAAACATGCAGAGCAGGGGGGAGTGAGGACTGGAATTGAGAAACGCTGTGTTAAGATGAGCCAAAATATCAAGAGTAATGTATCCAATGCTGTTACCAGGTACAGGTAATGCTCAAATAATCAGGTAGTTGGTGAGTTTACTTGACTGTACTGACAAAATGTCCAATGGCAGAAGCAAAATAATGTTTTATTTTATGTTTTGGACTGTTAAAGTTTGCAGTTGGACCGTACTGAACATGGTTGCGAATGCATCAATGTACATACAGTAAGTGTATCAACAAAGCCGTCCCCCACTGGCACACTGCCTGTACTACAAATCGATTGGCAACGAGTTGCTTACCTGCATTCACAGAAACAGATAGACGGCAGGATAGCTGCAGTGTGAGGAGGATGCCTGCCACTGGGACTGGATAAAAAAACTTATCAGAACATCTACAAGATGACTGATTCACTGTGAAAGTCTTAGGCTAAAGAAGAGTGAGGTATTACTAAAAGGTGCTTCGTGACTTCAGAAGTTGAAAGTACCAAGAAGTGGGTAAATCCTCCTGTTGGTCTTGATTTTTCTTCTTAGAATAGTTTCAAATAATTCATACAAATTTCACTTTTGTTAGTCTGTGTACAGGTAGTTCTGACCGGTAACTTTCTGAACATTGGGAACTTATCTATGAAAATCTGCTGGAAGAATCCATCAGGCAGCTGGAGAAAACTCACATCATCAACTCAGCTCCTGTTAGTACAACTTTAATTTCTTTTAGAATCCATAGCGGTCCTCTAAGGTCTGTAAGTGCACATCCTGCAAGTAAAGCTCATAAAGTGTAAGGTTTATGGCTCACACATAAAAGCTTGATAATTAGAGACTGTCCAGTATGCAGAAGAAAAAAAAATCCTGTTTACTCTTTTAACTGCTTTTTCAAACATTTGACTATTAAAAACAGAGTTACTACTAATGTAGGTAAAGCAGTCCTGCTTTCACAAAATGCTGTTTGGAAACACGAGTTGGTTCTAAGCTCATTGCTTCTTTCTTTGTATGTGGTTCACTACTACTACTGACTAATTTATGCAAAGCCGTACTATCATACCTTTTTGGTATGATTCAATAAAATGTTTTTTTTTTCTTCATTCAACAGTGAAAATTCTAAAAATTTGTACTATAATTTGAGTTTATTGTAATGTTCCAGCATTTCAAAAAGTGGCCTATGGAACTAACAGAAAATTTGGTTTAATTTATAAAACTAAAAAAGATAAGTGGGCAGGATGATAGATGTATAGAAGGATTGCATCATAGTAGAACCGCTTAAAAATGGTCATGTTCTTGTTTTAGGAAATTAGGAAAAAGACAAATATAATGGTAGGTGCTAAGAAACAGTTTGGAGTTGTTTTGACATACAGATCAGTGTACGAGTGGTACTTGAATGCACCATGGAGGTGCAGCTGTTGGCAGAAACCTGTGTTGTCAGTATGAGTGACATTTGGGGCAACCTGAACGCTACAGGCACCTGGATTTGGCCTTTAGTCTGTACATCTCTCATTTTTATATAGAACTTTTTATTGTCACAAGGCGCAACGTAGAACTTCACACATTAGTTCTGATAGCTCTGTACAGAGAAAAATAGGTTGATGTCCAACTTCCTGTAGCATTCAACCATCCCAAAAAGCAGAGGATTAATTTATAGCAGCTCCGCTTACTTGGTGCATTCAAGTACAACCTGTACACTGATTAGTATAGTACATATTTAGTAACACAACTTTGAATAATTTATTTTTTGATTATCTTATTCAAAAAATTCTGAACAACATTGTCCAATTTCCAGAGATTTAGGCCTTGCACGCACATTGTCGGGTTTTTATAAAATCAAATATCTCAACCACATTATTTTTAAAAAAAATCATCGTACATATGGAATCAGTTTCAGAGAAATTTTCATCCACACAAACCTGCACAAATATGCCATTGAGGGTTGTTTTAAACATGCCAAACCCATAGGGGGCAGAGTAGCGCAAAGCTACAACCTGTCAGCCAATCAGATTGCTTCAAAAGAGCCACAACTTCCTGTTAGGAATTAACCATGGTGCCAGGAGGTTCATTTGTGTGGACTGGTGTGTAGGCTGAACTACTTTTAAACTGTGTATTAGAATATGAAGTTAATAAAACGATGACAAGTCAACATTGATTAGAAATGGTGTCGAAACAAGTAGGTCACATTATTAGTGTCAATAATCTCCACGTTATTGACACTAATAACGTGGAGATTATAAAGATAATATAAATTATCTTTATAAAATTATCTTTATAAAGATAATTTTTAGTGATTTTAAACCAGAATACCAAAACGCATACAAATGTATTCCTTTTCCCAGCTATCTGGCTTAAATGCTCTATACTTTATAGACAGTATCAATTGAATACCTGCATTTTTAAAACAATACTGATGAATTATTGTCAATATCTTTATTCAGCAGGAAAACATTCGTTATTTCCTGCTGAATAAAGTTGTTTTTTTAGGGTGGTGGGGGTTTAAGTTACACAAAATAATACATCCCAAACAGGGCTTTTAGTGTAAACCTACACCTCTATTAGACAGGCTCCCTTACTCACCACATCATGTCTCATCCAAATATGAAAAATGTTAGCCTTTTGTGCTTCAGAGTCCGAGTTATCTCACCTTCTCTCCTTCCAGCTCAGTGGAGCGGGAGCAGAAGGTAATTGATCATCTCCGTGGTCTGGAGATATTTATACATTTACAAAATTCCCTTTCCGAGAGAAAGAAGACAAGAGGCAGTGGCCGATAAGAAGTCGTTGTTCGGCCTTGTCAGCTCTGTCAGAGGAAGCTGTCGGTGTCATTCTGCGGCTCATCGAGGGGAACTCGAGACACGAGGCAGGTTTGGATCCTTATCCGTTTTTTAAAAAAGGAGGGACGCGTCGAGTTTCGCAGCCGTCAGCAGCAGGTGAATCACGGCAGACGGCGAGAAGCGGCGCGCCGTCGCGGGCTTTAAAAGCTCGATGGGTTCGGTGTCTATTTAACATGCTCCGGCTTCGCCCCGAGCCATCTTGAGCCGGGTCAGAGTTCAGGTAGCAAGGCATGAATAAAACATACTCAGCAATATTCACCCCCAAGGGCATTATGTGTGATATCCAAATTGCAGATACGTAACTTTTCACAGAGGGGAAACGTCTGATAAATGAGCTCTCGGAGGGAGCCGTGCCTCACTGTTTCTGTGATCACCGTTCTAAATAAATTATGCTCTTTGTTCCGCGCTGGCTTGATTTATTTGGCCGAATAAAAATAAACGCTGGCGAAGACGCGAGTTTACCCAACAGGAAGCGTTCAAGAGACGAATGCAAATAAATGCTTGGCGCGCTCGTGCGCTGCCCGCGGGTCTTTAAAGCTGCATGCGCCCAGCGGCGAGGTGGGAAAAAGAAAAAAAAAAAAAAGTTACGTTATGGACGTATTGATTTCGAAGCCTCGCGGTGATGGAAGCGCCGCGCGCTCTCTAAATTGTATGGACTAAAGAGTAATCTTCCAATTTAATCTGGCGGAGGGGTGGCGTAAATAGATTTAGCTGAGAAAAGAATTGCTAATGATTTTTTTGTTGTTGTTGTTGGGGGGGTGGAGAGGGAGGAGCTGGATATTGCATTGTGGTTGTTATTGGAGCAGAGATATGCATGAGTACGGGCAGTGCCCACAGGGGTAATTTCTAAAGTGGGGAAAAAGCACAGGGAGCACATCATTTTCAGTTAATTCTCGCCGAGGGTGAGCGTAAATTCTCTTTGTTGCACTATTACTACTGAGCCGGGAATAGCTGCTGTCAGCAAATACGCACTCTGATGCCTCAGTGTTAAAGGCACGCACTAAATACTTATTTTATGGGATAAAAAATACTCCATTTGCATCCCACTAAGTGTAACACATGCGATAAATTCAGTATAATAAAAATCTATACTGGACTGTGCCCTTATTTTACCAATAATTACTCTGTCTGAGGCTAATAAGATATAAACATACCCTATTAAATACACATGCAAAGCTCTGCAGCCCAAGCTAAACTCTTCACCCATTTACCATGATGCACATCTCAAATTACTAAACGATCATATGGTTTCTCTATGAAATAATGATCGTGGTCAATGGCGGAAACTTTAATAATCTAAAATATACTGAGCAGTTTGTTTTGTTTTTTTAATAAAAGCGCAATCAGTCCACGTTTTGTAAAATTACAACCGCAAACAGTTATGATTTGTGAAGTGAAAGTGAAATTAGATGATTTTTAAAAGGTTTAATTAAAAAAAATCTAAAAAGTGTATGTATTTATTTGTGTTGAGCCCCTTTGACTTCAAGATCCCTAAATAAAATCCAACTCAATCAACTTCCTGTTGAAGTCCTAAAGGTAATTCTTCAAAACTAATCAGTGGATAGAGTCCACCTGTGTGCATTATAATTTTAATTCAGTATAATGCATTGCAGGGTGACGCCAACAGCAGTATTTCTGTCAACCGATTCTTCCACCTGAGCTCTGGATCGCTGTAGCTTCTCCAGAGTCACCATCCGCCTCTTGACCTACTTCTTTCCTGACCTACTGGTTATTTCAGAGGTAGGTGACGTCCTGCATAATAAATGTTTCCCTCCTTGACTATGTGATTAAAAAGCTAGTGCATGACGTGGTGATTTACAAAGGAGATCATTTCGTAATAAAGGGAGACAAGATTTGATTGAGAACCAAAACTCCAACATTGGTTACATTTTCAGCCGGTGTGGTTCGCTTTCGCACTGCGTTGTGTGAAATGAACTAAACCCTATGAAAAACCGGTTCACCTCCTCGCCTTCGGGGGCGCTGCTCCAAGAACCACTGCGACCGAGCGCCGCATTTTGAAGACGAACAACGGTGAAAACGTCACTAAAGGGTTAATAGAAGAGCAATGTATCGACTTCCTGAAGCGGAGTTTCAGACAGAGCAGGAGCTTCTTAAAGAGACAGAGGCCCAATTTCAAGGTGTTAAATTGCTAAGTCAAATTTCTTCTAAGTCATATGTGATACATGCAGCATTGTTATAACCACTGAGAGTAACAGTTACTTGTTTGTGTCTTAAAATGATACTTTGTGGCTGGAAAATGCAAAACAAAAAACGGCAGACACCTACAGATAAAGTTAAAGTGAGATATTTTTTATTGTTTTATATTTAGCACTGTAAACCTTCCTACATAGTAAATAAGCAAATGAAAGTGATTTTTACCCTGGTTGGATAAAGCTAAAAAGAAAAATGAAAAACGACACTGAACTGACAGCTGACTTTGCATCCACGGTTCTGCTGGTGAATCTGTGGCTGGTTATGTTAGACAGAACCCGGGTGTGATTGTTGGTTCTGGTTTGCTCCTGATTTCATCAGCATGTGCTTTGTACTCGTCAGTGAATCCTTAGGTCACTGATCCAAAAGAGTATTGAGTGATTTCTTTCTCAGGCAGATAGTGCAACAAGCTAAAGCCCAAAGCAGCTCAATACAAGGCAAGAGAATGGAAATTGTCCCTCAAGTGTCATTGTGCTAACGCATTTAAAATGTGCCTAATATTGTAATACATTTGAAACGAGACGTTTACATACATTTTGCAAATTACATTTTTTGAAATCTGTCACATGGTTTTCACTGACGAAGCCTCTTCTGATTTCCTCATGTTTGTGTTACTTTCTTCACATTCAGAAGTTTATTTACCTTTTTTTATATTTGGTTGAATTTTCTTTGAAACTCTGAGTTGGGTCAAATGTTTGGCAAAATTCTGACGATTTGCTATTGAAAAAAACTCGTCTAACCGAGTCAGGTGTGAAGGTCACCTTTGTATCTCTGCATACAGATTTCCTAAACGACTGAGACCAAGGCTGTGGTATGGCAAAACGTTGGCTTTGTTATCCATAAGGAACTTTAAAACTAATTTGATGGATGAGATTTAGGTGAGTGTCCATTTGGGAAAACCCATTTGTGCCAAAACATTCTTTTTTAAGTTTTTTTTTTTTTTTTAACAATACATTAATATTTCCACAATTTGTTCTTTTAATGATGAATCAACAGTTCTTATGAAACTAAAAGATAAATATTTTGTCATAGGACATATCTTCAAAATTAAGGTATTTGAGCAGTCGCAAATTGTGATCTGGCCGTTTTATTTTGCTTCTGAAGTCAAGAACTTCAACACACCAAGCTGCTTTTCTTCACATATTCAATAATTTTTGATAGAATAATTAAAATAATGTGTAGTAACACCACAGTTTGCATAATACACTATTTGAATATTTTCTAAGAATCTGTTGATGTCACAATTAGTTTTCTTTACGCATCCAATATACCAGGCATTAGATCAACATGTCGTTGCCCAGATGTCTTATTGCGTCTCTATGTTCGGTACATGCGACCGCTAATTACAGGCGCGGATATGAACAAAGTGACGTCGCCGAACTGGAAGCCCCCATCTGGCCACGCTGCTCCCTGGTTTATTCTTTCCACATGCCGAACGAAACCCAGTCCAGTTCGTTGTTTCCCATGCGTTTAAAGATAAATGTGAAAATGACGGGTTGCAAAAAGGGACCCTACGAGAAGAAATGAAAGATTAATATTTATGCCATGCAGTGGTGCAATATTGGATGTTTTCACTCAAGCAAAAGGCAAAAAGAAAAAGAAGCAATAAAAGTCAACAGCCAGGATCTCTTTTAGATATCTGTGTATTACTGTAGCAGCCAGAACAAACACCTGAAGGCTGCAGAGATTTAGAACAGGTCTGTGAATTTTTACTGTAATAATCACTTTGGTTTTCTTTCTCAAAAATGTGGATTTCTATTGTAATGATAGAAGAGCACAGTTTTTATTGCATGTTATGTTAATACAATATGTTTAGTTCTTTTTTGCATTAAACAGAATCAATATAGATTTTACACAAAAAATGTGATGAAGGTCATCAATAAAGTCATCATGACCCTCTTAATTTTCCACTCCAGTTCAACAAGTTGCGATAATTCACCTGCCTGGCAAAACACTATGAAAGAAAGCTATTTTCTTTCCTTCTTCGAAACTTCTTTTTATTCCACATAATTCCAAATTATTAGAATTCTGAACTTCTGTGAATTTATCAGTAGGAGAAAAAGTACAAACCTTTACATCTGGTTGAAAGTACATTTAATCCTCAAATCTGACTATTGTTAAGAATTAATCTTATTCCTGTACTAGAGGGATGTAAGTTATTGCAGAGCTGGTTTAAGAATAAAATAAATAAGCATGCACGTGACTATATTCATACATTTTGGGGTTTATGGTTTTCTATTATCTATGTCTAGACCGGTTGTGTTTTCTCAGCAACAACATCATCTGGTCATCCAAAAAAATCATGTTCAATAAACAATAGATCAGTTTACGTTATACCTCACGTTTTTAGCTTGAGGCTGATTTTTATTTGTCTACATCTGTTTTTTTTAAAGGTTCTGCATCGATGAAATTTGTAACCCAAATATGCTGTTTGAACTGTATCTACATTCATCAACCACATAGACAGAGGAACCAAATCTGTTTCTTTCATATAATGAAAATCATTTCGAGGGCCAAACTTGGGATGGCCATGAATTAAATAGAACCTGGAGCAGATTGAAGAAACAATTTTGAAGAATTCAAGAAACTAATTTATTCACCTCTGTCATCTGGAAAAGAATCCAAAGCCGTTTCTAAGTCTTGGGGATTCCAGTAAGCCATAGTGAACCGTGTTAAACCTTCTGAAATGACTTCCAAAAGCACGTCAGTGACTCGTCTTTTGGGAAGGTCTGTTACCCGTTACATCTGGTTTAGCACAAACCGGATTTCAAACACGGTGGTAAGCATGGCTGCTTTCATCATATCTGACAAACCGATGGAACCATTTCATCAGATTAGTTTTGTCTGGTATTTAAGTTTGCCTGATGATCTGAAACATTTGCAGTGACAATGATGCCAAATCAGAGGAAACCTGTAATCCATTGTAAAGCACTGTGTGTATAATTCTGATTAGGGGGATATTCACCAATTTCTTAACACTCACGTAATCGTTCCACCCTAGAAAAGTAACTTCATGTTTAATCAACATGATACAGTATTCATACCCATGATGAGTGGAGGTAGACGACACGGCCAGAAGCTCTATGGCAACATGACCAACAACAGCCTCTGCTTTATCCTCCACAGCTGCCTGTTTATTCTGACACCATTAACCTTTGTGTGTTTTGCTATCAAGAAGATGCCACAGAAGTAAAGACCGGTCATTGTCCACAAAGCAAAAACGAGATCTCTAAACAAACCCGTTCTCTTCCTAGTACAGCCTGACATGAATCTTCCCACAAGCGGCGGGCAGCCAGGCGGGAACAAAAACAAACGGGCACAGCTGCACTTTATTGCCCACACCATTAAAGAGCATGTTCTCATGCTAGTTTCACAACTTCTTCTTCTTCCTTCTCCATATTAAGTTGATCTCAGGCATGCGAATTGTAAGGAATCTGTGTGTGGCGGGCAGAGAAAGATGCTCACGTTTGTGAAAGTACTTAAGTACTTAAGTTGCTCATGCAAGTGGTGTTTGACTAAATCAAAGCCAGAAAGTAAAAAAGGCATACATAGCTTAAATATCAACTTATTTAAGCGAAAGGACGCAAAGGAGAAACTGCGGTGGCGTTATCAACCATCTGCACACGTCTCACCCGCTGTGCCTCGTTGCACACCCCCTGCCCCTGCCCTCCCTTTGTGCGCAGAGGCTGTCGTGTGATGCTTCGCCAACTCCATCCGATCGCACACATCCCCATCCAGGCAGAGCCAGATGTGACCCCGGCCCCCGTGCTCACAGGTTTGATCGCCACCAGTGATGCCAAGGAAACCTCGTCGTGTAAGTCTTAAGGATGAGGAACCAGAAAGGGTAGTGACACTCTTAGATGATTCTAAGACTTATTTGAAATGGTATGTGCGTGTGTGTGTGTGTGTGTGTGTGTGTGTGCGTGTGTGTGTGTGTGTGTGTGTGTGTAATCAGTGATAACATTTTGCAATCAAGTCTTTACATTTCACAGGCAAATGGGAGGAATCCCCTGGGTTAGTAGGTAATATGAAGCTTCATCCACCTCTTGTCATTTTGACTGCTGGCCTTTAAAGCCGTGAAGTTTTGACCTTTAATAAGTGTCACCAAGAGGAAAATCTGTCTAATGTTGGTGCAAAAATTCATCTTTCTCCCAGGTTCTTTGGGAATCAGCGGAGGTATATCTTCTGACAGATGGACTCAAATCAGCCTCTCGACTGCGCAGCATTCATACAAGTTACTAGAACGATCAACTTGATTTTTAAGTTCATTCGACCATGAATTTAAATGTTAGCATCTACCTGTGACTTAAATGTGAATGTTATCTGCGTAGTGTAATGAAAATGCTTGCATATTTTTGGTGAAACTTATAACTGAGAGCACACTTGAAAATATTTATAAATTGTTCATATCTATTAACAGCCGTTTGTTTTGAAAGAGTGAGTAAATCCTTTTTTCAATGTAACATTTAAGAGTTTTACACCACTTCTGTTCTAAGACAGAACATTTTATTATTAATCAATTACTATTAAAGTTAAAGTAGAAGTAAACTAATTGAAACTGACTTGACTGAATTAAAATGCTAACATTTAATCAGCTCAAAATGTCTAGCCCCTCCACACAGCTCCATCCAAATGTTCCTGACAAACAAAAAGTACCAGAGTCTGTTTTACTGTAAATATTTGGTTAACCGTTTACCCTAGTAAATAAACTTGTGTAATAATGGCTGCAAAAACTGGTTTCAGGAACAAATTACTGTAAACAAAACACGCTTCGTGACCACACTGAAGGAATAGTCTTCTTTTTGGTCTCACTAAAACGTTAGCATTAGTGTTAGCATACAACATTAGTTGTCTTTTTGTCTCCTATTAAAACGTTAGCATTAGTGTTAGCATACAACATTAGTTGTCTTTTTGTCTCCTATTAAAACGTTAGCATTAGTGTTAGCATACAACATTAGTTGTCTTTTTGTCTCCTACTAAAATGCCAGCATTAGTGTGTCAGCATCTTACTAGCAAAGCCGCACCTGGCTGCTGTGTCACCTCGTCAACTCCTTTATCAGTTCTCAGCATCGTCATTGCAGGAGAAATAGCTGGCTTTGGCAAAGAAAGCTTCACCAAGCCCGCCCAAATCCTTCATTTTTGTCCTTTAAATTGCACCACATAACAGATTGGTGTTTAATAGGCAGTATGAAAAATGTAAGGGATTTTTTTTCAAGCTTTGAATCATGAAAAGCTATTCTAGTGTAGAGCGAGAATAAAATATAGAGTTGAAATGAGTGTAATATATCTGAGGATTTTAACAACCCTACGCAGCGCGCTTCCCTGCTCACTGCTCCAGAATTGCCTCAGGAGCATTTCTGAGTATCTTGGCCATATCTATAACGCTTCATTTTTCTGTCCACGGTGTCCGTCCAACCACTGCTATCAACAGAGAGCACGTCCTCACTTCTGAGATGCAATAATCACTGCAGCTTTATTAACTATTCAACATTGACCTAATACACGGCTGCACCATTATATCATTGTTCCTATAGCTGGCAAAGTTTGCCTCAGAAAAACTAATTAAACCTCTGAAGGAGGCCATTAGCTCGCCAGTGTTGGCCAAAAGCCTAAATCTGACAATTCCCATTGTATGAGCCTCTCCCACACTAATCCTATGGATTGCGCAGTGTTCCCCGCGAGGGGTTTAGGCGGATCTCGAGCACCATATGTTGTGCATCATCACCTTAACCAGAGGCATGTGTCTGATGGTGTGGAGCGCTGCTTATGTACAAGTGCGCAGATGTGCTCGAGTGTGCACATGCTTTCTGAGTATTAGATGTTTGGAGGGATCGGTACTTCAAGGCTGGAACGGAGAAGGAGAACAGGTGGCCTTTTAATGACTCGCCTATGACTTGGTTCGTCGATGAAAGAAAGGAGCTCTGAGTCCGCTCCCCACTGTCTGACAGGGTCCTCCCCTGACTGACACTGTAGCGGTGAGTGCTAAATGACCAGGAGGGTTGGGTGGGGGGAACCTCTCTGCAAACCGCTGGCTTCAATCTACATCTCTTTGATTTGCTGTCCTGGGAGCAGTGTCAGCCACGCTCAGACCTCGCCGCTCACAGCCAAGGTGATTGGACCCGGGTAAGGTACAGGTAAGGCTGAATTTTTAACATCCCTAAGATGCGGTGAGAGAGAGAGAGAGAGCTGATCGTCACAGTGAATCAGCCCACACTTCAGTGTGATTGACCTCGGCAGGAAATCTCTAAGTCGCTCACGCGTGGATGGAGAAGGAGAGACGGCGGCACATCAAAGCGTCAGGGATGCAGATTGCTCATGCATGCTAACGTGGCAGCTAAGGTCAGGAGGAGCTGCTAAGTGACTGCTCCTGATCCAGCTGCCGTGGATGCAAGTGGACACTTAGGTAATGCTTCTGTCGCAGATGTTACATCGATACAGCTTTCACGCATTTCCTGTTTATTTTGGCTCGTTTAGCTTTTTTATTTATGGTGCTGAACATTGAGATCAATTGATCTCCCTAGTTCAGGTCCAACTCTGTAAATTATTATATTTAACATCAGAATGTGATGATTTCTAACAAAGAAATTTTAGGTCGTGGCCTATCCAATCACGGGGATTGATGATCAGTATGACCATCTACAAAGAGGGTAAGCTACAAATGATCAGTGCTAAAGTAACTAGCTGCTCAGAAACATCCCACTAAACATGAATGGGATGTTTAGTGGAAGCAAAAAGCGTGGGAGGAAAAGGTACACAGGCAACAGGAGTAACACCTGCTTTTAGATCCTGAAGGAAAATGCACTCAAGATTTTGGGAAACTTTCATCAAGGAAGGATGGCAGCTGATTTAAGAGCCAAAACACAGAAACAAATTCAAGACATAGGATCCATTTGTAAAGTTCCTTGTATGTGAGGCCATCACATCTTTGCCAGGATGAATTTGTCTTAAATATTCCTCTTGCTCTGACTTTGATTGTTCAGTATTTGGAAGCGTGACCAACATGGACTCAATGGTTTCATCGACGTCCTCCGCTGCCATTAACAAACTACCAACCCACATAGGCAGACTCCAATTCGAAACAGGAGGAGCAACTGGAGGAAGAGTGGAGAGGCACGTCTCATTTCCACAGCCAGTGGCGATTTGATGTTTTCGTGCCTGAGTGGTTTTACGTAGATGCTGATTTCATTTTCCAGCAGGACTTGGCACCCTCCCACACTCCAACCATATGCACCTTTTTTTTTTAAACTACACCTGGCCTGTCTGTCCAGGAGCCAACTACAGGCTGGCAACCCAAGCAGATAACCTAATAAAGCAGCTATAATGTTCTTAGACTCGTCTCACTCTATAAAGAGCAGAATGGCAGAAAATGTTGGGATTTTCCTCGAGAAGTAAACTACTTTTACATTTACTGTAGTGCCACCAACTGCGCCACCATGCAGCCATTCTGGTTATCATAATATTGCATCTTCTTCAATAATTATTGGTATAATATTTCAGCACAAATATAAATAATTGTTTTTTTTAAATAATAATTTAAAAACTAGATCACAGTGAACTTAAAAAAAAGATTTTCATGTAAACACACTCAAGGTTACAGTGACTATCAAATTATCTAACTCCTCCTTATTTATGCCAGTTTCTAAGGATTCTTGTCTTAGCTGAAGGGAAAAGACAAAGTAAGCAGGTCTGGAAGCAGCAAGAGGGCCGAGATGTGGAGAAGGCTGCCAGACTCCAGGTGTTAGGAGGGAGGAGGTGATAAAAATGCTGATTTGTTCATCCAGGTCACCTTTACGTATTACATAGCTTTCAGTAATTAGGTTTTACAAGGAGCAGTCTGTGATTTACAGATTTTTCTGCTCGCAGTCTCACCTCCGAGGTGAAGCCACCACTCGACCTACACAAAAAGAGTTATGCCGCGACAGCCTCCGAGGAATATCTGCAGACGGTACTCAGGACTACCAGACTGTGAAAAGGCTCTTCTGCAGCCTTTGACAGAACAGGAAAAACACATTACTCTATAATTAAGTAATTCAAGTACAGAATCTAACTATGCACTTTGGGAGATTTTAGATGCGGTATAGGATTTGTCTCCTGGGATGTTAAACAACATTGTTAATGAGAAATTGTACAGTATACAATCCTACGTTTGGGTGGTACTGTGGTGTTTGTGGAATACAGCACCTTATCCAATTTACTGGATGAACGCTTAACCAATAATTTAAGGGTAAGCACTATTACCAGTCAATACCGTCATACGGTACAAGAGTCCTAAGAGTCCTATTCATCAGAAAACATTCAGTTCAGTCTTCAGATCAGCTGAAAGTAGTGCTTCACCACTGCAGTGAATCTCCTCTGTGGCAAGGTGAGTCCAACATCAACTGACAGGAGGCTTTGGAAGATGTCGTCTGTGGATCGATGCTTGCAGAATTCATGCTGCAATATTGGAAATTTACACAACGTGAGACGTTTTCTCTTTGCGAAAGTAAGGTCAGCAACTCCCGAGTCAGAGTGAGGCTGCCACTATTGGTGACTTACATGAGAGGAACTGCTCAAATGCTCGAGGAAGCCCATACTCCCTTCCCCAAGTCCTAACATTTCTGGGAACTGTCATGGTGTGTGGTGTTGTTGCTTTGGACAAAGTTTCAGGCAGGCGGCGCGGCGTGATGCCTTGTTTATATTTCTCATATTAGCACCCACAGAGCAGCAGTTAAGCTTGGTGGTACAGCTTCGTCAGAACTCAAAAATCATCAAAAGGAACAGAACTTACTTCCATAGAACTAAACTCGACTCGGAGCTACTCCACTCCAACTCATTCGAACACTGGAAAGATCAAACGAGGATCCTGCAGACTTAAAAAACAAGGGAAACAGGTGAAGGCAATTACTAATCAACGGGAGACACATATGGATAAGAGAAACTGGGGACCCGGGAAACTACAGGGAACAAAAAGTAAACCCTAAACAAAGCAAGAGAACACAGAAAAAACCCAAACATAACTGACACACTGACAGGAACATTATCACTGAAAGTGTAGAGTATGTTTCCGTGATATAAACATGAAACCATGTTATTTAGCCAACACTTAGAAGGAGGCAAGGCAGACTTCCACTCTGTGAGAAAGACAACCATGAGACATGAGAGTCCCTGTCACACAGGCAAAGGCAGAACAGAGAATGGGCTACATTCTGATCCTCAAAAATGGCAATAAGACAGCCTTGCGTATTATCTGCAGTCTGTATGCAGCTCGATAGAGAAAATATCAGATCAAAAAGCTGTTCGCCAAAACCGGTCACCAAGGGTGGCATCAGGGTATCCACATCTGTCACAGACAGTGATGTAACACGTTACAAAGCACCTGTGATAGCACAGAAAGGTAAACAACTGAGGGAGGAGACAGATATGCACTTTGTTGGAAAAACAGGAAGTATTTGGAGTTTTTGTCAGCGAAGGATGACAATATCAAGGTTCACTGTACCTTCTGTGCTGGTGGGAAAGTTCAGCCTACCTTCAAAAACACGACTTTAAGTCTGAAGAAACATTTGGAGTCGCAGCACAGGACAGTCAGGCTGATAGAGGAGGTTCAACGCAGAGAACTGCGACAGAAGGTTCCCCCCGCCACGCAAACAACGCTGGACTTTGGTTGAAACCAGTTAGAGATGGAGAGTTTAAAAAGTTGGTCGGACGGTAGGAGAAGAAATGCTGCCCTTGAACACAGTTGACTCACCTTCCATTCTTGCCGTAATAAACCGAATCCCCACTACTGCAAATGCCGAGCTGTCTCACAGAGGAGCTTTTTCTGCGTATCTGAAGAAAGAATTCGCAAAAAAAGGTATGTTTAACAAAGTGAAGAGAGACTTATTTTTTGTAAAATGAAGGAAGTATTTGTTTAGGAAGTCAAGAAGTGCACAGTTGTTTATATAAAGCAATTATTTGTTTATGATACTGAAGCATGTCAGTCAAGTCTCCCGTATTTGAACTGGGCAGGTAGGACGGCTGAAAATGTTCCTTATTTGACAAGTATGTACTTAAGTCAAGAAATGCTTTTTTGTTAAAATAAAATTAGATATTTATTTTTAATGCAGACAAGAAAGACCGATTTTTATGTGTATTTTTTGTTTTACTGAAATAATTTTTCACTTCAACTTTATACGTCAGGAGTCACATTGTTGATGTTATCATTAAAATGCACTTACAATAAAGTTGGTTTGCAAAGCTCCAAACTTGCAGATAGCCAAGGGAAAAAATATAATTTGGGGTCAAATCAAATCTAGATTGTGTGTATGATAAAAACTATTGATTAACAGAGACAGAACAGATAGTAATGGGTGAGAGTTACTATTACATTCTCATACAAACTTTACTTATTTTTTTTCTTTTAGTTTTTTACACATGCTATTTGAACAGTACAGATTGATGTTGAGTTTAACTGGAGAACATAGAAAAGGTTTGCTAAATTATTGGATTTTCAGTTATGTACACTGTTGCCTGTGTAATTTGTTAAAATGCTGACATATTGCTTGATATGTGCATTGTTAGGCTGCATTGTTGCTTTTATTGATGTATTTTTATATATTTGTACATTACTGGATACCTGTGACTTGGTGTGGTGCATAGTTTTTGCATTGTCCTGCACAACGTGTGTATTGTTCAGGTATAGCTGATGTCTGTAGAAGGCCCTGACCCCACGGCATGCCACTGCAACATGGCAACGTCTTTGGCCGACGATATTCTGAGAAGATTGCCTTTAAAATGACCTAACTGATGACGGGGGAAAAAAACAATGTCCTAGAAGTGCATTTTGAATTAAGTATGACTAGCATAGTACTGCGTTCAGATCAGTGGCTTATCTGATATTAGCTCTTGTGACAGGTGCTTAATAAATAATGAATTGTTGCTATGCATTCTGGGTTTTTCCTTTTGTGTTCTGAATCAACAAAAATTGATTTTTCAGCACCGGTCCCCTATCTAATCATGTTAGGTGTTTCTGATAAATAGAGTGCTCTGTGTGTGTGCATGTGTGTGTGTGTGTGTGTGTACGCTAAGTGTGTTTGGAGTGAGCTGGTTGGTTAACAATTTGCATTTTGAATGTTTTCTACCCCAACGGGTTTTAATATCAACCATAAATGAAGAGATTGCGAGGAAAGCTGGGGATTGAAGGAGACCTGTATTTGCCATGACCAGACACAATTAATGTATTCATTACCTTTTAAACATCGGTGATAATAAACATTGCACGCTGTACATACTAATGGGCTCTGTTTTTGCTGTTGGGGTTTATACTTAAAGCCAAAATAATGGCAAAAAACACAAAAGGTGTAGGATTTTACTTTCAATGTCTGGGAAGTGGAAGGATGTTTAATGTTGCTATTAAACTTCTGAGTCAATACTGTATCAGCTTTGAATGAGAGACTAAATTTTGTTTAAAAAAACATTTTTCTGCTGATTTCTCTGTTAAAGTTCATTTTCAAATCCTGTCAGATTCTCATTTGGCTTGAGATGTAGACATTCGTAGGAGTTTGAAAACACAACAGCCAGGAAATAAGCTGAAATCCTCAAATACTTAAGATTGTCTCTCTTAAGTGCTTATAAGTGCTCATGTTAACAGTTCAAACTACTTATTATACATCTATGCACACAGTGGGAACTGTCTTGACTCTGCCACACAAGCCAATGTCTACAATCTTCTTTATCTCTTATCTCTGGGTTATAGCTTATTAGAACCAAGGGCAGTAAATGGCTCTCTAGGATTGGCTGCTTTGCAAATGCCACCCAATAGCATGAAAAGTAACTCTGTCTTTAGGTATTTTGTCTTCCCAAATTTATTAATGTTCAATAATTTAGTTATGCTCTACAGACAAATCTGTGAATGGGCAGTTCAACTGAACTGAATTCAATTGAGATCATTTCAAAGGCTAGTCCAAGACCAGATGATTTTGGCCCGAAGCCGATTGGCTGATTATAAACTCTGATCCCAAAACCAGAGTGCTAATCCTAAAATCGCTGCTTTGGAATGATTGACTGTTTTAAAGAAGTTGTTTCCAGAGGGATAAATCACACAACAGTGCCTGAAAAATGCAACATTTCTCATTTATTTACTGGAATTACAGTATATATAAAGTGGCACAAAGTCCTTTCCTCTCTCAAATGGGGGAACGGTTTACAATCTAGTGACAGTCTAGTCTCGGAGGATTCCACACAGCGTCACGTTGGAGAGTCACATCCTATTGACTTTCTAATATCAAAGAGATTGGACTGACCACCTGTGGACAGGAAGACAATGGGCATCTGCAATATTACCAATTGGCTGTGGGGTGTGAAAGCAGGATACAACAAAACAACATTCTTTAACACTCCATTTTGGAGTTACGTTCCCCGGAAAAAATCAATAAATAGGTGCAAAGATTTGAACAAAAAAGCGTCTATTTCCATCTGCTTCACAGTTATGCACTCCTTTGCATCAGTCTGCCACAAATTGCCAATAAAACACAATGAAGGTTGTGAATATAACATGACAAGACGGGACAAGGTTAATGTCACTGTTTGTATTGGTTGCTTCATGTGAGGCTCTCGTTTTTCTCTCCTCAGCTTCAGCAAGACCCATCGTGTCATTGAACAATGTCTCTGCATGATTGGCTCCACATGCCTTGGCCTTGTGACACAGCGATTCCTCTACGGTCGCCTTTCCCTGGAACTCCCTCTACAGTTGTTTCCCCAAATTAATATTCCTGTCGTTCCTCCCTCCTCCCTTTTTGTCTCAAACACATCTTCAGGAGCCCTCAACCCTGAACACGCAGTCCTTGAGTTGACTTCAAGTTGTGTTACCAATATCTACTGGGTGGGTGCGTGGGGGGTGCTAAGGGTTTTATTTCATATCATGCTTCATAAACCAGCACTAAACCTGGAAGGGTGGGCAATCAGGAGGTGAACACATTGTGGACCTGTGGGGACTCTCCAACATGGCTGTACCTCCATCTCCCCCGGCGTGATTCACGCCAAGCGTTAAATCAAAGATGGGGGAGCCAACTATATGCAGAGCTCTGAGATTAGTTCTGGAGAAATGACTCCACACTAATTGGAAAAAGAAACCCAACGACACTATAAAAGCACAAAACCTATTATGCGGCATCCAGGAGCAGAGAGGGAGGAAGAAGCTGAAAGAATACAAATGATGACAGGGTTTAAAAGGCGAGCCCTGTGAACTTGTGACGGACGGATCAGAGTAATAGGAGATGAAAGTGTTCTGAATGAAAACTACAGAAGCGGCTGTATTTGGAAGAACAGTATATTGCTAAGGGATTAAAGGTTAGCCCCGCCAAACCTGATGGATGCTGTACCCCACCTGTTCTGTGATTCCAACGGCTGACACTAAAGGACAAATGATTTCAACATTTCACATTGTGGCCTTCCGCGGCTACCGTGGGTGAAAAGGAGTGGACAGAATGTACTGAATTGGGGGTGGGGAGCGGGAGCTGAGAGGGGTTTCTGGGAAAATGGAAAACTATACTGACAGTGTCGCGGCTCGTAATGGGGCCGAGGTTCAGCTGAAAGGTTGGGGTTGTGTACAGCTAATTCCATCTGACAATGTAAGGGATAAAAATGGGTTTCTCCTGCGCAGCCAACTAGAGGGCCCAACCCTGGTCTAATCTCGGTGATGGAGTGGGGTATGCACCGGCCCACTTCCCCTCCCCCTACCTAGGAAAGGATGAAGCGGAGGCAGGGAGGAGGCGCTTTATTGAAGGTGAGAAGTTGCAATGTTTTCTGGGTGGACACCCTCAAGGGCAGCTGGCAAGAGATTAGAGGATGTTATTAGAAAGCAATAGGCTGTACCTTCCACTCATAATCCTCCCACACAGGCTGTGCACTTGTCTGCCTAGCTTTCATCTATGGAAACTGCTACTGAAAACATATTTTTTGTCACAATTCATGGGACGAACACCCATTAAAGGGGCAGTGTTATGTAAAATCAACTGTTTTGAGCTGAAGAACATGTTATGTTAATCCCCCATTAAAAACATACCTGGATTGTTGTATTGATTATTCCATCCATGTTTGAGAAGTCCTTTAATCTCCCAATGGCAACCATTCAGTTGTGCAAAACACCTGGGTGGACCTAGCTCCACCTTTACCTCCTCGGCGCTGCAGTTTCCAAGTTTCTGCCTCACGAAGTGGAACTTCCTCACTCAGCTCCTTCAGACTAGCCAGCAGCAATTAGCAAACATCTGGTGAAACTGCGCATACAAACTATTAACGTCGTTAATGTGAAAAGTAATTGCACCCTAAATTTAATTACCAAGTCTTGTGTGGAATTTCATACATGAATACAGAACTTTTTAGAGCAGGAAATTACATTTAAAACAAAGTGTCAGAATGCAATGAATCCAAATGTCTTCTTGTGGAGACCTTTAGAATTATGCTCACCGTTACCCTTTTAGGTGTGAACAAGAGCAAAGACTTCCAAATTCTCCAAGCAAAAGCAGATGCATACGTGTTAAATTTCTATAATTACTGAATTACAGCTCAACTTCCTCCTCATTCTCCCTCTCCAGTTTACACAAAATTGAAAAACTAAGATTGTTAGACTTAGAGTACAAATGAATTGCTTATTTTTTAAATAGATTTAGCTTATGTCATTTGCTATAGTTCTACAATTACATATTCTTGTAGTACTTTAATTACATATGATTGCATAGCAGGGTTTAAACAGCTTATATTAGGACACTACTCAACCTAATATATCCTATTAAGTGTCCTAATATAAAATGAACTTGGAAATTAAAAAATTGAGCCACAGACCAACCTAATGCAAAGTTAACTGCAATTTGCAAAATTTATAACTTTAATGTATAACTTTAATGTATAACTTAAAGTTATACACTGTATAACTTTAAGTCCCAGTTATACAAAGGTTTTGAGTAACAACACCTTTATCTTAAGTTAAGGTCTTGATTTCCTATAACAGAATTTTTATTGTCACTCTGTAACAACCAAAGCTCCTTCTGTTCATATTAAAGTGTTACATCTAAACATCTAAAATATTTCAGTTCATTTTGCATGGAGTGCTTCGGTGCATTGTTTCACCTTCAAATTTTTAAAAGTCTCAGCAGGTATTTAATGTTTAGATGCAGCTGTTCTAGTGTTTTTGTGTCCCACACAAAAGAGGGAAAGCATCAGTGGAACAGCCCTGGATGTTACATAAACCAAATGAGGTGTATTTATTCATCTCAAATAGTGTTGTGAAAAAGGACAGTTGATAACACTGTGAGAACGAGGTCAGCTGGTACTCGGTTTTGTGCACCATGGAACAGCTGCCTTGAATATCTGCCCATATTTATATCGTGCTTACAAATTGCATAACCAAGGCTGGTTCTACCTTTGTGTCATTGTAAAGGTTTTTAACAGTCTGAATGCAAGTTTTGTTGTGATGTGTACAGAACTTCATATTCTAACGTTCTGTACAGAGGTTAGCACATTTAAATCACTTGGAGAAACCAAGATTTATGACAGAATGCTATGTGAATGTAGTATACAACTGTAGACAAATGTCTCCACTTAACCAGTAGTCTTAATTAATTAATTCAAACAAACATTCACAACAAGCTGCAAGATTTAGTGAGCAGATGAGAGACATCTGGGGACAATAGTCGGCTGAAAACACTGAAGACAAAGTAAGAACATCAGAGAACACAGAAAACAACGAGTAATATAACAATGGCAAACAGCAGAAAATGTGATGTGTCCCTGTGTCATTTTTGTGAATGAGCACCTCATTAATTGTTGTGCTTTCTCCTTGAAGCTGATTGGCTGGAAGGGGTTTAAAAGAAACAAGCTCCACCCACCAGGCGAGCGAGGGAGTTCAGACGAGCATCTGCCTATTCGCTTTGCGCTGAGCCTCGCTCCTGCTCCAGTTTTAATAGATGTCATCTTTTGTTCCTGAAAGCTAACTTGTTGTTTGACGTTTTGGTCTGAGAGTCTTAGGCTGTGCTGGGTTTTCCAGTTTTTTGGTTGCAGGGTGAGGTCTTTAGGTACGATGAGCCTGAATCGGACTGCCAAGTGCTGACTGCTTTGTGACTCCTCCCACTCTGTTGTTTAATTTGCCAAGACTCCCAGTACCACTTTGTGTCCAGACTTGCGTTTAACCAAACCTCTCTGTTAAAAACATAATCTGGTCTTGACTCCATATGTTGTGTGTCCTGTGTGATCACATAAAGTCTGTATCATATTGGGGGCTCGTCCGGTACAATTAGAATATCCAGAAACTCTAAATACTACAGATTGTGACATTAACATGATTAACAGAATACACCAGGATCCAGGGAAACAGAGATCTAGAAAAATTCACAAAGAAGAAATAATACAACTCAATGCAACAATAAATCAAGATTTTGTTGAAAAGGTGATGCATATATGTTCAAGAGCAGGAACAAACAAAAACTACGGTCCAATGAGAACTGAGATTTTTATTTATTTAAAAACTAATTGAAAACGGTCATCAGTTTCCTTTCATTTCAAATTTAAGCTCTACTTTGTGTTGGCCTTTCACTTAAAAACCTCCAAAAATGTGTACTGTGACAAAACATGAAAGTACAGCTGAGTTGGGTGTAATAGATATTTATAAAGTATTCAAATATGCAAATCTCTGTCACATTAATCTGAACCTAGTTAATTCACCAACTAAAAGTTTTCAAGTTTCCTCTGTTAATACACTGTACAATGCAGAGCTTTGCCCTTCTAAGTTGCATATTAAAGGTCACTGGAGCATAATGCAGATATCCATTCCAGTTACCTATATAATTCTCGTAAATGAGCTTTAATTGCTCCTGATGAAGTGGCTATATTTAATATATTGTGGGGGTAAAGAAAGTTTATCACACATATTCAAACTGTCTTCATAAGGTTTCTGTAATTAAAACACATCAATATCCTAGCAATAAAAATTAGTGTAGATTTTCTTCCTGCATGTATGGAAATCTGTATTGCTGCCCATGAAGATCGGTTCTCCACTCGGTATTCTTTGCCTCAATGCCAGGCAATACTTCCAAAACGCAATAAAAATACTGCAGCTGATGATCTCCCTTCATCCATAATACAGCACCAATGTGTCGACATGGTGATAATTATAAGTAATTTAAGTGGAAGGCTGCATGGGGAGTGGGTCGCCGTAATTGCAGCTATCATAAATGCTCGCTTTATTACCATTTTAAAGTATTCATGCGCCGCAGAATGTTTCACGACAGAATCACCGGCGTACAGTGTGACTGATCAGAGCAATAAAACCCCGCGTGGAGAAGAAAAGCAGCATGATTCTAAAAGATTCGGCTCAGCCATAACACGTCAGACTTACGAGAGAGTCTTTGTGAACGCTGAGAGGCGCGGCACAGACTCTACCTCTCCGCCGTCTGAAGTTGGAACAAGGAGATGTTTGTCTTCTTGGAGTGCTTGTGGCTGCGCGTGGACAAAAGACAATTACCGGGAAATCAAATAAATTTTTCAAAGCTTGTTCCTATTCTTTCAAGACATTTCCTCTGTATTTTTTTTTATCACTTTACCTTTTCTTTTCTTTTTTTTTACAGAGCAACCTGAAATCTAAACCATCTGGGGAAAAGAAAAACATTCAGGAAATGATAAGAATATGTATTAAATTTTTTTTCGTATTTTAGCTGTGATTTACTCATATAGATAGTGCTATCTATTTGAGCTCTATCTGTTTGAGAATAGACCTGCTGGATGCTGGAAAGCAAGAGTACAATTAATTTATCTACATAGTTGTCAATAACTTCAGGCAAGACGGTCAATGGTGGTTCAAAAAAATTCAGTTTGAGTAAACTCTGAGCTCACACTGATATGAACCATTATTAGCCCACATCTGTAAATCAGAAAGTGTGTCCCATTCAGTGCTTTGGCCTGTGGCATGGCTACCAGATTACTTTTTCCCTCAATTACTTGAAATAACAATTTGCTTGGACTTGAGGTCTCACTAAAAATATTAGAGTCTTTAGAGTGTGGTTAAAAAAAAACCAAAATATTTTGGTTTTGGTGTTTTTGTATGACTTGAGTCTGAGACTTGAACTCAACATATTCCCAAATCACAACCCCTTCGCCCTAATGAGGTGGGAGGTGAGAGTCCCAAACTGACAAGGTATGTAAAAGGACTAAACTACAGACTCTGAAGCTGTTTTGAAAGAATGTTTTATCTATACAAGCTTGTTTTGGTATCTGGTTTATTTGTCACTTTTCCGCACTGACTGACTTAAGACCCAACACACATTCCAGTGGGATTTCGGATATGCAAAAGTTGTTTTCTCGTGTTCCTCCGACATGCTATCCAGTCGCTCGCAGACACGCCGGCACAGACTGATCGACGGATTGAGTGCGGTATCTGGTTCGGTCTGTTGCTCAAGGACGCTTTGACATATAAAGTGGGGAAGCAGGAATCCAACCCTAATCTTCTAACTGCCAGATGGCCGCTCTTCCTCCTGAGCAGCAGCCACCCCAAAAACCGCAAAAAAACTCTGAAGGCAGACAAGAAGGCTGTGAGTCAGAGAGGTAAAGTAGAGGCCATGGGCTCAAGGAGCTACAGCAGGGGAGCATTCACCGTCTGCGCACGCAAGAAAACCTTTTTTTTTTTTTTTTTAGGGACTTAAGATATTTGGAGGAAAGCAAAGCGGTGAGAGCATGCAGCTAAAGTTGAACTTTTAGGATACTTGAGAAAATGGCAAACGCACAAATATTTGCACATGTCTAAATATGGAAGTGGGTGACTAGAGAACGAAAGAGTGCTTGAGGACCGCAAGAAGAGCAAACTACAACAAGGGATGTGGAAAGGTTTCTAAAACCCACAGAAGAAGAAGTAAATCAATGCACAGTGTTGGTTGGTTGTTCAAAGTTAGTTGTGTCAGGAATCTTAGGTAAAATGTGAAGGGAAACGTCAAGTTAGGAAATGAAACACAACAAGGCATCAGAACAGAAAACCCAAAGCCTCAAACAAAAAGAAACAAAAGCCATGTGTGCAGAAACAGGACTCATTAGATGAGTTTCCACCCAAATTTTGTGGATATTCTGCTAATGTCGAAAAAAACACAATTTTGCAATTGTGGTGGTTTCTGTTACCTAAGAGATGCAGTTAAAATCACAGGTAAAAACGTTGTTGTTTCCTGAACGCTTCAGAAAGGGCTGGATTTTTTTAGAGACAGAGGCCCAATTTCGAGGGGTTAAATTACAAAGTCAGATTTCTTTGAAGTCACACTTGACATATAAGGAATTTTTATAAAAACTGGATAGAAGTGCACTGACAAATCAGCACTGATTTTCCTTAGTTTTGGGAGATCGGTGAAGCCGATCTTATCCACTGATCTTATCCAACTCGCCAAAGGTCTAGAAACCCATTACCTCTACTGCAAATTCCCACATTTCTCAATCCATAAATCCAAACTACTTGGAAGCAATGCGAAGAAAGACCACTGCTCCATCTTGAGGAAGGTTCAGATCAGCTCTGTGACAGAGCCAGCAAACATTTGGGATCTCAATCCGCCTGGAAGATTTGTGTTGGAAACAGCATGACCGGGCCCTTCGTGTCATTTATGTGCAAAAAAAAAGAAAAAAAAAGAAAACTATTTTCTGAACATCCTCCAAGAGTGGTGATTAACAATTTATACATGTGCTAGGCATATGCAGAATGAATCATATCTTGTTTTCCAAAGCAATTTCAAAATGTAATTGATAGAAAATGTGCTCTAATACTTCTGTCTTTTAGGGAAAGGGAGAAAAAAGCAGTTTAATATAATTCAGCTTCATTATTTTGTGTATCCTGTGTCAGAGAAGGACAACAAAGTTCAAGATGATGAAAAGCAACAGATGGTAGTTAGTCATGGTAGAAGCAATGTCATTAGTAACTTCGAGATTGAAGTGTAACATCACAGGAGAGCCAACTCATTTAGTTTTACCATCAGAAAGGTCTCTAGTGGCTCCTAAACACACACATGTGCATTAACTGTGTGTGTGTAGGTTTGTTTTTTTTTTTTTTTAGCTTCTCTGCCGGGAAAAAACACCATCATCAAATCTGACACAACCACACAGAGCGTTAGAAACAAAGCAGCTGACTGTTGATAAAAGTCACTGTATGAAAATGTTGTTTTCCGTCTTTTAAGATCAGTTTTGCTACATCATTTATGGGAGAGAGTTTCAGATTAAATTGCACGTTGATAAGTGGGGGGGGGGGGGGGGGGCGGGGGGGGGGTCAGGGGGTTGTCCCAAAACATTTACATCCAAGATATAGCACTTTTCAAGACAGTTATTTTCAAAAAATTGCCATAACAACACACTAATTTTCCTTTAATACATGTTATTTTAAAGCTATACTGAAAACCAAAAACAGTTTAGTTTTTTTTATGTCCAGACCGTTCCACCCTATTGTCAGAAACGTTGAAGATGCTGATTGAAAATCTGAATTTCCCCCAAAAAACCCCAGCAGTATGTTTCCCCCCACCTGGTGCTGCTGCGGCTTTTCCATTTTAAATGGTTACATATCGTTCAGACTTGACTTTATGGCTGAGTTTGAACCCGAATGGAAATGCTACAAGTCAGAACTAGCGAGATTGCTATGGTGGCTTTTACATAAAAGTGACCGGGGTCCCTGTTGAGAACGGACAGATTGCCATTAGATTCACGCGAAGGATGTGTCCCTGTTGGTCACCACAGAAAACCTGTGATTTAAAACTAGGTGTGTGTCTCTCAAAATCTGTCAGAATGTGTGAACATGTAATGTAGCCGTGCACATTGGAGATCTACGAACTCCATGACAGCAATGTTGAAAAGTACTTGTATTTTTGTTGGTAGTTTTTTGTGCTATTATTCGCTTATTGTTCTGTTTTACTAGCCTTGCTCTGTTTTTCACTTTTGTCCTGCTTAAAAACAAAATTTCCCATGTGTGGGATCAAGAAAGTCATCTTATTTTATGTTAAATACATAAACAAGTCTAACCTTTTGGATCATATCCAGATTTGCACACCTGGAGATTAAAATGTTTGCAAAATATCTTTAACTCAGACAGTAAATTACACTTTTTACAATTAGATATCGGCCTGGTCTTTGACTAGGCCAATCCTCTACTAAATACACATTGATGCAAACCGTTCTAGTGTAGCATAAGCTACACTTCAAATTGAATTTAATCACATTTTGAGATATCAAAATGCAGAGCATGCCACACTTTTCAGACTGTTTGTAAAATTTAAAAAATATGTTTTGCATTATATCAAAGTGAAGTCTGTGGTTACAACATGACAGAATGTTACTAAGCTCAAGAAGTCTGAATCATTTTGTAAGTCACTGCATTTTCCTTGATGCAACATGACAGTTATGGGACAATATAAAATTACCTGATAAATGTAACCAAGTTTCTTATAGACCAAACAAAGCACTAAGGTCTTGTAGGCTTTCGGTGCCTGTTTCTCTTTTGTATCCCCAATTATCGCTTAGTGAACACGAGCGCACAAGGGCTACCAATCTCGAGATTATTCACATTACCAAATCAAAGGGAAATCAACACAAAGTGCCGTAATATGCGGTTCGATGAAAGGAAGCGAAGAAGTGATCCCTTCATGTGCCATCGGGGTTCATCTGCCTCTGACAGCGAACAGAATTAAAAATGAATCAATCAAGGAGCCATTCAAACAGCTGCCGCTGTTGCTCTGATCTAGTGCATAATTTGGAGGTTATCTGTCCTGTCGGAGTTTTAAACATCGCCGAACGCTTTATGCCTCGAAAATCACCGGGAGTGAGAAATAACGAGACGCGGCAGTTTTGGGATCACACAGAGTCAGAAAACGTCTCGTTAGGTTGTTCTGAAAGTGCCGGTGTGATGAACACAGTTGTTGGAAGTGCACTGCATGCGCTAATAATTTACCGGGCCTCGACTTATTCTTCCGTACATTCAGCTGGACCTGCGTTTAGACACATCCAGGTAATCTCACCTGTACAGAGCACATGATGTGAATAAGACGGACCCGAATGACCACAAAGTAAGACAGCCCAAGACACAGATGGGAGTCGGCCTGCGGTGTAAATAATTTAGCCGGTTTTTTTTAAAATTTCATTTGAAAAATAAAAAAATGTGATGAGGACCGAGAGGGTGGATTAGTAATCACTGATGAAGTTCCTGCGCTCGCCAAGTGCTGCTTGGTGATTTGATTAATTGGTAATTTTCTGCACTGAGGGCCACATCATCAACCACAGCAGGTCCATCAGTAGAACATAAAAAGACCTCGTCCTCCAGTGGAACATAATAAACCGGGGCTTAAGTGCTGCAATGTGTGCTGCTTTTTTTTTTTGTTTGTTTTTTTTGTATCAGCCGCTTTCTCATTGAGTTTTCAAATGAATTCAGAACATGAGCTTAATTGAACCTGATGCTAAACAGCCTGATTCAGCTTTCCTGGTACTTTTGTTTGTCTGGATCGCTAATGCACGTAGGAACCACAGCGGTTTTGTTGAGCGGGCGCTTTTATTTCTAACTCATATGCCAAAGTGCTGTACATGAATTTCAGTTCTTTAAAAGAAATGAGCTTCAAGTTCCTTTCAGTTTTTAGTGACTTATTCTCTTTTATATACAGCAAGTCCCATTGATCCTTCATATACAGTAAATATGTGCAATGAAATGCAACTCCTATTCTGTTCGGGGGGCAGGGGGGAGCTTTTAATTCCTCTTGAATTACCTAAATAAAGTAGTACGTAACATAATTATATGGAAGGAAAATGATAACACGCCTCTTTATGACACCAGTCACAGAAGTGGGATTCGAATCGCTAAGCTTCACCCAGTTTACTTTCTAAATTATTTACATTGAAATTCTCATTGAACAAACAGTGGAGGAAATAGAAAACCAAGCAATGTCCACGAGGCCTGTCACAGTAACAGGCCTAGTCTAATCTTCCTCAGGAAAACAGTAATTCTATATGAAAGAGTCAAGATAGACATGATTGTCAGTTTCCTCTGTAAAGTCAGACATTTTTACTGTTTTTAGGGGTTTGCATTAAATAATAAATACAGTGTGGGAAATCAATACAGAAATAAGTCTTATTCCAACAGCCCTTCATAGTCCTAGTTCAGCATTACATTTCATTCATTGTTCTTTTTTCCACCAACTTACAGTAAACGCTCCGACAAATACTGAATCATTGTTCATTTCCGGGAGACTGCGCCACAAAAACATTTGTGAAAAATAGAGGTAGCTGCTCCACTTGCTCCTGGTATATATGCCTACTTTATTTTGTGCCCTTCAATTAGCCCAAGAAAGCAGCACACTTACCTGAAGAAACACTTAAAACATGACGCCATTACATAACTCCTAATAGTCGCCTTCGATTAAAACAGAAACAAACACATCTGTTTGAAGGAAAACCCGGTCTGACTGCCGACAACACGGCACTCAAATATGACCAGTCGCTTCTGACCCAGACAGAATAATTACTGCTCTTTTAGAGTGAAATGATTGAAATTAGCGCTATCTCCCATTTTGCTGCCGTCCCTCTTTGTTACGTACAATAGAGGAGTAAAAAGCATTCTCGGTATCAGCCAAAGCGCGGCTCAGTCTGAGTAAAACCTTGAGTCGCCACATCAAGCGAGGTCACAAACTTCCCCCTCGGATTCTAATGGCCATTATTGATGTCTTTAATAAGTTTTACCCTCTCTCTCTCTCTCTTTCTCTCTATCTCTCTCTTTCTGTCTCAGCCGAGTATTAATGGACGGCGTGATTCCGGGCGGGACCTGGCCGTGCCACGAGAAACTCAACAGCCGAAAAACGAGGGGGAAAGGACGGAGAGAGAGAGAGAGAGAAAGAGAGGGAGCGCGCGAGACGGGCAGAGATTGAAAGAATGCGGAAGCGATCCCAAGAGTTCTATCATACTAATCCCTTTGGCCATGAGCTGTGAGTCAATTATTCTTCATTTGTCTTTTATCCTGGCACTGCTGTGTCTGAGAATGGAGCTCCTCTGAGGACTGTCAGGCGCTTATTGATGCCGTCTGGCCTGAAGGGCTCACACTATTCTGGAGACAGAATCAGAGATGTGCAGGGTCCAAGAGTGTAATTGTGTCAGGAATAAGGGGTTGATCACGGAATGGATTCCTTTCTCGGCTGCGGCGCTCGGTATGAAACGAAGCTAATGTATGCTAGGCGGAGTTTGAAAGAGCTGAAATGGGTTTGGTAAAGTTTGAAACTGTTACTCGAGGAACAGCCTAGTGTATCCAGTATCCCAGACTCTTTGCTGCATTTTACCATGTAAATTGTGAAAAAGTTGAATGTATTTTGCATTTTGTTCAGCTGGACCATAACCAGGTTTTAACTAAAGCTTTAAAAATTCTGGTGAGAACACAGTATTTATACAGTTCAACTTCCTGAAACTTCAATTGACAGAAAATTGAAAATCACTACGGTGAAGCTTATTCACTGCTGATGTTTTGTTTTGTATCTTTTGCCTATTTTTGTTTATTTGAATGTCTGTAATAGCTCTTCTGCACTGAATTATGGAGAAATTTAACTGCCATGTTTGTTTTGAAAGCAGGATTCCATTTCTTTGTTCTCAAAACTTGTAGATCTTTTGCTCTCTTTCAAATATTACGTGCTCTCTCAAATCTTTGTGCTCACGCTCAGATTTTCTCCTCGCACGCTAAACTTCTATCTGCATGGATTAATTCTGCTCTCATAAACATCTCTGTTGCAAATTCTTTTCTGCTCTCTCTCAAAACAAAAATGTACCATCGCCTGGCAACGTTCCAGCCAATAGAATGAAAGTGTTATACTGGGCTGTGGGAGCTTAATCGAAGGTCTGTCTATATTGACGTGATTTTGTTGTGTTTTCTTAATTTTATTAAATATTTCAGTTGTTCAACAGTCTGTCTCAACATGTGGGTCCTCTGCAAATCCAAAATATTACTTGTTTTGTTAATTTTACAGTCTCTGCGGTGTTTCTCTTGAATAAAACCCTGTTTCTGTTTAAGGAAATTAGCTGACGAAATCTTGAATCATATAAATTCAAATATTTATGTTGCTTCTTCAAGTTGCTTCCCTTTAAGTGCAAAGATGGTGTGTATATAATCCCTTAGTTAAATTTTTTACACGTCAAGTGCAGCTGAATGCAGACTCAAATTCAAAGTAATGGGAGAAGGATGCTGGATCAATGTTGGGTTCCCATAAAAATTGCAAAACTGTCAGCAAGAGCTGAACTGCGTACACAGATGCAGAGCAATGACCTTGAGGGGAAACATTTCGTTGCTCTTTTCTGCATTAAATATCCAAAGTTTGCCCCTGAAAAACTCCAAATGGAGCAACTTACACTAACCTTCGGTTGAGCTGCACAAAATATGTCGACTTTCACAAGTGGAACTCCTCAAGAAAAGAGGCCCAGTTGCCTTCTACTTAAGCACTAAGGATTTGCTCTTACACACCAAATGTAAACATGCAAAAAAAGAATTTGATATTTTCTGCAAACCCAGCAATAATTATGTTTTCTAAAATCATCTCTGAGCTGCGAGACGAAGTAGTTGTCAGAGTGAGGATGGACCGCTTTTACTTGTAATGGTTCGAATTGAATTGAACCCATAACGCCGACAAACTAAATACATTTATTTAGAAGCAAGAGAAGATGCTAAGTGATCAGCAGCTTCTCTTCTGATCCGCTTTCTGGTTAAACAAAACCCCAGTGATCAGAGTCACCCCCCGCTCTCTTTAGTGTTGAGACAAATCTCAGCTCATGACCAGCAGTTTGCTTATTGAAAACAAATTGCACAGTAGAATTCTCTCCGTTTCATTTACACGTTTGTCTGGAAAAATAAAATATGGCTGGACTGTGGTGTCGCTTTGCTTTAGAAGCTTTTATTGTTACTCATCTTAAAATGTCTGGAACTCGGCGTTTCGACTTCTCGCTTGTCCACGGTGTGCAAAATGAGCGGACAAAGTAAGCACGGGGCATGAGTAGTTTGGATTTTAACATGACATATTTTCAGGTGGATATAAATTTGCGGAGTCTGTGTGGAGCACCTGCACAAAAACAAAACATGCCTGAGGCTTCACTCACACACCATGCAAGACTCGGGCAAAGCAGTGGGAGCAACTTTGCTTTGTGCAAAGACATCTCTGCATGTGGAGTGCCCTGGGACTGAACTGCTGATCCAAGGATTCAGCCAGCAGGATGAAATGTTGGTATTTTACCTTCCTGGAAGGCAGGGACGTGTGGAAGCTAAACATGCAGAGCCTTCAGAGAGTATCTGTAACCTCTTGAAGATTTTTTTCACATTTTGTCACAATCACAGGCATCAGTTTATTCTATTGTGAGGTTTCTTTCTCTTTTTTTTTTTTTTTTTTTGTGGTGCACATAACTCTTAGTTGTGCACTGTACAAATCTGACTTTTGGGGGGAAATTACACTATGTTTTAAAACTATGAGAAGTTCTGTTTGTGGTGTGGCACCAGCTATTTATGACACATGGTAAAAATGCAAAAAGTGCCCTAGTTGGATAACTACTGAGTTTAGATCGGACCTAAAAGTTCCAACCAGTTCCAAGCCCGATCCAACCCAACCAATTAACTCTAATTAGATGTCAGAGTCAAAGTAAACCAAACATATAATGCTTAACTGCCATCACTTTAAAATAGACAGACAGAGCCAGCAAGATGGATAGAGATATAGCTAGCTAGCGAGATGGATAGCCGTGTAGATTTTATTACAGATTTATAATCCAAATCACATAAAAGAACAATCAATAATAAAAGAATAAGAGTACATGAAAAGACCCCTCTCCTTTCTGTAGGCTATCATACTAATGTTTCCAAAATATATATCTTATTGTACTATGCTTAATGTTAGTCAATAACAGAATGACTCTATTATTATACTATTTTGGTCGCCAAATAAATTTATGATTTCTTAAAACAGCTCCTCACTGGCACTGGTCCATCTGGGTTTTTTTTTTTTTTTTTTTACAAAAATACTTCCAGTCCTCTGACGTTGTGCTCTGCTGACATAGGAGTGTAACTACTCCCACTTTTTAGCTTGTGTTTAGCATCTCCCAGCTCTGTTTTGTCACTTTTGTTGCTTCCTGTAACTGGAGGGTCTTTTCTAGGGTGTGTGATTGATAGGAGCGGAGCGGGGCGCGGCCTCATGCGCATTAGTTGTGCAGTGCGCTGCGCTTGTTACAGTCTAATTAACTTCTGCCCGCTCCTGAATAGTGCAGTCATCAGGCAACTTCTAAAGGCAATTGGTTGCACTCAGAGAAAAGTAGGCTGGACGCTTTTGCACACTGTGATCATGTATAATTTTCTTTCTACTTCATAATTGTCTACCACTTAGTGTTGGTCTTTCGCATTACATTCCAATGAAACACATATTTATGCTTGTGGTTGTAATATGACAAGATATGGAAAAGTTTAAAGGGTGTGAATACTTTTGCAAGCCACTGTATGTTGCAGAACAAAGCCGGTGTCAGTGGGTGGCACAATCTGCCAGCCATGGCCTGGAGGTTTAGAACGAGGCTTTAAATGATGCAGTTTTGTCCCAATCTAGCCTTGTTTCTGCTACATGTTCAGCTATCATAGATGTATTAAACCAGCATGTGAGCTGAATGTGAAGTATGGATCTGTATGAGTCATACAGATCCATACAACATACAGTATGTATGTTATGTACGTCATACAGTATGACCTACACGTCATACTGTATGACGTGTAGGTCTTCAGTAGCCCCCCCCCCCCCCCCTCCCCCTGTGTGCGCTCGTCAAATCCTACATGCATTTGACAACACACAAGCAGAGGTGAAGCTAAAAAGAAGCTATGCTGACAGACAACCAACAGAGTGATTGGAGGAGGGCAACAAAAATAAAAAGAAAATTGAGTAAAAGAGGTACCCCACTATGAAATATCTCTTTGATGCCACAGTACATCCTGAGATGAGAAGCCCAGCCTTTCAGCAGCGTTTTGACAGAAATATAGATGAAAAGTCTCCATCTTTTGAAATCAATACAAGTGTATGTTTTTTGACGTCAATTAGAGGCTACGGAGAAAATGTCGGGGAACCAGACAGGGCCCCAGACTTCAAACATTGACGCTGAAAACCCGGAGAGTACATCACACCGCATCTACCTAAATGCCTTTTTTGATGTCAGCTGCCAACTTAATTGTTCCAAATGTGCAACTGTGATTCTTCAAATCTGATGTCCGTCCACAGGTGGAGGAGCAATGCTGACCGACAGTAAAATTAGCCAGCTACAGGAACAAGATGAATTATTTACTTTGACCTTAGAGGAAAAAACTGTTCATCCACACTCAACAGCAGTGGAGCAAGAAAATACCTATGGGGTATCCAGGCTGGGACCGTTACCCACTCAGGCTAAATGTTAGCTTAACTAATGAGTAACTGGCGCCAACTTTGGAGCAGAACATCCATAGTTTCCAAAGAATTTACCAAAGATGGCGAATATTTTCTCACTGCAAATAAATGTACGCTACATATGCTATATGTTACTGCTGCCACCATATTTGAAATATAAAGCATTTTCATAACAGCTGAAGTTGGCACGGCTTCTTGCTTGTGCTATTAAATGACACTGTGTGACTGGAAAACACAGTAAGCTGCCCCTTTAACGCCATAATGTTTTATCTTTTGACAAAACATGTCATTCCTACGTTTTCATTTTCTTGTGCATCCTCTCTAGACGAGCCCATGTGTTCTGAAAGCCGTCCAATAGGAAGACGTGTGTCACTATTATCGTTAAAAGGTGTTTTTCAAACCTGGTGCTAACAGCAGTTGAAACTGGCGGCAAATTTGGCAGGTTTTTTTCTTCGTATGAAGACTTTCTTCACAAAATGACATCAAATGTCATATCCTCTCATGTTTCCATGCCAACAGCCGAACTACTCCATCAAGCCCCAGTGCACCGGAGAATTCTTTTTTCCCCCAACTGTTCCCTTTGGAGGTAGCCAGCTACTTCACGAGCCAGTACGGCTTCAAATGACTCATGACTGAAGAAGGCATCAGGTAAGATGTCACTATGACCGATATCATTTCATATCAAGTCTTTGAAAGTTGTTTTTTTAACAGGTGGATACCCAGGTTCTGACGTGTGTAGAATTACAGAAGCGTAAAAGGACCCACTGGTATAATATCTCAGTAGATCACAGTATTTCTCACTAAGGAGAACCCCATCTTGTGAAGCACTATTTGGTACATGGATATTTATTCCTCTTATAATTTTTTTTCACGTTTTCAGTTCAAATCCTCTTTTTAAAACTTGTTAACTTGCAGTGAGATACTAACTCAAAGTCCTTATAAACTGAAGTCTGTCTTCCAGAAACCTCCAGATATTAAGTTAATTTCTACAAAAAAAAGCCAAAACATCTAAATATAAATACATTTTTGAGTGGATTTGTAGCACTCATTCAATATGTCGTACTTTTATTCTCTGATGAGACATTTTGTCTTCATGATGCATCTCCTCAAAAAGGTTTATGATTGGATATTGTCATTATTTTATTCACCTCTACAACTTTTCCTGCCATTTTTTAACTACTCCTGCCATTATTTTGACTTGAATATTTTTCTTCTTACTCCTCAATGACCACTGCTTCTGTTTTATGGCGCCCCCTTGTTTCATTTTTCACAATTTCCCACATTACCTTTAGCATGTTTTCTTTTCAATTTACAGTTATTTTGTCTATTTCCAATCAAAATTATATAAAGCAATCCTGAATAAATAAATGGCTAGAAAAGGTTCATATTTCCTGTCGGAATAATAAACTGAAAATGAATTGAAATGAAATGTCTGTAATTAACTTTGAGTTTGTTTGTATGATTGGATTGGATTAAATTGACGACATATTTCTGTGTATGAGATGGATTTTCTTTTTTTCTCTCTCTCTCTTTTTGAACTGGAGCTTATTTATGTATAGGATGAAACTTCATGTGCAGATGAAACTACATTGAATGGGACCACTGCGACATGCTGTAGATTCTGATAAAACAGTAAAACAATGTGGAAGCGAATCTTTAAAAAAGTACTTTTTGTTAACAAACAAGACGGAAAGGTAGAATTGTGACATTTCAAAGGGAAAAGTAGAAATAAAGACATGATGACAATATTTTTTTCTACCCTTTTTCTCTCTGTAGCATCCACTACAACTGGACGTACGTGGAATATTCTGGAATGAGGTAACGGCATCATTAGGAGACGTCTGCTGACAGTTTTGGACATTCCCCAGTGAGGACTTAGCAACACTGAATGTAGCCTGTCTAATTTTCAATACTTTTTGGCATTAGCACATAGAATTAGACAGCCCAGAGGACTTCACCATGGATTGGAAAAACTTTGGATTATTTTAAACTCATTACAGATTCTTTTGAACACAGGTAGGGATTTTTTCTTGTTTTTGCGAAAAGATAAAAATTGAAACTTTTAGCTCTCCCATAAATACGCCACGTTTCAGCATCGTATGTGGTCTATTCTTGTGAGTTGGATGTATTGTAAGTTAAAACAGTCCAAACTGATTTAACTTACAATACTTAATCTTGTTTTAGGTCAGTTGAAATTTGTTATTAATAAATAAATCTGACAAATTTATGGAAATCCTGTTAAAATTGATATGTTTAATATACCAGAAGCTGCCGGAAGACGTTTCACTTTCGAAAAATGAGCAATCCCCTAACAAGTGATACCAACTTTCCACTTTCAGAATAGTGACATTTAAATTAGATTCAAACTCCACAACTGTTTTTTTTTTCTTGGTACACATATAATAGGCAGGCAGCTGAAACTCCAGACACCAGACTTTTGCTTTTGTGAATTAAGAAAATAATACTTTTAGCTCTACTGTTTTCCTCCGTGTTGCATTCCTTAATGAAGTATTGATTTCTCTGGGATTCAGAGGAATACCCCTCAGTCAGTTTGGGAGCTCGCTCCCAGGTAAATCTGTGCTTTTGTTGGGTTTTTACGTGTGACCCTGTTCTCCATTGTATAAAAAAAAAAAAAAAAAAAATGAAGAAAGCACCCAGACAGGTATTATTTATTATGTAAGGAATCTCACATTTTTTGATCAATAAGTTAAAAAGCTCTCCGTTTACAAACCCTACCTTATCCATCATGCGGTGCCCTGTTGTTTAGTTTATTCTGCTACAGTAAAAAAAAAAAAAAAAACTTTAAGAAAGTCCAGTGGCTGCAGGAAATGATTTTATGCTGCATAATTAAAATTTTGGAACCTGTGCAGCCAACAATGGGTTCCCAAGAGGTAATGTCAGTCTCTCACAATTGCAGCATGTGATAACACTCAACCAATTAGTCTCTCTAAACTCTGCTGTTTCCTGCTGCTAATTGTCTGCCCTCCTCAGAGTCTACCTAGCGGTTCTGGATGTTCTTTTCACACTTTTATATAAGATGATAAGCAGAAAAAGGGGCTTTTTTTTCTCATGCAAACTGAAATGCAACATAGCTTCCCACCAACACTCTTCTCTAATTACGGCAATAATAGTAATGATTTGAAACTGAGTAACGATTAATTGGTTTCAAAAAGGCAAATTCAGGGTTAAGCATTGGAGCATATTTAAAGCAGGCCGGTCAATTAGGCAGTTGGTTAAACACGACCCGTGTGGTATTGTGTTTCGGATCATTAGAGGTTTGTACTGAAGGGTCCAAAATCTATTTACTATAAACCATATTAAACCTTTTGGGTGTTTTATCCTTTTATTTATTTCACAAATCGACAAATTTGGCTTTTTGATGTTAAAAACAATCCCTTTATTGTTAAAGTGAAAACTGATTCCTACAAAAATAAAGATAATTTGATAAAAATATGCAACATAATTATAAGAGTGATTGCAGGAATATTCACCCTGTTTAAATCAACCGACCTAATTTAACAGAGGTCCAGCTAATCGGTGGTTTCAAACTGAGTGGAATGGAGATCACCTGCCTCAACATGATAAACTAGATCAGGGGTTTTGAAGTTGCTTTTTAGTAGCTCACTTATTATATCAAACAATAAAATGTTCCTCTGTTTTTCATTTCATTCTTTTATTCTGTTCTTTTAATCTGCCCCACAACACATAATACAGGCAGTGATTGTAGCATAAAGACACGTGTCTGGAAGTCCATTCACTGGTAAGTTAGTATTCTTGGCTACCAGTACAGCACGAAGACTAAAGAACAGTCCAAGCAAATTAGAGAGAAAAGTTATGGAACGGTATCAGGCAGGGGATGGATATCAAAAAATTGCTAAGGTCCTGAACATGCCCTGGAGTTAAGTTAAATTCGTCATCAAGACATGGAGGAAATGTGTATATCTGCCTCGATCAGGTCGTCCTCACACACTGAGTGACAGTGAAGGAAGGAGATTAGTGAGAGAGGACAACAGGTTACTATGACTACACTCAACTTTCAGCAGCTGAGACAACCGTTGCCTCATTAGTCAGAGCAATGAGAACGCCACTGTTGAAGGAAACTCAGATCAAGGCTGGACTAGAGTTTGCCAAAACACTTCATGATTAAGTCAAGTGTCAGGAAGTTCTTTGGTCAGACAAGACTAAAATGGAGCTTTTGGCCATCAGACAAGATGCCATGTTTGAAAAAGAACAAACACCACAAGCACACCAGGTTATTCGCAGTAGGCCTTGGAAGGGTGGTAAAGGTAGAACGTAAAATGAAAGCAGCAAAATTAAGGAAATCCTGGAGGACAATTTCTGTAAGAGAATGACATCTTTATTTTCCTTCAAAACAACGACCCGAAGCATCCAGGTAAAGCCGCAGAAATGGCTTGAAGAAAAGAAGATGGATGTTTCGCAGTGGCTCAGACCTCATCGCCACAGAGAATGTGTAGTTGGACTTTAAAAAATGCAGTTCACAGCTCAACCGCGTCCAATCTGACAGAGCTTAAACAGTCTTTCAAGAAAGAATGGAGAAAAAATGTCTAGATGCACTATCCACCCACACTCTGGGCTGCCTATCTTCAGCTGTGGTGGGGTACAGCCTGGTCAGGTCGCAGGTCCTTCATAGGGCAATATATATCAAATGGCCTGTTCTTGTACAGCCCCTTGTCAAGGCCTAGGACTCCAAAGTCCTTTACACCACAATCTCTCATTCTTACACACATTCACACACTGAAGCTGCTGTCTTGTCCCTGAGGCAGACAGGCAGAAGTGAGGTTGCTATTTAATTGGGACCACTGGGCCCTCTGACCACCAAGACACAGGACAAACAATCACACTCATACTGAACGGCAAGTTTTGGACTGTGGGAGGCCGGTGTCTCCAGAGAGAAGTCAACACAGGCATGGGAAGAACATACTAACTCGGTGCAGAAAGGCTGCAGGCAGGAAGGACTTGAACCCAAAGCTTTCCTGCTTCAAGGCAACAGTTTCACCGGCTGAACTACTGTGCAGCACAAGGGTCGTACAGAAACATACTTTTTACCCTACCTAATACAATTTTGTTTCCTCTTTCTGTAGAGTCAGAGCAAACGTAAATTTTCCTAATATTTTGATTTGGAGTACAATATGCATGCTTCCATTAAATTTGCAGTCATAGAAATGAAAGGTATAAGGTAATTTGCTTTGCCTTAGACACACTGCTATGATATGTACTATGGAACTAAACTGTATATTTTAAAGGAGACAGCATCTCTCTGTCAACCTCAAGTTGCTCGACCGCATCCTGTTCATTCATTGGCTTAATCTTATTTTTTGGAATATTGTGTTAAAGGGGTTGAATTATGTGTTTTCCAGCCACATAGTGCCATTTTATAGCAGAATCAGATGACTGTTACATTCAGTTGTTATGAAAAATGCTGTGGACATCAATTATGACTTAAATTTTTTTGACTTTGTAATTTAACACCTTCAAATTAGGCATCTGTCCCTTTAAGAAACTCCTGTTCTTTCTGAAATGCTGCCTTCATGAAGTCATCACAACATGGCTCCTCTATAAACAGTATGAGTAACGTTTTTACCAGTGTTTCACTAAGACGTAGCTCCTACAATGAGCTCAGCAGATGCGCAATTCCACCAGGTGTGTTTGCTAATTGCTGCTGGCTAGTCTGAAGGAGCTGAGTGGGTGGAGTCACCTCACAAAGATTCATCCTCAAAAGCAGCATTAGGTCCACTAGCATGTTTTGCACCGCTGAATGGTTGCCATGGGAGACTCACGGATTTCTCAAACATGTATAAAAGAATCAAAGCAACTCTCCAGGTTTGCTTTTGACAAAGTAATGACATTATAACATGATGCAAAGCTTAAAAGAAGTTGATTTTACATAACGCCGCCCCTTTAAGGTGACAGCCATGTGCTTAATCAATGTAATCCTGGACTGAGGAGTTGATAACATGCGACTTGGCATTTTCCTAAATGTGCCAGTTTGCAAGAATTGTGAGCAAAAAAAAAAAAAAATCTGGCAAAAGAAAGGAAACATAAGGGCTGTGAATATGCTAGTGTGTTAGCCACCCTTATGTCCAGTATCAATTCAAAATGCAGCTGGCTGGAGAGATGTGAGAGCCACACTGCCTGCTTTCTGGGCTTCATCTCACTCGTGTACATCTGCAGTCACACTCACCTCCAAGCGCTGGAACGCAATTCATAATGAGAAAAAGATTAAATTGGACTTATGGAGGAGGCAGCGGCGTTTCCAGCCAAGTGTGTCTCTTAAAAATGCATCAACACTCATTACATTGTGCTTAATAGGCTTCAGAGAAATTTGTCCCTTTGCCATTTGGTCACAGCTAAGGAAAGCGGTCATAATAAATACAAATTAAGTCATAAGAAAAGCTGGACTCGCAAACTGAAAAACACACACAGACACACGCACACACACATACACACCCGGTCTCGGATTTTGCTTCCGGACAACTGTGCAGTTCCTCATCCATCATCCACAGTTTGATGAAAATGTAGCTGTTACATGATTCAGTGGAAATAGCAATAAGTAATAATTAAAAACGGTTGTCTCCCAGTTAGATTGGACCCTTTTTCAAAATGCTGGCTGGGACTCTTTGCAGCGCTGACGTTCTAGACATATGTGACCGAAACGCGGCAAGCCAAGACTCGGGACACCGAGAGCCCGTTCTGTGTTGCTGTTGGATTCAAACTTATGTTTAGCAAAGTCAACTTTTAATCACCAGGAATAAAAGGGGAGAAAAGAAAAAGAAAAAAAAAAACTTCAGTTCTGCACAAAGACTTCTTTTCAAGCTGCTTTACTTCACCCTATTCTGTCTGAGTTAAGTATTAAACGCAATTTAGAAGCAATCCAATGAAGCCAAAAAGTGACTAAAGCTGGTCAGTGAATCTAATGAACAAAACTATAATCATCTACTTTTCCATCTGGCCATTTGGCCTCCTGTGCCAGGAGAGAACACTCTGCTGTGTCGCCTCAGTGTGGCCAAACACTCATATGCTTCTGTAATGAGGACAACCGAGGTTTGGGCCGTCTTACCAAGATGATCTGCAGTCTTCAGCTGGATTCATTCATGCTAGCTGCAGCGCCGTGGCTAAGTGTTTATATTCCTGGAACTTTTACAAATAGGCCAATGTTTTCAACACTAGGTTCTATGGATTTTATTGGGATTTGGTGTAATAAAGCAACACAGACAAGTCTTTTGTTGCCTCCAACAGGTTTTTGTTGAATACCGTCCTGTATTAATATCTTCAGATCAACTTTGACCAAAGTAATTTCCCTTTGGGCCACATCCAAGATGATGAATGTTCTTAAGGGGCATTTAAAGCAGAATGTATTAATAAAAGCCATTAACAAATTGCTAAAATGTGAATAAATAGTTGCCTCTGCATTCGACGAGTACTACTTGAAATTTAATACTATTGAACATCTTGCCACATTGATAAGTCTCTCCAGGATTTGATTGTTTATTTATTTATTTGGTGTTTTTGCGATATTTGTTGCTTATGTATGACAGTAAGTTTGACTTTTCGTTACTCGCTATATCCATCATGGACTACAACTTAACATCAAGTAAGGCTGAAGCAGCGGTGTCTCAAAAGAAAGAAATACTGCCACCTGCAGGTGGGAGGTAGCAGTCACTTACACCTAATGTTTTTGACCATTTCTGCTGAAAATGTGCAGTATACTCAGTTTTATTAGAAAAAAAAAGTCGAGATCTGTTGATTTTGCGTAAATATTCGTAAAAATAAGTCTACAAAATTAGTCATAAAAAGTTACGGCGAGATGGATTTGAGCCTTGAGGGAGTCATCATAACATTGACATTTTTACCAGTGTTTCACTGAGAAGTAGCTTGTATAATATAGGTTGTATTTCATGTTTTGATGAGTATTTGCGTCGCGAAACAAAAAAGCTTTAAGTCTGATCAGCGTAGCTCAAACTTTCTTTTTCTCTAAACATTCACTCTTTAGTCTTAAAATATTTTCCCACATCTCTACCAGGGGGTACCAGGAAACGTCAGGACTACTGTACAACACAAAATGCTGCAGTCTCCCTGAACAGACGACTTGTCCCACCGCTGCTCTCGTGGATTTTGCCTGAGGCGATGGCCTGGCCTCCAAATTCCCCAGATCCCTATCAAAGCAATGGGCTGGAAAAAGTTAAATTCACCGAGGCCCGACTGGACAACTCAGGAGATCCCCCAGGAGGCACGCGTCCACGTCTGTCAGTGATGATTACATAAAGTATAGATGACCTACATAACACTAAATCGGGAGCTTTTAACACTGTGGAACCTCTTGCTAGATTCGATTAAAGCTGATAACTACAGGAATGTACATTCAAAGCGGTATAAAGTGCTAAAATGGGTTAATGTAAAGTTAGGTGGAAGGGCAGAGAAGACTTTCCTGTACGTTACTTTCAGAGCCTATTGTTCAGATGAAGTCCCAATGCAGATGCAGCAGAAGCAGCGCTTTGTCACTGTTTGAACTACTTTCATAGTGGAGGAGCTGTGCAGGTCTCTGAAGCTTTGGAAAAGGAAAATCCCTGATGACCGAAGGCAGACGTGAGCGAGAAACTCATTGTTCATCGTCCTTCTGCAATATTTTTGTTCAGGGTAGCTTCAGGTGTAGATGTTGAGTCAGATCTGGTTTAAACCTTTGTTGGTTACGCTTTACTGTTTCCAACCGAGAGAGATATAACTGCAGTGTGTTGGGAATCAACATTTTCATCAATGTGACTTATGTGATTATTAATAATGATTTATCCCATACATGACATCTTTCTCAAACTACTGATGTGGCTACCAATGGAGAAGGCAACACGAATGATAAAAGACAAAGTATAACAGGAAATTCAATTATGGAAAATAACTTAAAAATGAATTAATTAACTAAACAAGACACACAAGTAAGAAAGTAAGAAAGGTTATCATGAACCATAAGCTATATAGGAATGCCACTGCTCAGTAAGACATATGAGGACGAAGAGGGGGCACAGAAAATGGATGGATGTACATGGGCCTGAGATGATGTGCAGATTTTGCGAAAAACACAGTTTTGCAATTCCGGTGTTTCCATTAAATAAGAAATGAAATTAAAATCATGCATATTTATGCTTATTCACACCTATTCACACGTTAAGTCCTGGTTCTGGTTCTTCTCTGCATCCCTAGAACCAGAAGCAAACATGGAGACGCAGCATTCAGCTTCTATGCACCACAAATCTGGAACAAGCTTCCAGAAAACTACAAAACAGCTGAAACGCTGAGTTCCTTTGTTACCAAATGGGTTATTTAAATATTTGAAGAGGAAGACGTATTGTTCGTATAGTAGTATGCCATAAACCACACGCATCGTACTTTATTTTCGTCTCCTCATTTGGTCACTGAGACAGACTGTCCGGCGGGATAGCGGGGATTGGTTGTGAGGTGAGTGGGGAAAGGAAAAGACAACACGGAGGGAAGAAGTTTTGCGCGACTAAGGAGCGGTAAAGAAAGAGGAGAGAAGACATGCAACCATAACCTTTTTTCCCAACCGACGGCAACCGCCAATTAATTTCAAGAAGAAGAAGAAAAATTAAAGCGATGGGAAGAGGAACAGAGAGCAAGACTCGGTATGATTTTTTTTAAATCTGACTTTTTTTGACAAGTGTTTGGCAGTTTAGATAACTATTCATTCAATACATTAAATCTAAGGAGCCTACCTTAAGACGGATCATCCATTGCCAAGCACTCTGATGATTTAAATAAAAATCAGACAAAGGTAAGGGATCAAAGGACTGGATGACTTTTTTTCTCCACTACAACAAAACAAAATATTCAGAATTTGAATTGACAAGGCCGTCTGCAAAGAAAATCAAAAATTTGTTCTGACCATAAATTAAAAACCCTGATTGATGCTTTTATTTATTTATTTATTTTATTTATTTATTTATTTATTTATTTATTTATATTTTAAAATTAAATCCTACTCTTATTTTTTTTTTTTTTTTTTTTATAAGTCTGGTAATGTAAGCTGAAACTTTGTTGGTGCCTGTTTGGTTTTCGCCTGTTTTTCTTCCGTGAAGTTAATTTTCTTGAACCAGTATTGTGCGTGGGTGTGACAGTTAACCTGATCACACACCCGTCTCCCTCCAGGAGCTGCTTCCTGAGCAGTCTGCTGTGACATTTCCGGGCTGTTTACATGCCGCACCATAACGCATCGATTCCATAAGGACGATCCATCTGTATTTTGCTCGCTGCCGGCGCTGAAATAAAAACAAGACTTCAGCTCGTCTGAGGCTCGATAGCATTTCCTCTGGTTAAACGATTCCCCCGTGAGGGTCTTGTTTCATTTCTACACTGCTGTCAACGCTAGTACGAGCTATTTCATAGGACGTGGCTGAACACGCACACAGCGATGGCATCAGATAACTCGCCGTTGTTTTCTCCTTCAGAGATGTAAAGCATTTATAAACGCGTAAAAGCTTCAGTGCAATCATCTGCAGTTCAGTTCGTCAGCAAGTCAGTCGTTCACTCCGTTCAAACAGTCCCCCCCCCAACCCTCCCTTCATCCGCACTGTCCAAACATGTTAATCCACCTACTTCATCCTTATTCCCATGGATTCTGGCGGCTGGCTGCCACGGTGCTCCTGGATCACCCCCAGGGAAGCGCCAGCACTTCCAGCCAGCCTCTAGGAACAAATAATATTTTTTTATCCAATAACTCCATGGGGACTTTGAATGATATGAGAGTGGGGAGAAAATATGTGAGGATTTGTTCTTTGGAAACTAAATAGACACGACTGTTGGGAGGCATGCTTGCATGTCTCTTTGTGAAATCACCAGCTTAAGCTAGAGATGCGCCGATGGGCCTGTGACGATAACAAATTTTGCTGGCCGATAAATTGTCTCAGAATTTATTGCAATAATTGATGACACAGTTGTTTTTACGACTATTTCCAAGTAATATAATGCAAGACCACATTCCCAAAGATCAATAAAGTTTAAATTCTAACAAATATTTAACACTGGGAAAGGTAGACATTTTAAATATCCACGATTGGCTCTCAGTCACAATGTGCCCGATTCATAAGGGCAGATCTATTCAGTCTAATTCTATGCTTTGTGCTCTGAGTGACATGCTTAATTTATTTTACTGTATATGTAAAATAAATGCATATAATTTATATATTTAATGGCAATTCTGAACTATTTCTGAAGTTCACGTTCTTTGACATTTTTTTCTACATATTTGATCAAAGTAGTCAACCTATTGTTTTCGTCAGGTTCAGTTTCTTTATTATTTATTCTACATTGTCTGTTCTACACCTTATTGCACTAACTGAACAAATTAAAGTTGTGTTTTTACATGTTTCACCAAGCTGGTGACGCTATAAGTGTATAAAATGTTCTGTACTGGTTTAGAGTTAGCAGATAAATTAGCAATAAAAGAAATATTTTTAGTCAATTCAGCACTGCTTTCCTGCATTGGGTCGGTATCAGCCGATACTAAACCTCAAATATTGGTATCGGAAGTGATGCAGATCGGTGCATCTCTCCCTTAACAGCATGAATGTACAGTGTGGCGACTGTGCTGAATAATATGCTTATTTTCCCCCCTCACTGATGTCCCGCTGGTGCAGAAGTCACTGCTCGGTTCAGACCGCTGCCATCTGTTGTAGTGATGCTGATGTGTGAATATGCAGCCAGATGTACAGTTAGTCATTTGAAGTGTTTCTGGAGAGCCCTTTGTACGGCCCCGTCGTAAAAGAGGCAGCTCCCTTTTGATGCTACACTCTCTGCAAGGAATCAATGAACTTTACTGGATCTGCATTTCATATTGATCGCTGCGGCATGTTATATTTACTGTACTTTAAGAGAGTTGTGTTTAATAGTTGCCGGGGGTCAGTAGTAACTCACATCTTGGCTACAATAAAAATGCTGGAGCTCATTCTAGAAAATTCTAGTAATCCCCCCCCCCCCCCCCTTTTCCTTCAGAGTGTAGTTTAGTCTTAGTCTATATTTGTCCTGGGGGTCCAGCTACTGTAGATGTGTTGTTTTTTTGTCCTTTTGAATGTTTTATTTTATGTTATTAGATTTGTTTAACTTATTTCTTTAGCCTTTGCATTCAGACAGTGCTTGTGGGCATTGTTGTACACATATTAATGTAGGCAGTGTGTTAAATGAATGAAAGTGCTGGTAATTTTTCATTTGATATGACATGTAGTGACGGTTCTTACAGAAACGGCATTTCTTCAGTATTTGGTAGCATTGCCTGTGAACGTCATGTCTTGTTTCAAACCTTTTGGGTTTCCCTCCACAACACTGATGACATTCTGGCCCATTCTTCCAGACAGCACTGTTGGAACTGAGTCAGGTCTGTAGACCGTCTTTGCAGATGCCCTCAAACTCTCTAAATTAGCAACAAAAAAAACATTGACTTTGCTGTATGCTTGGGTCATTGCTCATTTGGAAGACCCAGTTTCACATGAGCTTTAACCACCTGGCTGATGTCTTTAGATGTCGCTTCGATATTTCCACTTAGTGTTGTTTTCTCACGATGCCATCTATTTTATGAAGTGTACCAGTTCCTCCTGCTGCAAAATAGGCTGAAAACATTGATGCCACTCTTATACTTTGGAGTTGGGATGGCGTTCTCAGGCTTTCAAGTGTCACTCTTTTTCCTCCAAAAGAAACGATTATCATTATGGCCAAACGATCCCACTTTAGTTTTTATCAGACCACAGGACAGGTCCCTAAAAATTAAAACAAATTCAGGCCATTGTGTGATTTACAAACTATAATTATTTTATTTATTTATTTATTTTTACGTCTCTTTGGAATAAAGCCTTCATCTTCACTCTTCAGCCCGAAGAGGATGTGTTTCTTATTCCTGGTTCCCATGGCAAGATATTAAAAAACGAGAGACCACACAAATGATGACTAAAAAATCTTAGGTATAACCTGGTCTGGTTGTGGTTTTGAGCCACACATGAACCGATTTCACTCGCAAATATTGTCAGATGAGAGATCTCTCAAAACCTCTGGAGACCAAACATGAGTTCAGAGTACACAAATATGGCTGACTGGGAAGAAGTAACGGCGATAGTTTGTGGACTATATTTAACAGAGAAAAAAATTTATATTAAGAAGTCTAAAATGTCCATTGGACTTTTTGGGACACTATGGCAATTGCTTTGTCTTCTATGTATTTTGGATTTCCCTCTGTGTTTCTGATTGACAATGCACCACATACAGGCTGCGATCTTGTCTCCTTGTGGAACAACACACATGCTGCAATATCAGATCCAATCCTATCCTTAAGACCCTTCTCAGTTTGAATTTAGAGGTGTTGCTGCACCAAGAAGAAGCGTCTACAGGGATTATCTTGCCATCTTATGCATGCCCATGCACATTTACTAGCACTGTAAGGAAAAAGGCTCCTAGGAGCCATCCATAAATTTATACTTTTCATGAATCATACATCACACATCTTTATTCCCAGGTGCCACCTAGCAACAGCAAACATATTTTCAGCAATTCTGTAATGTTCTAAGTGAGGGCTCTTTGCTTAAAAACCCATGGTGGTACTTAAGCAACATGACGCCAGGCTAGTCCTTTTACAAAGAAGTCTAACTTTACCTTTTATTGTGGTAAAGTACCGTGTGTCCATGTGGAAAGTAGTTTCTGTAGTTTTAATGTAATGTTCCTATATATTGAAACCTGTAACCGGCCCATTCCTAGTCCCGAGTATTTACAGATTTTACCTAATTTTAGGCTACTGTGGTGCCTAATCCATGGACTTTTGCCTTTATTGGATTCCTAACCCATGAGCAACAGTGACCTTTGTCCACTGAAGTTAATTCTAGTTGTATCTGACCAGGGAATCTTGTTCCGCCTACATTAGTTTGGCCAAACTGTTTTGTGAGTGAACAACTGACTGTCCTCTTGTCTCCAACTTAACCTGTGGTGCTCCTCTTTCCTTGGACCTATTGGCTTCTTCTCGGAGTAATGCCTGCGCACACTATTAGTGCAGGTGGACCGTAATTTTTCTGTTACACTTTATGTTTTCCATTTCGTATGACTGAACAGTTCTGTCAGTAGGAATACTTTCATAGCAAACTAGAATGTGGATGGTGACACTTTGCGACTACATTTTCTTTCTATGTGTGTTTTTGTGGGAAGGGTGCTAGGAAAAGGATGGACTCCGGACAGGAAGTGAAAAACGAGCGCTGGGGCAAATTACACTGTCCTCGGGTCTACGGTGTAGTTGGGTAGGTTTTTATCTTTGTCTCCCCCTGTGCAAAAAAAACAACCTTTGGTCAGCTTCCATCTTGCCCTGCACACCTCTAAAGCCGAGGCTTTCATACTCGCTGAAAGAAATGGGTTCGGGAGAGAAAATACAGTAGAAGTGAAGTGGGCAAGAAGGAGCCAAGGAATGACAGCAATATTATCAATAAAAACCAGTGAGGTTTCTTGCTGTGTGACCTTGTGGGTATTAGCAGATTTTTTTTATTTATTTTTTTTTCTCCCTGTGGTTTGGTTTTCTGCGGCCCCTGCCACCAGGAAGAATTATTACAGTGACTTCACAAAGGCTGGCAGCTCTCCCTGACATGCAGAGAAAACACTGATCTTACTGATGAAAAGGAAGGGGGAAAGTGCTATCCCATTGATTCCCCCAGGTGTAAACAAAAGCTGTAATTGCTGTGGCTGGTTTTGATGGGTTCCACTGATTTCCAAAAAACAGAGTTTGAACTTTATCAGCAGCTTCCTGAAAGCCTGTTGTTCTTTAATTAGATGTCCACGTGTATTCACAGCGAAAGAAATTTGATGTCTACACTAAAGGTTATCGGCTTATCATAAAGTAACACGCTGCTTCCTCGGTGCTTATTGGAGCAAAAGGTGGAGTATGTAAATGTTTTTAAAGGTTCCTCACTGCCCTTCAGATTTGTTTTCTAAGGAAAAACAGGTGAAAATGAAACTTTGGAAAGAAAAAATTAAAGACCGAATTCCCCCTCAGGAAACTTGCCAAGCCCAGTGGATAGTCATCCAGTGACCCACAACATTTCTGAATTAAAAAATGTTTAAAGTTGACACTAAATATGACTCGGTAATTATGTGTTTGGAAGACATTAACAAAACCCAAACACAAAGTCTTAAAAATGGCAAGCATAAAAACACATACGGATCATACTATGTTGCCATTGTGTGTCCAACAATTTCACCAAAGAGACTTTTTAACCTGACTTTGCTGTCACTAGGCCTGTCGCAATAAACGATAAATCAATTAATTGGACGATAAATTAAACCTATCAACCTCATTTTAATTATCGTCTTTATTGTCTCTTCCGGCCTTTTTTCTTTCTGTTGATGACACTGAATGAAAAAAGGCTCAGCTCCGGTGCTCTCCACGGACGCTCCCTTCCTCATTTCCTTAGTCTAATGTCCAGCGCAAATTACATGAATTATCGGCCCATTTTCAAACCCTGAGAGACACATTAGCTGACAGAAATTCTAGGTATAACGGTGCGATTGGGTTCGTCATGGTGTGTGGTGTCCAGCCACATGGGCACAAAATAATGGCCACAGGTCCAGTTAACTAATTTTAAAATCTGGCATTAATCAATGCTTTATTAATCTACCTGTGATGCATGTGGCTAGAGTCAGTGTAAAGTCCTGACTGAATGAAAATCATTATAACCTATTTATGTCACGTTAACGAAGAACAGCTGAAAACTTACCGGGTTTATCAACTGTGGTAGCAATTTGGCTCCAACTCCTCCCCCTGTCATTTCTATATTCTTTGTGTGACAACACTAAGATAGGAGTCTGGTACTGTGCTCCTCACAGCAGGGTAACCAGAAGTTGTCAACAACGCCACCTTGGGAATTGCACCCAAGGAAATACACTGCCAGTAGGCTCGAGGTTCGTGACCAGAGAGAACAAGACTTTTCCAAAAAAAATGGGATTACATTTATTGTTTCATGTTAAAAAATAGACAATCACAACATAAGGAACACAATAGGAAGGGGGTGTACAGTACTGAGGCCTACCAGCAGGGGGAGGGCGGTCCAAATGGGAACTGGTTCCTAAAATAAATGTATAAATCCAAAATAAATCACCCCAAACACTTGTGAACAGGCATTCAATCGTGACGAAACCCTAACACCGGCCACTCGCACAACACAGTTCCAGTCTCCCAGGAGGCCCCTCCCACTACCGTCAGCTCTCAGCCTGGAGACAAGAGGGTGGGGTCAAACAAGCAAATACAAAAAAAACACAATTACTACAATTTAAACTTGGCCAAAGACTAAAATGAGGTTACCTCCAACATAACCAATAAAATAATCAATGTTTTAATAGAATAGTTTAAAACAATCCATGGCTGCTTCCTGCAGTGAGGCTGGAGGCTACACAAAACAATAGAATGTTCCAAAGTAACAAATTCAACCAATGAAACAAGATAAACTAAACAAAAAAAATGAAACAAAACACTGAAAAACACTGAAACAAAACACTGAAACAAAACAGTTGCAAAAATGAAACAAAGACAACCAATGAAACAAAACAGTGAAACAAAACAGCAGGGTCTCCAGTGAGCTGCAGCAGTGTCAGAGCTGGAATTAAATCAAAAGATTAGTAGGTGATTTACAGAAGATAAAAGGCAGAGGAAACCATCATCACCTACCAGAGCTGGATGACTTCACCCCAAACCTGAGGATCCTTTCCAGCCCACAGCAGGAGGATCAGCTTTCCAATATGTGCTATATATAAATAATTGTTATTTTTGGTGTTATGGAGCTGTATGGGTGCAATAAAACAATACATACCCGTTTTTATGTGCAAACTGCACTGGGGAGGGTGAATTACAGCCACACCCCAGTACCAAGCAGGAGCTTCCAGTGATTTTCTAGATGTAAACAATTCAAGTCAAATACTGAATTTGTAGGTCTTATGCTGAAGGAGAAACATTACTTACTGATGTTAGAGCTTTAAAACCTGCACGCTACCCAAGTGACCTTCCCAATGATGTGTGACCAAATGCCAGCATAAGCAACCAGGTGAGAGAGTCTGCCTTTATACTCTCCACCCCTCATGAGGTGATTAGGGGCCAGGTGTTTTGAATATTGGGGCAGGCTTCTTCCTGCTACATTCGTACGAAACGTTGAATAAATAATGTTGTTTCCACATATCATCTCCAATGTCCGCTGGACTTCGTGTTGCGCCGTGTCAGCTGTTTGGGATTCCCCTCTGTAATTTCCCCTCAAAAAGCACGGAGGAGAATCCGCGCTTTCTGATTGGCTACCTGTCACATTCAATGGGCAGCCTTAAGGTCCACGGGGTAAAACCTCTGATTTAGATCGGAGCGGCCACGACAATCTACCGTAACACACCTCACACTGCAGGATGATCGGTTAGATCAGCCAACGATCTAAGATTGTGGTAAGGGGAAAATAGGGGCAAAAAATTGTGTAGTATAAACTACTGCATTAGGTTGTCAGATGTGCCCGTTTTCTCTATTTAAATCTAGTGATTACTGAAGGGCAATATAGTATACAGACTTTATAATCTGCACTCTTTTGGTTGAATGCAGTATTTATTTCCACTTTGGCTTTATGTTGTTTACTTTTTATTCAAGTACGTTTTTTGTTAATGGAGACTGATAATCCATTTTATTTTTGTTTTTGGTTGTTTTGTTTAGTTTATCAGTTCCAGTGTTATGTGTTCTTTTGAAAATAAGGTGTATCTATCAGGCAATCGCATTTATTATTAGTCATTTCCATTAAATCAGTGTCAAAAGGTCTTGAAACAATATTATCGTTTATCGCAAAAACTTTTTAGACAATTAATCGTCCAGCAAAATGTGTTATTGTGACAGGCCTAGCTGTCACTGTTACTGGTATTAAAAAAAACTATAGTATTTTAAAACATGCTTAGCCTGGTGGGGGCACAAGTACAACCTGGTAGCCCACCACGCTTAGAATACACAGGAAACCTTCCTCTTCTCTCATTTATGTTGCAAAGACTATTTTATTTTTGGAACAATAGTACCATAATTTCAAAATTCGTAGTTACTTAATGTAAGATTGATCATTTTAGAGAAGGGTCTTGGAAACTGTCAGCGTACTGAATTTATTTATTTCTAAAGCTTCAGCATTTTAAACTAAACATCCATCAGTCACATACACAAGCTTATCCTTGCAAGGTTGCTGGGGGGCTGTTGCCTATCTGTAGCAGTCATTGGGTGAAAGGTAAAGCCTGGAGAGTTGGCCAGTTCATCAGAGACGCTCATAACAAACAGCAATGCACACACACACACCTAAGAACAATTTATAAAAAATGCTTGAGCTAATCTAAGTCATATTATTTGACTAGTGGAAGGAATCTGGAGTAACTGGAAACAACTTCCATGTACTTCTTGTTGCATAGCAACAGAGCTACTAATGGCGTCACTGTGCATTAAATTAAATTTAGTTGGCACCATGCACCAAAGAGCAAAAATACATCATGAGATAAGAAAGTTTTATCTATAAATGGAATAAGAAAAAAAATTAAGAATTTACTTTAAACACACCTATATCCAGTCAGTGCTCCTCTGTCTTTGATAGTCATCAATAATCTCTCTGAAAGCGTGTCGTCTTCAAGGTATAATTATTATTTCTTTTTTTAATCTGGCTATCCATGGCGCGTGGAAAGAAGCTTTCCCTGAGCCTGTTTGTGTCCACTCTTTGTGCCCTCAATCTGCTTGATGGAAGTGTAGAGAAACAGTGAGAGTTCTTCTTGGATGTTTTTTGCCCGATTATCCAAACGGACTGGATAGATATCGTCTATCTTTGACAATGGGGATCTAATTATCCATTATTGCATTTTTACCACCTGCTGCAGGTTTTGCCTCTTTGCTGTGTGTAGTTTCAGTACCACACTGTACAACAATAAGTTGGTGTGAACTCACTGGTAAAATCTGGTCAGCTGCTATTTTTTGCCTGAAGGTCCTAAAGTAAAGCCTATGCTTGGCTTTTTTATTTTTTATTTAGAGGTGGTGAAAACAAAGGTGGACCTGTAAATTGAGATCTTCACTTTTTGGCTCAGTACTGTTTTTAACAGAAAAGATCACCCGAAGCCTTACCGGACACAAGGCTTCTCCATCCCCTCCTACCATCACTCATGAATAAGATATCAGAAGACTGATCCCAACCTGCCAGAAGCAATTTACTTTTTCCAGTGGAGAATCGTGCTGTCCTGGCCTCAGGGTTCAGACCAAAAGTGATTTGAGGATCTTTGTTGGAGAAGACCAGAGGAGTTACCAAACCTTGTCTGGATTAGGATGCCGACCTCAGGCCAGGCCTGGGGAAAAACTCACTAGTAGGCCTGTCGCGATGAAAGATAAATCAATTAATCGCACGATAAATTAAACCTATCGACCTCATTTTAATTATCATCTTTATCGTCTCTTCCTGCCTTTTGTTCTTTGTGTTTATGACACTGAATGAAAAAAGGCTCAGCTCCTGTGCTCTCCACTGACCCTCCCTTCCTCATTTCCTTAGTCTAATATCCAGCGCACACTACACAAGTTGTCGGCCCATAATTTCAAACCCTGAGAGACACATTAGCCGACAGAAATCCTAGGTATAACGGTTCGATCGGGTTTGTCATGCCGTGTGGTGTCCAGCCACATGGGCACAAAATAACGGCCACAAGTCCAGTTAACTAATTTTAATATCAGGCATTAATCAATTCTTTACTAGAATCTACCTGTGATGCATGTGGCTAGAGCAGTGGTTCTTAACCTGGGTTCCATCGAACCCCAGGGATTCGATGAGTTGGTCTCAGGGGTTCAGTGGAGCCTCTGCAGCGGAGATAAAGACATACTTGTGTAAAGTCGTGATGACGCGCCGCTTTGCCATCACTTGCTCCAGAGGATCGTGTTACATTGCTTAGCCAATCAGAGCTGCTCGGAGCTCCACTCTCAGCATGGATTTGAGCTTGTGTCTTTCAGCAAAACTCACAATTTTTACCAAATTCTATAGTCTAAATCTGCTCCTTAGTTGCATCTTTTCGAGGTTGCTACTGCCTCTATTGGCGTGGGGGTGATAACACAGCTAATATAATTACATTACTAAATCAGAATATCGCAAAGTATTTTGTGTGTTAGAGGGGGCGGGGGGGGGGGGGGGGGGTGTGGTTAGAAGGGTTCGGTGAATGCGCATATGAAACTGGGGGGCTCAGTACCCCAAAAAAGGTTAAGAACCACTGGGCTAGAGTCAGCGTAAAGTCCTGGCTGAATGAAAATCATTATAATTTATTTATGTCACGTTAACGAAGAACAGCTGAAAACTTACCAGGTTTATCAACTGCGGTAGCAATTTGGCTCCAACTCCTCTCCTTGTCATTTCTATATTCTTTGCACGAAATGTTGAATAAATATTAATGTTGTTTCCACATATCATCTCCAATGTCCGCTGGACTTTGTGCTGTGCCATGTCAGCTGTTTGGGATTCCCCTCCGTAATTTCCCTTCAGAAAGCACAGAGGAGAATCCGCGCTTTCTGATTGGTTACCTGTCACATTTAGCGTTAAGCTCCCAGTCGGGGAAAACCCCTGATTTAGATCGGAGCGGCCACAAAGATCCACCGTAACACACCACACACTGCAGGATGATCGGTTACAAAACCACCAGCGACAATCTTATATCGGTCAACAATCTAAGATTTTCGTAAAGGGAAAATAGGGGCAAAGAATTGTGTAGTATAAACTACTGCATGAGGTTGTCAGATGTGCCCGTCTTCTCTATTTAAATCTAGTGATTACTGAAGGGCAATATAATATACAGACTTTATAATCTGCACTCTTTTGGTTGAATTTATTTATTTCCACTTTGGCTTTATGTTGTTTAGTTTTTATTCAATTCTGTTTTTGTCAAAGGAGACTGAGAATCCATTTTATTTTTGTTTTTGGTTGTTTTATTTGTTTTATCAGTTCCAGTGTTATGTGTTCTTTTGAAAATAAAGTGTATCTATCTATGGCAGGAAATCGCATGCATTATTAGTCATTTCCATTAAATCAGTGTCAAAAGATTTTGAAACAATATTATCGTTTATCGCAATAATTGTTTAGACAATCGTCCAGCAAAATTTGTTATCGTGACAGGCCTAATCACTAGTGAGTTTGGTGATCAAAGCTTAGCTTCCGAAGCACAACTCAGTCAGAAAAAGCAAGAGAAAAACTCCACAAAGGAGATTTACTCAATAACTCACCAATACAGTACACTTGCATACAACAACACCTAAATTTTTATTTTTTTAATTTTGGAATGATACAAATATCAAATCAATGCATCTCTGCTATTTACCAACAGTTTTAAGAGATCTCCAATTTAGAAATGTGGTAGTATTAATTCATCTCATTTGTATAGATTTAATAATCTTGTAGATTTATTATTGGTTTTAAAAAGTAAATATACAACACACTACCATGTTATGGTTTCATGGACACTGTGTGGAGAGTAAAACATTATAGCTGAATTTGATGTTTTTCCAAAATTTTCCATTTTTTCCAAAAATGGTTGACTTTACCTGACCTGGTCATCAAACATCAGGTCCAAAAACCAAACTCTATGGGAACATCTCTAGCACACTAATGATCAAAGGGAATTTAAACCCTGATGTAAAATCAAGAGCGTACATGCCAATAAATCTAAATAAGTACAGTTTCAAACGTGTTCAAACATTCCTTTCATATCGAGAAACATTTATATTAAAGTACAGATTTCAGCCGATAAAAGATGATTTTAATCAGCTACTAAGATGAGCGCGGCTAACCTCAAGTTCTCGTCTTGACCTTTTCCAAGACTCAAATGAACTTTTATTAGATGGTGATGATATGAGCTGTCTGGGGCCGGAGGCAGAGATCGACAGAGAAACTGAGAGGAAGGAGAGAGAAAAACACTGAGCGAAAAGTTAAGCTCAGAGAAAATGAGTGAGTGAGTGAGTGGAATGAGAAAAGGGCAAAAAGGAGATTATTAAAAAGAGAGAGTTAAAGTCTAAGTGGGGGAAAAAAAATCTCTAATCAGTGCAGATATCTGGCACAGAGAAGTACTTTGTCCTCACCTGCTCTTCACTCTCAAAGTGATGGGTGGAACCTCGTCTGGTGAAGCCTAACATTAATCCACACTTATTCCTTCTGTGGGATTACAGCCTGTTCGGTGCTGCTGGTTGTCCTGCGTCATGAAAGCATCCAAAGCGTTTTCTTCAGTCAGGCCTGGGCAAGCAGATGACTGAGCAATTGGGGTCATTATTTAAATCTAACAGGGTTTGACAATGGCAGGGTAGGAGGAATGTGATATGAAAGCCATACTTAATATTTAAAGTGCAAATAACAGTTTCAAGTACATTCTTGAAACATCACTCTAAATACAAATGCGTAATATTAACAAGATTAAGAATGGGTCATAAGTCTGAAGAGCAGAAGTAAATGTGATGCTGGACTTTGTGAGTTTTCTAGTATCAATCTTTGTTTGAAGAGCGCATTGGATTGGGGATCCAGTAAATATTTGATGTCTTTCCTGTGGGTAACATGTCTATGAAGATTTGAGAAGTCATAGGCTCTCGTCCAGATAGGTGGCAATAATGCACCTTATGATGCATTATGGACATAAGTTGCCATTAAGCTCTACAGAAGGAGAAACAGAACGTGTTAAGTTGATTGGTCAGATTTGCGTAAAAGTTGTGATAACTGGTGAAAATTGAAAGTCTGTGCAAAATTTGCAAATGAGTGAATTTGCATTAACGGTTGAGATCGCAACATTTCAAGGACTGATTATTGCTCTTTTTAAAAACATTAATTTAAATAAACCTGTAGCCACTTTAGGGTGAACAGGTATTAAACAGACAAGCCTCATCGAGGAAGCCTTGCATTCGTACACTAATGGTGCTCAAACATATTTGAACCAGATTACCAATGTACATAGAGTAGCTCATATGCTACATCAAGCTATGCTAATGTGCGTAAATAGTCAGTGTCATTACGAACCTTTTATATTTTAATGTATATTATAACAAAGAAAGAAGCTCTTTGTCTTTCATTAAAGTAATTTAGCATTACTGAAATTATTACAGTATTATACAAGCAGAAATAATTGTACCATGTAACTTTGGCTGTTGAAATAATCGGTGTTGGATTGTAAACACTGACAAAAAAAAAATTCTTTTAAAGAAATTATATTAAAGTGAGTCCTTTGTCCCAGCTGCATGAATAAGTCAAAGATATCTTCTGGCACTGGAAACCTGCCATGTGTAGCCAAGATGGATTCAAGTCTTGAAATTCAAGGACAAAATGTGATGCTGTCTGTGAGGAAACTGAAGCTCAGACATTATTAGACCTTCAAAAAGGACAATGACCCAAATCTTAAAGTTCACAAACTTTAAGTCTGCGTTTCCATTGACCATATAGTTGAGCAAATTGGAATTACAAAATTATAATAGAAACATGTCAATTTTGAAAAAGAAAAAAATCACATGTTTTATATAAAAAACATTTGAATTAGGACGAGGTTGTTTTTTGGCTGTCCTGAAATTGGCGTACTTAGCAAAACTGAAATGGAAATGATTTTTTTGATCGCACAAGTCATGTGATTGACAAACAGGTGGAAAAGATGAAGAATATGACAGAAAATGATAGGACGATGGCATGGCATGTTTTTAAATGACATTGCTTGATCAAATTTATTCTTGTTTGATTTTAACTGTTATAGAATGGGAACACCGCAGTTGTGAAACAGTTTTTTTTTTCTTTTTACATTAGCAGAATGACAAAGTTTGTAATAGAAACGCAGCTATAGTCAACTGACTTTAACTCTTATTTATGTAAGTAGAGGAGTTTGGCCATGAAGATCAGGCAAGGCAGCCAGAAGCTGCTGTTTGACTATTATTCAGATCTGAGGTCGGCCAGAAGAGTAAAACTTTTATTCTAAGTACTAAAGATGATTATCATAAAGAGGTTAATTTGGAAAAATCACTTGAATTATTTCTAATCTATTTGAATTGTTCCAGCTTGGTTTGTTAATTTGGATATTTTGACCAAAAATCTAAATTGCTGAGGAGGTTAAATAAGTTGAACAGAAACTGTATTGCAACAACAAATGAAACTGGATCGCTTGTTAAATTCTGGAAGATAAATTGTCATTTCAACGTCATGCAGAAGGTGAAGAACCTGAAGGTGTTACCAAACCACGTTTAATTGGCAGTGAAATAACCAAGACCTTGGTTGCCTAACTAAACACCTCTGCTTCTTAGAGTCTGAATGTTTACACGTTTCCTCCTCATTAGTCGCCACTCTACTGATCTTGGCCGGATACATTTATTTGGTTCTGACAAATGCTTTCTTACTAGACACCTATAAAAAGCTAATGAGTTTCTGGACCAAGCACAACCATTTACCGTACACTTGAGTTAATAAATGGAGAAAAAAAAAGTTGGCAGGAAAGTTTCCCCAACTAGCTAAATGGTGCATTTTACCTGACAAAAAGAATTTAAGTATAGCTCCATGGCACCATATAACTGTAGATCATTTTTAGTGGGAGTTGCAGTCTCTAATTTCTTTTGCAGCACTAGTCTCCATAAATCTGTGTTGGAGCTCAGATGGACTCCAAAAGCCAACTAGCGCAACAGGACACCATTAGTCCTTTTGTATGCTTTCTTTAGAGCAGTATCCCTGGCAACTGCACTACCTGGGAGGCACTGATTAAACTTGTCTTCCTCACTGCCAAGCTTATGAGAGCTCAACATTAGCAGGCATTGGGGTTACATTGTCAGCCCACTAATGAAGCCAGCATGCTTTTATTTTTTTTTTTTCTAAGTGTCATTCTGGATTATGGCCATAGTAGGGAGGTAAGAGTGGATCTGTATAAGCGACTCTGCTTGACGTAGCAGCGTGTGTCCTCGCGCTCTGATTCCCCCTCCGCTCCCCCATGTTTTCCGCAAACACACCGCCGACGCATTCGGCCCCTCGGCGCCTGGACGGCCGTGGACCCCCGTCGTCACCTCCTCAGGCAGCAGGCGCTGCAGTAATTTCATCTGACAGGGGACTTAACAAAGCCTTGGTCCATGGTGGGCGGCGCACCGAAGGCTGGTGGATAAATGTTGGGCAGGTCAGCCTTGTTTTCCACTGGAAGCAGCATGCTTTGACAGTATTGAGATTTGTAGCCAGAACTTGATTGCCCCCTCCCTCCCCCCCATCTTCTCGATTATATATCACAAAAATATACCAATGATGCTCTACGTCCCCTCGATAAATAGCCTCATCTAGTGCCTGACAGAAGTGTTTACAACTATTAATGTTCTTAAATCCCTGGTTATTATGTGACAAAATTAAGTTATCGATTACCGAGTTAAAAGTCGATCTTGATAAGCGGCCATTTTCCTAAAATCCTGAGTTTTCTCTTGGATCAAGAGAGCTGACTGTCTTTCCATAACATAAAGGGCTACATTCTTCATTATAATAAATAAAAACAAAAAAAATCCTTTAATTTTTAATATTGTCATCTGTTTGAAATACTGTCTGAACAAACAGAAAATTGTGGTTTTCTAACATGATCAAACTTGCACTTTTATAAAATATAACAAAGTTCTAAGGTGTCTAAATGGAAAAATAAAAGGTGAAAAGAATAAAATATGTGAATCGCTTAATTCCCCCAAACTTTTGAATGTGAACAGCTAATAGAAACTTACCTGAAAATATCTGCAGCTCTAATCACAAAACAAAAGCAGATATGAGAGCACTTCACTTTTATTATGATTTTGTTTTTAAAGACTAGTGAAAACCTTTTGCTTGCTCCTGCATGCAGCACTCTGGGTTACGTAAAACTCTGATCAACCAAACTTTTGTCTCAAAATATGCACAAATTTAACAAGTATACATTCCTTTTGGAAGACATTGTCTTTCTAAAGACACCAACGTCTCAAGTGGGCCAAAGTAGGAGACGCTGTAACATCCCGATTTGCTCTATCTGAGACGGGACGAACGAGAGGCTGCGGGCGCTTTTCATGACAGCAGACGAGATTTCCACTCTGACATTAAATGCGTGACATGTTTATTGGGCCTGGAAAAATGAAAAATATTGATGGATTTAGCTCCAGTAGTGCAGACTGAAGGAGAGATGGGTCACCTCAACAACCCTGACACCGCGGAGTGCAGAAGAACACGTCAAGAGTCCTAACCAGTTCTGTCACCATGCAACCGTCTCATTACGCCTCCAACAGGAGCAAGTAATCATATGGCAGGTGTTGGTAATTACATGTGAGCAACGCAGCCAGTGAGCACTGTTTGTGGCGGCGCGGCCAACCGGCAGGGAGCGCGTGAAATGTCATAAAATGTAATGAGAGGAAATGAGTTTTCCCCTCACGTGCCGCTTTGACAATGCGCCCGACATCCGTTTACAAATTCCACTCAGTCAGGGATGAGATGCTTCAGTCTCTTGAAGCTGTGCTTCATCAACATAGAATATGATTTTGGCGTTTCAGAAATATTCATTTCCATTCATTTGCTGTGCAGACGTCTTCTTTGTCTTTTAATTTGTTTACCAAAAAGTGCAAAAGCCCGAGCAATACCCGATTAAAAAAAAAAAAAAAAAAGACAACTTTCAAGTGGAAAATTGATAGCTGACATTTAGCTTTTTTTTTCCAGTCAGTGTTATTTGTGTTGCAATTTTTTTTCTTCATTTGACAGATGACTGCAGAAATTGAAAGACGGAACTAGATGGATGACATGTCAAACCAAGGACAACATGTGCACATAGAACGTGACAGGATATATTGGAACAATCTTCACATATTCCCTTCACAATAGAGGATTGTATTTGTTTGTGTTTTTACACTGACCCAAACAGAGACCAGAACTTTGCCACCTCTAATGACGCACTCAGCTTAATCTAGACTCGCAAACGGTTTCGTACTCTGTTGAAGTTTTTGACACGTTATTGGGATTCTATGCCTGTCACGATAAATTTTGCTGGACGATTGTCTAAAAAATTATTGCGATAAACGATAATATTGTTTCAAGACCTTTTGACACTGATTTAATGGAAATGACTAATAATGCATGCGATTTATTGCCATAGATAGATTCACTTGATTTTCAAAAGAACACATAACACTGGAACTGATAAACTAAACAAACAAAACAACCAAAAACAAAAATAAAATGGATTCTCAGTCTCCATTAACAAAAAACACAATTAAATAAAAACTAAACAACATAAAGCCAAAGTGGAAATAAATACTGAATTCAACCAAAAAAGTGCAGATTATGACTCTGCACTCTCTAGTGATTATTGCCCTTCAATAATCACTAGATTTAAATAGAGAAGACGGGCACATCTGACAACCTAATGCAGTAGTTTATACTACACAATTTTTTGCCCCTATTTTCCCTTTACGAAAATCTTAGATTGTTGGCCGATATAAGAATGTCGCTTGTGATTGCGATCATCCTGTAGTGTGTGGTGTGTTACGGAAGATCGTTGTGGCCGGGAGCTTAACGCTGATGTGACAGGTAGCCAATCAGAAAGCACGGATTCTCCTCTGTGCTTTCTGAAGGGACATTATGGAGGGGAATCCCAAACAGCTGACATGGTGCAACACAAAGTCCAGCGGACATCAGAGATGATTTGTGGAAACAACATTAATGTTTATTCAACATTTCGTGCAAAGAATATAGAAATGACAGGGAGATGAGTTGGAGCCAAATTGCTACCGCAGTTGATAAACCCGGTAAGTTTTCAGCTGTTCTTCGTTAACGTGACATAAATAGGTTATAATGATTTTCATTCAGTCAGGACTTTACGCTGACTCTAGCCACATGCATCACAGGTAGATTCTAGTAAAGAATTGATTAATGCCTGATTTTAAAATTAGTTAACTGGACTTGTGGCCATTATTTTGTGCCCATGTGGCTGGAGACCACACAGCATGACGAACCCGATGAACCGTTATATTTAGGATTTCTGTCGGCTAATGTGTCTCTCAGGGTTTGAAAATGGACCAACAGTCGGCCGACAACTCGTGTAATGTGCGCTGGACATTACACTAAGGAAATGAGGAAGGGAGGGTCAATGGAGAGCACCTGAGTTGAGCCTTTTTTCATTCAGTGTCATCAATAGAAAGAAAAAAAGGCAGGAAGAGACGATAAAGTCGATAATTAAAATGAGGTCGATAGGTTTAATTTATTGTGCGATTAATTGATTTATCGTTTATCGCGACAGGCCTATATGTGATAAATCAAAACAATGTATCTCATCATTAGCTGCGTTTTGATTACAAATATTCCCTTTTTTGATATTCCACCAATGTTGAAAAAATGCAGGTAGTAATCATTTCTGTTAAATAAAATCTCTAAGTTAAAATTATGTGAATGTGGTCGTTCACACTATATTTTATGAAAAAACATGCCGTGCCATCACTCTCCCACCGCTTCCTGTTGTCGTCTTTGTCATTTCCACCAGTAGTAACATCTGGCTGTTCATTTGCAAAGTACTTCCATTGCAGTTTTGAAAAATACACTAATTTCAATACAGTGGAAAACCCACCTCATCCAATCACAAAAACTTATGAAAACTTTTAATTTTTTGGAATTTAGTGCGTTTCCATTAAGCAGATTTATTTTTGTAATTCCAATTTGCATGATTATGTGGTAAATGGAAATGCAGTGAGTGTGAAATGGAGGAAAAAACTACAACTAGTTTTCAAATAGTTTTAGTAGCGATTTCTGTCTGCTTGGCACTAACATATGCATCAAACTGCAGCAGAGTTTACTTCCTCTGAACAGAGATATAGGCGGACCTGAGTTTACTTTCTTGGTCTGCATCAGAGTTTGATTGCGCATTTACACCTTTCCAAGCGAACCAGACTTTCCATGCCAATGAGCTGGAGTCAATGCACCTTAAATTAAACGATAGTTCATTAGCATTCCAATGCAGAACGTTGTGAGGTAGTTGGGCCATGTGAATCAGCTGAACTGGAGCAGAGGCACATCTAAGCCAGCAGGAAATTTCAGCCCGATGTTTTGGGACAAACAAATCAACTATTTCAGTCCAACTCCAAGGCTTGGTGCAAATCCCTTTTTGTATTAAGAAAAAGCTATACAGAGTACTAAAGTATTGCTTCCAACACACAATGGGATTGTACAAAATCAGGTTTCTTTTTTTTTTGTTATTACAGAGGAATCAATGCTTTACTACAAGAGAGGTGTTACTGCATTTCAGCCAGAGGGATTAGATGCTTCTGTGGCGCTGACACAACTCACGAAGCACACAGAGCCCGCCAGCGTAGAAGTGGGGGTTGGGGTGGAGGTGAGAGCCGGGGTTGGTGACGAGCCCCCGGGTATAAATCAATAGTCGGCATGCAGTGATAAATCCCCCCAGCTCCAATGACCGACTGGCCCTCACACTCTCGCACACAAAACAATCTCGGTCCCCCATGTCACACCAGCCAAAAGTTATCACTGCCATGGATCACCGGCTGGCTGATGTGTCAGCTGAAAGTCAGTTTAAAGTGAGGCTAAAAGAGATAGCAGGTCCTGGGGGTGGATTGAACCATTTGGAGTAGATATTTAAGGAAAACAAGTGAAGCTGGTCGATGCACAGCCCATACGCCGACCTGGTTTGTTGGCTACCTTTGTAGTCTAATAAACACGAGTAATGAAGCATCAAAATGATAGCTGATGATTTAAAATGAGGGTCTGTTGAAAGGATGTTGTCCGTTTACAACCTACGTGAATGGATCTTTGGGTTTTCTCTCTGTATAGTGGACCCCACCCAATTTTGGTTCAGTATCAGTGGATGTTTCTCTAGAACTTGACTCAATTATTTGTGAAAATGAAATCACCTATTCACACAATTTTTCAGGGCATATCTAAAATATTCAAAAAGTATTTTGGAAAGCTGAATTATCTCAGCACAGTGCTACAAGACACACCTTTACCAAAACACCGTCCATGTTTAAAGCCTCTAGTGTGGCTGAATGATAACTGCTTTATTTTGTATTCAGTCTGGTTGTCTTTCTCTGATATTACAGTTTGTTTAATGAAACATTGAAGTGGAATTAAAAAACAATAAAGGAAGAACAGAAGAAATCTCTAAGGAAGAAACCCCTTTTTCACAGTACAATAGCTCACATAGCCTACAGCTAAATCTCACTTCCAAAATCTCCTGAACTTCCCCTTTAAATCATCATTTTTTGCCTCCAGTCACACGGCTAACACTTCCACAGTTCAGAGCTTCCACTCCGTTAACGTTGACGCCAGGCGACAGGGTGAAGAAGCCGTGTAACGGGAGTGGCGTTTAGGTCCGGGGACAGTGACGAGTTGATCTGTCCAAACGCGTTTTTGTCTTCCCACCCGGCCTTCATCCGGAGACACTTTTATTAAACCAGACGAGATCTGACATCATTCCTCTTCTGTGCGTCCCATCACTCAGAGACAAGACTAAAGGCCACCTAACCGGCCCGGCGTCGTCGGCGTCAGGAATGTTTGTTAGTGTCAACGCAACCCGGGCGTCATCATTCAAATGGCGTGTGGGCTTTTGGTGCAAGGCCACACCACCGGCAGCCGTTTGTGAAAATCAATAGGAGCCAAGCCGTTTATTTGTGTCTGAAAGGACGAGATCTGCTGCGGAGGGTTTCTGCTGAGCCCGGGAGGGTTTAATTTTTGCCATGCAAATTGGAGAGATCTGAGCAACGCCATAAATTACCGAGGAAATACAACGCCGTGTTTTTACGAACGGAAAAGCTCACAGCCATTAATTTGGAAGTTCCATACAAACGCGGGGAGCTTGGCCCGCTGCCTCCCAACGAGCCTGGCTACGCTGGCCCAAATGGAGGCTGTGGCGTTTTCTTTTTTGTTGTTTTTTTTTCTTCCAGGGGAATGATATACTGCTCTGCATTCGCACAGCTGATGCATTTTTTATGTTCCAAACCAGAGGGGCTTTCTCACCTTCAATTTTAAAACTGTTTACTCAGCAGCGGTCCTGAGAGCTGATAAAATAAGTTAGGGCGGCTGAATTAAAAATGATTCTTCAGCGAGGAATCTGTCCCCAAAAGAGCTCCTCGCAGCAGTTTGTTCCAGGTCATGATGTGATTGAGGAACAAAAAAAGAAAGAAAAAATGGGTCTAGGCTTGACAAAAACAGTTGCCTAGGAGCTCTTTGTCTTTTATTCTGTCTCCATATTCCACATGTTGGATGATTTTTATAAACACAGATTAACCACAATATTATCACAGTATCACACTCTTTGTCGATAAAACTAGATCTATGAATAAACAAACTTCTGTGCAGATCTACAAACGACAGCACTGTCCTCTTTCCACTGATTTCCTGTTAAATACAATAATTTCACATTTATTTAGCTTTTTTCTTTTTCTTTTTTTTTTTTTAATTCTTCAAACCGTTTCTGACTCCTGATCTTGATAAATTAGTGAGGCATCCCTAAAGCTCAAATGACAGAATATACTCTGAAATAAACTCCACTGACATTTTAAAACCCAGTTCAATAAATATTTATTCTCTCAGGGTTTTGGCAGCATATAAGCATGAAGCACTTTTAACAATTTCATTTTATTGCTCTTTATGGCTCCTGTTTTTTTTTTCCCCTCCCTTTTTGATTTGCTTCATAAATAATGTTGATTTAATTAGCCAAGTCTGTAATAAAATCTCCTTTTAGATCTCAATGTCCTGTGGGACAGGAGCTCTATCAATTTAGTCGTCTTTCCTCGTTTATGGAAGCCTAATCTGGATTTCTCGACGAGTTTATCTACAAGCTCTTATCTAACCTAACATTTTGGCAAAGACGGCTGAAAAGACAGTTTATCAAAAACTTTTTTTTTCTTCTGCGCCCTCCAGGCAGATTTCAGATCACATCAGAGCACAGTGTGCACTTTTTAAAGTTTTACATGACATGTCTTCACAGTGAGGTATCAAAAATGTACGTCTTAGTGTTTCTGAATCCGTTTGGCAGAGTTCATCATAACACCACATTTTCAAACGATGCAACATGGAGATGCCAATCTGTCCAACGGTCTAACATGAAGGGTTTGTTTGTACATATCCTGTATATCTCAGCAAGAAGCTTATTGTCTTCAATCAATCACTCAACTGAAAGTCATCTGAAATGCTGCCGCCTCGTATTGCAGCAGAAATGGGTTTTTAGAGTCGTGTTGTTGGTCTGTATTGGACTGAGTGGTCCGGAGCCTGATTACATTTCAGGACCGCCGGTCAGATCTGGACCATAAAAACCCCCTCAGGTCATTGGAGAACGGTTTACTGTGACGGGAGCCAAAAACAGAGAGGCAGCATTTAGTTTCTGTTTTTCAGCACCAACTAACTCCTCTAAATCAGCAGTACAACTATTAATATTTGCAGTAGGAAATTGTTTTATTGCTCACCGGTTTTTTGTGTGTTTTAATGCAATACTTAAAGGTTGATGGTACTTGTTTGACGTAACCTTATGGTGTAGATGTGGTGCGACTTAAAATTGGCACATTTAATGAAAATACAGAAATACAACAGAGGGGGACAAAAAGCACACATAAAGCTTCACTTAAAGTTATTGATAATAATAGTGAGCTCGTGGTGTGAAACAAAAACTAACTCTGTTTCAAAATATGCAAGACAATAACAACCAAAGTCTGTTTATGAAATAGGATCATTTATATTGTGAAGCATTTTTTTTAGCTGTTGCAAAATTCTTATTGGGACAAATGAAACAGACAAGAGGACTTTGTCCTGAAGGGAAGAGGAAAGATGATTCCTCTTTTAAAAACAATCATTCATGTTGATGTCAATTGTTGTCTGTTTTTTATTTGGAGTAAAAAAGCTCTAAGATATTAGCATTCACATCGTTTGTATCTAACAAATTCTGGGCAGAGGAATTAGTTGTGCGCAGCATTAATCTACATTTTTTTTCATGTAACTCATTTTGTTGTCAGAGCAGCAAAATGCAAAAATTACAGACATCAATCAGAATTTCTTCCACCAACCTAAACATTTCTTTATATGGCTGCTGCAGCATTAATGCAGCCATTGTTCTGGATTTGTTGATTCTTCCAATTCTTAATTTATTTTATATGCATAATTTTAATCACACATTTGTTTTTAAGAAAATAATCATTAGGATTCCAGAAATGAAAAGCTGAGGTAAACCAAGCTGATTTAAGCAGAAATAAATTAACCAGAACTGAACTAGATGAAGTGTGATTGAGTAATAATAGATTGAACTGAAATTAAATTCTGAATTTTGATCATTTTGATTGAATTAAACAACTTAACAGTTTGCAATCAAAATAAGATGAACTAAAATTAACTAAACATAGCTGAACAGATTAAAATCAGTTCCAGTTGAATAGATTCATTGGATCTCATTTGAATTGTATTGATCTAGATGAATTGCAGTCATTTCAAATTTATTTTTCTAAGTTGAAAAAACAAAATGTAAATTTCATGGAATTACACTGATTTGAATAAATGAACTGGATGAAACGAAAGCAAATTGAACTGAAGTTATTGAAGTTAACTTGAACTGAATCAAAACCAAATCGACTGTTGGATTGAACTGAAGTTGTATGGATTTATATATATATATATATATATATATATATATATATATATATAGTTTAAATAATCACAGATGTAGCTGATGTGAGTTAAATTGAATTGAGCATAACAGAGCTAAGGAGATTTGATGAAAATTAAGTCAAATTAATATTTAATTGAATCAACATAAAATGGATTTAAATCAGCTAAATAAAAAAACAACGTGAAACTCAATTCTTATAAATAATTTTACGGGAAAAAGTTGATGTCTTTTAGATTTTCATGATTTTTGCTTTCCACAATGACTTAAGTAAATTTGTATCAAGTGAATCTGACATAAAAACTTTCTTTTTTTTTTTTTTTTACACTGAGTTTACTTAGCCTGTTGATGTATGTGTGACATTTTTAACAATCCAACTAGCTGTAAACCCAGTGAGCCCAACATAATACCGTGAACAGATCTGATGGACATCCAGGGTTTGTAGTCAGAGGTGTCAGGTTCACAGGAGCAACTGACAGCTTAGTTCACACCTCACTGCACTGAATGGCAGCAGCTATAAATAGCTCTGTGTGTACGAATGATCCCAAACACTGGAAGTCTGCGTGTGTGTGTAGTTTTACAAGGTTACTTTAGCTCCAGCCTCAGGCCACTCGGAAACAGCAAATGCAGATCTGCATGTAAATGTAGTGCAACACTTTTACGTTATTGCGGTATCCGAGGCAGACTCGTTCTGAACAGTCTTTGACTTCAACGCTAAAGTCAAGCAAACTTTCAGCAAAATTAAACTTTGTGTTTAGAGAGAGAGAGAGAAAAAAATAAAGGAACTGAAAATCCCATTTACCCGTCACTTTTGGCACCTAATAAAACTCCATTTGGAAGACGAGGAGTGATGTTCTTCAGTTGGAACCTGTCCCCAAGATGGCTGCCTCAGGCCAATGTGACACCTTTGGGGAATTTCACAGTGAACAAGATGAATCACATGTTAGCCCGGGCTCGCACGGGCCCCAGGAAAGTAGCTTTACTTGTGTGAATTATTTACGATGATGTATGGTCCTTGCTGCTGGGAAGCCATTCTGTTTTTGGCCACTACCTCATCTCTGTTTTCCAAGACGTATCCGTCACTTGGAGAAATTGTGAAGAAGGAGGGGTTGGGGGGAAAATATGGTGGACTTGATGTATGTTTTTGTCTGCTTTTATTGTACAGGACACTGAAAGTCTTGAAATAAAGAAGCTCAGGCAGGATTTCATAATACTCTTAGGAGGATTAGGGAAGTAATGCATTGACTCCTGAACTCAGCCAGACAGGAAACAGAAGAAGAAGAAAAGAGAACTGAATGAAAGCTTATGTGTTTCTGTTAGAGAATTGCGGCATTTATGTGCATTACCAACCTGCTTTTAGGGCAGAGACAAAAAGAAACAGATACTTGATCCGGGAGCGTCAAATTCAAAGACAGTTATTACACTACACTTAGAGGTACCATTATTTTTTATTACACTGTCTAGCGTAATACACAACTTAGAATATTTACACAGATTTATTTCGCACATTTCTTAAAAAAATAATAATTGTGACTTATAGATAATGAAAACCTAAAAGTTGGTGTCTCAAAATTAGAATATTGTATCTCATCAATAAAAAAAACATATTTTGCACAGAAACATCTAGACTGAAAAGTTTTGTTCATTTCTGTGCTCTGTTCTCACCCCTTCGCCGTCTTTGTGTACAGTCAGTTAGGACACACTCTAGGTATCTGTTCATCTAGCTATTTGTCTAGCTACCTATCTATTTAGCTATTTATTCATCTATCTAGCTATAGATGGATAGCTAGACCGCTATCTACCTATCTATAGATGTTTACCTATGTAAATAGCTAGACATGTCTAGCTATTTATAGCTATTTAGCTATCTGTAGAGCTATCTAGGTATCTGTCTAGCTAGCCATCTATACTTTATAAAGTATCTATCTATTTAGCTATCTGGCCAGCTAGGCATCTGTCTAGCTATTTATATAAAGTATCTAGCTATCTAACTATGCATCTATCGAGCTAGTTCAGTACATTGTTGTGTACATTGTACACATTTCCACAGGACCAGTTTATTACAGTTTATCCTCTTCCCCCACCATGTACTGGTATCCACTGAACAAATCTTTCATGTTTACTTGCAAAAAGCTCTAGTAAATATATCATTATTTGAAACAGATCTTGATTAGTGTCTGACTCTGGTTGATGGCCAACTACAATTTACAATTTTGTGCCACCTGGTTGCTCAACTCTAATTTGCAATTGCATTGGCAAAGTCTATTGCATAATACCTCAAATTTACTTAATTCACTGGAAGCATGCCAGTAAATATATTTGAATATCTCGTAGTAAGTTCTTTTTTTTTTGTTTTGTTTTGCCCAGCAATGTTTGCTAGCTTTTGGCTAATCTTTTTACATTTAACAAAAGGCTTTAATTGGAGTTTTTCAGGGTTTTTTCCTGTTTGCTTAGTTCTATTAGAGACGTTACAGCAAAAAAGTTTTTCTATAGTTTCTCATGCAACTCTATGAAGTATTATGTTCATTCTAATGGTGTTGGACCGTTTGGTCATTGATGGTTTGAAAAGGGAAATCGGGTCACAGAAATTTGGAACACGAGCCATTCCCATGACTTACAAAGGCAATTTCTAGCTTTACAGGTTTATCTTCCAGCTTGTTTGAAGTTTGGCTTTCAGGTCACTGGCATTCAAGCACTGGTGGGCAACAGAGATGGTTATTTAGTTTCTGAAGGTGACTGACGGTTCCAATTAAATTTAAGTTTGTGAGTTAAATTTAGGCGGTGGATAGCATTGATCTAGTGATTGAAACGGCTCAATGGCCCCTGGTTTCCTGGCCCAAACCATTTAAGCTCCCTGAAGAAAAATGTACTGGTTTGAAGCCGAGATCAAGTAAACTGCAGAATAAAAATACCATCCACAAAAAAAAAAAAAAAAAATCGCACTGAACTGTTTCCCGGCGTTTCAATAGCGACTGATTGCGAGTTGAAGGACTGAGCAGATTGCTTCAATTCTTGGTGGAACAATAGAACAAAGATTTGCTTGGAACAATAACTTGAAGGTATTTAATTGAGGCAGTTTCTCCGTATTAGCTTATTTCAGTCCAACTTCTATATATATATTAGCAGTAAAAATGTTAAAACTTACCCATTGTGCAGAGGGCTAAAATTATTTTTACGCTACTTAAAAAAGATTGTAGAGATACAGCCTTGTACTTAACTTACTACCTATAACTGGAAACTTCTAACTATTCGTAAAGTCTCATCCAGGCACAAATTTTCATCCTAGTCATGTTTGACAATCCCCTTGTGGACTGTTGTGATAGCTGCACTTCTACTGCTTCCATGGTTTTGTTTCACGTTGATCAATAATTTCTTTATATTTTTGTGGGAAGATTTTAAACGCTCCTGGATTTTTAAAGCGATCTTTCTCAGTATTTCATATGACTATTTTTCAAACATTTGTAGCTGAACTTCGGCCTTTTTCCAAACTCTAATGGCTACACTCCAACTCCTACCGTCTTCTAGTTGTCCACTTGTCTATAGTTTTTATAAAGAACAAGGAATGGACTTAAAATATGTAAATAAACTCATAAAAGGTAATCAAAAAGCTAGCAAAAGATGCTGGCGTAGAAAAGGATAGCTAGCACTTCCGTGATAAGAATGACTTTATATATATATATATATATATATATATATATATATATAAAGACACTTTAACACTTAAGTGACCTGACGAGGGTCCCCGTTGTCAATCAGTGTTGCTTCCTAAGTGGACAGTTTGATTTCACAGAAGTTTGATTTACTTGAGTTATATTGTGTTGTTTAAGTGTTCCCTTTATTTTTTTGAGCAGTGTATATATATATATATATTTTTTTTTATTTTATTTTATTTTTTTTGGTTTGCGTCACTGAAATTAGATTAATGTCTCCTCTGTGTCCACTCCTGCTTTGTTGCTACAATCGGTAGCGACATCTACTGTTTAGGAAGAAAACGGCCAAGACTGTAGCAAACAGGATAGGAAGGTTAACCTGGAAGTGTTTGGGATCTCATCACTTCTGTTCACTTCTTGCTTAATTTCGATGAGCATTTCTGAGTCAGTCAATCCATCAATAGGTTTATTCACTCAACAAAACACATTACATCACCAATGTACAAAAACATTGTCTTGTAACAATTCATCTTCATGAGTGAAAAGGAGCAGGAAGAAGAAAAACCTTCTAAAAACCAGCCCCTTTCTCAATAATTACAAAATAAATATTTTTGTTTTCATGGCCACATATATAAAATGAAGATTATAGCTGACAATATATCTTTCATCTCATTAAGTCAAAAGTGTATGACATAATATTTTTTTTCTTATAAAGTATTTTGAATTTGTTTAACATAGGGCATTTTATTCAAATCCTCATTCAAACTATTTCATAATTTGACTCCTTGCACCGAAATGCACAATTGTTTTAAAGTAGTCCACACAATTTTACTTTTGAAACTTCCTTTGGTTATTTCTGTCACTTGTGCTTAAGTAAAACAAACTTTTGTAAATTAAATGGCGGTAATGTCTTTCTAGCTTTAAACATAACTGATAAAATGTTTAAATTAACCAAATCTCTTAATTTCAAAATATGTGCTTGAATAAACAATTTATTTGTGCGTTCTGTAAGATTCACTTTGTGCACTTCATTGGTTAGAGTGGAAACATAAATAAGTACTATTCTCTTTACTATTTTAATTTTATACACAGGGTTTTACTTTTTTTCTTTTTCTTCTGTTTAATTTAGTGGTGTTGTAACAGTGAGACCATCTTCAACATTATGTACATGTCTCTAAATGTGCATTTATTCCACTTAGAAACAGTTGGAAAGACCCCTCTGTGAAAGCTTATCAGTTTTTATTGTTCCCAACCTAAATATTTTCCTTCTCACTGCTAAATCCTGACAAACTAATATGCCCATCTGCTTCATGGGAGATTTTTATTATCACACTGTGTGGTTGTGATATTAACGCCGAGCCAGGTGTTATGAAAATGTGCAGGAGTTATGAGACAAGGTTTTCTTGTAAATTACATTGAGTCAAGAAATAATTATCTTCATTCGCTGCATTGAGCCATGAGAACATTTTGTCTTAAGAGGCTGGACTTTTAACTGGGTTGTAGACATTTCTTCCTGGTGGTAGGGGTGCTGGGGCAGTCCACCATGTTTTAGTGTTGAAAAATGTTGAAAGTTCCAAAAATCTGGAGCAAGCTTCATAATTTGGAAATGGTTTGTGAGGACAACAGACAAGTACAGCCTGGTGGCCCGCCAGGCTTATGATATACTGGGGAAACCCTGCTGTGTATCTATACTCACCTCTCAAAACATGGGGTTATTAAATTTTTTTTGTGTGTGTCAATGAGTGGCACTGTGAGTGTTTTCTACATATTTTTTATGTGTATGTGTTTTACTCACTCTATTCGGACAAGCATGTCAGATGTCCTAAACTTGGTCTGTAAACAAGTGTGAAGATGTCTGTGATTGTTTTTTCTTCTGTTGTATTGCTGGTTTGCTCCTGAGGGATAACAAAGATACCTTGAACTTTGACCTGTGTGTGAGCTGTCTACGTGATGGCCTGCTGCGACCTCTCCAGGATGCATTCTGCCTCTACCCCAGTGGTGAGGCTTCGAGAGACTCTGCTTTTGGTCTTTACCAACATCTCGAGATTCATTCACTGCTTGCTTTTCTCATCTCTATTCCATCTGACACTTGATTCCGCACCTCTTAGGTTCTATTAGTTTCATCTACAAAATAAATATTTTATCCGTCGTCGTCTTTAACCAAATTAAACCCAAACATCAAAGGCTGTTTTCAAAATTACAGTTACCCTAAATTGCTCATTTCAGCAGGGAAAATATATGTTGAATGTTAAAATTCTTCTCAGAAAATATGCTCTTGGTTAGGCTGTTGATCTGAAATTCACACAAGATGTTAACAAGTAATCAATATAATGAGTCTATAAGTTGTCTAGTAGTGTTAAGATTGCAGCTGGAACAGTCATAGCCTGCGAAGCAGACGTGTGTAAATCATATCCCAGACTTTTCTAACCTTACGACCAGACAGAAATTTAAAGAGGAGCAGCAAAAGCTCCTCTTTTGCTGCTCCTCTTTAATATCTCTGAAATATCTGGAATATCTCTGCTGCCCAGAAATTGAGTGTTGGCATGTCATGACCGTCAACAGTCTGGTCACAGGCCTCTGATTGAACCCTGTTGCTGTATGACAGAAATCCTTCCTGCCCACAGCAGGAAAATAAACATTGGCTCTTCGAGGAAACGCTGGCGATCCGATTTACGACAGAATTTAATTGCCCATTTGGACAAATAAAGTATTTTTGAATTTAATTTGGCCTGATTACTTTGTGTGTGGATTACTTTGACTGTTGGCTGCGTATTTTGTGAATTTCATTTCAGTAGTCTCACTAGAAAAAGATTGAACAAAAAAAGAGTTTGGCACGTGAATGTTAAAATTCCGCTGCGCTGACAACAATCTCTTAAGTCTTCAAAATTTTAAACAGAACTCAGATTTTCTAAGCGTTCCTTCCGACCAGCTGAAACAGACTTGTACTGTTTTTCTTTCTTTTTAAGACATTACAAAAGGTGATTTCTCCTGATCGCTCATCCCGGCTCCCTGCTGTGCTGTAAAGACGCATCTGAAAGGAGTAGTGGGGCGTCTCCTCATTGAAGCGTTATGAGAAGATAATGCGAGGAGATTGAGCAATCCGGCAAGCATGACACTGCCTCTGGCTGATCTTCTTGATTACCGATCGTTTCAGGCCGCTTCTGTGGCCTCGGCGGACCCTTCGCCATGGAAACTACTTGTTTCTCGCTTCACCCCTCGCGGCTCATTATTGAGCGGCCGCCTCAAGCGCCGGTCCGGGATCAGCTCACCAGAGCTTTAACACGCCGGCACGCACAAGTCACCTGTCATCCTGGCTGATCTGAGGTCAGGCAATTGAAAGCACGCCTGTTTGACAGCAGGTCGTCTTCTGGTCAAGGTGAAATCAAATGGAGTTCCTGGTGTTATTGGATCATCTTTGTAAATGGATCATCCTGGATTGTACAATCACAAGGCTTATGTCGGAGCAGTACAGCTGTGTTACGGACGTGATCGTGTTAGTGGTCTGCTGCGTGGTTGATTCATTAGACATTTAGACAGACGGCCAGAACTGTGAAGGCAATGCCAGCAGAAGTGAAGGACGCTCTGAGCTTTCATCTTGTTTTCAATCCACATGATGGCCATAACACCTTTGGTCTGTCTCAACTTCCCAATTTCACATCAAAATATAGATTTTTTGTTTGTTTGGTAATTCTGAGGAATATAAAAAAATGGAGAGAAAAAAACGCACAGTCCTGTACAAAACGCCGCTGGACTTAGTTTTACAGATGATAAAATTCAACGAATTTCATCTGTCAGTCAAGTTTATTTGTGTTGCACATTTCAGCAACAAGGCAGTATGGGAATGTAAAATCATCTTTTTTTTTTTTTGCTTTTGTAATGTAAAAAACATTGTAGTTTGTTGCGTTCCATCAAAATCAGCAATACACATCAAATATGTTGGTTAATTTTCTATTTATTCTGATTCAAAAGCAACTCAAAACAAGTATTTTTTTTTAGACTGGATTTTAAAAAACTCAGTATTTCAGTCGTTTTGCTGTTTTCTGGAAGTTTGTTCAAGATGTGTGGTGCATAGAAGCTGAAAACTGCTTCCACTCACAAAAGAAACTGATTGCTAACATTTACTTATTTATTTATTTTCTCTAATTTTCAGTGTTTCTAAATAATTGTTTGAGCAACAAGACAAAGTTCACCCTAATGGTATGAATAATATACTTTCTATTTACTTCATTCTCTAAAAGGAGTAAAGAATGAATGTGTTCAGGCCACTTTGCTAACCAGAAGTGATTTTGTATAAACAGGCTGTTTAACAGGTTTAAGGTTTTCAATACGAACCGCTGAGTGAATGCTCTCTGGACATGCATGACTTCACAGGCGACAAAGAAAGGGAAAAAAGTTGATTCCTTTATTGCTGTGCTGTTGAAATGAGCCCACAGAGCCTGTGGGCAAAAGCAAAGAAGACGAGGGCTAAACACGTCTGTATCCCAGACGACTGCTCGTGTTGCCGATGGGTGACTGACTGGTGCTGCCGAGGTTCACCTTCCGCCCCGGCAGCATCTCCCAGCTGCGACACAAACCACCCGAGGTGCTGATTTGTTTCTGCAGCCATCTTGTTGTTTCCTTCCTTCTGCATGTGACGTCTTTATTCATCCGCAAGGCAGCAGAGATGGGCAGTGGGCCCGCTTTGATTTACAGAAGCTCCAATGCAATCCATACAGGATTGGCTTGCTAATTCAAACACTTATTAATTTGTTGCATCACTGGAAAATGGATATGAACACATTGTCACATAGAGCGAGATTGATTAGTTTGACCCCTGAGCCTTATGTAAGAGTGTAAATAATTAACTGAACTGTGCTGATTTCCTTAAGTTTGGGGGATCGGTGATCAGCCACTCCTCGCATGTGAAGCTAATCTTATCCTCTGATCTTATTTACTTCGGCAAAGGTCTGTAAATCAACCATTGTCCATTTCTGCTCTCCTGTAAGAGAGGTTTGATTTACAGTCCCACCCACCAGGCCATGTCTGCACATTTGCAATTAACAATAGTTGTCACCTCTGGACTTTTTTGCTATATTTAGCAACATTTTGGACAAAAAAACAAACAAAAAAAAAGAATTAATTTAGGCCATAATCTCAGTTGGCCGGTCAGCTTTTTAAACCTGCTGATTACCTTTGTAATCAGTGCACCCCTAAAATAAATTTATAGGGTGATTTGAAGGTTTAAACTAATACATTGCTGGCAAAAAAAGAAGCTAGATGAAGTAAAAAGTGTAAAAATAAACACCTTAATTCCTCAAACTAGGATCATGTCCATTTTCAATACAATTTATTAAAAATTGTCATGTCAAACATGACTTGGACTATTTGTAACGATCAATATAAGAGTCTTAACAGCAAAGTAAATCCTCACCAGCTGTTTGCATGTTTCATCTGACATTTTGATGATTAATCTTTGGTGAGGATTAGTCATCTTTCAGTCTTTAAGCCTGGAAGGTCTCTTTGCCATCACCCTAATGTTTGACTCAAATCAGATTCAGGTCAGAACTCTGGCTGAGCTACTCCCAAAATGTAAACATTACTCCCAGAAGAAAAAACCAGTTTATTAAAAGTGAGTTTAAACTTAAACCTGCCAGAAGTATGAAAATGTTTGTCCTTAACTTTACATGAACTCAGGCCATAAAGGGGAGGCAAGGAGCGGCTTGCAAAATTACCCACGCCCTAGTACACTTTTGCTGTGTTGAAATCACAAATTATCCACAGTATGTATTTTATCACACAGTTTTCTCAGTTTACCGTTTGTACACTTTGTTTTTAACTTCATCAGAGTCCTGCTGCATTTGGACCGTCTCGGTCTTCCTCCCTTCTGTTTACCCCCTCAACTGTTTTACCACTTTAGGTCTCCAAACTGTTTTCATGTGCGTCCCATTAACATCAGGGTGTTTATCGTCCCTGACTAAGCTCAACGTGTTCAGCATGGCAGAAGAGCGACGAGCGGATACGGCCCGGGTCGCGTTTTAGCATTTCCAACACAACTCGAGCACAGCTGTACCTCATAATTAAGAACCGAGGATTCTCAGTTGAGTGTGACAGAAATAAACGGGAGCGGAATACACCGCAACGCATGACTAAATCGCAGGTGATGGACAACTTGAGGATGCCGGTTCTGGCTGAAAACAGGTTGAGATTAACGTCATCCGTCTTCATAACACCGACATGAAAATTCATGATCAAAATGTGGTTTCACTTCGTCCGTTTTTTCTATGTACAAAAAAACGTGACTATAGACAGCAGCTGTTGCTGGTCAATGCCTAAAGTTCATAAAAATTATGAATATTTGCAGATTTCAAACCAAACCAAAGGTTTTGAACTTGTAACGTGCCAAAGAGAAAAGTGCATCTTCTCTTATTTTGCAATATACAAACTGTTTTCAACAAGCTTGTAGTCTACGCTTAATATAGTAGATATGGCTTTATACCCATTTTTCAAATAGGAAAAATATGCAAGTCAGCATATATGCATCAGCATTGCATTTTCTCCAAAACTTGTTATAAATGGAAGTAGTGAATGGAAGAAGCTGAAAGTCCCATTTTTTAAAATGTTTTTTCTTCACCAAATCAGGCCATGTTCTCACATTAAGGTCGAACCTCTTTCTACCTGAATTCATGACTATATTTTATTGTATTATACAAATATCACACAGTTATTTAAAATGTATTTGTGTTTTTGCTTTTGAACAAGCTAATTTATCTACAGGATGTCATTTGAATGCAGCACCTACATGATTGGGATAAAAAATGGCATCTTGACCACATCAGGACTGGAGACACTCATCAGTGAATTCACCACAATAATATACAAGAGGTTATCTGCACAACAGTGATATTCCAAAATAATTACTTGATGTCTGCAGACATTTTTTTTTTCTGAGAAAGAGGGCATATAAAAGGTAAAACAAAGATGAGCATTTCTCACCTGAAAAAACTTTATGCTCACAAACAAGAGCAGAGATGCCCTTAGCTCTCCTTCATCTCTGAAGGATTTGGTTTCTTCAAGCAAAGTTTCAAATTGTTTCACAAGCTTCAGCAAAAAAAAAAGAAAAAAAAAAAGAAAGTTTTGAATAGAGGCTGAGAAAAATCTGTTTTCTACTAATATAAACCTCACTCACTTTTTGGAGGTAAATACACAAGATATTTCCATTTTAGCGAAGCATGGCTTCAGACACTTGCGTGTTACAAAAGTGTGTTTTGAAGTACTCATCTGCTTTCTGTGGTAAATGAAGATGCATCCTGCTACAAGAGCTGCAGCAAGTTGCCAGTATTCAGACTTTCCTATGTAAAAAGATGAGAAAAATATTTATTTCCCAACAATTCTTTCTATATAGTTATATTAAAAATGCATTAAAAGAGAGCCATGTGAAACAAAGTCTAATTTCTAATTTGTGTGCACAAACCTGGCCATCAAAACTCTTATTCCTTGAAAATAGAAAAGCTGACAGTAAATTGTTTCATACTTTCAAGTTTTCTAGGTTTTCTGACTCTAAAACCTCCTGAAAGTTTCCCCTGTAACTCCATTTCATGCTCCTCATCTCTCCTTTCATGTCCTTTAGCTTTAGCCTCCAGCTACCATCCATAACTTCAATGCAATTTTGTGTTCTCTAAAATAGATTTCATATGAAATGCCTTAAAAATAGGATTTTATTGAAACAGAATCTTTACCTCTATTAATTCAAAATAGTTTTTTTTGGGGGGGGGGAGTTGGAAATAAAATTCAAATTGCCTTTACAGCACAAATATTACCTGGTAAAGCAAGAACTGAAATCAAACTTTAGGGTGGTGTTTGTTTGTTAATCAAGGAGTGTCTGAAAGGGATAATCACTCAAATGTCAAATATAATTTTCTTCTGCATTTCCTGATCAAATAACACCTTTCTGAAAATACAACAGAAGAAAGAGTCTCTTCTCTCCTTTCGCTTTCTGGTTGTTTGCAGGAGGCTAATTAGCTTCTCACTTCTCCCGGGGAAATTTGAAAGTGCTTGTACTTCAACACGGAGTGTGGTTTAAGAATGGACACGATGCGAGGGCCTGAAAATGAATTCCTGCCCCGTTTATTGACTGTGATTAATTTTCCCTCCTGCTGAACCGAGCCCGCTTAAAGTCAAATTGTTGAGAATCCAGAATTCAATAAGATGCTGAAAAGCATTTCTGCTCGTGATGAATTCCAATTAGTTACAACTAGACTTCTCGGGAAAGTGAGGCACCATTTTTTTTCCCCCTTTCTTTTTCCTCCTCCATCCCTCCCAGCTGAATGTTTTGCTGAGGTTGCCCCGTCTGTCTCTCTGGGAGCCTGCGGTTCCTGCTCAAGTAAACTGGTGTGCCCTCACAAGCATATTCCCATTTTCTGCTTCACTGAACTGGTGGTCCCCAATAATCCTAACACCATCATTTAGTTAGGCAGGCTGTGGAGTGTTTTCATTTTTTCCCCCTTTTCTCTCTCCCCTTCTATTTTCTCCATCGCACACAGTCGGCTTGGATTCCCTGCGCCTAGCAGAGGAGAATTAATGTGTATAGTTTGCAGGCCGTCTTCTTGCAGCCTCCTTGAAAGAAGGGAGAAAAGAAAAAAGTCGAATCAACTCAAGAAAATGTGTTTTAAATTTATTTGGAAGCTGAATACTTTTATTCGGTGCTGGTTTCCTCTCGACTCTGCCAGTATCTCTCTGCTGAACCTTCTAGACGGAGCTGGTCCGTCTTCCTAAAAAAAAAAAAAAAAAAAAAAAAAAAAAAAAGGGGAAAAAAAAAGAGAAAAGGCTTTCACACACAGGAGCCAGGGTGAAGAAGTGCTTTTCCATCATCTCTCTGGTGCTCTGTCATGCGGACAAGCAGCTTGGAGCAGAACAGCCGCTGTGCTTTTATACCGGAGAGAAAACGAAGAGTGAAAAGAGTGGGAGCGATTGAACGAGGCCCAGCAACGGAGAAAAGGAGCACGGCAAGGAAGGAATTGGCAAAGTTGAGCTTTGCTGTGACACTGGCACTCAGTCAGGTGCCTTTTTTTTTTTCCAATGTAAAGCAAAGACATGAAAGGGGGCGTACAATGACTTTATAGCAGCTTAAACTATGAAAGAAGGAGATGACCTCAAAAAGACAGGAAGTACTCAATGAAGACAATGTGGAAGCAGGAGAAATAATAGTTAAGCCTCTTCGCTTGTCCTTTGCTCCATGTCCTTTAAGACAGCAGAATTTTTCCTCCTTGGAGATAAGGATTTGATTATCCAGGACAAGCTTTGCTTAAGCTCAGACCTCTTCGTTCCACAGGCGGGAAAACGTCACAGATGAAACAATATGCTTAGGATATAAATCAAAAAGGAATCTTGTACAGTTTGGAAGAGTGAAACAAGCATCTTTTCAGAGGTCGGCGAAGAACAAAGGCAGTCGAGGCTTACGATGATGGACGCAAATCCTGAGTCCTAGTAACTACGCGCTCCGGCTTCCATCTTAAGTACGGCTGACAAGAACTTTGATCTCGCACATCCAGTCACCTGGCTCTCCTCCACCAGCCTGGATAAGTCTAGACAGATAACGCACACAAGTTTGTTTCCAGAATTTCAACGATTTGCCCTGTCAGACTCCTTCTTTCTGAGGTAGTCCTACCTTCCACATCAATTTAGGGGACCAGACCGAAAAATAGAACGTACCTGAGCTGGTTTTCTCAGATCGTTCGAATAGCTTAACTTAAACTGATGCAAGTACGGTCAAGTGGAAGTTATTAAATGTTAAAGAGAGTTCTTTAACACTGAGGTTGTTAATGGTAATCATTCTCCAGTTGCCCGACTGTTGTGGTGGTTTCCATTTGAACACAATGTCAGAATCTCAACGTTTCAAGTTGGAAAAATCAAACATGGCTCCCTTGTCCTAGCTACATTGATAAACTGTTGATTAGAAAGTTACAACTAAAAACAAAATAACAGTTCTGGGAGTATCTTTTATGTGGAACAAAAAAAGGGATCACGTCCCAAATAAACTGCAGGGTTGACAGACACCGTCTCTGTTGGGGTTTTGGGGTGTTTGACTCCGGTTTTTAAATGAATGATGACAGTATGATCTGTGGCATGTGGTTTTTCAGCACTTAAGAGCAGATGTAAATAATTTAAGAACATCATAAACACTAGCCTTGATAGAGTGCACTGTTTTTTTTAACCTTAACTCCTAGCTCCTGCTTATCTAGATTAGGAAGTGGGTTATATGCTGCCTCAGTGAGACAGACAGTAAATTCCCAACAATCCAGGCATTTGTGCTGAGACTGTAATCCTCCTTAAAACTTCACGTTTGACTGGACTCACAGCTCAAGAAAACATATACAGCAAGCAAGAAAAAAAAGCCAAGGACCAGAGAGGACTGTCTATGTTATAGTTTGTTTGTGTGTGTGGCAGCTTGCTGGATGGAAGGTATTGATTTTAGTGTTTTACATCCAGCGCCTCTCACCTCCTGTGCTTTGTCCCCTTTAATATCTTGTCATGTATGTAGGCAGAGCTTCTCCAGCAGTCTGTCACAACACAGACCTGTAATTAAAGTCAAAACCTTCCTCCTTCAAAGTGAAGGTTGAAACCAGAAGTTTATTTTACACTGAACAAAAAGACATGCACCTTTTTTTCATCCCCACCGTCTGAAGTTAAATCAGACCAAACTTCTCTTGCTTTAGGTCGGTTAGAATTATTAAAATAATTTCCATTTGCTAAATGCAACAGTGTTGTACCAGACGTACTGGCAAGCATGGTTGAGAAACATTTGAGCCAGTGGGATTTTCACACACCAGTGTCTCTAGGGTTTGCAGAGAATGCTCTGACAAAGATAAAACATCCAATGTTGTGTGGATGAAAACGACTTGCTAATGTTATACTGTGTTGAAATCAACAGTTCAAACGGGCAATGCAATGACGTACAATGAGGGTATTCAACTCTAGTCCGGTGGGCCGGTATCATGCAACTTTTCGATGCGTCCTTGATCCAACAGACCTGAAACAAATGGATGAATTACCTCCTCAGTAGGGAATCAATTCCACCAGAGTCCTGCTAATGACCTGATTATTTGACTCGGGTGTGTTGAAGCAGAGATTGATCTAAAAGTTTCACAACGCCAGCTTTCAAGGCCCGGCGTCAAAGGATATTTTCTTGGCACAATGAATCTTGACCAGGTTCATCTCCTTTCGGTCTGTGTGACTATCTTGAGGTGGCTACCTCTAATTGAATAATGAACAATGTCACAAATCATCTTAAGCTTTTTTTTTTCACAACTGCTTCATTTTACTCCTATTGCCTAAAGGGTCAATCCAGAAGCAATTGGCCTCTGGATTAAATTGCCCTTTAGGACGTGGTGGAAGTGGAATTGGCATCATGGACATATTGACCCCTTGTGCATGACGTCTCTCTCTTCAAAACGCAGCCTACTCCACCATGACAGACATCAAAAATATCACTTTTTAGTTGATTTCTCTTTAAAATGAGAAATCAACTCATTTGATTTCTCAAATGAGAAATCAAATGAGTTGATTTCTCATTTGAGAAATCAAATGAGACCACACACAAGTGCTGAACATTTGTGTGTGGTCAAGGATGCAAGCCAAACTTGTCATTTGATTCTATAACTTTTAATTAGGAAAGGTATGGCTAGCACCCGACAATCATAAGAACCAGCAGCCCTCATTTGCAGATTAGCAGTGAATACTTTATACGAGATGAAGATTGACATTCATGTACTTTTAAAAGTACATAATTCAATCACATATTGCATTATGGAGAAGGTATGCGTATAATCATTAATGACCATGGATGGAATGCCTCACCATCATGTAAGCATCTAGACTCTTGTATGCTTTCAGGTCTGCTCCGGTGTAAGAGGAAATGCCATTTATAACATAGTCATAGAAAACATGGTGTGAATTCAGACAAAGTCAGCAATTTGATCAATACATCAGGAGGGAAAATGTATAGGTCGAGTTCTAAGCTAGCTATTTCCAACATTTGTAAGTACCTCCATCTATAAGTACCAAGTAGGTGAGCTTCTTCCACAGACAAAGTAGCTTTACTTGAACAAGTAGAAGCCATGGCTATATTGGCAACTTGGGAAAACAATCACTGTTGTACCTTCAATACTCCGTCCTTACTTTCGACATCCTTCATGGGGCTTTAACATGATTAGGTAATGTAGTTGCAAAAGGTCATTAGCTAATACTTCTGCAGCAACTGTATATCAGTATGGCCTAAGGGATGTACTCTGAAGGAGTACATCCCTTACTCTTCTAATCCAAGCCATTTTTAGGCTGGTAAGAAGAGGCTGGTGTAGTTTGTGTTTATACTGTCCTGGAATGTTCTGGATATGTTCAAGATGAAAAGGTAAATTGTATTGAACCTTTTTTTGTTCAAAGCATACCTTTACAAGAGTACATGGGAGGTTGCAGTTCTTTCATACATCATATCTAGGTGAGTCAGATGCTGTTTACCAAAACCAGGTTAGTTTGTTGCTCCAGGTTCCGTCACATGTCATGGAGTTTACTTTAAGGATGGAAGAACTTAATTTGACATGTGTTCAAAGTTTATTTAGCTTTCAGTAAATCTCGTAAGGAACATAAAAATACAGTTCTTAAATAAAATAAATGTATCCTATGCAATTTGGTACCCACATTTCTTGGAAAATGCTTTGAAACCACAGTATTTGTGCTCAAGCCCTATTGTAACGTGAGAATTTCTATAACGGCCTTGTTTAACATTGATCTGCAAATATCGTGTGAGAAGATATGGTTTTAAAATGTGATTTATTTTCCCATGGCAAAGTCAAACTTTAGATTGTAGGTGGCAAAAAAAGTGGTAAAGGAATGAGTTTATCTGAAAAGATGCACATTTCATAGCAAATCTCTGTTGAATTATTTAGATGTTTGAAATTCTTACACCATTTAACTGGTGTTTTCTTGCGAGAAAACAAGCAAAAAAAAAAAAACTGTCTGAAGACAAACAAGTAATTTACCAATGCCTACCTGTCCACTGTGTTATTGTAGAGTAGATGAATAGCAGGCACTGGGTTTACTTTCAGACCACATTGATTACCACTAAAAAGACATGCTGAAGTCTGGTTGGAAAGTTTGTGGAAAGTTTTGTGTTTGGTCAAGAGCCCAACATATGAAACTAAATAAATAAAAGACTGTTCAAATCCCCGAGCAAATGTCTACATCAGCAAGTCCAAAAAATGTCAGAACAGTCAATTTATAATCCACACTGCCACTGCTAACGATGTTATCTTGATTAAAATTAACAGACCATTTGTCTAAAAAATAACTGGGCCAACTTAATATCAGTTTTATTTGTTAAGCTTGGAGAAGAATCAGATTGCAATGAATAATAAAACCACAAACTGTATCTGCTGTTCTTCTCAAACTGCTTCTTTGCATGGTTTATATCGGAAATGTCAGAAGTAATTGAGAGACATGTATCTGGAGAACCGAAATTAGTAGAGGCTAAATTGTCTTCAGGCCTGTATCAGTTTATATAAGCCATTTCCTGACCTTTGAAGCAGAAATATAGCAGATCATAGAAAGTTTGAGCTGATTTTCTCTTTATTTCTGGCATTTCTTTCCAAAAGGTTTTGATGATGTCATTACTGAGAAATCTGGATCTGAGATTTCATCTGTTGCTAGCTAGCTAGCTAAAAATAATTCAGGCTTTTCTATAGATAAAAAATAATTCTTTTCACTTGCCATTCGTCCCTGTTAAGAAAATGAAACCTGGGAATGTAGGTGTTAATAATTTAGGGCAGTGCGCCATAGTAAAGGGAAAGTAACACAGAAAAACCATTGAACAACTCAGAACCACTTGTGTTCTTAATTTTTCTAATTCTCTCTGTCAGCTACACTACACATACTTGTTGGCATGGCAACTGACTGACAATGCCACTCATTTATCAAGATTTGACACTAAAAACATACAAACATTTCGCACACGAAGAACGGAACATTCCGCCAGTTACAGTGCCATGTTTTCAGGTTTAATTTTTATTTTGTGATTATTAAGTGATCGTCTGAACACAGCTGTGGTTGATTAATCAATTTAAACACCTGCTCTACTGACGGTCTGTCAGAGTTGGTATATAGGTCACCGTATTCTTTAATGAAACCAACACACAGAATTCCACAGCACGTCTATATGTTAAAGTTTCAAAGTCAAGCTAGCATCACTGATCTTCTCCCTCGTTATTTTTAATTTAAAAAAATTCCTGACCTTGTTGTCTAGTTTTTGCAGTGTTAGCAATTAGTAGCAAAGCACTGCATCCATTTTTCTTTTATGCATCGGATATACATTTAAGATTTAGCGGTTATGTTGACAGCTTGGCAGCTAATATCAGTGGTAGTCATCGTCAGTGAGCAGGTTTTTTTGCCCTTGTGCGTTCGATGTCACGTTGCAACTTGTCTATTGATGAGATGTGAGAGGTGTGATGCTCATGGCCAAAAAATCAATATCAAGCTATTTTATGCTGAAATCAAATGAATGCTAGTGTTAAATGGGTAAGAAAGCAATTTGGAAGGGCAATTTCTGTATGGCAAAACAAAAGAACAGGTTACCTAATGTAACTGAGGTATTAAAGTTGAAGAAAAACATGAAAAATTCAGTTTGGTTGTTCTCCATGAGAGAACATGGAAAATAAACCATAAAAAAACTCAATAATGTGGAGGGAGGAAAAAAAAATCAAGAAGGCTTTAATAATACTGTGATGAAAAGTCTAATAAAGGCCTCTATCATCAAACACAAAGGAGTAAGCTGTGTAAGCAGCGGTTTGAGAAGTGATCAAATGAAAGTAATTACAACCATTTCTGCACCTTTTTAATCATCCTTTCACTTGCGGGATCAGATGGGTTAGTAGGATTTGAGATTTCCTCTTTTATCGTCCCTTTTGTCACTGAAGTCAGCTAAATGGAATGAGGAAACCAAGTTAATTTAGAGACCTGCAATAAGTGGACATCCCCCACAGTTTAATTAATTAGATAGAGTGCGTGTTTGGAAAAAATGTGAAACGGAGAAAAGCTGATGTCATGGCTTCAGTGGACAGTTGGTTACTTAGTTAGCTCTGCCGACGCTTGTATTAGAGTTTAGGGAGCTTTGGTTTCATATGCAAACGTCAGGCTGATAAAGGTGGAATAGCCATGCAGTGCTGAAAGTGTGGTGCAGTTTATTTCTTTGTGTAAAAGCCAGTTAACACAATTGATGCCCCACTGAGACATTAAAGTTTTATATCCCTGCATAACAGATGTAGTCAAACTTTGGTTTAAATTGTACTGTAAGCCTTTGGGAGACGGCGCAGGAGCAGAAATGTTGATCTTGGATCATTTTCAGAGCTCTTACACCTTTCCCCATATCATTTTTGAGCAGTTTTCATGCATTTTTAACGGTTTTTGTGAGATTGTACTACACCTTAACATGTGTACAGTGTAAATAAATTGCTGTCTTCATTGCAACTTTGAAAATAAATGTGCTCTAATCAGCTAAAACTATGTTGCCCAAGAGTAAAAAGTACAATTTAGTCAATTTATCCTCCAAGATCTTGTGCTATAATGACTTCTGCTCTTAAATTTGATTTTCCTTTAACCACATTTAGTTGAGTTATGTTTACAGTTTTAAACGTTGAAAGTGAATAATGAAAGCACAAGATTTGATAAAAGTAGATTATTTTTTGAGGATTTTAACTTGTTTTTATAGCTGAAGTGAAATAAGCTCCTTTTGTTGAAATATAATTAATTGATAAAATTATCAAAAAGCTAAGAAAAAAAAAATCCACATCTGAAATAAAGAATAAGTCCGGCTAAGTGTTTCTAAGTAAATGGCTTGGTTGAAAATGATCTTTGGGCACTCTTCTAAACAAACACAACGCCAGAGTCAATTCATGAAGCAAAATCCCTGAAACAATATTAAAACAGAGAAGAGAAGCTTAACACATAAAACAATCATGCCACCATTAAGAGAAATGGTTGTAATAAAATGAAATTGCGCACATGGAGGAGCATCGATTTAAAAACTCCCAGCACCTGTAGGGGAGTTCGGTCCGACATCAAACGCCCCACAAGATAAAACGCTTCCAAGTGTAAAGTGCATTAAAAAGCATCTGCCTTATTGCGCAATTAGTCAAACACGGCAGGCGGCCTGCAGTGCTAACATTAGGGTTTTGAGGAGGAGGACAGCTTTAGAAAATGAGCAGCTCTGCTCCCGCTGCCTTTCACTGAGCTGAAATGGAAGGAAATGAACTGGGTCGTTAGCCAGGTGAGGGGAGGATCCTTCACAACTCCAAGGCTCCTCTTTCACAAACTAGTCTTAGATTCAGCGTTCAATAAAAAACCAGAGGAACCATTTGGTCTACATGTTTCTTGTGTAAAACTCACTCTTTTGAGCTTTACGTCATGTTATGATGTCTTTCCTTCATCAAACTAGACCTGGAGTGTTGCCTTGATTCTTTCATGTATTTTTTGAGGAATCCTTTAATCTCCCATAGCAAAATTCAGCTCCTTCAGACTAGCCAGCTGCAATTAGCAAACACCTGGTGGAACTGAGCTCATTATACTAGCTACTTCTGAGTGAAACGCTGGTGAAATCATTGGTAAAGGGTTAATAGAGGAGCCACGTTGTAACAAATACCTGAAGGTGGAGTTTTTGACGGAGCAGGAGTTTCTTAGAGACAGCGGCATTTTATCCAATGTGCTGGAAAAATTAATAACACTGCCCCTTTAAGCTGACATGTTGCCCAACCACACAGTTCCTATGAAGATCTGAACAATTTCAAGCACAGGTCAACAAAACTACACCATCTCGCAATATGATTTCCAAAAAGAAAAACTTGCCATCTTTGAATTTCCTTGTAATATTTTGTCGGCATCTTGGATCCTTGGTGCTGGAGTTTTTCTGAGGGAAGTTTGTTTGAGTTTTATTTTCTGACATTTGAAAGGCAACACATGTTGGGGTAACTGGAGGCACTAAATTACCATCATATATGTATACAGGTTATTCTTGTCATGGACTGGTGACGGGTTTCAGGAAGTGCTTAGCCACGCTACTAACCTTGGACACAATTATAATATAATATACACTACAGTTGTGTGAAAACCGTCCCTAATAGATTTTTCCATTTGTTGCATATGAGCATCGCACTGCAAAACTATATGTACCTCTTTCACACATTCTGCTACATTACAGCTACAAACCTGTTTGTATTTTTGAAGGATTTTCTGTCGTAGACCAGAATTATTTCTCTACCAGCTTTGCACATAAAGACGTTGCGACGTTTGCCCATTCTTTTTGGTACAACAGGACAATTTTTTAAATGATTGTTTTAGAGATATCAAAGTAGATCAGGTCACTGAAATTATCTGATTTGATTCATCACAAAAAACAATAACACAATATTGCGGTTTTAAAATAAAGAATTAAAAAGTTGGAGGTATGAGTACTTTAAGGTTTTTAGATTTTTTTCTTTTTTAGCTCCTCTAGTAAATAAAGGAAATGAATAAAATGAAGGTGTATGTTACCAGTATGCTGTGAGCACATCCTAAAATTAGAACCCTGTTCTTTATCGAGCACAAAGATTACACACACACACACACACTAAAAAAAACCTACAATTAGAATAATATTCACAGCTCCCTGGAAAACATGAAAAACCTCTTTAATATCTCCGGGTTTTTCCTCATATGCTGTCTTAACTGTTCTTAGATGTGACCCCCAACTTGGAGGCGCAATTTTTAATAACCACTTTAACTACAACACAAGAAGAAAAAAACTAAAAACTGTCAGCCTTAAACAAATGAGCACAGTGTCTTTTTGGAAGCATTATCTCATGTTGTGTTGTGTGCTGAGTAAAACGCCTGTGGGCCAAAAGTTCCTCATTTGCAGCTATCAAAGGAAACACCTTGTCTAACTGCAAGCTGCAGCACACACACACACACACACACGCACACACACCCACACACACACACACACACACACACACACACGCACACACACACACACACCCCTACACACCAAGCATCTTTCAAAGTAAATCAAGAGAATGGTGGAATAAGGAGAGATAAAGAGCCAAAGTCACTTTTGCGCTCTCAGCAGCAAGGCACTGGTACAAACCCAGAAAATAATCAATTAGTTTCCAGCGCCATGTTTGCCCAATTGAAGCCGGCATCAAAGCCTGATTGGGCTGAGTGAGGACGGTGCATTTGGTTGTAAGTGAAATGGAAAAAAAAGAAAGGAAAAAAAAAAACTTTGATTTTTACCATGAATTTCTGCTGCAGAAGCTCCCGTCTTTATCTGAGGACACAAGTACCTCGTCTTGAGAGAGGGGGGGTGGGGAGGTGGGGGGGGAATCAAGCGGCTCAGCGGCTTCTTTAAGAACAACTTTGTTTACGTCGTTACTACCTCAGACTTTGCAGATAAATTTGCTTTACGCCTTGAGCCGTTTGGTGTGCTCATTCTATCACTTTCAAGTCTATCAACGGAAACTTCAAACTGTCAAGCTTTGACAGCTTCAGACTGTGAGTTGCAGGCAAACCAAACAAACCCGGGCGTTCTCGTCCAAGATGTCAATTAGCTTGAATATCAATTAGAGCGAGTACAAACCCCTCAGTCTCAGATGATGAACTAAAATTACTGTGAAGACGTCTTTATTTACGAGGCAACAATGCGCATCCATGTCGCAGTACTTTGTTTTTGTGCTTCCATCTCATTCCGACAACCTGTCATGCGTTGCATGAATTGCGTTTTTGGACTTCTACTCCCCCACGTTCACACTTAAACAATCTGTGACAGAGCAAATGCTTATTAAAACAACCATATAACATGGAATGTTGCAATTTAATCCAGGTAATAGAATCACAAGTGGAACTTTATTTTTGGAGATTGGGAGAATGACTCTGATTACACATATTTGCTGTAGTGTTATATAATGATGCATAAAAATCAAAGTTCGGTACGCCGCTAATGGTTCATGTTTGTTTTGATTGAAACAAACATGAACCATTGATTCTTTGATTCTATTGATTCTATACAATAATGAATTGTATAGAATCAATTCATTATTGATTCTATACAATAATGAATAGAATCAAATAATTTTGTGAAATGTAGTATTTTGATGAGTGGTCAGTACAGAACTCATCGGAGATTCTGTCTGATGTTGGCAATCAATGAAATCATTGGAAATCCACAAAACGACTCAAATATGATCAAAAAAATATTTTTGATTAAGGATGTACATAAACCCCAAATAACCCTGTTTTCGTCATTGTTTGACATTGAATTAGCCTGAATGCTTCCTCTTTCAGGTTGCTTAGGACCAAGTTGTTTCTATTTACCAAATGCCAGAAGAAGTAAAGTGTGAATCATGATCCTAGGACCTTTTGTGTCTTGAGGTTATTTGGGAGTGTTAATTTTTGTTCATGTTCTGTTAACAGCTCATTTGCTCATTTGTGTTCAGACTCTTAGTCCCTCCCTGTATTCTGCTCTTTATTTAGATGCTCACTTTAGTATTAGAGTTTAGTTTTTTACTTATTTACCTCAGCGGTTCTCAAGACTGGCCTGCATCTATTAGGTGTTTTGAGGAGGCAGTAGACCACATGTGTCAAACTCAAGGCCCGCGGGCCATATGTGGCCCGCCATGTCATTTTATGTGGCCCCCCCAGCGTTTTATAGGCCCATGATTGACTTAAAATAGGCTTTGAGCATGAATTGACTACAAACTACATCTCCCATAATGCATTCCGATTGTTACCAGCCAACATTACAGCTTCTCGCCACTAGGGAGCAGCAGAGTCGCCTCAAGCTGCTTATTGATTTTCCCAGCGAATAAAACTGAGACATCGACAAGCTAACATCAAAATGTCTAAGAAAAGAAAAATCGATTTACAAGTAAGACTGTGAATGAAGATGTGTGAGTTGGTGTCAGGGCGGCAGGTGGCGCTTGACTTTTTTTGTTATCCCTCATCTTGACCGACAACATAAAAAAAATCGGTCATGTACTATTTTTATCCGTGAAATTACAATCATATTAACATCGTGAATCCAGATCCCATCACAAATTAAGCAGATAAATGCATCTACATTTTTCTCCGTAGTGACAAAAACCACTGACTGTGGCCCCAATAACTTATAATAAATTAAATTAAGCGACTTCACTGAAATTAGCATCACTTCACACACTGGGGTCTGAACGCACTTCCTCCTGGTTCCAATCTGCAGAAAAATCTGCGCTAATTCATCAGTCAGTTGGATCTGTCTGATCCAAACAGTTCAATTGAACTCTGTGAGTGTTTTACCCTGCGCGGTCGGGGTGTGCGCTTTTACCAGAATTTTTTGTTTGCTTGTTTTTTTGCGTGGTTTCGCTTCTCCGAAACGGACAGATGTTACGTCTGCAGCTCCTCCAGAACGCCGCTCTCCTGGGTAACGTGCACCAAGAAGGCTCCATTTGTTCGTTCAATCCGCTGAATGAGTTACTTCCAGCGGTTTTTAATTCTTTGCAGCGGAGAAGTCGCGTCCGCAGTGGTTGACAGCGGACTGCGCATGTTACAGTCTAATTAACTTCTGCGTCGTCATTTATTTCCTCAAGGTAAACTCCCGGCTCCTCAAATGGATGAACACAAGGCTGCATTCTCTTTAGTTTTCTCTGGTCTGTAATGGAGGCTTGAATTTAACGCGTCATTTCAACCAAAGGTTTTGAATGCGCTTCCTAACCAGACGCTCCAAAGCGTTATTTAACAATATGAGGTGTTGTTTAATTTATTCTTAACATTGTATTTTCATATATTTATGCTATGGCCGCCCAAGTCTAGTTTTCCAGAGCTACCATCTGCAACTTTAGATGCGTTCCTCATCTAACACACCTGGATCATTGACTCATTATAAGCCTCTATAGAACTGAGTTGCTGCTGAGGGAAGTCAACCTTTTGTCTGGGGTGTTTTAACAGGGATGCATGTAAAAGTTGCAGTCTGGAGGACTGGACCTCCAGTACCTGGGCACTCCTGATTTGTACCGTCAATGTGGCCCGTTGAGGGTGGTCAATGTGCTGAAGTGGCCCTCGGTGAAATTGAGTTTGACACCCCTGCAGTAGACTGACTTCCGTCAGGTGTGCTGGAGCTGAAACGCATCTAAAACCTGATCATCTGTGAGAGCTGAGGCCCACTGAGTTGGATTGTTTGTCGTGTTGGGTTTGTTGACTTTGTGTTACCTTGTGACGAACTGGCAACCTGTCCAGATTTCTCCACTGTTTAGTGGCCTGACTCTTTCAATGCTTGGTTTGTTCTAGTTGCTTGTTCCCGGAATTTTACGTTCTTAATAATAATTTGCTCAACATACGAGATTACTATGCTTTTACTCAATTTGGGAAAGTCCAGATGATAGAGCTTACGATTAATTCAAAACAGAAGCACGCCTGTGGGTTTATTTTAAGGCACCACCTAAAACATATTGGTGTCTGGATGTCATTGAAAAATCTAGAGAAATCAACCGGATGTGGAAGAGAACTATGGACTTCAGCAAGTATGGTCCAGAATAGATAGCCACAGCTGCTGCATTCAGTTGTTCAACATAAAAAATGTCCAGCCATCATTGTATTTGGTGAATATGTTTGGGTGTAAAATGTGTGTATAAATCACAGAACAAAAGCAGAAACCTTGTGAAGAAGTCTGCAGCCACAGTGAAGACGAGTCCTGGGATGAAAGGCTCTGTTAGAGGAAGAAAAGTCTTTATTTAAAGGGACAGTGCTATGACTTTTTTTTTACTTTACGTCATGTTGTAATGTTATTCCCTCATCAAAAATATATCTAGAGTGTTGCTTTAATTTTTTTATGCATGTTTGAGAAATTCTTTAATCTCCATGGCAACCATTCAGCTGTTCAAAACGCCTAGTTGGACCTAGCTCCGCCTTCAAGGACGAAGCTCCTCCTCAATGCTGCAGTTTCCAAGCTTCTGAGTTTCTGCCTCACAGAGCAGCCCTCCCCTCCACTCAGCTCCTTCAGACTAGCCAGCAGCAATTAGCAAACACCTGGTGGAACTGAATATCTGCCGAGCTCATTATAAGAGCTACTTCTCAGTGAAACATTGGTAAAAACGTTGATAAAGGGTTAATAGAGGAAACAAAGTTATAATGACTTTCTGAAGTTGAAGTTTCAGAAAGAGCAGGAGGTTTTTAAAGGGACAGGGGCCCAATTTACAAAGTCAATTTTCTTTTAAGACATATTTGATATATACAGCATTTTTATAACTAAAGTCAACATAGTTACTTGATTGTGCTATAAATGGTTTTATGTGCTTGGAAAACACATAATACCAGCCCTTTAAAAGCAACACTAAAAGTCAGATTACAGTTTGCAAAAGCAATCAGGAAGCCTATAAACCTGACTTGGTTACAACGGCTCTGTCAGGAGAAATAAACAATATAGAAAAGGCTGTAAGAAAGAATAAAGTCCTGATCAAGACCCCACACACATACTTTGAGTCGCATAGGGAGATTCCTGATTACCAGGGCGAAGGCTCTCCTTCTAAAAACAATTAAAAAGCAACAGCAACCTTTGACATCTCTTTCAGACAGTAATTGCATCCTAATTGTACCCTGGTCTTAGATCTCCAAACGTCTGTCTGCATCTTTAATGGCGATCTTGTGAAGTGTTAATGCCCTGTTCGCTTTGGCCAAGCAGGAGACCAAATTAATGAAATATGACTTCAGGAACAGGAAGTAACAATTGAGAGTATAGATTTAAAACATAATAATAATAACAATACTTGCGAGAAAAGCATAATGTACAACTGCTTCCCCGCTGCATGGAGAATCAATGATGAGCTTAGGAAAATAATCTAGGAGGAACTGTACTGTAAACAAGTCTGCACATTGTTTATATACGGAAAATATGTGCAAGGAAGAAAAAAAAAAAGCCACCCTCACAGGTGGATTGGAAATGTAAGGTGAATGTCCACATGGCAGCCGGCGCTCCTGTGGCAAAGAACACTGTGGATTTGCAGATGGATTTCTGTGACGGAAAACCCACCTCAAATGTCTCTCTGTATCTCCCATTCCCAGGGAAATGAGATGAAACAAATTCATTATGTGCTTAACTAACAAGAAATAATTCTCAAAGGAAGTTTACACTTTAATATCAAGTAGAATAATAACACAAAATCAGGCATTTCTCTCTGAAATAATTCAAGTCACGGGGGAGAAACGCAAACAATATTTTAATATGTCCCCGCATGACGACTTGCAAATGATATCGTATGGAAAACTGAAGCGGCAAAGCCCACACTTATGATTTACGGTATTTCCCAAAAGGTCACTTTTACCTGAAAATCATTTAGCAACTATTTCCTCTTCTATTTTCTGAATAGTTCCTGTTTTTTTTTCTCTCCCGTACAATAATTTCAATAACAAAGCCTCACAGAGCAGCGAGGGTAAAGGCGTAAGAGTTGGCACAAAGCCGCATTCTCTCCCGTTCTGCTCCATCCAATGCTTATGCTAATGCTTTAAGTCAGAGTTGGTTGCATAACTTACAGCATAAAGCATGTTAGTGGTAAATGTATTCAAACTGGTGTTGCAAAGCACAGCAAATGTCCCGAAAAGCTCTCTTGTTTGTAAGGCTCCTGTTACTCGACACACACTCGAAAAAACACGAACCGTCTTGCCTTTAAATGTGTAAGATAAATATTAATGATAACAGAACTTGTATAATGAACTCTTCTCAGTGAGATCGTGTCGCTGTGGTTTATTTTCACTGCGGAGATAAAAGTAAACAAGCACGATGGAAATATTTTTAATTAACATCCGGAATGAAAGAGAACAGTACGTTATGAACTGTTCAAACTCATAAGAAATCATGAATTACTTACAGAAACTGCTTCGCCTAAAATTAAAGCAGGAAAAGATGAATTTGAGCAAATGTCTTAAAAAATTAGCCTGTAAAGATTCAATATGTGGTGCCATAATTTGACTGTTTATGTATCTAGAAGAGATGTTGTCATTTTCCTATGAACACCAGCTGCATATCTTACTTGTAACCTTTAGCTATTGAAGATTTCATAGCTTAGCTTTTAATATTTATCTTCTAATATGTCATTTTTGAACAAGAAATCCTCTAACTAAAACCTCATAAATGGTTTTTCCATAGAAAAAAAATTAAGAAATACTACAAACCTGTAAATAAAAAAGTGTTTACTTTTCTAACTTACAAAGAAAGTTTGTTCAACTAGTGTCATTAAAAAAAACACGCCTCTCCATGATCCTCCAACAACTTCCTGTTTTCTACTTTGTGGTTTTCGCCAGCAGTAACATCCTGTTATTGATCATGTGACTGTAGGATGTGAAAAAAAAAAAAATCTATTGCAGTTTTGTGAAATAAATCAACTTCCATACAACCAAGCGACCACCTCATCTGAGCACCAAAACTTTACCAAAAACAAGTTTTTTTTTAAAATTTGCTGTGTTTCCATTCAGCAAATTTATTTTTGAAATATCAAATTGCACAATGGTAAGGTCAATGGAAGCACAACTAGTGATAAAAAACAAATAAACACGAGTAAAATCAAGGCTAAACTGCAATAAATTACATTAAAATAAACAGTTTATTGACAGGACCACAATAAAAGTGGTCCAGCAGTTACCAGAGGCAAGTCTGGGCTGGTTGCTGCGTGTGCTGTTGGGAACTGTCAGCCACGGCACTGCAGGCTGTGTTTGAAACGTGTTGGTTGCTGCATCCATTCTACCAAACACAAACTAGAGCAAAGATGGACAGGAACGTCTCCCAAAAATCCTACGTTTCCATGGGATTTTAGCAGGAGGTGGATGTTAAATGTGTATAAGTTGATCATCAGTAAATTTCATAACTTCTGTTAAAGCAGGAGTTTTGTTAGTTTGTTGTATACTGATGTTTGTGTGTGTCGGAAACTCGACAAGGAGAAAATACAACAAAAACTACTTTAGAGAAGTAGCTGCCCGTTTATTCAGTAGAGTTTTTAGGATTAATTCTTAGCTAGCTGAAATCTATTATTCAGAAACCAGAAACAAACTTCAAGTTGAGAGAAAAAGATAAGGGACACCATGTCAGACTGAGCAGGTCTTAATTAGCAGGTTAAATGTTAAAGTTTGTGACAAAGTTGCACAACAAATTTGGAAGAGTTGCCTACAGTGAAACCAAACATACCATATCTCACACCAGCTGTCATTCACTCTGGTGGTGGTGGGAGTGATAATTAATGTTTTTGATCACAAATTCATCTGTATACTAGTAATAATCTGGAGCCATATGTCAGGGAAGCAATTCGGACATTTAGAAAATGATCCTAGCACACCAGCATATGTCCAACAATATAAGGTAAAAGATAAATCCATCAACACCCACAAGGCCAAACCCCAACTTTCAATGAATTGAAGCAACGGCCAAAAGCCATTCACAAGTTATTTCTGCTAATAATATATCTGGAAACTACCGAGTTATGAGATGTACTTAGTTTCTACTCTGACTATAATCATGGTCCTTTGCCCATGACTGGCACTCTAAAGACACGCTGCATGAAAGTGCGACGTTACTGTAATCCTGGTGCATTTTAAATAAATTCATAACAGACATTCCATGAAAACTTCAGAACATTATCATGAAAACGGAGCATAATTCATCTCTGTTCAAAAGCACACCCAAACGGATCTAAAGGAGGTAATCCACAGTTAAAGTTTAGTAAATGTACGTGTCACGTTGCCATGGAAGCCTGTATTCAGGTGTCATTTTTGTGCCTAATTTTATATTTATCAGCTCAGTAAGATATGGATTCATAAACCCCCGTTTGATAGGAAACATGAGCAAATATGCCTGCATATCGTTTAATTAGTGAGAACTTCATTTTTGACCTGATTCTGCAGCTACATGTCTTGTCTTTTGGTAAATATTACATTGAATGATTGTGTTTTGACCTGGTTGAAAACCAAAAAGTTTTCTGGAAACGCTTCAAGTTAAAAGTCTCAGAAGCAGCTGGAAGGAATGACTAGTAAATATAGCTGTTTAAATTTTACACCACTTAATTTTTTGCAGATCTTCTCTTATTTATTGCATTATGCATTATGCTTTAATGCAATATTTTGGCATATTTTACAGTGCTCTCGTTAGTAAAGTCAAAACTCTAAGTCAGGAGATGGAAAAACATGTGAATGGGACGTTGTTTTAAGATTAAGTTCAAATTTGTGTTGATCAAACAGATCCTAGTTCACTCCAGAATTCAGCAGGGTTCTTTGTGGTTGTGTTCACACAACAATTATCCTTAAATAATGTCAAAAAGACCAAATGTTGCTCTTTTTGTAATTCGTACATGTCAAGCAGCAGCAACAGCAGCAACAGCAGCTCAGGGACAGAACAGCTTGTGTTAGCTCACCACAAGCTGGATAATCTGAGTGACAACGGCATTGTCGGTTGGAGCGCTGCTCTGCTCTGCTCTGCTCTGCGCTGCGCTCTCTGTCGCCCACATGCAAACCACCAGTCGATTAACTTTGGCTTTTTTATATTGCCTCTGTAAGAAAAGAAAAGTACAAAAACATGTTTAAAATGTCCAAATGCAACCATACAAACACATATTTTTTAAAGAGTCTTGTCATTAAGATTAAACAATTGACTAGAATTTCGTACTAAGAGTTAAATCTTTCATTTACAACAGTGTGACTGCGTAACAAGGATCTTTTGTGTTCCTTATTCTTTCTGATCAATACAAAGGAGCCTGTAAACCTGGTCAAATTGAAAATTTCACTATCAGCATAGAATTACACCACACATGATCTCTTGATTTTAAAGAAATCCAAATATGAGTTTACATACTGTCATAATACTCTTAGACTTGTGTTGATTTAAACATTTCTTTGAATTGTGGATTATTAACACAAATGTCTTCTACTATTTTCTTTTACCAAGAACTATGAGCACATGTTCTAAATCTGTTTTAGAATTTTACTCATTTACGCCGAGTGAAAATTATACATACAGGCTGAAATTAATGCTAGCATTCTCATACACCCCTACTGATATTTGGATACATTTCTCTTACTATGTTGCAGAGACACCACATGCCTTTTGTTGCCATTAAAAAGATCCTGCTGTATCAGATTTTCTCACTCTTATATAAATTGGTTCATGCTACATTATACGAACAACCTTTTGAGATAAATAATTGTTTTTATAAACAAACAACGGTTCTTGTTTGAACCTTTATATTTATGTGTTTCTGGTATATTTATGTGTTTCTGGTATGCATGTAAATCTGAAACACAAGTGAGATCCACAAACGGCAATGGACGACAAAACCATTTGTCTTGGCCCACCTACATTAAGTTTTGCTTCAAAAAATGATCTGTTGGAACCTTGAAAAGACTAATGTTGTGTCCAGTTTGTGCTAAAAGGAGTTATCTTATCAGCGAATCTGTTAATGCTAAACACAGACGACCTCAATGCTAACATCAGTGTCCACATTTCTAAAGGATTTTTTTTTTTCAAAGAATGTTACATGGATGATCAGAGGTTTCTGAAACCCTTGAAAGCTGAATATATAACAGCACTTTACACCAATTTGTTGGTTGAAATAACATATTTAAAACAATTAATATATTTGTTGTGAGTTTCTATGTTCATTTATCTAGCAGCAACATATCAGTAAATTTCTTTGCAGTGAGAACCTGGAACTGCTTTGGTCAGACAGCATTGTGTGTTTCAGCAGGTCATTATCCAAAAAACATCATTAAAAATGGTTTACTGAATATTTGATTGTTTTTTTTCTGAAAGTTCTGCCCTGTCCCAGGAACACATTTATAGGAGCTCTATTATTTCTAATATTCCGAGTTGTCAAATGTCCGTCCAGAATTATACCAAGACCTTGTTGCTACAACAACATTACATTTCATCATCCCAACACCCCAAACTTGCATCATCCTATGATGCTGTATGTCAAGTTCTGACTGGACCTGTACTGCACATGATGTTTAGTTAAGTTCTTTCTGTAGGAGCCTGATTGACAGCATCAGGTTTTTTTCTTCCTGTATGGTGCCATTATATCCATTTTGTGAACACTTTTGACATGAGAACATTTCAATAATAAATCTGAAAGCTTTTCAGTCGAGTCCATGTGTCATGTTTTCAGAATAGCCTGGAAAAGGTTTTATATTAAATGTGAGGCACATTTCAGCTGTACTTATGAAAGCTTTTCAGATTTATTTAAAGCATGTATGCTAAGTTTTCAGTGGTTGTATCTATTTGTGAAAAAGAATCTATGCATGCAGTTCACAAATGTCCCCCAATACTCCCTAGAAATGCTACATGAAAAGATCTTAAACATACTGATTATACAATATTCTGTCTTTTGTGATGGAGAAAAACATGCAACGTGTCTACATTTGATTTTAAGTTGATAAGCATGACTAAAGTGCCACAGGTTCCTCTGAACCATAAAACTGAGATGCTACAGTAGCCTACCGCCACAATCACAGCATCTAACCACGTAGACAATGAGTAAGACATGGCTTCACTCATATGTGTTAGGTTTCATTAGCATTGACTAATTGGATCTGCTGTCTTATAAACAGCAACCTACTAAAGTCCTTATTGCTGTATTTGTCTTGAGATTCACTCCAAACTCCTCTGTTGTCTGTCATGATGGTTGAGATGACATAAATAGTGGATTGGCATAAGGAGAGACTCACTCTGAGTCAGAATCGGTCAAAGACATTGCAATTTATTTCATAGCTACATGTAAATTGAGCTGTTTTTCTTAATAAATAAACATTCTGTCATGGTAGCCACACCTCACCAGTGCTTCTTTCTCCTTTTAGCTCACTTGCCTGCTGTTATCTGGAGCTCAAGCCTCTATTCCTCTAATACCTGGCTGCTATAGCACAAGATATGTACACAACTACCACAGAAGCAGCTTCATGTGAAATGACATAACGTCCCAATAATAGATTATTTTACGATACATTACGATATACTGACAGAATACTTTCCTCGGCATGCCGAATACTTGACACTTGAAGTGAAACTGTTTACATGACCTACTTTCCGATTAAGTCATCTATTTGGCAATTTCAAGTAAATTTCATATAAAGGTGATCATTTCTTGGGTCAATAAGACATATAGATAAATAAAAACGGTGCAATTATGGCAAAAGTAATGTATCTTGTCCTGACAGATCAAGCGAATAAATTCCACACCTTTGATTCCAATAGCCACACACTATTCACAACTGGAGTGTGTTAAAAGTGACATACCTTCATGAATGTACTTTATGTATTTCTCACAGTTTGAACTTCAAAATGTGTTTTTATTGGCCCAGCAAATATGAAAAAATAGAGAAGTGTGCAGTAACTCTAGGCCTTTTTAATACCTGGAATCAACCTTGCTAGACTGTAAGGAGACAAATGACAATCCACCCTAAAAATAATTATTATTCTGTAACATCACAGATACTTTAACTATGTTACTGTTCAGACAAGAACAAGCCTTTGATTCTTTTTGTCGCATTTTACTCAAATTGTTTCGGCTTCACATTCTTTCGAAGCTCATTCATGCTAGAAATTAGCAAACTAGTTTCCCAGAAAACTAGCTAGCTAGGTAGCTGCTTCCCTCACAACTTATCCTTCCTCGAAAATTAGCTAGAGAATTATCTAGCTAATGTAGATTCTAGGGCCTCCTCTTACTGTGGTCTGTGGAAAACTGTTCTCGGTACATCTTTAGTGTGTTCTGACAGTTTGTATCTAAGGTTGTCCAGACAGCATTGAGTCACTCAGAGTAAATGTAATTGCCAGGTGTGAACAGGGTTTTAGACTCGGCAGTACAGAACAACACCGCAGCACAAGCAGCTGATTAAAACCTGTGAGCCAGGTGTGTGACGCCCCTCTCCTACTACCACTAGCTGCAGGGCAATCAGCCAAGAGTCACCCCTGACTAATATCATCACTCCCTTAATCCTGGAACAACTCAGACTGGTTGAGCATCACTGGGGACGTCTTCTAACTACCCGCTGCAGATGTCCCAGTAATCCCTGCTTCTTCCCTCACAACTTATCCTTCCTTGAAGCCAGAGCTAAGGCAATGGAGAGCTGGAGAACTGCATTGTTAGCGACATTCATATGCAACAAAATAATGAATCAAACCAGTTCAAGCACACCATGTTCCCAACCTTAAGGTTTCCTTTACCCGGTAACTAAACTGATTCATTATGTGAAAGGGGCAACTTAATGTCCTAGAATATCAAAAATGTCATTAGTGGTAGTAATTTATTGTAAAAAAGTAACTCATATTTCATATACATTTATTAGATATTTTGAGCATCTGTTCAATTTTGACAATTCTAATATTAGACAAAAGAAATCAGTTTCTTTGAAAAACCAACATACAATAACTGATAAGAAAAAAGAAAAAACACTGAGATAAAAAAAAATGTATTTGACCTTCATTTATACAGGTTGTGTTACTGAAAGCCAAAATCTTATTTATAAGAGACCAGTTATGAATAAAACTAACAAACAAAATTAGAAATACTGCAACAAAACAAGTAATTATAAAATGTGACTCTATTCAACAAGCTAATCAAATATGAGATAAAAACAAGAGCAAGTTTCATAAGATTTCACTTTTTACTATAAAAGAAGTATGAATTAGTATGTTATATGCTATTTTATAGCCCAGACCATCTTAAAGAGACAGTGACATCCTCCACAAACAGGATAAGCCTGAAGAGTTCAAGGCTAAAGAAGCAAGCTGTTCTCAGATGAGTATAGATATAATAACAATTTACAAGAGAAACTGTCATATGAAAATATGCATAATAAACAGGACTAACAAAAGCCTTGAGCACATTGAAGTGAAGCTCATTCATTTGTTTAGGGAGGATTGATGAGGTGTGGACTGCAGCTGGAGACCTTCATGAGCCAGCACACAGAGACATGTCCGGAAGATACCTTACAGCAGCTGCTTCCTCGTGTCAAGCCACTCACAGATGGCATCAGAAGCATTTTATCTGCACTAAAGAGAAAGAGGACTGGAATGACGCTCAGCAGTCCTGCTTTTAGACAGAAGAAAACTTGGAAATCAAGGTTTCAGAGTCTGGAGGACGAGAGGGGAGGTACTGAGTGCAATCTGAAGTTCAGTGAGAAGTTTCTACACGCAGTGATGATTTGGGAAGCTACGTCATCACTGAAGTGCACAGCCAGCTACCTGGCTTAGATCACTTCATGCTTTCTTCTGCTGACAGGCATGATTCTGTCTCCCAGGCGGAGATATTTGGTATTTGCCAACTCTCACAAAAGTACCAGTACTTGCTTTAATGTCCACTGTCTGATTAGTCAACAAAACGGTCCGACCTAAACCCTAAGCAGAATCTTTTGAGTATCGTCAAGAGGAAGATTAGATTCACCAAGGTCTCTGTTGACCTTGGTGAATCCAGAAACATTTGATCAAATTACCAAAGTCACCAAGCAAACATACATGAAATATGAAATGCATTGCTCAATGCTCCAGTTACTATTAATCAAAGGCAACTCGATACGGGTGGACGTTTAGCTTTGATTTAAAGGAGCTCAGCGTTTCAGCTGGTTTGAAGTTTTCTAGAAGTTTATTCCAGATTTGTGGTGCATAGAAGCTGAATGCTTAAACTAAATTACGTGATAGACATGAATTATATCAATCTGTCTATTGAATTGTTGAAATAATCAAACGTTTAGTTGAGTTTCTAATTTATTTAAAACCACCTAAATGCCAGTCTGATTCAGATGCAAAGCCAAAGAAATTCATCCAATTGCTCTGTAATGAAAGGTTATTTTTAGCTTCCATACCTTTTATTGCAACTCAGTGAAGTTTATAAAATGTCTTTTTTTTCCCCTCCCGTTTCTGTTTACCTTGTGCTCCTCCACACATCAGCTCAGACAAAACCTGCTAGTTTCACTCCATCACATGACATCAATCATGGAGCTAGACTGAAATGTCCGATTGTTTCCCCCTTTTAATTAAGGCTCATCTGTTCAAACATTATTCCTGTAGTCATGAGACCAAATCACCTGCATGCGTCAAATCAGAAACGATCGTCTGCCGCCGACAGAGCTCTGCCACCTCTTAATTGAGTTTGCCTGCTGTGTTCAATGGAAAACTCGAGCAAACCACAATTTATTCCGCTACAACTGACAATAAGCCAAATAAATTACTTTGAAGATTAGATGTGGAAATAGGTTGGATTTAATTCTGATGAGTCCTTTTAAATTACCGTATGCTGTCAGTATCGTCATGGTGACTTCAGGTCCATGTTTTGCATCTTTGATAACTGGATATTATCACTTAAAATATTTCAAAGTTGTGTGTGTGGGGGTGTGTGTGTGTGTGGGCGTGTGCGTGTGTGTGTGTTTGCTTTGAACCTAAATGAACAATAAGAAGCAGACGCCCGGAGTACATCAGTACTGATTTCTAATTGAAAACATTTACATATCAAAGGCTTTAAATGTGATTGCTGACAGTAATTCAACAAACTCCTTTGGCATTATTATGTTGATATGTTGTATTATAGGTTAAGAGGCTGATGAAATACAACCAGACTGCAGCTGATAATGTTCTACAGATAACGCCGAATGCAAAAAGAAAAAAAAAAGCTTTGAAGGCAAAAATGAAAGGAAATATCTCATTTCTCTTTGTTTGAATTTATTATTTTCACTTTGCTGCATTGGCTCAGTGCAATTGTCTGCTTCTTTCCCTCCAACATATAAATATATGTTTATTGTGTTTCAATGGTATCAATCTGGAAGCAAAACAAACTGAAACAAACCTGCTTAAATCTGCCTTCATCACCATGTGCTTCATGCAAAATTCACAATAACTTGCAATTAATTTGCTGAAATGAGTTCATTTCTTTAGCTAAGCTTTTAGAATGGCCTTGTTGAAGATGCACATATTTGAATTTGTATGTGTAGTCCTGTTTTTTTTTTTTTATTGAATGAAATGTGATATAAGTTTATGGAACCACAGGAGAATGGCTGAAACAAACTAAAGCATTTCCATGGTTTATTGCTTTGTATTGGTTCCTGTTTCTGACCACATTCGACTCCAATTCATGATGAAGAAAAATTTTTCAACTTGAAATGAAACACGACAAACTCTGAGATCATGTTAGAATATTTTCTAGAACAATTTCCCTTATTCTGGTCCCAGAGGGATGCGATTCTTATTTGTCCTACTTCTCGGTCAAGGCTGTTGGGATTCGGCTCATCATAGGTCCGTTGGCGTGGCGACCACCTTTTTGGCAGAAGCGAAGCAGCAGATCTGCATGTCCCGGCTGGATATCATCTTTCTCAACCAGCTTCTCGAAGCAACCCATAGATCACGGCGTATGGATTTTATAAAAACTTGGCTTATGGTTGCCGCACTTCTTCAGTGGTGGTGTCTGGCCAACACCGTCTGCCACGGTTCACTTTACGAACCACTTCAATGTGTTTATAATCACCAAAACGATCCTGGAGTCCACGCATTCTTCTCATACGCACAAGGTTTCAAGTCAACACCTCTAAAAGATTAATGGACACAAAACAAAATACTCTGAACAATCAATGAATAATTTATACCAACGTAGCAAAAATAAATGGAAAGACTGACAATGGAGTGCAGCTGTTTAAGTTAAAAACTACATCGATACCCTAATAAAGCCCTGAAGGGGAAAACATAACGGTCTGTCTAGAGATTAAATACATCATTGGCAATTTTGTATGTATAATAAATGAGATGGTATTAATCTGGAAAACAAAAAGTTTAGAACTTCACAGTAAACTACTTAAATAATGAATAACATGAACCTTCAGTGTTTGTTTACGTCAAACATACCTAATTATACATTGATGCACACGTAGAATGTCTCCCTTGTCTCCGCTCATAGATGTACAGCTAACCACTGCCAATGCTAGCCGATGGTGTGTCAAGTCGCACTGCACCATCATCTTCCCAAGTTTCAATATTTTGCTTTTAATATTTTCATGATAGACTCTATGAAAAAAAAAATTTGCAAATAGTTGAATTTTCCACAAATAACTTGGGTTAATTTCCACAGAAAAATCAGTAAATACCAAAGCTCACAAAGATGGAGGCCCACTGCATGATTAACAACTAACTGGACTTACTGATTGGGAAGGGCTTTAAAATAGTTGGCTTTGAACATCTTCATGAGATCTCTCTGAGCTATATTTTTTATAAGTACACACTTTTAATTTATTTTTTTGGCTCCCAATCCAGACTATCAAACATCTGTCCTCAAGACTGACAAAACTACCGCATCATTTCAGAATCTGTCAAACTTGGAGATGCCTCAGGGTCACAGAGAACGTTTTTTTTTTTTTTTCCCCTCTCTATGGGCTGTTTAAATAAAAATGATAAATAAGGTGAATTTGATGTGCATAACTGGAACAACTGGGAGTTTTCGGTTGGGAAGTGCTGCTCTTTTCTACAGCTTTTCCCCGGTGTTGTAATACAACTGCCAGCATTTCGGCTTTGATCCAGTGTGATACTGAATCCTATTGGCAAGTTTCTCCAAGGTTAGCACAGGTACACACACTTTCACACACAAAGGCGCAGCTTTTTTTTTATTAGTTGCCTTCTTTGGCGCTTCAGCCTTAAGCCGTTTCTACCTTTCAAAGGTGTTTGGGCCTGTCAGTTGTATTAAGGCTCTGCATTAGAAATAAGAGTTGTTCTATTGCAGTGAATAGGAAACTAACAGAAACGCCACAGGGTGAGGTGTGATGATGTGAAGAATAATATATAGGAAATGGTTATATTAAACACTGTGTGGCTGCAGATGATGATTAAGTGGTAACTGAAGCTGCTGTTGGATTTTTTTCCTCATCATGATCCACTCTTCGTTTAGCTAGTTTTCTCCATTTCTCCTCTCTTGCCCTACGTTTCTTTGAGCTGCCCCTCCCCAACTGACTGTGACAGATTCTCGTCATTATTCCAGTAGTCAAGTTTTCTTTCAACGTATTACCCGAAAACAAGAAATGCCAAAAGTGTTTAACCCAGGATTTCCAGTTAAAGTCTTAAGAAGCTATTTGGCACAAAAATCTGAGTTCTTTTTTGGGACCAGCCAAAGTTATGATTGTGTGTCCCATAATCTGCAAACAGGACGTCTTCTGTTTATCAAGAGTAACTTCTAAAAAAAACCTTGAACTCAGTCGTGTCCAAACTTTTTGCAACATGTGTCAAAAAGTATTTGGGGAACTTTGAAGTCTCTGGTCCCCACTATGCAAAAATCTACTTCATCTGTTTTGTCTTCATCCTTGGTCCTTGTACTACTTCCAAATCCGCAGAAGACCTCCATTCCTACAGCTACCTGTCTGTTGGCACTCTTCCTTCAAAACACCTAACAATCAGCAGTAAATCCTCGACCAGCAAGAGCGATCCTCTAGTCAAAAACACACAGCCTTTGCCAAACACAGTCCTTCCAGTATCCACAGTGACGTCCTCTTACAAATAAGAAGTAATCCTTTCATAATTCACTTACCTCTGCATTACAGGATCCTCCTCCTCTGCTCCAGATGACTCCTTGGATCTCTTGACTTACCTGCTGCATTTCATTGATCAAAATATTTTTCCAGAGCAGGTTTTCTACAATATTTCAGTCAGATTCCACACTTTAGACTTCTTGGAACGTCAGGCTACCTTACCATTGGAGCCACTGCCACTCCAAGGTGACGGTGCTCTTCTATTAATGCCACTGACTCATCGCTACAATATTTGACCAATTCTGAAGCTTAATTTTGTTTATAAGCTGGTGTGCGTTCCATAAGGTTTTTTTTTCCATGTTCCTAAAACCATCCATGGCATCCAATTAGGCATTCCATAGAAAGGTCATGCTGGAGCTTATATTTATGTATTCAAAGCCACATATCTTTATTCTATATACCATTGAAAGGCTGCAGATGCAGGATTCTGTTTTTTTTCTTTTTCTTTTAAACTCTTTCCAAGAAGGAGGCATGCAAAAAATATTATTCCTTAAAGTAATTGAGCAATCTTCCGTGAATTGCATAAAGGCTGAGTTATTTAGTTATCTGGATGAATTCATGTTCTACTAAGATTCCTTGAGAGACATTGACAAGATACGGCTGTAAAACTTTAATTAAAGTAGCATTAAAACGCAGCACTGCTGAGTAGCTCTCCTGGAAAATCTCTTATTTTGAACTTTAACTCGTATAATATTTACAGTAGACAGCAAGGACATGACCCCTCCATACTCTTATTAGCTAACGTCGATATATGCATTAGCTGAATTTAATAAGAGGCCGCTGGCTTTGGAGGAAAGATGAGACTGGTTGCCATAGAGAGGAGAGTCCTAGCGAGCGGCGCCGACGCCCAGCCCCGTCTCAGAGGTGGAGTGGTGAAAAGGGTTATCTTTCCTTTTTAACTTTATCTCTTGCACCATATTGCGCCCGAGTCCAATTCTCGCCTTTTCAACTTTGTGATCAAAATTTTTTTTCTTTCCTTTTTCATGACAGGAGAGAAAAAAAGGTGCTTCAGCCTTAAGGGATTTTTGTTAAACATAAGTCATTACATTTCTCAGACATTCTTCCTGGTTACAGGATTGTTCAAAAATGACCACAACATGAGTAGGAAGTAAACAAAATGCTACCCACTCCTCTTGCAGTATTTCTACCCATTTTCCACTTTTGTCTCTAACCAAGAAAGTATTCTTGTTGGTATTTAATGTGATATTCAATAGCAAATTATGCTTAATTGTGAGGTGGAATTAAAATAATACATAACTTTCTTTCTGTTTTTCAAATAACATGAAAAGCGTGATATTTCTTTGGATCCAGACGTACCAAGTCGATGCCCGTGCTGACATTTTGTTACAGTTGCACCTCAAAGTCTCTGGGAGTCTCTCTTCCAGCTTTGAACGTCGAAGTCATGTTGTTTCACTAAACCTTATTTGTAAAACAACTTAAAATCAGCCAGGTTCGATGGAGAACATCTATGAACATCAATTTACAAGTCTCCCCACAAATTCCCGTTCGGTTTCAGGTCTGGACTTTGACATCTACATGCTTCGATCTAAAGCTTTGTATTGTAGCTCTGGTCGTAGATTTACAACTTCTATGCTGCAAAAACTCCAGACTCAAGTCTTTTGCAACATCTAAAGGGTTTTCTTTCAGGATCTCTTTGTATTTAGCTCCAAGCGTACGTCCCTTTCTGCCAACTTCCCTGTAAAATGTTCAGTTCCATTCAGACCGTCGCTCCTTCTGCCATGTATTTGTTTCATCACCTACAGGGATTGTGGTGAACTCCAAATGGAACTTATGATCTCTAAGCAAAAGCTTTTTTCTTGCAACATTTTCATAAAGACACAATGCACAACAAGTAGCCAACAGATTCTCCCACCCTTTGCCAGTCATGCGCCATGTCTTGGATGGTGTCCAGTTGTGTTGTACAGTGAACAGACCACAACTGTTACTTCTTACTGCTTTTATTATTAATTCAAACACCAAACATACCATAATATTTTTTGTTCATAAGCACATTTGAAACCGTCTGAGCAATATAGCAGAAGCTAAATATTTACAGTCTTTTCTTATTTCAGCCAATTAGCACCAAAGGAAAAAAATGGTGCTGCTGGATTGGTTGTCCTGGAAGTGCCAATGAAAGTTGCATTGTGCCTTTGTGTTTACACTTCTGATGCTATGTTTTCTTTACAATATTTTTGATATGCTCTACAAAAAAAAAAAAAAATCCAAGAATACGTGAATCCACGAATACTGAACCGTGAATACTCACTCCACTGTATTCCCATTTTCCTTCTTGGGATAATTGAGTAAATTCATCAGGACTAGCATTCACTTTGTCGGTTGGTCACATGAAATAACAGCAAAACACAGAGGAGACTGTGATTGCTAAGGTAAAACATACCTTACCAAGACACTGATTTTCAAAAAAATGAATAATAATGTAAAATCAATTTTGAGTCATTCTCAATTAAATGAATCCACAACAAACTTCCAGAAAATTTAGTTCCTTTTTGGTTTAGAGTCAATTCATAACTGCAACAATGATCAATGTATTTGATGTTTACTTGCCTGATGATTCTGATGATAGCATTTGACATGCTGCTTGAGTCACAATGTATTTTATGCTCAACTGTCTTGTTGCTGAAAATTTCTACACAAATAAGCTCGACTACATCCCCCCCTTCATTCTAGATGCAGCAGTCCAGCATGTGAAAATAAGTTTGTTTTGAACCGGTCAATTGCATCACAAAATCTCATTAAGCAAAAACAACTCGCACTAGCTGAATGTCCGCTGCCAACCAGAAGCAGAAGCTTGGAAACCGAGACTGCTTCCCATGGACGAGAAGGAAGCGGGGAGCAAATGAAAAGTGGAAGACAGCAAGGCTGTACATAATTAATTCGGCAGAGTTTTGGTCCTGGGAGGCCAGGGGAAAAATGTATTGACGTTGGGGGAAAAAAAATAAAATGCTAATTAAAGAAAGCCGAACTCCTTGGTTTGGAAGACATCCGTCTGCCCAGGCAGTTTGAAATCTCACTGCAGCTCGGGCTAATGGTGCTAGTAATGCCTTGGGGGAAACACGGCATCAAACACAGAGGCGGGCGCTAATGAGTCTCGTGGACCTCTCTGGCACGCACGATGAATGAGTGCAATGGAGAGAATGTGCTGAAAGGGAAGAAGGAGCTGCACTCGGCCCAAGACGTTTCATATTCTTTTATTTATTTATTTATTTATTTATTTTAAATTGCACAGCAAATGAGGGGAGAGGGGATCCTTGGGTGGGTAAATCTGGACGCACACGTGTCCCGCTGACTCGCCGCCGTCAGCCGATATTGAGTCATTCCGAAAATGAGATCAGCACAAAACACACAATGAGCAACAGGCGTTCCCGCCACAGGTTTTTCACACAACACAACCAACACAGAGACGATCAATTTACTGGCATACACGCTCTAATTTCCGCTTCTTCAATTCATGTGGTCAAACGGGATGTTGTTGTTTTTATAAAACGCTTTTACAGTTAAAACAGAAAGGACGAAGGGAACCACTGAGTTTCTGGTTTCTCCATAAGGCTTGGCCGGATCGCTTTGCGACTGAAGGCGAAACGTACAGTTGTTGGCATCGCTTTCTTAGTCTATTTTTCATGCACCCTTTACTTATATTTAGTAGCAGAGGCGTTGGCAACAGTGACAGTCTCCACATGTTTCCTGTGCCTGTCAAGGAGCCTCTTGTTGGTTCTTTCTGCCAATCTTCTGCCAGCACAGGTTGGATGTATTTTAAATTTGCAGGAGTCCAATTTTCATCGCCATCTCCAGAAGTTTTTAATAGGATCTGGGTCAGGGTTCGCTGCTGGCCGGCTTAAAAACAGCACATCTGTTCAGGTTACCTTATGTGCTGCTGGATATGTGTGTTATACCTTTCTCCAGTTTCAGAACACAGCAACTTTACTTCAAATCCAGCTTTCTGACACTGTGTCTTGTTCCCCTTTTTTATACTGAAAGTAATGATCAGTGTTTCTATACACTTTTCATAGATGTTTCCAAACTCAACTTTTCAAAATGCTGAAAGTTCACTTCATATTTAAGGCAAATGTTTAGACAGTAGGCAGGCTTTACATAAAGCATAAGTAATAATGGAAAGACAAAAGGGGAGAAAGACATAAGAGAAAAAAGGACAAAAGGAAACCAGAAAAAGGATAAGAAAGACAAAAACTTGAGGAAAAGGTCTTATTTACCGTCTTCTCTGCTTCCATGGGACGTACACAGGTGTGGGGGGTATTAACTCGGGGGGTATTAATATGGATATATCTCCATATATCCACACATATGTTGCATTCAAAATTGTGTTTTTTTTGTTTTGCTTTTTAAGTTCCTATAATCTCATTATGCTGTTATCATAAAAAGATTACATTTTACACCTGATTTTATGAAGTTTTTTTTTGTTTTTTTATTGAATTGTAGAAAATGTCCAAATCTGCACTCCACAGATGATGTGTGGAGGAAGCTGAAGCTCAGACACCAACTAGCAGCTCAGCTAAGCTTTAGCCTAAATGAATGGACCAAGATTTAAAAGTGCTGCACCTAAAAGAAAATGTTCCTCACCCCAGCTCAAAGGTTCACGTTTAGTTTGAAGGACATGTGGTTATTTCAATCAGTCACATGCGTTCTTTTTTAGCACTTAGAGACGATTCTTTTGGGATTTTGCTTGGTATTGTATCTTCATTACAATGAAGCTCCAGAGATGCTAATTTCTAAACAAAGTAAAGAAACAAAAGCAAAAATCAAATAATTATTTCCATTCAGTTGCTGTAAAGGTTGTTTTGACTCAACACATATTTAAAAAAAAAACAAAAAAAAAACACTTGGGAGAAAACAAGCATGTGAACCATTTATCACAAGTGTGTGTTTCAGTTCCGCACCACCAAATACCCCCCACACCTGTGTACGTCCCATGATAACTGCAGAATAGCAAATAAATGACAGTCATTAAGTATTAATTTTCCAGGCTTGTGTGCTCTCTTGATATTTGCCCCGAGCAAATAAGGTGCAGTGAACACACAGAAACTAATTAAGCGTCGCCGCATATGTTTCTCACGCGTCGTGTGTGTGTGTGTACACACACTTGCACACGAGATGTAAACATGGCTCGTGGTCCCTTTTGAAACCCGAAAACAATCCAATCCTCAAGGAAGTTTGCACAACACTCGAAAGTCTTACTTCTGTTCAGATCGCTTTCATTTCCTTTCATCTTTTTCAAAAGGCCTTCTGTTTTCTAATATTGTGTAGAATTAATTAAAACCGGGTAAGCTGACGGTAATTTCTCCAGCAGCGTATCGCGTGTACACTGCTGTTTTCCTGTTCGTTAATAAAGGTGTTTTTAAGAGATTTATGCAAGGGTGATCTTGAAAGCATAATGCAACCCTCACACTCTGATTTTATTCTCTTTTTTAAATGTGCTTTATACCTTTTCCTGCATTGTGCTTCTGTTGCATCGGAGATAGCGATCTGAGGACGGAAGGGGAGATTCTCTCTTTGTATCGGTGTAAAGTCAGAGCCGAGATCCAATCTTTCTGCCGTTCCCTCTCAGCTGGGGAAACACACCGCAGGTTTCACACATGTGGACTCACCAAGTGTCCCCTTTTGCAACAAAAAAAAAAAAAAAACATACGAGATTCACGTACGCGATAAGGTTTCCAGCCATGCTTATCCGGGTTGATATCTCATAACCAAGCTCACAACTTCTGGCAAAGATTAGAGTTTAAGTAGACTCTGAGATGTTTTATTGATCTGCGCGCTCCCATCCATTTTGATAAGATCGTCAGTTCTGAGTGTCCCATTAAACATGGTAACCTTGCTGCTTAATGTGGAAGTACACACTCAAGCACAATCCGTTATGCTGTTGGGTATTACTGCCACGTACAGTGGAATATACGTGAGGTTTTACTTATACGTAGTAGTGCTGAAAAATTAAACTTTCATTCAGGAGCTAAAAACAAATGGGCTGTTAGATCAGACGCATTCATTTCATGGGGAGATGTGGAAAAATTAGCATTTCCATTTCAAAAATGTGCAAAACTTTAACAATATTACGCAAATGAAAAAAAAATCAAAAAACACCATTTTTCAATTGTGGTGTTAAGAAATTTAAATAAAATCATGCGTGAATAAGTTTGTTCTTGTGATCAGTCATTAAAAACATGCTGCGTCATCCTCCTCCTACCACTTCATTCTTCATCTTTTCTGCCAGTAGCGACATCCGGCTGTTTACTACATGACTTATGTGCTGCAAAAATCGTGTTTCCACTACAATTTTGCGAAATATATCTATTTTGAAAAGGCTGAAAAACCACATCATCCTAGCACAAAAAAAACCTTTATTTTATTTTTTTTATTTTTTCCAAAATTGGCAAATTTTCAAAATTTCAATTTGCTCAGTTTTATGTTTAATGGAAGTGGAGCTAATGTTATTCCCACTGTCAATTATTCCAACATATTTTTGGGAGGAGAGCTACATCTTTCAAGAACAATAATGCACTGGGGAAACCCATAGGGATTCCTGTCATGGGTTGTGAGTTTGAAATTGGACCAAAATGCGATCAGAATGTGGCAGGATCATATTGTAAAGACTTTATAATAAAGATAAACATAAAAGTTACAAGCAGGGACAACAGGATCAGGTAGGAACAGAACAACATGGGAAAAAAACAAGTAGGAACAACAGAGCCAACAGAAGAATCCAGCAGGGAGTGAATGAAAGAGAGGAGCTGATATACGGGGAGCCAATAGGCCGATTGGAAACGGTGCAGCTGTGAGGGGAGACCGGGCAGGCTGGGGAGTTTACGCCTCATGATGGTACATGAGGAGTAAACATAAACCAGGGAGGAGACCGTACATAAATCTAACAATAAACAGCAATAAAGATTCAACTAGATACCAAAGAATGATCAAACATCTAAACATCTAAAATAGGCAAAGAAGAAGAAAAAACAATAACTGTGGCAGAACACACATAAACAATGATGAAAAAGACAACCCAAGAGAAAACCAAACCGACCCGGAAACCTGACATCTTGAAGTCGGAGCCCCTCTTTATGTGGCGGACGCTAACCGCCACTCCACCCTGATGCTCTGGGAAAGTTTCAGTCCAAAAACATCATCACTGTTCCACCAAACGTCTAAATACGATGGCCACGTTCGATGAATGACCCGACCTGCAGCGCTTTTCACCGTGCCCCTTAACACACAAAAGAGACAATTTGTCTCTTTTCTTTCGATGCTCGTTTATTAGTTGAGCCAGTCATCAGTATTCAATCTGTGCCTCCTGTTGCCATCAGTCCCACTTCATCAGTTAAACAGGAAGCTTCTAACCGGTGCCGTGTTCGCTGGGAGCGTCCATGTCTGATAAGGGGCCCCTGTGATATGTCTGACATCATTAATCTGAGCGCCGTGGGGGGGCCCGGTTGAGAGCTGGAAGTATCACCATATTTCACCCAGGGAACCTTTTCATCTCCAGCTTTTCTCACCGCTAATAGAGCCAGACACCTCTTCGAAAGCTGGAGCACCAAATGTATGCGGGGCTTGAAGTAAATAATGGTTTTGGAGCGCTTTAATCTTGTACAGAAAGAGGAAATCAGTATGCGGTGTGCTTTTAGATGGAGGGAAAACTAATTTAAGTATGGGGGAAAAAAGTGTAACTGCAAATGTCAGCACCACTGGTAATTCCACCATGTTGATTTGCGTCCGTTAGAGGCAGTAAACACCATGCTTGTCATATCAAACGGCACCCCTTGGTGTGAATGTTTTAAAAAATAAATGCATCTTTTATAAATACACTCAACGATTCCACATTAGGAAAGGATTGTTTTTAATTAAATCCCTGGTGGCCGAAAAAATTAAGACTTTTGGAAGAAAATAATATTATTTTCAAAACATTTCTGAACTCAGAGTAAAAGACACTGAAGTCAAAAGAAGATAAACTTCAAGAAACTCCCCCCCCCCAGCAAGACTCAAAAGGTAGAGCACTGATAGACAATGGAGCAGATCAGGATGTGATGTAAAATAAGACTTTATGTTGCCACACAAAAAACCAGGCAAAAACCAATAAGTTAAACTAGAAGAATGCATAAAATCATCTCACTTAACAGATTGTGGTTTTTTTGGGGGGTTTTAGGGTTTTTTTCCACTAGTTGTTGTTTTATCTAGAATAATCAGACAGGAAATGGGCAAAGAGAGAACAGGGACGACTTTACCGATGACATTTTTTTGAGGTTACTGGTGAAATCCAGATCTTTGGTTGATGTTTGCTATTAAATGGCTCTCATGGCCTTTTGAGGGGGAAAAAGCAATACACTTTTCTACATGTTCATACTTTTCTTCTTATTAAACCCACCAGAAATGTCTGCTGCCTAAAATTTCTATCTAAAATATACTACGGTTCTAGCTGAAGACAAAGCAGAGCTTAGCAAAATCCAGGTTTACGTTTGTGAAGGTTTACGTTTGTTTTTTTTTTCCTGTGACATGACTTCTAAGCAAACAATTAGCATGTAACTAGCTTCTAATGTTTTTTATTATTATTGTGACTCCAATGTACCAATTTTGCTTGCTGTTGTCTTACATTGAGCTCTGGAGGATATTGTTACCTCCCTCAACTTTCTACTTTCTGTGTATTGGCAAGAAAAATGTGTCTTTACTAAATAAACGCATTTATGCAGCAGGAAACATAATTAACTGGATCACAAATCAAATGTTCCAGTAAAAAGATGCATAAAAAACGTAGATACGAGGAGCTGATTCGGTTACAATAATCATACAGAGGCACAATCTCTATTTGTGCCATTGATTATTGATTGATTGCCATAGGTTTTGTTTTTCACTGGACATGCCAACAAATGTCTTTGGAACTTTGCTTCTTATCCTTCACACCAGTTTAAATAGGATGTGATAACTTCAAAATTGAGTGTTTTCTGGTGGAAGCTGTACTTAATATTGTAGTTTGCTGCTGGATTTTTTGTTGTCTCTGTCTCTTGATTCTGCGTATTTGCATAGTGATAAAACACAGAAGAGATGCTCTGATTGCATAGGAGTAAATGCAAATTGTTTTTGCGCAGGTGAGATAATGGGGGAAAGAAATTTGTTACCCTCTGTGCCAAATGCAATCATTAAGCAAATAAAGAAAGCAGCCAAAGAAAAGAAATGTGTGCAAATAGGAAGAAAATGATGTTTACCTTTGTGAAAGTTAAGGCCTCATATTTCGTCACTAAACTTCCTGCTACATAACCATAGCTGCTTATGTCTCTTATCATTTTTGGTGACATAGTTAATAAGCACCACCACTAAAATAATTATGAGATGGATTTTTACAGAGTTGCATCAGCCAGAACGAGAAAAAAAAACCTCATTATTTTTGACTTGGCAGTAATTTCCCCTTTTGTAGATTTTTTTTTCTCTAATTTGCCTTTTTTATAAAGTGAAATACCAGACAAAGATACATCAAGTTAATACTAAAAGGATTTTTTTAATGAGAAAGTAAAAAAAAAAAAAAAAGAACCCAGACCCTTTTTCCAAGTGTCTGACATGAAGTTGGTGAAAAGACGTGAAGAAGAAACACATCGCAGCCCAATCTAAAGGGACTGGGGAACAGATCTATGTTGCAGCTGGCAGATCGGTGCATTCCGCACAAAACTCTGAGGGATAACGTTGAGTTCACCAATACATGACCTCAAGATCTAAAGCAGTTTGATTTCTGCAGCAGGATAATGTTTTCAAGCGCACCATGACATTCATCTCTGAGTGACTTGATAGAAAAACAAAGCTGATGGAGAGGCCTGGTCAAAGTCTGGGCTTCAGTCAAAATGACATGCTGCTAATGCCTTAAACGAGCTTCTTATAGTAACATATTAACATCAAAAAATCATAAGTTTGCAATTGTGGTGTTTCGATTGAATAAGAAACTCAATTGAAATCACATGTGAATACGTTTGTTCACACAATAAGTCATTAAGAAGTCTTGTTGTTTTTGCCTGTAGTGACATCCAGTTATTGATCACATAAAATTTTTTTGTTTTTTTAAGCTGTTTCCATTGAGCAAGTTTATTTTGTAATTCCAATTTCTCCAGTTCGTGGTCAATGCAAAGACTTAGAGCCGTGTTGGTTTGGATAGTTTCATTCCCCTAATCTACAGGTTATCTTGAGAGTAAACTTAGTTTTATGAGCTGTAACATTTGGCAAGAAACAAAACAAAATATTCCTAAGGGTACAAATACTCATTCACTGCATGTTTTATCAGAACAAGAATGTTGGAGGCAAAACCGATCTGCAGATGTCGTAGGATATTATTTATCGTTTACAGCATCCTTTTAGACATTTCTAAAAGCAAAGCAAAAGAAAACTGAAGGTCAATACAGAGTTGATCAATTTGATTCATTTTCCCTTCATGATTCTGTTTACCCCATATCTAAAAAGTTGACACATCAATACAACCTCAGGCACAGACTAGCAACAAATTAGTCCAAGGACTGTGAATGTTTTTGCAGTAATAATGATAATAAAAACAACAAAGAACACCTGAAATTAAAATTGTTTCAACAACTATCTGACATGAAATGTTTCAGAAAATATATATATTCTTACATCTACTGCAACTTGAAGCTTTTTCTTTGGGAGCTTAGCCAGTTAGATGACTTTCCTAGGCTTTAGAGAGAGTAAAATAAAAGGTCAATATCAAGCAAAGTGGGTCAATCAGCCTGATTTTTTTCTTTTATTATAGTACAACCATACTATTGGACGTTTCAGATATCCAATCTGTCCGGGGTTCTTAGTCGGTACCAGGGAGCGTGCCATCTGGACTGAACCTCAAAACAAGTCTTAGAAATGCAGCACAATGACTCATCACTACAGACATTTGCATTATAAATTACCTTTCTCTGTCAGAAAAGTTTGACTTTATGTTGAGATGAGAATCTTTTTTTTTAACTACTACTACTACTTTTTCAGCTTAATATAAAAATCTCGTTGTCATAGCAACGTGGCTTTACGGCCAGGTGGTGAAAATGTTAATACCAGTAGTAGAAGGCATCTTGTTAGTAGCAGATCTGCAGCTGACGTTTCTTAACCAGCAGTTTCCTTAAATGTGATCTTAAGAGACGGGATCGATTGCATCCTGCGAGCTTTTTACCCAGTGCAGGTCCAGTGGTGTCACACTGACCTCGCGTTCACTTTTTGTTTGTGTGGTTTCGGAAACTGACGGTCTAACAGGACAACCGCTGTCCTACCATGACATCTGCTGCGCTCCCCCTGAGCGCTAAGATTACAAGATGGTTAAACTGCTAAGCTGTCGAATTCAGATGAAGTTGAAGATTTTAGAGGTAGTCTTCCTACTTTATTCTCTATCCCACTTTTTTCCAACGCACTGGTTCTACTGGGACAATAGGCTTTCACTATGACATGCTGCCACCACCACACTTAACAATTTATACAGTGTTCTTAGGTTTGAAGGCCTAATCTTCAATGTTCCAAACAAAGCCCTCGTCATTTGTGACCAAGATTCATTTATCTTATGAGGTTTTCTCTGTAAGACCAGACAATGCTAACAAACCACCAGTAGAGTGCCCAAATCTATTTGATCCAATAATGTAACCATTGCAATCTAGTCAAATTCTAGTTATACAGCCAAAACATTGAGGAAACAACCATCATTTTCTCTGTGTAACTATCCTAATTAATTTGTGTTGAAATCTTCTCTGGGAGCCCGGAGGGTTGTAAAAGGCCTTGCAAGCCAAATGATCAATTCCCGTGCATGTATGCGCGTAAGATTAAAGGAGACAGTGATGAAACGAATCCCATCTACCAGTTAGCACGGCGAGAGAAAACAGACAGCAGAACGTTTGACATCTGAAACCTCCGCGCTGGGATCTCACCATGGGAGGGCACTTCGTCAAGAGTGAGTAATTGCATGTGCAAGTGCTTTGCCGGCCTGTAACTTGTGAGAATTGCTGCCATAATTATCCTACACGCACGCATCCGGGCACCAAAACCTCATATTCATATTGTTTCAATCTGTCTTTCATGCGTATTAATTACTGGAATCTTGAACTCATTTGCATGTGCTGTAACATCTCAAACAAACAGGATGACTTCCTCTGGTTTTACAGGGTGATAGTTTCAGTATACACACTTACGCAAGGTATTGGTCTATTAATCTTTTCAACTCCTCAACAAACGGCCGTTTGTGGTTGTAGTGCAAATGAGAACAGGGTGTGGTTTGAGCAAACCATTCTCAAATTGCCTCATAAGATTAACTGAAGCAGAATGGGGCTCAATCTCATCGCCCTCATTTCCAATTCAACGCAGTCAAAACCACAGCAGCAGTTTCTGCTTTAAACCCTCAACGTCCAACAAGGACATTCTGTCCCGTTTCAACTGTCATGCAAAACAATCAAATTTAATTAGCGGCTCTCGAAAAGACGAGCTAAATCCGGCTGTTATTGCGTTAGGGATGGCGGCACTTCCAGTGAACAGAGAGGAAACTATGGAGGATGGGGGCTAAGCCGGGGGGAAAGCGGTATCGATCCATATGCATTGTCTCATTAATTTTGCCAGAGGTGTGGATTGCCGGTGATCAATATCCGTCGAGTGCATCTTTATTCTTCTGTATAACCTATTACTGTCTGTGAAATGTGAGGACCGCACCACAATTAGACATGTGGAGCAGGCAAGGCCAATCAATAGCAGAGATGTATGATCCGTTCAGCAGGAAGCAATAACTAGTCAAAGGTACAGTGAGTGTTCTTCCAAGGCTAAAGGCTAGATTGGTTTAGTGACTCCGTCTTTGTGAGAGGCTTCCATGGTTTCTAAAAAGCCCGGCCATTATAAAGACACAGGGCATCGAGGACCTCGGACTCTGTGGCCGTTTCCATCCATCTACTGCTATTATGAAAGCTAACCTTGTTTTCTCTAGCCAGATTCAGCGGACAACACAAGAAAAAATGTGTTCTTATGAGCAAATTTATAGTTCTGATGTCTAAAATGTATCTTTTTGTATTCATGTATGAGGGAAAAAAAGATCGATTTGAAAAGAAACTCCAGTTTTTTGATTGCATTTTTGTGGCCGACTATCAATCTTTAAAGAACCTGACCTGCTAATTCCAATTTTGGCCACAACCAATATTGTTTGACTGACATGTCACTAAATATAGCAAAAAAGTCAATTTTAGAACTTTACAGAGGTAGATAAGGGGATAAAATTGGCTTGAATTGTAAATATCAGCTGATCACCAAGTTCCTAAAATTAAAGAAGTTGGCGCTGATCGGTGCACCCATGTTGACCAGGATTAACCAAATTTTTCTGACCAAAAAAATTTGATTAATCCTAAAAACTGAAAGACCACCTCATCCTAGCACAGAATTGTTTTAAAATGTTTGTTTTTTTCTTCTTCTTTTTTTTCAAAATCAGTGTGTTTCCATGAAGTGAAATCATTTTCGTAATTCCGGTTTGTGCATTCGGTCAATGAAAATGCAGCTAGTGTATTTTGCTGGTTTACTTCTTAAACACTTCCTACTTTTTATGTCATTTTCAGTCTGCTTTTAAAATTTAAATATCCTCTCCTTCCTGATCACACCTGCCTGCCTTCATTTCAGTCCAATTCGAGGCTAAAACCAGTTTTGGATGAGAAAAACAAATACATCAATGTCATCACGAAACCTATTGAAATGTGATTCTTGGGTTTTTGACTGGCAATCCTTTTATTTTCATTAAATTTGACTTTTTTTTTTCCAAATGGAGTCCCAACCGCCACCCCATCCAGGGGACAAAGTGCAGAAAGTATTTGATTCATTTTATTTAGCTGAAAAGGTGAAAGCTCCTAACTAATGATGACGGATATAATGATATTGGTAGTGAAGGAGATTATTAGAGCAGAAGCACCATCTTTCTTTTCACCCTTCAGTGATTTAAATGTTTTCATGTCATTTGTCGCTGATGACAGGGTGGCGCCGCAACTCGGGGGGCCTCGTCGGGGGCCAGCTGTACTCCATCGGCGCTACGGCAACTGTTAGCGTATCAGCCTGTCCTTTCCTGCCAGTCCTCTTCTGTGGTTTACACGTAAACAGAATGACTATAAATCACCGTTAAACTCAAGCGTAAGATTATGTTTAGAATAATGACACAGCTATAAATCTTCCGTGCTGCCGACTGCAACGAGACAAAAAGCGGAGTTTATTCTGGGCCTGGTAATAAAATTTCCAATTCAGATTTCCCTGACGTTGATGGATTGTATCGTCATCCTCTTAAAAAATGCAAAGTGACTTCTTTTGTTGACAAGCTGACAATTTGACATCAGCTTATTGTGCGGGTGGGAGGCTCTGTCAATAGCCTGTGGTGGGGGGAGGGGAGGAATCAAATCAATTAGCGTGTCATGCTAAGAAGTTTTGTATTAAATCCAAAAGTTTGGCTGCGAAACTTTTGGCCGCCTGTCATTTGAGCACGCCGCCCGGCGTTCTCAGCGTCCTGTCGCCGGGGTAATAACACAAAGCAGCTTATGGGTAAACTGTGTGTCTAACAGCATCTTCTCTTTCTCCTTCAGAGTGCGGAGGGAGGCACTTAATGGAGAACGGCGATGGCCGCTGGTCATTTGTGTATGGATTTCGCTGACACATTTGAGAAGTTGCGTCTCTCACGTAGTCACTGCAGCATGAAAAGCAATAAATAGTAGAGCTATCTCACTGTTAAAGTCCACTTACCTCCTGAGGGCCCAGTGCTTTATATGTAAATGAAACCACACACATACACACACATAACTCCCTCATTTTGAAGGAGGCGCACACACTGATTCGTAAAGCGATTCCGATGGTGTTCGGCCTCAAAATCCTCAATGAAGTCCTTTCCTCCAGCGGGTTGGACACGAGGTGACTGCGTCCGCCGACGTTTCCGACGTTTTTTTCCCCCCCAGCCCCGTCTCTCGTTCAGACTCAGAAACAAACGAATTAGTCAGCCAAGTTCACAATCACTCGACGCTGCGGCGGTCTTCGTTTGTTTGGAGCCAACGTTTGTTCGTTCAAAGCTTTTTCTTTCTTTGAGCTTTCGGCTCCAATGTTCAGCGGGGGAGATGAAAGCCCCAGCGGTTCCACCCGTCTGAGGTTTGGGACGGACCTGAGAAAGTCGGGGCGTACCACCAGCTAATCGCACACATCAGTCAAACTAAAGAGAAAGGCGGCGCTGACCCGGCATGACCGCAGCTCGTTCCCGTGGCGTCGATATGACACGCAGGGTCGGGGCGAGGAAAAACAAACTTCAGAAATGACTGGCTATTTAATTAACCATGACAACTTAGTTGGCTTAACGAGCATTTCTTCCCCGACCCAAGTCTGCCAACAGTCCTCTACAGCTTCCCTCAGTTGCTCGGGGCAACTTGACATTTTTGCCAGTTAGCCACAAAAAAAGAAGGAAAAAAAAAAAGAGCGGGAAACTTGCCAACACTGTGTAAATATACACATAGATTGAACAGCACTTCCAACAACCCTCTGGTACAACACGAATAAAGGTTTATTGTAGACTTTTTCACGCCAACCGTTCTTAATAGAATCATTTGGTTTTTCTGAATGATTAGGCACAGCTGCACACCATGTGTCCTGCTTATCGTGCTTCCATTTGGTATTGACTGATTTAAGCCTAGCGTAATTTATGAAAAAGGGGGAAGCAAAGAAGTAATAATAATAAGAGTTGGGATTTTTTTTCCAGTTCTTTCCAAAAGTACGGAAGCATTTAACTGCCAGAACTTGGACATAAAGTCAGGATTAGTCTTGATAAATTGGAGGTTTCTCATTTTAACAAGGTTAACAAAAATGAGATTTATATCTCATTGAAACCAAAGTATCTACTCTTTTAAATAGGATAACAGCAAAGCAGCAACACCGTTTGGAATTTTTAGATGTTGTCTAGAAGAAACTGAGAGGAGATCCATAGCACTAAGTGTGTAAATAATTTTGGACAAAGCTTTTTTTATACTTTTTGGCCTATGCGCATATTTATGAAGCCTCCTGGAGAAACGTCTTATGAAATTCTGAGTTGGTCTTCTATTCTATGATTGAAAGAATATTAAAGAAAAAAAAGAAAAAAAGGTGGTTCAAATGTATGATTGACTCACCCAGACCCAAAATTAATCAAATTGATTAAGTAGATGTAAACTTCTGGCTAAAAATGATGTGAAATATGCTTGAGCACCAACAAACACCATATGATACAATTCTGAATACTTTTAATAATACCAATGATTCAAGTGTCTCAGGGTATATAATGTTACAGATCAAAGGTTATTTTCTTTTGTCTGTGAGTTATTATTCATAAAAGTTATAGTTTTTTCCCTCAGGCGGATCATATTCCAGAAATAATCAGCTATATTTCCAGTAGCTAGCTGTACAATAACAAAAAAAAAACAACAACCCTCAGTGGTTTTAGTAGTTACTCATGTGCTATTGTAGAAGAAGTAATCCCCTCGAAGGTTAAATTATTAATCTTTTTTTCTTTCTTTTCAACCTTCTGGCAATTCCACTTGATAGTATTCTCAAGTGGACCGTTTTATCTCGGTGCAGCACACTTAAGATACAACAATGTCAATGAAAAAGACAGAAGAATATAAAAAAAGTCCTCGCTCTAAGTGTTGCCTGAGGAGGTCATTTGAGCAAGATCAGATATTGTCTTGAGACGCTTTCAGGTTTCTAAACGTGGCTGTTCATTTTCCACAAATCAAAATGTTGCAAAACATTCATCAGCAGCAGTGTGAAACGTTGCAGTTTGAGGTTCTCTGTTATATCAGTTAAAGGTAGGCCTCAAACTCATGCTAGTTGCTAATGCTAACAGCATAGCTTCGAAATGATACAGATGCAGATTCTCCTCCATCTTGTTCCGTCAACATTTTTTACTGAAACACAAAAAAGTTTAACAGATTTTCTGCAACAGTTTTTTTTTTTTTTTTTACACCAGAGTGAAAATCTTGCCTGCGGATATTCACATGGACAATAAAAAAGCCAATTTTCTGAAAACACAGACGTATTAACCCAACCTTTAACCTGACCTATAACCCCAAACTTGGCATAAAAACAACTTTAGATTACATGTTTGTCTTGTAGTTTTAAAAAACAATGCAATGCACGTTTTTTTGTCATTCCATGTTAAAGAGGACACGCGTTTCGTTGTTTGTCAGTCTTGTTTTCTTGTTGCGTTTAGCGCTAACTTTAGCTAGCTTTATATTCATGTCCCAAACTCTGCTTAGCGCCACTTACAGGTCTGCGGGAGTAAAAGCGGTGCCTTGTTGTGTTCTCCGTTTTACCGTTTAGATGAAAACATTTCCAGAAACGGTAGTTTTTGAAACAGACAAGCCGTTTTAGAAAAAGAAGACGTTCCCAAGTGGGACGGAGCCGGATTCTCCACAACTGTTTCCCGTCTTTTGCAGGTTTTCTTCCAGGATTTCAGTGCATTCCCTACATCCACCTTCTTTTCTTCGGTGAGCACTTTTCCACTTTCTGTTCAACTACAAGTCAAACTATCGTTTTTTTTAAAGGATATGAAGAAAATACTTCCAAAATTTCATTATTTAGAAAAAAATGTACTCTACTTTCAGCTGGTAATCATAAATAAAGTTAGGATTAAAAAAGGAAAAACCAATAACACAGCCAGATCACCTTTACCTTTACGTTTCAATCTCTGCAACTTTCACCATTCGAGAAGGATCCCATACTAGTTTATCATTGTATTCTTCGTTATTCTAATGCTTCTGAAGCTCACATATAAGAAAAATTTGCACCAAAATTCATTAAAAAACTATTTGCCACACACATTTCCAAATATCTTGTGGTTGATGCATTTAAAAAAATTAATTTGACTGATGTTGCTGAAAAGGTGAGGCTCCCTCTGCTGTTTTTCAAGGACATCAGTTTGGCATTGACGTCACACGCTGAGCCTCACCTGCGTCTCCAATCAGTAACATTTTTTTTTTTTAATCAAGGACCAACAGCGGGAGCTCATTACAAAGACCAAATCTTACTGTTTTCCAAAGCAGAGATTATTAAAATATCCTGAAATACTTGGGTTTTTTTTTTAAAAAAAGAAAAAAAAATGCTCTGATGAATAAAGTGAGTTTGTCATCTTAGAAAAGTTGGTGAAAGCGATAATTGTGACAAACTTGGTTTAATTTTAGGCCGTTTTCATACTAAACTTCAAGTAGATGCTATTTTTGATTGAATAAAACCATGTTTCCAACCAATTGTGATCCAAATTTTTTAAGTCTCGCAATAAAGAAATACAAATTATTTCCATCTAGTGGTTTGAAGTGACTGAAACAACCACTCCGGGCTTCACCTCTCTCATCCTAGTCTGACAGTGTAGTGGTAAAACCAGTTCTTAACTAAAGATGTGCTGGGCTAAAGCAGTTCTTAGCTGCATTAGCGCTAGGCTACATCAGTTCTTAGCTAAAGCAATGCTAGGCTAAAGCATTGATGAAAACACAATTTATGAGAAACGGAAGCAGTTTCATTTATCCGTGCTGTATTTTGTGGACGAAACGATGGTCGTCCACATGGTGTTGGTGAGCTGGGCCGACGGTGCCACACGGCGCCATCATCAGCACATGAATATGTGTGCAAATTGAAATGACGGACTTCGTTGTAAAGCGTCTTTGAGGGTCCGATGTTGCATCATTTCATATCTTACAGACCGATAGAGTCGTTGAGCGCTTTTAGAGCAGCCTTACCAACCCCTCCTGAGCCTGTCCCATTGCCGTAAAGGAGTGCATTAGAATCGCAGCTCATGGCCAGCTCCATCATAAATGAAAGTGACTTTGAGAGCAAGCAAACAAACGGAGCTTAAGCGAATCAGTTAGGCAGAAAGAGGCATGTGGCAGGCAGGCAGGTGATGGATGGTGGCGCTTAGGAGCCATGACTTTTGGGTAAGTGACAATGACACACATAAAGGCCACCATTACCCGTTTTAAGACGCGGTTAAAATCCTTATCGACCCGGCCGCCTCACTTGCCAATATGCCAGAGCATCACGCCAGCTGGAGCTCGGCGGCAGGCGGGGAGTGATTTGCATTGACGAGAGCCAGCCCGCCCCCAAGCCCCCCACCACCCACCCATGCCTATAACACTCAAGCACACGCTCACCAGACAGCCGAGGCCTCCCTTCCAGCGGGTGGGGGACCCAGAAATGGAAGAAGACCAGCGGCGTCGAGTCATTGATGGATTCCATAACGCTGCACTTTGCAAATTCGTCACAAGCGCACTTCAGAGCGAACGGTGCGCCGGCGGAGTCAAATGAATACCTGACACCAATTCGGTCGAGGGCGGCTTTCCTCCACGTCCCTCAACTCTGCCAGAGACACTCACATGTGGCGAATAATTGCGTGAAATTGCAGCCTCTTTTCACACTTTACAATCTGCGCTCACGCCAGGTTTAATCATCACATAACACATCAATACATCCAGCAAAACGATGTCTTTTTTTCTTTTTTTTTTCTATTTCCAAGTGAGAAAGCACATCTGTTCACCTGCTGCAGCTTGCATCCATCAAACGCTCTCTGGATCCATTCACAGGTTGACAGACACACCTGTCCCACATATTTGCATGGGATGTCTTGCTTATTTACTGAAAATTACAGCTGTATGTTTCCCTCTATTTTTTGTCAAACAGGATCCAAATCAGAAAACTAGAAAGTCAATCTAATCCCCTCAGCAGTCGTATCTTTTTCTGTTTTGTTACCTCTGCGGGGTGTTCTAAGCACTCTCTCTCTCTCTTTCTCTGTCTCTCTCTCTCTCTCTCTCTCTGGCCTAAAAACTGTTTCTGTCAACAAGCCGCCTGCTTACTTGATGATCATGCAAATTTTGTTTTCCGCTCTGACAGCTGGTGGAACATTTGGGGCAGCTAAGTACTCAAAATACATCACAAAGTCAGGGAGTTTGAAAATTACAGATGTACGTGTCGAGGAACACACGGCTTCTCGTTTTAATTGTAGCACTTTGAATTAACGTGTTTTTATTCCCGATGAATAAACTTTACTCCTTTCAGCTATGAAAGCGTTTTTGTGTTTTTTTGTGTGTTTTTTTTACGCTAATGGTGACAATAGATGAAGCAGAAGCTACAACTGCTGCTTGATGAAGTATTTCAAGAATAACTCGGCGATGGTTCTCATGTTATCAGTCGAAAGTGGCTGAGCCACTCAGAGTATGCTGCTGTCGATTTACATTTCCTGCTTTTCATGGTAGTCTTATGAGGTTTCCTAAAGCAAACAAAAACTAAAACAATGATTGTTGTTTGTTTTTGGACAAATAAAAGCGTTTGTACATCTCAAACTGAAGGAACTTAAATGTTTGATCAGTCCAACTGACTAAAATAAAATCATCGGAGTCTGTTTAAGGTGCTTTTATTTCAAGATTCAAATCACCACCATATTTTCTTAAAGATGCAGTATGCAACTTGTACTTACATTTTTTTTCATATATTTGTTAAAACTGTCATGTCTTGAGAGTATGAGATAATATGCGAAAGAATTTAGCTTTTTCTCCTCCTGTGATCTTATTGAAATCTGCAGAAACACACCACTAGGCCAGATACAACCAATCACATCGAGGAGGAGGGACTTGGCGCTGTCTATCAATTTTGTGTATTGATAGACAGCGATAGACTAGCTGCAGCTAGCATTCTGCTAGTTCCCCACAACAGAGCCTGCTATGAATGTTCAGGCCAGTTAGGCTACCGATGACGCTGCTTTCTTGGAACGGTGTGTTGTTTGTCTGGCAATAACATACACATTCACGTGGGTGATTGACAGCATTATTACCATCTGGCTTGTTTGTTTAAACTGTTGCTTTGCCACTGTAGACACCATTTTGACAATCTCAGAAGTATTGCAGACAAATTATTTAAATGGGAGTTTTTTATATAAACTTTTGCTCTCGGATGAAGTGGTTTTTCATCCGTCTCAGAATAGATGTATTTCACAAAACACTTTTTTTCACATCACATGAAGTCACGTGATCAACAGCTATTGACAAATATTGACAAAGATTTGCACACATTTGTAACGAAAACCTAGGTTGCGACAAGTTCCGTCTATAACAGAACATTTCTTCTGGATGTTACAATTTTTTTTCGTAGACCTTTAATTGACAATCTGAAACAGAAATAACATTACTGCCTCTTTTTTAATTCATTACAAAAAAGGCACCGGTGGTGAAGAAGAACCACCACCGGTCCTCCTCATAGCAAGTCATTTCAGAGGGAGCAGGACCGGGTCCAAAGGCCCTCAGTCAACACCGCTGTGGAGATGAAATGGATAAAGACTATGAATATGATCCCATTTCCCCCAAGTGAGAGCATGACACGAAGGCGCCGTGGGGAGCGAGGGGGGGAGGGATCCGGAGAAAATCCATAAATGCAAATGGTGCTTTGGATGCGCTGCGGTGGCTGCAGGACACGAGGAACTTCATATTACAGCCCGACGGGCTCACTGGTTCATGAAGGGGGCTGAGCAGGAGCCGCATCGATTTCCAGCAAGCGTCGTGATGTTCATTTACACATTTTTTTGTTTGTTTTATTCTATTTATTTGTCTAGGCTCAGGCTCACCTTGTCCTCTCTCGCTGATGCAGATCATGCTTCTTGTTTTGCCACAATAAGCTGGCGGGAATTTACATGCGGGAAGCGGAAAATTCTACCGCCGATAATCTCATCATACCTTGGTATTTCAATTTTCCATCGCGGCCCGTGGGACAATATTACAACTCGGAAAAATTGGATGAGTCATCTTTGAAGTCTTGTACGATCCAGAAAATGATGTATCAAAATTATGAGAGAGGATATTATTCTCAGCGTGCACGCCCGCAGGGACGGGTGATGAAATGCTGCATTCTAACTTTTGTGCCGCATATGCATACAAGAAGTGTGGTAATAAAATAAATTTGAGTTCCTTTGAATAGGGATCATATTTCTCCTATTATCGGATTACATTCACAAACTATAAAGTATCTAGTTGGGATGTAGTGTAACAAATATCACATTTTTGAGAAGTGTCAGGTAAAGGATTCGCTGTTTTAACATCCAGTTGTCCTATTGGAAGCCTTTTATCCTCTGCCATCTGAAATCTTTTGGCAGTCTCTAATGCTTTGTCCTATATTTGCCACCGTCCTTCTTCCCATCAACTCTGAGAAGCTCTCATGTCACTACAGAAGCAAAGTATTCCCACAGTATATCGCCGCGACCGCCATCTTTCACCAGTCTGAGGGTTTGTTCAGGGTGATGTACAGCATTAGCTTTCTGCCAACAATCGACAAATGACATTGTGGTTACGTTAGACCAGAGCACCTTCTTCCACTTTATTGCATTATGTCTTGCCGATCTGCTAACGCAGAATGTCTATATCTGTTGTCTTGGCGCTCTTCCATACAGTCTGATGCCAGCCTGTCAGGTTAGGTGGGTGATCATGCCATGGTAGGTTTGAAACTGCATCACCCTCTTTCCGTTTTCAGAATATCCACTGAACATTGCTCTGAGATGTCTGAAGTTGAGGATATTGCTTTTGAACACAACTCTGTTAAAATCTACTCCAAAACTTTCTACCTGACCTCTGTTGTTGTGCAACCCCTCTCTCTCTCTCTCTCTCTTTCTCTCTCTACTTCCACATCTCAGAGGAGGAAGATGTGCTACCAGCTCTCTGTCTAATGGGTGAATTGAGTTTCCTAAATCTGCTGGGATTTTACCCTGTTCAGAACTGAAGTAAACCTCCCCCTCCAGATGTCCCACCCTTCTTCACCCTGTGAATTAGCCAGATTGAGCAGCCTGCAATCAACTTTTCACAGAGCACACCTGTTAACGGTCGCTCTTTCTCTTTATTACAACTTACTCTTGTTACTGAACCAGGTTGGTTTTAGTGACTCGTGCCAAGGAGTCCCAAGGATGTTGTTTCAGTTTTGGCTAAAAGCAACCTATAAAACATTTTCCACTTTTTCCTCCCAGAATCAAACTTCATAGCTATTTTATGACCATCAAAGAACTTTAAGGTGACTCATTAATTGAATGTCCACAACATGTTTTAGATTTTCTTAATGCTAATTATTTTATTAGTAAGGCAATTTTGCAAGGGTCAGTACAGCTTAATTCAGTAGCAGAAATAATCAAATAAGTAAAATCAATAATCTAGGCTATCTTTCCCTAATGCTGACACTATGAACTAAAAAAGAGATTCTTTGAGAGAGACGGACGGAGTTTGGCATCTTGAACCCCAGAACTGGCCTGATGATGAAGAAGGTGTTGCAGCAGCAGGAGGTTCCCAGTACAGGAAGAGTACTGACTTAGAGCGGCAGGCCTCGGGCCTCAGGGTGACTTCCTCATTCGCGTAGCAGGCCTCAGCTTCTTGTCTTGCAGCTCTGTAGCTCCCTTCTCCTCGTCCCACGATCTTTCTGGTCCATTGAGATGTAGATGAACTGGTCTCACTGGAGGAACGCACCAGTTCTTCCTCTTTGCCTTTGTTCTTTGCCTTTGTCTTTATCTTCATCTTTGCCTTGGTCTTTGTCTTTGGGGGTCTAAACCCAGCTGATGAGAGAAGTGCAATTTGAAGCCACATGTTGCGGGGCTAACGGGTTGGTCCCCATGTGCAGAACAGTCTTCGGCTCTGTGGCCCCGGCTCTTCTTCAGCTGCAGAGTTCTTTGTCCATCTCAATCTTGGCTCGAAGCTGCCTGAAGGATCCAACCAAAGATTCCTCTTTTGCACCCACCTTATAAAGGGTTTATCCACCTTTTGGTGTGTTTGCATTGGCTAGCTTTTTTGCTGTGCCTGTCTCATTGGCTGACTGCTTGGACAGATGATCTCATGTCCATCGCCTTATGACCTGATCTCTGTTCCAATGATCCTCGAGTTGCTCAACAGTCCTCCTACGTCTGTTGCTTGCCCAACCTTTTCTTTGGAAAGTTAAAGTTCAGCAATAAGGCCTTGGTCACCTCTGCTCTCCCATCAGTTCATCTTTCCCCCTGACCTTTCACCTACCATCTACCTCCAACACATCAGTGACCTTTAATTACAGTTACACATTTTACACCATTTCCAGTTCAATGTCAAAATCACATTTATTACCTTTTAGTTTCTCTGATTTAGCATTCATTTATAATATTATAACCATTACTTATTAGTTACTCTTATTATAATCATAATGTGAGTTATTACAGACATTTCTGAAAAGAAACCAAGAATAATCCATTATTCTAATTATTTGATACTAAGTTACAGTTATTTGTTTCACCTGTAAGTATTTCCACAAGTGTAAGAGTAAGTGTAAATATTCTTATAATCAAACCAACATCAACCACTGGTTAAACCAATATTAATTATTGGTTTAATCATAAGTTATTATTATTAATTTAAGTATTTTCCTCTGGGTTTTATCCAATTACTCAAAATGTTTAGATTTTATTTTTTAAACCTTTAATGCTTAAAATAAGGAATGGTCTGAACTATTTTTATACTTATGCAAGCTGAGTATAAAAATAGTGAAAAATCTATGATTTTTTTATGATTAAATAGAAAAGTAGAATTAAAGCAAAGTTTGCAGGACACAATAACAACACACACAACCAGATTAATTTTATTACCGTCTGACTCTACTGTTGGGTCTTGATGTCACCTGTGTACTCAATTTTAAAGGTAACTTTATTCATTGTTATTATTAAACTAAAATCTCCAGCATGGGGAAGTGGGATGAGCTCGACTTTTCTCTACACCTCTTTATGGTCTTTATGATGTAGTTTGTTCCCTAATGTTCTTGGTAAAGGTGGTACTCTCTTTGTCATAACTTTTAGTAGATCAATACTGTTTTTGTTTTTTTTGGCGGGGGAGGGTTACACTGCAAACCTCACCTTAGGACAGGTAATCCTAAGGTCAATAAATGATCTATTCAGGAGTAAACAAAAGACTGAAAAGAGTCTGCATATTTCAGCTACAGAAACCTTTGGTGCTTCATGTGGAAAAGTACCACAACTTTTTCCCTCTCTGGTAAGTACTGGGTGACTGATGTGTGTAAATACAGGCAAAAACATGGTTCAATTGTTATGAACACATGGACGGTCTCCAAGGTAACTGAGGGGACACAATGTTAATTAATGCCGCTACTCTTGATTTAAACTATACTATAGTTTTGCTTTAAATGTTAGCTTGCCATCTGTTTCTTTTGGACTATGAGTTTATGGTTTCTAGGCAGGAGATGTGGCAGAGAAATGACGCGGCCCGTGGGACAATATTACAACTCTGGAAAATTGGATGAGTCATCTTGTTTTTGACATCATTGACACGTTTTTGTGGTAGAAATTCAGCAACAATAAAAGTTTAGGAGAGTAAAGATAAGAGACTAAGGGATATACCGTATGTAAGCTAGCAAAGATGGACATGCTTGCATATGGATTACTTCATCACTTAGTAAATGACTTCATGATGTTCATAGAAATTCTTTAAACAATATTTTGTACCAAAAGTGCTAATTGAACAAGAACCAGTTCATTGAGTTGTTAGCTTCGAATTCTAACTTGGATGAACTGAGTTTCTAGCTAGTTATTGTTGAGGGGGAACTTACTCAACCCTGAACGTTCTCTGCCAACCAAAGGTTCAAGGTTGGACTTAGTCATATTGTTTTTGGGGGCAGGGAGTGGGGGGGGGGGATTAAAACCACCCATCTATTTCCTCCCCCATCAGATTAATGCACTAAATTATCTTCCATATAGCATAATATATAGTCATCCTCCTGAAACACTTACCAAAATCTGTTTTTACCAAGTGATTTTGGTGAGGGAAAAAAAAATTACCACCCTTTTTTTTGCCAAAAGATGATTTAAGCAACAACAAAAAAGCCTCAGGCCATTATTTTAGGGAGGTCACAATATTTAAGTCTGAAGTTTTTAACAAAATGTAGGCTATGAATACATTTTGAAGGCTCTGTAAACATCTGACTGGCCTTTCAGCTGTCAGCTATACAGAAGACACAGATATTTCTATGAATAGAGTGTTCTCCTACTCCAAGCAAAGCGCTTGACACATGGATAGATGCAGCCAGGAGAAAATCCATACATGCAAATAAAGCTCCGCTCATCCACTATGCAAAAGAAAGAGGTTCTGGGGAGGCAGGGTCTTGAAATCGAATTGTGATATACTAACCGGTTGCTGCACACTTCAGTGGCTTCCATATTGATTCAGCTAAGATATCCTTGTGGATGCCGATGATCTCATTCCAGCTTGTTTTTAAGTAAACTCTGAACAATTTCCACTCCCACACCAAGATTTAAAATACCTGCCTCAGCTTGCATAAAAACCCTGACAACTTTGGAGAGAGTCTTGCAAGACTAAGCAGCCACAGCAGAAAGATTAAATAACACACACGACAGACGACCGGCTATAAAACTGCTCTCAGAAACATCACGCCGTCGCTTATTTCCTATTTTCATTACACGCCGCGCTCGTCGCGTTCCGTCTTGTCGGGATGCGTTTTCCGTCTGTTTGCTTCCTTAAGTGCGATGAAGACGTGGCCCTGCGCTGACAGCTGCAGGGATCACTCCTTCTGCAATCTTATCCTTGTCCGCACCTCGTTCACCTATGCTCAGAGGCTTCTTTATCAGGCACGCTGAATTACAGGTTGCGATGTCTGACGAAATTACGTCCTTGGAGTTGCGCGCCGTTGCTCTCACATGAAAAGAAAAATAAATAACAACTGAGCCGCCAGAGATGAGAGATATGGAGTGAAGTTATCTGAGTGGCTGCAGGCGGAGAAATTCAAAAGGAGTGGTGATGGAGGTGACTGTAATGGTGAAATAAGTAATAATGTACCCAATACTGTTATTTACTGCTATGTGGGTTGTTCTGTTTTTCTGTAGTATACATTTGAATCTGAGTTGCTTTAAATTCTAAGAATCGTGTTATGAAGAAAATGACATTTCTACCTTCTCACAGTCTGTTGAATATATAGTATATGTACATACATGTGTTCACATCTGGCCTGTGTTATCATGTATGAAAAAGTTAAATGTATTCTAACAGAATAAATGGAGGTCAGTTTGCATTGTAGTTATGCACAGTTAAAACTGGAAATGTACACACACCAAATAAAAAATATACATCTGTCTGAAATTAAATGAGACCAAACAGCTAGCTAAAGCAGTACCAGGGTAAAGCAATGCCGGGTTAAAGCAGTAGTTAGCTAGAGCAGTGCTAGGCTAAATTATTGCTAGGCTAAAACATTTCTTAGCTAAAGCAATGCTAGGTTACAACAATGCTAGGCTAAAACTGTCGTTGGCTAAACTCAAAGACAGCAACTTCTATTTTCAGTGACGCTGCTTACCGTTTCTTTCCAATCACTTACTAATTCAGAAAACAAATGAAGTTCAATGCAAGCAGCCAGGAAAGAGCTGTCTCTGTTGATGGCAGAAAATGTTTAAAAATTATTTCATTGTTGTGGCTTCTAGCACTGAGTGGGACAATGTTATTTTGTCATTGCTTTTATTAATCTACAGGTATCCATTCCATTTTTTTAAACTCAATTATAGTAAATATTATTTAACGCCAAAAAAATCTCCTAAAACAGCAAGTAGACATAAAGTGTAAAATCACAGCAGAGAATCTCCAATTTCCAAAAATATCCATGTTAGCTAAACCAGGTTTAGATAGAAGATGATCAAAACATTGCTACAGTGCTAGCATCACTCTGTAGGTGGTATAAAGATGGGTTAAGGTTAAACATTTATTAACCTCACTTAAAAATGTTCCATGTTAGCAGCATGTAAATATGTGTTCATCATCTCACCAGGTTCTCCACTGGATCATTTACGTTTAATATACACTCACAAACACACACTCTGTGCACTTTGTGTCTGCTGTCACCGACTTGCTGCAGCACACCATGGTGACAGGCAACAGATCCCACCCACGCTCAGGACATACTGTGTGCAGTGAAAAAGCAAAAGGGAGAAATGAAGCCAAATTGAGCTCTTCCATGCAGAAGAAAAGCTTCTATAGATAGTGGATCGTGCTGGACAGGTGACCAGTCAATCTCAAGGACAACGAAGTGTTATTTTAGTAAGAGTACAGATATTACCCTGTCTTTCTAGGGAAAAGAAAAACAGTCAGAGAAACTCTCTTACCTAGTCAAAGTTACTTCTTTCAAGGTTGTTGGACAAAACTAAATATTATCCTTGTGTTCAACAGTCCATTGTCTGTACATTCAAGGTCGGGCAGGGTCGATCAGCGGACTGGTGCCGTTAATGGGTGAAGGGCGTTGTAGACCTGCTGGTCCATCACAAGTTATCATGGGATTAAACAGAACCAGAAATACTTCCACTTAATCCTAACTGTAATTTACATAAACAGGTTAGCCTCATATAGCGGCCTTTAGGTGGAAACTAGAGTCTCTTAGGAAACCTACAAAGACACAAAGCATAGAAACTCAGAAGTCACCGGCTATGATCCTGCTCCAAGAGATTCTTGCTGCAAGGGAACAATGCCATACCACCTTCTAAGCGATTACATTTGCGTTTTAATATGAAGAAGTTCTCTGATTCAGCTAGTCACCACCAGTTACAGTGAGTTTGTTCCACTCATTTGAAAATTCCTTATCTTCAGGATGGTTCGCCTACAGGAGGTTGCACTGTCAACCTAACATGCACAAGAGACATTATAGCCAAGTGTTGATTTGTTAGCGCCTACTGCGTTCCAGTTGTACTTGGAACTGGAAAATTCTGACTTCCCAGTGGAAATATCAACCGGAACGCCCACCAAAGTCAGATTTCCCACCAACTAACTGGGAGCAACTCTGACTATCCCCAGTTATGACTTGTAAGGGCGACTTTGCGTTTCAATATGGCCGCTCCTCGCACCAACAATGGCAAGATGCGGCAGAAACATTTATTTTAACAAGACACAAATGGAAGAGCGTGTCTCAAAGCAATGTTGTGCTTAGCACCCGCAACTTAAAAGTATGTTTGTAGGAAAAGGCCCTGTCAACGTCTGAGGGTGTCGCCATGTTGAAATTTGTCTCTGTCCTGGAAATATGGATTCTTTTTGTTTATGATCATCTTCTCAGAATTATAACAGGATCAACCATCAATGTAAATGATAGGCAGTTATTCAATAAGTCCAACTGTCAGACAAGTAGAGAAATTTCTAAATATTAATAATCAGAAATTATGTAGTTTGTCACTCGTTCATCATGATTATTGATGAATATTAGCAGAATTATGACCAGGGATACTTTACTGCTACAGTCAATATCTACTGCTGAAGGGAATACAAGACATGCTAGGGCTGATGAAACGTTTACTTCATGTTTGTTTAATCATAATCTTCAAAATGCCAAGTTATTCTGCTAATGAAAAATCCGTCTGGTCGCTCTGGCCCAAAATGTTCATGCACACAAACGGAGAGGATTACTTTTTCCACCTTTTGATGCGTGAAAGCAAAACAGATGCAATTATGGGAAGCATCAATATCCTAATTGAGGTAAACAACTACGCCTTAATTTTGCTCTCAACAAGAACAAAGAGGAATAACAACCACAGGACCACTGGGCCTGCAATTAAAAATTTACTGAAAAAAGTATTTTGAAAAAACATGCTAACGAAGGGAAAGTGATTCAAAGCAGATTGTAAATTGGTTCAAAACTGCAGTTAGCAAACAGCTTCAGGCAGAAAAGAATCCAGCTTGATTGTATGAGAGATGAGATTGAAGTGCGAACAGATGTAATGGGCGCAGGAGGATGCTGATTCAGCGATTCAGGTGTTTACAGCAGACTTTAGACTCTACTTAAAGACGTAGTTGTTGACTGTACTTTCCCATTGTCATCAGGAGGTGGTTGTTTAATGAAAGCACTGGTGTGTATCAACACTTTTGCCAGTTTTCAACAACCGTGGAAGCGCTATTATTGGTGTGCTACTATAGTTACCTGTTAGGTTGCTTAATAACATTTTTTACAGTGTGCTAGCATTGTCACTTGCTTTCAGTTGCTTCCCTTCTCATTACTTTGGGGTTAAGTGGCTTTTTGTTACCAACGGTTCCCGGTCTGCAGCTTCTTTTTGGTCGCTCTGTTGCCGGTGTGATATCAGGTCAACAAATTGCAGGTGTTCTTATTATTGTTCCTTGTTTTGGAAATTTACTGACTGCACTGTTGCTAATGGTAGCTAATTTCAAACTTTTTAGTTGCTTGTTCAAAGTTGCTCTTTGGCAAAGCCGTTTTTGGTGGGTTTCTATGGTTACCTGTATGTGGTTTTGTACGAACACTGTCGCCTTGTTGCCAGTTTGTTTTGTTGTAGCGTTATTGTTGGTTTGTTGTTGTTTACTGACAGTACTGTTGCTAAGCATGGTTGCTTGGTTATGACTGCTTACTAACAGGGTTGTTGCCAGTGTGTTACCATGGTTGCCAGTTTGAAGTTGCATACTGTCCACACTGTTGCGGACATGTTACCATGGTTGCATTTGCTCACTGCTGTTTTGGTTGGATTTCTATGGTTACCTGTTTGTGGTTGTGTTGTCGACTTTGTTAGCATTGTTGCCAGTTTGTCGTTTTGTTCTCAAAGTTGGACTCTTGCTAATACGTTAGCGTTATTATTGGTTCTGTTTACTGATTGTATTTTTGCTAGCTTACAACTTGCCAGTTGTAAGCTTCTTACTGGCACATGGTTGAGAATGCACCACAATGGTTGCTTGATCATGATAAGAGTATTGTTGCCAGTGTGTTACCTTAGTTGCCAGTTTGAAGTTGTGTATTGTCCAAACAAACCCTGAAACATGTTAATATCATATCCATGCTGACACACATCTGGTATCTGCTTTTAAAACATGTTGTTACCTATACAAGAAATCCCGCTATCTTTAACCACAAAAACCATCTTCAGCAGGTTGTGGGGAAACGTTAGCTTGTCGGAGCAGCAACGGTGTACCTGCCAGTTCGATTCTTCCTGAAGTCTCCGGTTTATGATTTATCAGGGCTTTCCACAAGGTTAAAAAGTTATAGCTGAGCTGCCACTTGTCTTCCATATTAATTACATAAACGGAAAATTGTGGGAGGCAGCGACGGGCAGCAGTTTTGTTTTTTTTTCCTCTGATGCTACACAAATCAATCAATATTGATCAGCTATACCTTGATGTATGGCAACTTCTCAAGTCGAAGACCTTGGGTAGCTTGAGTGATGACGGCATCCAGAAATATTGCTGCGTCTAAAACAATTGCCCCAAAACAGATGGGTGTAACTGAGAGCTAGGGAACATACACACCTACACACACTGCTTCCGTCGGTTCGCCCAACTTCTTATGCACACAGAAATTCCCTCACACGGAGGATCCTTTTTAAAACGTATGTGATGAATGCAAATCAAACCAGAGGTTTTTGTCAATAACGATGCCCACCATCTCAGATCTGCAGACATTTTAAGAGCGAGCTAATGCTAATGAATAGCACTAGCAACCAAAATGTAATGTTGCCTTTATAAGTATGCACTTTAAATGAATAAACATGAGTCAGTCAGAGGGTGCAGGACAGTGATGTTTACTCATAAAAATTCCCGTTTCGCTTAAACACATTTCCCCCCCTGACACTTCAATTTAACTGGGTGGCTTTTATTTAAGTCAAATCAGAGAGGAGGAAATGGAAGGAAAATGAGTGAGAAAGAAATGGTTGGGAGTGAAGAAATGCACACACACATGCGCATGCATCTATTTCTGTTCAGGCTCACACACACACGCACACACACAGTCAAGGACAGAGGGGAATTAACAGCAGGCGGAGGCAGGCCTCTCTCCCTGGATGCTTCAGGCTATTTCAGGAGGATGTTTCAGGTCTTCTGTCTTCTTCCAGTGTCTCCTCTCTCCACATATCCATCTCGCTGCAGCTGTGGGAGGGCAAAGGAGTATTTTTACAGCTTTGTCAACAGCTCCGGTTTTTTCTTTCTTGTACGTTTGCTCTCAGTTTACCGTTTTCTGTGCAACAAAATGGCAAAAAGGGCTCCCTAGCATTTAGCTGCAAAAATAGTAACTTGGTCGGAGCCGACGCAAAGAAATTGGACAGGGAGAAGTTCTGGCACTGAGGTTTTACATGAATTAGGACAACATTAAGTACATTTGTGTAAGTGAGGACAAAGATTTTGCATAAACAGTTTGGGACTTTTAATCAAAGACTTGTGCTGCACAACTGAATGCAGTAGAACCCCTGGAGAAGTCACCTACCAAGAAGAGGAACTCATTCGTTTGGTAGTTTCATCTTGACATTAAGAGCTTTGAACATCTTTTAGAGCACTTTTCAGTCTAGCTTCAAAAAGAATGCAGATTATTGGAACAAAAGCAAACCTACCAAGAAATGGCAATGAAGGAATGTTGTAACAGACAAGAGACTGTGATGAAGATTCACTTTCTAGGATGACATCGAACCTAAACGAGCAGCTGGAGATACAGTGGAGGAATCCAATCAAGAATGTGAAGTAAGACCTGAAAATTGGTGCTCACACATTCTGTACATCCAATCTGACTGAGAGGATAGTTTGTAATGGTGAATAGACAAAATTACAAATGTGCACAGAAATTTGTCAATATTTCGCTAATGCTGAAAAAAACACTATTTTGCAATTGCGGTCTTTCGGTTGAATAAGAAACCCAATTAAAATCTTATGAATAAGTTTATTCACACGATAAGTCATCAAAAAACATGCTATGCAATCATCCCCCAACTACTTCCTGTCATCTTCTTCTTCATGGTTTGTACCAGTAATAACATCCGGTTGTTGATCATGTGACTCATGTGATGCAAATAAAAAGGTTTCCATTGCAGTTTTGCTAAATAAACCAATTATGATTCATCCAAAAACAACCATCTCATCCCAGCGCCAAAAGTTTTTATCAAAAAATTCATTTGTTGACATGACTGCTTTTCTATTCATTTTTTTAAAATGTCAATGGAAACACAGCTGCAGCCTAGTAGAAGTGCTGCTAGAGCCCCACTCTAAAAGTGTTAAAACTAAGGTGATCCAACAAAGCGGGGGCTGACTACGGTATAATTTTTTTAATAAATTGTTTATTTTATAGCTGATTTTTCAGTAACATACACAGAACTTTAAGGTCTAGTACATGGTATAATATGCATTAGACTATTTAAGGTGAAAACAAGAATTCCTCCTCGTAAATTTTTTTAAAATTCTAAGTTTAGAACACAAACTCTTTGCCTCTTCTAACTGTAATATCTCTAACGTCGAGCTGAAGACTTTCCTTTGCTAATTATGATGTTTCACCAAAAAATTACAGCAGAAACAAAAAGTGACAGTACGACTTGCTCTGCGGTTCAGCTGCATTACGCCGCCTAAGTTGAACCAAATTGTGATCCGACTCAAGAAAATGAACGATAATCAACCTGAAAGACATCAGACTGTCACGGTGGAGTCGCAACATGACTGTGTGACACGCCGAGGTAAGTGAAGCTCCCCGCCGCCCCCACCCAATGGGGCATTTTATTACACTCGCTGTGAAATAATTAGACGAAATGATTTAATGATGAATAGCGAGCGTATAGGGAGAAGATGATGAGGAAAAACACAGGCATCCATGGCGACGACCTTTGTGTTTCATTTTGGTTTTTTTGCATGCAGATAGCATTTGATTCTATCCATTTAGTTCACACCTGGCATCACAACACGTCTCAGGTCGCTTTCAAGTGAAATCTGATGCGATCGCTTTGCTTAACATGCAAAAATGCAGCAGCTGCAAAATAGAGAAGGGGTAAAGAGAGAGAGAAAAAACCCCAGCATGCACTTGGCTGTACAGCTGGCAGAGAAGGTATAGCGCTTTGCCTTCACAACCTTGTCCCAGTTGTTTGGCATAGACAAATGAACTGGATCCCACGGTGTCGCAAGCTTTTTAGCGAAACCAGAAAAGTTGAATAGGCAGTCCTTTAAATGAGGTCTGGGACACATTGATTCAGGTTTCGCTCCTCACTAGAGGTTCCAGCTTCAACTACAGCTCGGTCCGCAGCACAGAGGACTGTCGCACGTGTTATCGTCGGTGACGGATACTCTCCGAATCCCACAGGTTATATCGTTTGTTTTGGAAAGCCTGAAACTGGGCGATGTGAAATATATCTCAGTCAAATGCTTGTTACCTTGACTACAACACGGATCCCGTGAGGTCTTCGGTGGTTAAGGGGTGAGGAAGTGTATTTGCCCCTTCTGAATGTCTCACATCATCAAACAGAATTTTAAAAATCAGTCAAATATGAGCTGAGTTAATTTACAAAAAAGCATTTTTAAATGATGATTTAATTGATATGGCTGCACAGTGGTGCAGTTGGTAGAGCTGTTGCCTTGCAGCGAGAAGGTTCTGGGTTCGATTCCCAGCCCCAGTCTTTCTGCATGGAGTTTGCATGTTCTCCTTGTGCATGTGTGGGTTTTCTCCGGGTACTCCAGTTTCCTCCCACAGTCTAAAAACATGACTGTTAGGTTAATTGGTCTCTCCAAATTACCCCTAGGTGTGAGTGTGTGTGTGTATGGTTGTTTGTCCTGTGTGTCTCTGTGTTGCCCTGCAACAGACTGGTGACCTGTCCAAGGTGACCCTGCCTCTCGCCTGGAACGCTAGCTGGAGATGGGCACCAGCAACCTTCCTGACCCCACTGAGGCACAAGGGTGTAAAGACGATGGATGGATGGATGGATGGATGGATGGATGGATGGATGGATGGATGGATGGATTTAATTGATTAACCCTAAAAAGCCCTCCAAACTCGGTGAAAAATTTGTTGTCCGCTTAACATAACATAACCCGCAACTGCCTTTGCGCGTTTCTGATAATTACTCAACAAGAGTTATCAAATTTTTTCAGAACTGTTCTCCATTAGCCACATTATGATCCTCCAGCATGATCACACCAAAACCTTTTAATTGGATGAAAGTCTGGACTTGGACTAGACCACTCCAGAATTTTCATATTGGTTGTCTTGGGCTGTGTCAAGCTTAATGGCTTGACATTGTCCTTTAGGATTTTATGGTAGAGAGTATCATTCATGCTGTCCTTACTTTAAGCAATCCAGGTCTACCACAACAATGTTTGACTTTCAGTGTGACGTTCATCCTACTGTTTTCTGGTCAGTCGACAGAATGTTGCTTGAAAGTTTTTAAGCTCAAGTTTGTTTTTTTAGTAAATGTAAGACAACTTTGGAACGCTGCATATTTTCTTCCTTTATGGATAATGGTTCCTGTAGTCCCAAAGCCTCAGGGTGTTTTCACTCCTGATAGTCCGGTAGATTTTTTTTTTCGATTGGGTACAAAGATTACAACATTTGCTACATTTTCAGTTGCACTGTGTCAAGCACACCAAACCCTTTGTGCCACCTGTTCCCCCCCTCGCCTGTGGTGGCGCTGTACCAAGAACCCCTAAATAAAACGACACGAAAACCTCTGAAGACGACACTGGGGGCAACTTCCTTCTTCACAAAATGGTTTGGCATCAGATTTTAGCTGGATTTTTTTTTCTTTTGTCTTTGGACAACCAGCAGTTTCTCCCTCTTGCACTAAACTAACACCTTTGTGTTGGTTGTTTTTACCCAGAATGCCCTGCGCTATAGTCTGATTCTGGTCTCCAGCCCATTTGGCGTTCACATATGCATTTGAACGGCACCACCAGAGTTCACTGAAGAGACACCGAGGTTTTTAAGCAGACCAGAGTTCTTTTATTTTTTTTCCACATCAGACTTGAGTGTTAACACTTCCTCAAATGAACTAGAGTTCAGTTAAAGCGGACTAAACAGGACTGGTGTGAAGGCAACCTTGGAAAAGGTTCTGCAGCCGTTTCCAGGGTAATGGATCTCACTTTTTTTCTCATTTGTTGTTAAATTTCTTTAGATTGATGCATGTAATGTCGCTTTTTGAATTTCTTTAGCTAGGTCAGGGTTTGGCTATTAAAATTGAAATGAAAAACTTGGTTAAATTAATCGCTGTCAATTGAAGATTTAACCGGGCGGAGGGCTGCTTGTCCGTATTGAACCATATTGTCTTAGATTAACTTTGTTCCTTTCATAAAATCTAATTTGAAGCATTTATTCAAATTAGATTTGAATAAATCTAATAGAAAAGCAAATAAAAAAAATTAAATCCCAAACGGATAACATGCTTTATACAGCACTGTAAAGCTTTCTTGGTGAAACTTGAGCCCAAAAAAGAAAAGAAACCCCCCACAAAGCTGACAATTACATCATAAGGAGGAGATGGTTCATGTGTGATACCTCAATCCTCTCTGGGGTTGACCCACAGATGACATGGCAGCTTGGATACGAAAACCCAATAGTTCTAAGAATAACCCAGAAATACGGGCGTATGACAGACGGAATGAACAGCAAAGCCCTAAACATATGGATGTCAGGAGTTATCCAGTCACATAACTCAAAAATAAATCCCTTAAATGTCAGCTGCAGTCGAAGATTCATCCTCTGTGGAATTCCACGGCTGGCCATCCAGCGGTTGTTGACATTATTCAATGTGGGCTGAAGCGATGGACCAAGAGAGCGACATCGACCGACACGCTAACATGGACCAAAATCAATTAATGGCTTTACCGCGAGTGGTGGTTTTGTCATCAGGTATTTACAGAGTTTTCCTATTATTGAATTTTTTTTTCCAGACAGTATCACATTTTTTAAACAAGACTCGTGCTTCTTGTGAGGTGTGCACCAAATTGAATTTGATTGGGCAGAAACCTGCACCACCTAATCGGTGATTAAGATGCACCCGCCTCTGTCTTTTAATAGTTCAAGTTGTTCTACGTTTTTAATGCTATAAACTCAAACTTTTATGTATTTCATTAGAATTTCATGAGATGAACAAAGACATCTAAAGATGTCTTTGTTCATCATTGTGATTTGGAAGCAAAGTCATAAATAAAAAAAAATAAATAAATTTTATCCATCTGGAGACTAAAATCTGTGTCCATTTTTACAGCAAAATAGTTCAAGTTGTTTGTGTAGCAGTGTCTCCTCCACTCAAGCTCCTTCAGACTAACCAGAAGCAATTAGCAAACACCTGGTGGAACTGCTCACCAGCTGAGCTCATTATAGGAGCTACTTCTCAGTGCAATGCTAGTAAAAACATTGTTAAATGGTTAATGGAGAAGTGCAGTGATGACTTCCTGGAGGTGGAGTTTCAGAAAGAGCAAGCGTTTTTAAAGAGACAGAGGCCCAATTTTGATGTGTTAAATTACTTTTAAGTCATATTTGATATATGCAGCTTTTGTATAACAACTGAAGGTAACGTAGTTGCCACTATATGCCTGGAAAATACGTAATACTGCCCCTTTAAAATTGATTTAAAAAAACTACTAGTTTCACTGGCAGTTTGTTTCACTAATAAGACTTTTTCGATATTTGAAGTAAAACAATCTGAAACTAGAACTTATTTTTTTATCAATATTTAGAAATTGACTTAAAACAAGCTCTTATTTCTTGCTTAAAAGTTACTTGTAAGTTTGTTTCATGTTATTTTAAGATTAGTAAGATATTTTCACCAGAACTAGACCAAAAATAATTGGTAAGATTCTGTGTTTTTGCAGTGTATTCAGGTGAGATTAAAGAGTACAGTTAGTTGGTTGCGCTGATTTTCTTTTGGGGTATGCCCGTAAAAGGGGTTGAATACCTCCCGTTCTTTCATTTGCTAAAAAAAAAAAGGAATTTAAAACATTTATTACTCCTTTGTCTCTTTGCAGCCATCCTTCTGTTGATCACATAACAAAACATTTAAACGGTGCTGATGTTTTTGCAAGGCGCCATGCCTATACAGTCTTTGCACTTGTTAGTTTTCTCATGTTAAATAAAGATTTCCATAGTTCAATATTTGAGAACACAGACATTGGGTGGAAGTGGCAGGCAGCTGATGGATGAGGACGGAGTCTGCGCTTGTACAGCTGCTTTATGGAGCTCTGCCATTTCTTCACATTTCCCCACGGACCCGGTGACAAGCTGACCAGAAAAGAGCAGAATAGGACATATTGATCACTAGCTAAGAGCAGAACAGAGCCACTCAGGGCATCAAACCCCCAAAGAAGGGAGGATGGAATTGGCACCTCTCCCCCGAGAGCATGAAGGACTGCAAGGGGGGGCTTTTGTCTCCGATCTGACAAGGGCCCTTGGTGCCTCATTACAGCCTCCCTGTCCCCCGTCTCAGCTTTTTCACAAGACTCTTCTGCCTTTTCTCGAGCCTCACAAACAAATTTACCATTGAGGGGTTTGGGAGTCTGTAAAAAATGTTCGACGCGAACTCTCCCCCCACCTTTCTCTCGGTTGAATCTGTTCGGTGGATCGGGAACGGAGGCAACCGCGTTCACATTTGAAATGTGATCAGCGTGTCTGCGCTGATTGGAACCACGGAAGGGGGAAAATAATTTTCGTTTTCAAAGCGGCACCTCGCTTCGGCGAGCGCTATCCTCAAAGAGGTGCCAGGAGAGGCAACGGCGCGCCAGATTAGCTGTGTGTGGTTTGTCTCTCGCCTTGGCCCACCTTGTAATTCGGCCCGACACTGGCACAGGCCCGCACCATCTGCCAGGATCCTGGGCTCGGAGGCCTCTCTTACTTTCTTGTTGTAGGAAAGAAAAAAAGATTATTCCAGCACAGAAGAATGGAAAGGTAACCAGTGAAGGAGTTAATAAAGACTTTAAATGCTGGAAATTTATCAGGGCGTACATTTAAGACTTTACTCAAAGAAAGAGCTCTTGACCGAACAATCGTCAAAGGGATTATTTCAACGACTTAACTCTGATCCTTGTAATCCATACACAGTTCATGCACACAACAATAGATACAACTAAATCAGTGCATAATCATGTGAATGTTACTCCCGTTGATTAAATTGTATCTGAGCTGACTTTGAAAAGTCAATGCTGTACCAAAGAACGTTCAATTGTGATAGAAAGCTGAAAGTTAAAAGAATCATCTCAATAAAAACATCTACTGAAATATAAATGTGGGTGAAAGGTTAATAGCACCGATCAAATGGGCTAAATAGGCCTGACTTTGATTCCCTGAAGGCAAAATTTGAATTTGACTCATGGTCTGATTTAAAAAAAAAAAAAGTCACATTTTTTCAGTTTATTTCTTAAATGATCAACAACAAGAACCAGGCAACCTTCGGTAACTGCAATGTAAGAAAAATAAATCAACAAAAATAGGAATAATTTCGTAGATGTCCAAAGTTTATATTATGGATTGTCCACATTTCTTCTCCCCTCCAGCAGAAAGTGTGAAATGCACGACTGCTAGTTTCAAGAACTCTCTTTTCCCACTAAGACTCCACAATTGCTACACTGTGAACCGACTTGTTTCCATTTGACCTGGAACCAAAAATGGACTTCTATATTGTTGTAAATTATCTGGTATTGTTTTACATCGGGCACCTTGTTGGGCAGCTAAAGGGATCTTCAGTTGGTGACAATTAGTCGTTCATACCCATCTGCTTTCGTAAAAAGGAGGGTTATAACGACTAATTAATGATCACTTTGATATGCAAAATGAGGTGCTAATTTTAGCTAACGTTCTCTTCTAACTGTGATACAAGCCATGGTTACCTTGGTAACAGTGTGTTTGATGTTAATGGGCTAGCTTTCCAATTCTTATTTTTCAGGTGAAGCTAATTTAGCACCAGCTTATGAATTCTGCTGTGCTTTTATTTTTATTCACGCTATTGTCAAAAATGTATATTACTTCCATCTTGCTATTGGTACTTGTAGAAAATATTTGCTATTTTTATATGGTTATTTCATGTCTTCCTCTTTTATTAAGTGCCATTCTTGTTGACAGTCACGTAAATTTTTTATCGTTTCATCGGAAATGTACAAGTAAATATTAAACTTGTTCTGACATTACACAAATATTATTGCCACTTTGGGATAACCAAAGATGTTGTTCAAGGCATTTCCCCATTCAAATGTTTACAGTGGCTCTAATTATAACTGAGCACAGCGCACGTTTTATTTGTTGTGTGATGCACAATGCGTTTCACTGATAAGAGTCGTGTAGCACTCGGTGAAAAGAAACATGAAAATGAGTTTTTGGTAGACTTCCAATCAGAGCCAGTAAGACCCACCACAAATGAACTGCTGCTGCATAGCTGTGAGTTTAATAAGAGAGTCTGCCAGAATTGTAAATGCCTTGACAGAAAGCCTGATCTTTGAGGGCCTTGTCCTGTCGGGGGAGCTGGTGGAGTCTACTGAACCTCAGGGCTGGACTGGAGTTAAACGCTCCTGGCAAAGTTGGAAAAGGAAAGGCAGGGTTTGTGATCAAATCAGGCCTGAGGGTAAATTTTACCTGCAGGGTCTCAGTTTGCTGCATCACCCAGAGTTCAGTCAGACTCTCAAACAGTAACATGGAACTGTCCAGCCCTCAGGATCCAAACCAGGAAGTTGGTCACGTCTCTAAACCTAGTCCCACCAACAGGATGCATTACAAACGAAGGTTAAAAACTGAGAATTTGTGAATTTAAAGAAACTGTGATCCATTTAAAGCGGACTGTGTTGCACACATGTATCCATAGATTTAGCACTACAATTGTCAGAACAAAACAAAATCAAGCCACCATCCTACCACTTCCTGTCGTCTTCAACATGGACGTTTTGTTCCTTTAACCCATCTCTCACTGGTTTCCTAGTATGGTTGTTGGGCTGAAGTCAGCATCACTCAGAGCCTTAATCTGGCTTGAAGTTCAGCCCCATAAGAAAAAATTATGTAAAAAAAAAACAAAACAAAACAAAACAAAAAAACCAGGAAATTACCAGGACGTTTTTTGTTAATTGTACAAACATTTCCGTCAACTCTGAAACAGATTTTTACAGTGATTTCAATTTTCTAATGTTTACTTTTTTTTCATTTCTGCTAGTCCAAGTCTGAAACTTTCCATATTTCTACAGCATGTCTCCTGGTATTCTTACAAATGTTTCTGTTATTGAAAAACGTATTATTTACAGTATATCTCACAGACATTGACGTGATCTAGAAAATACAGAGAAGAAGCGCCTGTTAAACGTCTTAATGGAAACTTCCTTCAAGAGTTCTGGGATCTTCCATCACCTTTTCTTCGAAAACCAACAGCTTTCAGCAATTTGCCTCTTCACTTTTGAAATGTTCAAGAAATAAAGTACACAAGTTTGGTTTAGATATCATTACATTACATAAACAATAACAGGATTAAATTGACAATTTCCAGTTGGCTCCACCAGAACTGTCACAGCATTGCACAGTTCATAAAAAGTTATGTGTCATTGCAAAGTGTTGAATCCATAACTCTAATGTAAAATCACCAACTGCAATTTTACCAAAATGCCGCATACCTTTTGGGGAATGCATGTGGCTAAGTATAAGGGGTTTGTTGCTCGCCAGCCTCTCCTCTGATTGGCCGATAGTTGATGAGCGCCAACACCATGCGCCCAACCATGAATGTAACTCATGTAACCGTTTACATCCGTCGGTATCATGATTTGTAATGATTTATCACATTAACAAGCTTATTCACGTGATTTTAATTTAATTTCTTTCTTAATGGAAACAACGCAATTGCAAAATAGTTTTTTTTTTTCGACATTAGCGGAATATAGACGAAGATTTGCGCACATTTCCAACAGAGACGCAGCTACTGTTTCACAGAAGTCTAACAAACGAGTTCCCTTTTCCATAATTGCCGGTCTACACCTGAAGCACTCCACGGAGGGGCCACCCTGACTCCAATCAATACACACACTCATATAAACATACAGAAGTGCCGCTCTCTCAACCTCTGGTCCCCCACCTCCTATGTTGCACCAGAAAGCACCTTTCAGAAGAGCTCGCCCCGCTTGTCAGAGAAAGCCACAGCTTGGAGCCACTGGTGCAGATGGATGGCCATGGACATGCTGGGGAGAAGAGAGGAGTGGTGTCAGGGATGAGAGGGTAAGGGGGGGCTGGGGGGGAGCGTGTCGCCACGGTGATGTACATGCTGCAGAGCTGCCCTTCAGAGGAGCGTTTGACAGTCCACATTTCACAGACACTGACATCAAACAAAGCCAGGTTGATGTGGGAAGTCTTCATTTGTCACTTGGGCGCACTCCTTTCAGCCGCTCCAACTTTTTAACGGAGCGCCCCCAGGAGTTAACGTTCTCACTTTTAAAATCAGCTTTCCAAAAAAGTGCACTGTAGTTCTTCTTCTCATTTATACGTCATATTGATCGTGGCCTTTTTTTTCTCTTCTTATCAGTAGTATAAAGTAACTTTAAGCTCTAATTAACCTGTAAAATATTAACCATAAAAGAGTCTAATCAGTACTTTCTTAGGCTGTAGAATAATGTGCAACGTATTTTAGGTGGAAGGAGAAGCATTATTGCTAATACTAAAGCAAGTTGCTGCTTTTATTTAATTAATATTGAACTCAACGTTGACATTTTGTCTAACATATTAACCAAGATGTTCATATAATATATGCTACCGGGTCACTGGGTATCCCATAATGCACTCACTGTGTCCTCTATAATCCATCAAACACGTTTCATCAGACCTGTGTACAAACACGGCGTCTTTTCCTGGGAGGTGACCTTTGCGAAGTTAAAACTAGAGCACCTATTTGTGTTCGAGTGTAAACATCTCTCTATAATGGGAATAACAATGGCAGGTTTGCTTTAAAACCTTTTTAATTAGACATTTTCTCTTTGCTGTCCTTTGAAAACTTCCAGAAAGTCAGAATCCATTCCAGGAGGTTTGGTTATCTACATCTTCTAAAGTAATGTGTGTTATACTCTTAGCTACACTAACAAAAGAAAAATGATTGAGAATGATCGCAGGAATTGATCTGCTTCGACATTATGGCGTTCTTTTCTATAACTTGTAGGTCTTTAATAGTCTCCTCTACATTTGTCAGTCCAAACAAGGTAATGTATCCCCAGTAGCTAGGAAGAAGTAAGCAGTTAGCTTTGGTAACATTGGAGCACTAACAGCGGATTCAGAGATGAATTAGTCTCATTAACAGACCACAAAACCTGAGGAAGAACACCTAAAATATATAACTGTTATTATAAGAACTATAAATGTATGCAACATGGCAAAAATAAAAAGAATGCAACATTTCTAACCTCCTGCAACAGCAAGCTGTACTGCGGTGTCATAATTCACAGGTGTTTGTTTCATTGTGGTTTATTTAGGGCTTGCTATATTCTGTTAATTTCTCTGTGATCATTATTGTTTTCGGGGATGTTGCCGCAGAAGTCCGTTCTTTTGTTTTTGGTTTCTTAGTTTGTTCTTGTGCTCTGTCCTTTGTACATTTGGATTTAGTTAGCTTAGACCCAAGTCTCGGTGTTAACAGATCTTCCTCTCAGTTCCCATGCTTTCTCCCTGCAGCAGCTGTTCCATGTCTCCTCTGATTAGTTCATCTGGTTTCTTTTACATTTTCCAGCCCTGACTTCCAGCATTTTAGCCCCTGTTTTTTATTTATTTATTGTTATTATTATTCAATGCTGGATTCTTCTGATCACTTTTTGAATTTCATGACCTTCTCCCTCTGCGTCATCCCTGTAAGTCCTCATTATTTTATTAAAGCACTCCATTCTATCACAGTTTTTCTCTGCACTTGGTTGCTTTCTAGCCTCAGACATGACGTGCAGGAATTTTGCCAGCTCTTGTGTAAACAAGTGTAGCTATGGCTTCTGCTGGGTCATTTTTATGTCGTTCTTCCTCTATAACCGACATACAGGAAACGACACGTTTGCTAGCTTAAGAGGTAGCATTCATCCTGTTGCTATGTATATTAGCTTCCACAAAGTAAATGGGAAATATCCAGTGAGCAGTAATTGTGGGAGCAAGATATTTTTTTTGCTAATGTCAGAGGAGAATATGACAACCAGTTCAAGATGGCGGAAAGACTGCAGAAGACCTTACAGAGCGTTCTGCTGCTAGCTAAGAACAGGCTACCGTTCACGCAAGCTAACGCAAATACAACAGATTCACATCATGGATGTGCGGCTGACAAATCTGCATCAACAACACGATGTTGTCGTGTCAACATCTTCTAAATAATGTTTCTGAAACCTTGCCGGATCTTTGCCACAGTGAATTAAATCATAATGGGTCTAAATCGGTGCTGCGAAGGTTCACGTAACGCGACCAGGAAGTTTACATCTTTAATTTTCCCCATAATTCAGAGCTGTGTCGGATTCAAGAGCTAAAAACACAACAAAGCTTTACAACACAAACTAATAGCCGGCAGCAAAATCCTCTGGAAAACATCTTCAACCACCAGCGTTTTCATTTGCATCAGTTTTCTCCCTCCTCCCCCGCTCCTTCCCTACGTTTCCCACAATAAATTTGAAGAACTACCAGTCGCAATTTTGAGTTTATAGCGTTAGTGTGAAGGCGGTTTATTTTTTTAATCATTCAAAAGTTCAAACACGCAGTAAAAAGGAGGCATTTATTTATATTTTCCCGGGAGGTCACACGGTTGGCACCGTTTGTGTGCTCTTGTTTCCATAATTACTCAAAAAGGCTGCAGACAGATCGGCGTGAGATGTTTACCAGATGTGAGGCGGGTTTCGGTTGCGAGGCTCACATCGGCCCGCGAGTTTAGCCGCTCCGTGTCAGTCGGGGCCTGATGTATGCGGCCTTCCACTGCTGTTGTTTGCAATGCGGTCGGCGAAGCTCACCTGCAGTTTATGGGAAGCATAACCGTGGTGATGGCCTGTTTTTATTAAAAGATCACTCCAAGACGAGCCTCGGTTTGTAAAAACACACAACCCGGTTGATCGGTTCCTCGTGCAAGGCTTTATGCAGAATGATACAGCCATTAAAAAGCTATTTGACTTGGCGCTTCCCGACTGATGGATTTAATCAGAGGCAATTGGAGGGCAACCTTATTCACAAGGTTGTTTGACTATGAGAGTGCATTTTTATCAAGCTGCCGGTCCAATGAAGCAAACAGCATAACAGTTTACTTATGTAAAAACCTCTCGTGCGAACGTGTGGGGATGCTTCTCGACTGGAGAGGGAAGCAGCAGTCAAACGGAGTGAATTAGCCAGGCTTTTATGGTGTAAGGTGGCTGTTAGCGACAGAGTACGGCCTCATCCAGTTCCACTTCACCTCTGCATTGCTGTTTATTGATGCAATCTTACTATGTTCTCACCCAGCTACTTTTGTAAATATGCGTTTGGATAAATGCAAACATGGCCTTTACAGCCCTGAAACGTTTCCCCATTTTGTCACATTTCAATAAACTGAAACATTTTATTGGGATGTTTTGTTTATCTCGAGACTTTTCCAGGACTTCTTAGGTTATTGTCTTGGATTTAGCTCCATCCGTCTTCCCATCAGCTCTGACCAGCTTCCTGTGGGGAGAATATCATGCCCACAGCAATGAGGCTGGTGTGTTCAGGGTATTTTCCTGCCCTGCATTTTGCACAATGGGCCAAAAAGTTTAATATGTGGTTTCACTTTTTTTTTCTGTTTAATGTGTCTGAGTGCCAAGAAGAAGCCCAACAGATTTACTTTCACAAGTGTATATCGACAAAATAAGCAACATTTTCAATTCAAAAACCCTTTTAGCTGTTAAATTGATGAATAAATAGACACTTGGAAATTTAGGTTATTTCTGTTATTTAACCATTATATTGGTGTAAAGTGCATTTATAGCCATTTAACTTTCAAGTGTTTCACTCATGGAACATCTTTGAAAATCTTCAGAAATGTGGACTATAGATGCTAACATTAGCATCTGTACATAACATGTTTAGCTTTGAGAATAGCTGCTGTGATAGGCTAACTGGTTTTCACACACTACAATCGGTGTTACCAGTATTCAATCAGACGGTTTTCCAAAGCCAAAATTAACACCGAGAGAAGCAGCTTTCTCATCAATCAATGTTTGTGGATTTTGCTTGTGCGTCAGATTTATGGGTGTACCTGAAATACGCAAATACAAAGGTTCTGGTAGGACATTTTTTATTTTTTCAATTAACTGAAATTTACACATTAAAGTTTTGACTACTTAATGGAAACTGCATTAATTTTAAATGCAATGGAAACTAAAGCAAAAGGAAGAGAGGTGGGGTAAAAAAGGTAAAGTGGGCAATTAAAAAAGGATAGAAAGGATAAAAACTCTATAAATCTGCTTCTACAGCTGCTGAAAGAGAAAAAACAGAGAAGTGAGAAACCACAGCTTGTATATACTGTATATAAACAACAATGTTTAGTGCTGTTTCCCTAAATCCCACACAGGTTCACTGGATTTCAAGCAGACTAAAGGGGGATGAATACAAAAAAATACTGAAAATCAATCAGCATTTCCTCTTACCTAATTATGCTGCACTTTCTTAGTCTGACATAAAAACATCTTTAATAAAATGTATAGAAAGTTGCAGTTGTAACACAAAGGGAACACTTCTGTAAGCCATTGGACGTTATGTTCTGACAAGATTTGAAAACTAATGATTTGATTTGGGTTTTTGTGCATTCCTCGTCCCACTGATGTTCAATCCAAGGACTGCTTTGATGGATATTGACGTTCAGAATTTATTCATGGAGACTGAAGCTACAAAAGATTGTATTCCCAGGAAGAAAATTGAAGCACGCACATCCATTGTGCTGTGCTGTATTTGCTTTCTTCTCTTCTCTTCTTTTTTTTTTTTCTTTTAACGGAGGCCAGTAAAAAAAGTTTACTAGGGGAGGGCGGGGCGGGGCGGCTCGACTCCCTTCTGCTTTCATCAGCATATCACTTTGAGCTCCTATTATGCAAATGAAATCACAGCTCTATAAACCATATGTAAATGGAAAACACAAGCATGTCCGCGCAAAATTACAGCCGTAAATTTGATCAGCGGCACCCTAATAATCAGAACAGTAAGTGAAGCCTTCCCGCGCCGCACTGCTCACTGAGATCCTTTTTCCATTCATCAGCGAGATGCGCCAGCCGAGACGTGTCAAATTGTGCCGGAGTCTTGAAGGCCCGATTGTCAGGAAATTTGTCGCAGACGTTCCGATTGTTTGCTGCATCTCCAAATGGGCTTTCAGGAAGCTCAAAATGTTATTAAAGCTTGGACCACGGAAGATAAAAAAAAAAAACCCTGCTGTCGACTTATATCTCTCAAATACATCGACCGTGCTTGATTCGGTTCTTCGGCGATTTCGCTTAATTTAAAGGCACGCGTGCAAATTCGCCCCCGTGTAACAAGTATATAGCGTTCAGCTGGATGCAAAACATGCGTCAGCTCACGTATGAAATATTAATTCTTCACAGCGGACGGCGTTAGGAAGGCGGCACATGAAAAGCAGAGAGCAGAAGGAGACGAAGAGCCTGATTTAAAGGCTTGTGGACTGAGTTGGATCCCATCAGCATTTGATGCCCAACAACGTTATGAAAAAAAATAGTTGGGAGCCGCCATTAGTGGAGGTCCAAGCCCGTGAAGTGAACACTTTGACAGCAGGACTGTAAAACGGATTCATTTTGCTTAAGTGCAACATCTCTGAGGTAGGAAATCATGCGTCTACAGGTGATGGCGGCTAACAGATAGCCATTTAAACACTTGCCAGCTTTCCTCCTGGATGCAACCTAATGCAAACACACACGTTTAGGCCCTTCAGAGAAACATTATGCAGCAGCTTCCCTCCATGTGCTTTAGTGTGTATTCCACTGTAGTTGCCTGTGAGAAGTGTGACATGGATACTTTTGAAACCGTTTGGAACATTGTGAGTAGTTACAAAAACATCTGATAAATTGTAGCGAAATAAACATGCTAAAAAAATTTACATGTGTTTTCTTATATTGTTAAAAGTGAAATGTACTGCAGTTGTCACTTCTCACATTCCACTAGGGGGCTCTACAGTTTTTTTTACACTGGTTCAGGAGACTGCCGAAAATAGGAAGTGAGTTGACGGCAGACCGGAAGTAGCTTATACCGTCATCAGATGAAGCAAACGAGCTAAAGTAACCTTTAAAAAGCTTATTACATATGTTCTCCAATGTTGCCCAAAGTGGTGAGTTAATTTTGAATGTTTTAACCCTTTGAGAAATGTTTTTTGTCCTACATGAGTGTGTTGGTAGATCAGCTTTTGGCTAACACTTGTGATTTTCATGGGTTATTTGAACATTAGCAGCTAGCTAGCACAATGCTAGCTCTTGTTTATTTCTCTCTTTTCTTCACATTTGGCTGAACTTCAGCTATTTTGTAAAGAATTTCAGTACAGAAGAGTCATGAATGAAAGACTTGGAGCTGTAATTTCAGCGTAAATCTGGATATACAACGTACTAAATCAGAGGGGGGAAAGTATGCCACAACTTTCCACTTCAAGGACAATTTTTGGGAGAGGCATAGTTTGCCCTCTCCCAAAAAATGCATTCAGTTGTGTGGTTGATGTTTGGATTAAATGTGTAAAAATATTTAGGGGTCATAAATATTTTTTCCAAGGCGGTGTATAATGTCTAAAAAATAATTTGTTCTAGTACCATTTTGTGTTGTTGTGGCAAGGTTTCCTCAATAGCAACACCTGCTGTATTGGATGAGTACTGCAGTCACGTGTTGCGCCTCCCAAGCGCTTGCTGTGAAGACTGTCATCAAGACTCCTCTATAGCTGTACAACTGTATAAAGCAGTGAGACGTCAGAGCAGTTACATCATCATAAAACGGTTTTGTCAACATCATAAGTGATGTTCACAAACCAGAGGAGCGTAAAGTGCTCTCGCGTGTGCCACCGAACAGAGGGAAAATTATTAACTGTTACTCAGACTCTGTCTTTGGGCCCCTTGCTGCGTTAATGGGCTCGGCTCCACGTCTAAAGCGCGACCAGCCCAGCATGAAACCTGCTACGTTAGCGTTCACAGAGACGGTGACCCTGTCACCTCCATGGAAGCTTCGCAAGTCACTGGCCATCGTGTTTTCGTGCGGTTTGAGGCAAAAGGAGAGTGCTTTTGTCTTCCTCCTGGTAATTTAACATGCAGTGTTAGCCAAGGCTTGCGCTCCTGAGGAGAGGCGGTGACTGTGGGTGTGCTTTGGATGGTTTCTAGATATTTCTCTGTTAGTGTGCAACAACCATGGGGGAATAAAAAAAGTGAAATATATTCTTTTAATAATTTATTCAGCAGTTAGGATGCGATTATGGCATTTTAATTGGTTTTATCAAACAAAGATTGTGAATAAATGAATAATTATAAGATACATTTTCTCCTGTGGATTATCAGCGCAGAATAGTGTGTGTGTGGATTTAAAAAAAAAAATTGACAAATAAGAGTAGCTTTACAGATTAGTTTTTTTTTTCTTTTGCATTGAAAATTTTAGCTCCTTTCTTAAGCAGTGGTTAATTAAAATAAGTTTGCATAAGCTATTAAGAGAGAGTTTTAAACAAATACTTAAAAGCTGTAGTTGGCGTTATGACAAATGTTTCATTAATCCATCCATTAAAAATAAATTTCTCCAAAACTGTTTCAATTATTGTTGACTGATAAAATAAAGGGTCATTACACAAAACTTTTAAGTAATTCAATTGTTTTGAATTACTTACAGGGGTTAATGGAGTTTCCAGGGTTTTTTTCTTTCTGGCATAAAAGCCTCATAAAATAAACTTTCCTTTTTTCTTCTTTATATTAGCATGGAAATACTTCCAATTTATTTATAATGACATTTCTCGTCGATGAAATGAGATGGTATTTAAACCTATTTCTGCCTGACGTATGATGGATTTTGGGCTCTGCTGTATGCGTGTTAATGCTGCTGAATGCTGCCACCTGACGTCGATTCTGATGCCACGGCATGGGGCCTGTTGTTCGTTAGTAGTCGTAGTTATGACATTTGAATGAGATGTGAACAACGTAGCAGCTGTTTAATCCTCGTTGTACTCTTTTATGACAAAAGACAACATCAGCCATATTTAACTATAACTTCTTCATAACACACAATATCTCTCAAACTCCTCCAGCCTGAGCAGAAAGTAAAATCTAACTAGATCATATTGGCTCATCTCAGCTTTCCTCTTCTCACTAATAGAGCTACTGCTGCTGTCAATTTTAGCACAAGACAGATGTGCCCTCAAGGGCTTTTCCAAAATATCATCTGCTTGTTATTTTGAAACCTTCACCTATTATGCGCTGTGAAACTCTGCTGTTGTGTTGAGAGCATTCCTCCTTTTGGTCTGAGATTGGGACTACTGTTGGGCGGGGGGGGGGGCGAAATGAGGGTGTGGAAAAGAACTGCTTGCAGTTTGTGTTGACCATTAGTCAGATGCAGTGGTGGAGAAAGTACTCAAAAAAATTACTTAAGTAAAAGTACAAATACACAGACAAAAATGTACTCAAGTAAAAGTAAAACTACCACATTAACATTTGTACTTAAGTAAAAGTCAAAAAGTACTGGCTTTTAAAAAATACTTAAGTATTTTTATGCATTAATGCATTCAGCAAGTAAAAGTACTTGCTGAATGCATTACCTAATCCCTAATACAATATCATTAAGTGAACTGATCATATTTCATTTTAATACATTAGAAATGTGCCATTTTAATGAACGATGCCACAGATAAAGCATGTTTTTATTATGTTTATTCTCTGTAACATAGTTTAGACTTAGATATGTGATTCTATGCATCATAATTTCAGGGATGGAAACATCTGGTCTCCTGTCCTAACATAGCATGAACTTCACTTTTTTTGCCACTAGTGGCATTTATTTTGAAAAAAAATTCAACAGGAAGGGGATGGAAAGAAGGTGGGTGGGAGAGGACAGGCAACCGATCCCACCACTGGTCAGAGGCAGGCTGCTACTCATCTGAAAATAAATTTCATACGTGTATTAAACATAAAATGTCACCACATGTCAGTGACAACCCAAAGTAATCAAAACAAATGAGTCCATTAAAAAAGTAAAAAGTGTAATAAAGTGATACGGAACAAGAAAAATTAGGTGGTTTTTAGTGCCTGAAATTAAATCTGTTGCGGTGGCTTCCTCCATGTCGCATGTGGCTACATCAAAGTTCAATAAAGAACCATATTTATGAGTTCACAAATCAAATAAAGGTTTCGCAAATCACAAACTAGGTTCAATATTCTGATTTTAGTGTGAAATAATCTAGTCTGTGTGTGAAAAAAGCATTAAAGTTTTTAAACTAGATCAAATTAAAGAATAGCTCAAGGTAGTAGTGATGGAAAGTTTGGCTCTTTTAGGGAAGTGCCAAAAAAGAGTTCTTTATTATCATCAGTAGTCTCATATTTTACGTTAACTTAGCAAATATGAATGTCTTGTATGTTAGTAAATCATTTTTGCATTTAGTGTTTTTTATGAGAGGCCTAATTTTATGTTTTTGTAACAAAAGCAAGTTTTACTTTTGTGTAATATTTTCATCAAACTTTTTTTATTTTTATGTAACAAAAAAAAAATTAACAAGACAACACTAGCAAATCTACCAAGCAAAATCATAAGAGTAACAGAACAAAACTCAGTAACCAAAGTATTTCCTTAGTGCAGATTGCCAATCCAAAAAACATATTGCCTCAGCTTTGACAGACAGATGCGGTTAGTTAATATTTTGTCCCTGTTTTTGGTAGAATGGCAGTTTGTTTTCTCAAAACAGAGTTCTGAGCAGGGCGAAGCCACTGAGAGTGAGAGCTGAGCAGCAAAAGGGAAAAAAGTCAGAAAAGTCGTTTGATTTGCTTTTGGGCAAGACCTATGAAGATAAACTGTTTTGGAATTATTTGTCAAATTGTAAGCCTTCTTCACCTCCATATTATAAAAAGTATGTTTACGCTTGTCATGTTGGACTACAATAAACTGTTAAACACGTCAATACATCTAATGAATGTCACTCAGATTTTGTATGCCAATCATTTTTCTTACTAAAGTTTTCATTAAAGAAAAAGTACACGGTGAGTAGCCTAGGCATGCTAGTTGTCAGAATATTAAAGGCTAATACTGGCCTATTTGTGCAAATGGATAGTAGAGGAAATAGGCAATCCAGTGGGTGACCACCCTATGAATGCTAGTTGTTAGCCTTTCCAAAGCTAACACAAGTGAATTGTATTCTTTTCATTTGCCAGCGCCGGCAACTCAGTTAGCAGTTCTGACGTATCATTAATCAGATCAGTGGCTGCATACAGCCTCGTCCGATAACGCATAGCCAACGCTGGCTGTGCATCAGTCTTCAATTTGGCACTAAAAACTGTACCATAAAAGGAATGAGTTCAGAACAAATAAAGAAATGGATGAGTGAAACGTCACAATGCAAAGAAACCAGTTGAAATCTATCAGTAATTAGAAAACACTCCTGTTGTGCCAAAATAAACACGGGCTGATTAAGCATTAAGCAATAGCCTAAAAAATTGCAGCACTACATTTGTTAAAAAGCAGTGAGACTTTCATAACAAAGTCACTGGAGGAAAAAGAACTGAACAAAGGTCTTCAACTCCAGTCCTCCATGGCAGCAGTCCTGCTTCTTTTATGTTTCTGCTTCAACACACCTGACTCAAATAATGAGGTCATTAACAGAACTCTGGAGAACTTGACTGCAAACTGAGAACGTAATTCAGTCGTTTCTTTGAGGTACGTTGGACCAGGGTCACATCTAAAAGTTGCAAGTCAACAACCCTCAAGGACAAGAGATGAAGACTCCTGGCATAGAACATCACTTGATCATAAAGCAGCCATTACCAAATGGCCCTAACACAAGAGTCGGAAGAATATTTTAAATAGTTGACCAATGGCCAAGGAACACTTGGCCATTGGTCAACTATTTCTTCGGAAAATCTTTGAATTAGCAGGTACAATTTTCCCACAAAACAAGTCATCTACACAACCGCCATTGTCCTCTACGCACACTCTCTGCACAACACTTGATCTCTTTTATAAAATCCTAATAAAATACATTGAGGTTCATTGTCGTAACGCGACAAAAATGTGGAAGAGATTCAAGGGCCTGCAATTAAAGGCAAATAAAACTGCTTGAAGTAGATGTTTAAGGAAAGTTAAAAGGAAAGCTTAGAAAATATCGACCACTAGACACAAGAAAAAAAGCTAGCATTAGTAGGGTTTTACCCTTCCCCATATGAGAAACACGCGCACTCAGTCGTATGAGAATTAAACACGACGAAACACACTGTCCTCCGCCACATGCCAATCTCCTCACACTCTGCTCTTTCCACTCAGATTCTGTCTAGCCTGAGGGCTGATCAAAACCGCTACACAGAACTTGTATTGGTTCCCAGAACACAGACTCTCTCGGTCTGCGTCCCCTGAGGCCCCTGAACTATCCTGGCCTGCCATCCTCCACATCTGAGGCAGCCCACAGATGAAACAATAATTACTCACATATTGGGGTTACATGTCACATATCAAACAATGTGGATCTGGCAGGTGGAGAGTGATCAGATATTGGCATCCTGATAGAAGTCCCTCTCCCTCATCTTCGCCTCACATCGAGTTGCTGATCTCTCAAACACCTACCCCCCCCCCAACTGCCGTAGTGGAAATTTACCGCTTTAAGATTTTACCACATCGTATCAGACTGCATCTTCTCTACAAGCCAGCCTTTCTGTCTTTCTTCTTCTTTTTTTCTGTAATCCTTCAATGCCCGTCCTTTCTTCATCACAGAAAATGATTTTGTCTTTTTTTTGCAAATGTGGTGTCTTTTCGGCTGAAGTAAATTTTATCAAACATCCAGTAATGAAACTGAACCCTGCCAGGGCTATTTGGCTGCCATCGCAATGCAATTTCAGATACATCAAAGCGAGGATGACTCTGTCCTCTTCGGGATGAGGACAAGAAGAAGAGAACATCAACCTCAGAGCACATCACACACAAAGGCGGAGAATTCACTCAGAGTGAAACTAAAGCTCGGGCTGGCAGTTAAAAAACAAACTCGTCGCTTTTACACCCGTCTGGTTTCTGTTATTAATGTGACACCATGGAAGCAATAACTTCAGAGACAATACCCTGCAGATCATTTGAAGGTATGGGTTTAGAGTAATTGAAAAGTGATTCCATTTAAACTGCAGAACAGATATTGCATCAGTCGCATACAAGAAATTGAAATCCACAATAGTTCAAAAGATGGGATTTTTTTTTTCTTTTTTTTTTTTCTTTTACAACTTTAGTGCACTCCACCTAATGAATAACTAGTTTTTAATTTAGCACTTTAAAGCTCGTACTCACAAGCTTTATAAAGAGGATAAAATGAAAGCAGTTTCAGACCTCTCAAGACAAGTTTATTAGTGTCTCTCATTTCGGCAACAATGTGCTTTACGTCGTAGCCACTTATGAAGCAAGAAATAAACATCACATTTAGTCGAATGTCGTTATCAAAATTCAAGGATTGCCCTAGTTCCGTCATCTTCCCATCATTTTGGGCCAGCTTTACTGTCCACACTGTAGAAAAACGTTTGAACCGAGCATAATTCAGCCACCAACGTGTTTCACCATATGGGGTGGTGTGTTTGGGGTGGTGTGTGATGGCATTTTAAACAATTTATTCTGAAAAAAATAAAAAATGTCCCAGCGTTTTGGCAGATCTTGAGTTCCAGTAAAAAATATTGACATGAAATTTCTGGAAAAGAATGAATACTTGTGATCTGCAGAGAAGCCTGGATAGTGGAGTAATGGGTGATCAAAGGAAAAGAGGAAAATTGTAAGTATTTGGTGTTATTTTTATTGTAGATTGGCCATTTGACAAGTGGAAGGATAAGGACGTGGTGTAACTGTGGTGTGAATTTCACTTTTGTCACTTTTACACTCCTCTAGAGTCACTACAGTCCTTGTCTGGCCCTTCAGTTTGGGTGGTGAGATCTTTGACTATGTGTAGGTCTATGATATAAAATCCCAATTGAATACCTCAACAATTCTGTTTGTAACGATACAAAGTCTAAGAAAATTCAAAGGCTGTGAATATTTTTTAAGGCACTGTATATTAGATTAAACCCTGAATGTTTTTGTCACTAAAGCAGAGAGAAAGCAAATGCTTGTTACGACGCCCGACTCCCGAAGGTTTAAACAAAACCTGTCCCTCTGTATCACACACACGCACACACCCCTACACACAGACACACACACAAAAATGCTCCCAACAAGCCAAACCCACTGACAGGCTGTTTAAGGGGTCCATGATTTATGTCGGGAGGTAATTCTTCCTGTCTGCACGTCGCGCCACACTGCCAGGAAAAATCAGAGCCAATTGTGCGTCTTGTATAATGTCCAGTTAAAGGAAAAAAAAAAAAAAAGTAAATAAAGCTCAGGTAAAGTCGGTCCCATCCGGGCTGCCAGCCTGGGAATTGCTGGCACAGATCCGCGTGTCATTTCTTCTCACAGTAGTTCAGTTTTCAACCATCTGCTGAAATTGCGATTGAACGCAGCATTTTACTCCCAACAGAGATCGGGCCGAGCTTCTGTCAACGTATGGCTGGGCCCGACTCATAAATAAATCAGAAACATCTGTGACTTCTGCAACAGACTTCTCCCACCCTGTGTAGGTGAGACAGTTATTTTGGGGGGGAAATAATTGCAAATCTTTGTCAATCTGACCAATGATTTGCTGTGAAAATGTCAGATTCTTAATTCCTGGTTTACAAATGAGAATATGAGGGAATATGACAGCTCTAAAAATATGTCTGATATTATATTTCTGAGAATATGCAGCTCCAGTTAAGGATATAGAAACACCAAATTTTTCAATATGAATGGCTAGATGTGGGTAGAAGAGAGCAGCACATCTGTGGTTTGGCTTTAGCATCACAGCGGCACTAATTTACCACACTCGTTATGCTCCACATCATCCACTTATGAACCCAATTGTTCTTTACAGCCAATTTTTGAAAAATAAGAAAATACAAGAATCCACATCAGGTTTACTAAAGAGCATAAGAAGCAGAAGGAAACTTGTGGTCCGAATCAGAATGGACTGGAAGGGCAGACCATTTTGACCCGCTGAGGATCGTAAAGCAGCCGACCCCGTCGGGAACAAAGCCGGAGCTTTTACTCCGGCGGTTCCACCGCGGCCTCAGCGCCATCGTCGAGAGCGAAACCAAAATTTGTTCCGTCGTCTCCTTCTTTGCCCTTGAGTTAGTTTCAGGAAAGAAACATGCACTTTGATCTTGTTAAAGAAAAAAGAAATGCTTTCTGTTCGTTTCCCCTTCAGCAGTCACCTGCTCTATGATCTCCTTTTCATGCGGCAACCTTCCTTAAACACAAAGTTGCTGCTGTGCCAAAAGCAAATCTCTTTTTTTTGCTCATACTTCTTTTTCCTCTTCTTTGCTATTTTTTACTGTGAAGTTGAGGCCAAAATTATTCCTACTTCTAGCAGATCTGGATTTAAGATCATTTTAGTTCAAACAAGAAGTTGTTTGTGATAGGAAATTAGTTAGGCATATCTCAAACAATTAAAAGGAACATCAGTAATGAGAAACTATGACATGCCGTATATAGTCAATTTGGTCTAATCATAGACAGGTTTAAAGTTACTTACATACTTTCTAATTTGATCCTAGCTATGAAGTAGTTATGTTCAGTTTATTATGCAAAAATTTGATGAATTGCTTAAAAGTTCACACACACACACATATATTATATATATATATACAAGGGCCTCAGGGAGGAACTGGAAAAGACCTGGAAGGTGAAGACCACAGTGGTGCCTGTGGTCATCGGGGCCCTCGGGGCAGTCACCCCCAAACTGGAGCAGTGGCTCAAACAGATCCCAGGAACAACATCAGACATCTCAGTCCAGAAGTGTGCAGTTCTAGGCACAGCCAAGATACTGCGCAGAACCCTCAAGCTCCCAGGCCTCTGGTAGAGGACCCGAGCTCAGAAGATGAAACAGACCACCCGCGGAGGGTGAGAAGGGAATTTTATATATATACACATACATACAAGAAACCCAGCCTGGTAAGAACCATACCTTTGTTATAGACGTCACTTCGTCCAGAGAGTCTGGACCTTCAGCTATAGAGAAACTATCCTCTGTTGCCATTGCTGAAACTACAGGCAGACTACAATCATAAATCAGTGCAGAAAATGAACGTCTGCATTCATAACTTCTCCTTCTGTTCACTGATTGGCCCGGTTGAAATACTACCAGGAGAAATCTCCATCTGATCTGTGATGCAAGATTAGAATCCAGTGGAGTTGTGTAGGAAGGCAATGGCCAGGCTACCAGTAACCAACCCTAAGTCAAAGTGTATCCTTCAATTCTGTCCATCACCGTAAACACAAACTATTTTCATAAGTCGACAAAACACATATTGCTTACTCTCCAGAAAAAAGAGTAGGCCATCTAAAATCTTGGAGGGGGTTTTCTATGCTCATGTGTCAACCAGAAAGACCCTCATCCATAAACGGGAAGTGGTTGGGACCTGATGGGTCTTGGAAAGGTGTTGAGTTTCTATTGCTTTAGAATAGCAAAGTTTGAACTTTTTTCTCTTTCTCCAAGGAGATTTTAAAGGAGCTGTCTCCTGCCACTCCTTACCTTTCCATAAAACCTTCCTTCAAACATCAATACCATCCTTTTATGCCAACAACTGTTTGATTGGTGCCAAGAGAAATGCTTGAGCATCACAGTCCTGTGTGCTCTTGTGATTACAAATATGTGCTTATTACACCATAAACTATTCTTTTTGCCTCCCTTGCGTTGATTCCCTATATTCATACATTCCACTTTTCACAAGTGTGAGAGCCCTGAGACACATTTAACTCCACACAGGCCCGCCGCCAAACGACAAACTCGAAGCAGATGCCTTTATAAGTTCCTCTGCTGCTGTTCCCGTCAGACTGTGACAGCAGCTCCAAGAGATAATCGCAGCCTGTCAAGATCAAATGGCGAGACATTAATGTTTGAGTGTTTCACTCGGTGAGAAAAGAGAACTCCAGAGGAAGCGGCGGCAAAGCCCGGAAGGACCCCCGCTGCAGCGGCCTCCATCAGATTAGTGTTTTCTTTTGAACGCGTCATCAAACCATCAAGCCTAACTATTGTCAATTTCAAATCCTCCCATTTTATTTGAACTGCTTTTCTTAAAATAAGCTGTTTTTATGAATTATTCCCCAGAAAACATTTGTGGGTTTAATACGGTCTCTGGTGATATCACCGATGTAAGAACTACCGCCGCAGTTTGTCCCAAGACACGGCAACTTGAAGAACAAAAATCTTTTGATTGGACTAGTTTTGTTCCTTCTCAAGCCCCCGCAGTTCCTCCATCCCGTCACTTTGCTTGTTCTACCACGGTGCGCCATCATGCTTGCCATGCAAATTGTGGTTTTTACTTAATGCAATGCTTAATTGCAGGCACATGCTCCAGTGGTTGTGGTGCCCCATCAGAGGCACAAAAAAAACCCGAGCCATAGCAGCACAAACCTAGATTATTCTGGAATCGGCAGCAGCAGTGCCTGGCTCCGACTTTAAGCCCCACAAAGCAGAGCTGAGTCCATCTCTCGGGCATCGGCACCAGATGGCAGTTCCAGTTACAGAGCAATGGGACGGGAGGCTGATGGTGGGGAGGGAGAGAAATGGAAAAGGATGAATGTGGAACTGAGAGAGGAAATGAGAGAAAAGACAGAGATTGGGGGTAAAAAAGAGCTCGTGTTCAATCTGATAGTTAGATTTCTAAACTCAGACGGCTGCGGATGGATTTGCATAGCCTTGGGTTGGCAGTGGCCCACTTTTCCCCTCTTGCCGTCTTTCTGAACCACTGCCAGCACATTCCGTTATGTGTGTCAAGGCGGGTTTTGTGATGAAGAAAATAGCGGCGCTGGCAAGCAGTCAGAGTTTACGGTCTCTTTTCTTCCCCTCCCTCCACCCTGGCTTTAACTGTGACTGGCTGATTCCTGAACGCATCCCAGCATCACCGCTGAGGAGGGGAAGGCCTGGCATCTAACGGGGGTGGGGGAAGAGAAAGCAGAGATAGTGGGAGGTTGTAGATGTAGGAGAGAGGAGGGGGGGAATAAACGAGATCAGAGACATCAGAACTCGAGGCCCGGCTCGCTCCGTTGACTGAGGAACCCCGCTGGCAGACGACTCCTGCAGTTCAGTGGGCTCTCTGATACTGTCCTTCCTTGTTGCTCTTGTGTAAACACACACAGAAGTACACAAACCCACCCGTGCTTGAAAAGAACGACGGACAACAGCAAGAGCCTCTGCAAAGCGACGAATTAAAATGATTTGTGAGCTTTTGGTATGTGTAACAGGAACAGAACCAGGCAAACCCCAATGATTTGAGCAGTATTGGTCCAGCTAAGGCATCGTGAGACGGCATTTATTTCTGCATCCAGTACAAATTAGTCAGATTACGCTTGCTTTGTTTATCCATTGCAATGAGGTGTATGAGATTAGAGAAAACGCTTCTCACTTTACATACCTAGACTCTGATCACTGCCTCGTGGATACTGGATCTGCTCTGCTTTCCCTACCGGATTGTCTCTCTGACCTTTGTTAATTGGATTGTGGACATTAAAGCCCCCATTTTTCCCGTGATAAGCTTTAATCATTGGATTAGTTTGTGTAAACCCTACCATTGGCGTTTCTACGCTCCGTGATGTAATCATTTCTGTTTTCTAGCATATAGAGGATTTCCTTCCATCTGGTCCCGTGGGTGAAACAATCCCCAGTAACAGGCCACTCTCCAGTCTCCTATCGTAACTTCACAGAGGATTCAAGTCAAGTTTATTTGTATAGCACATTTGAGCAGCAAGGCGTTGCAGTATAAAAACATAATACAGTAACCAATTATAAAACAAGCTATAAACATTAAATTTTCTCAAATGCCATCATCAAACAAATATACATCAAATATGTTTACCAATGTTCCAGTTATTGACCAAAGGCAGCTCTAAACTGGTCAGGTTTTTAGCCTTGATTTAAAGTATCTGTCTCAAGTCAATCTAGGGTCGAGGCTACGAAGAGGATCGTCATGGAAACCACCTTTCCTGAGGAACTCACGATTTCATATCTCCTTCACAAAGTCTGACCTGAAACGGAGTTGAGGAGACTCACATTTTGATTATTGTCAACAAACTGTAGCAATTAATACCAATATTGACATTTTTCTGGACACGAGAATAAGAACACACAACGGTTGTGTTCAGTCACACACACCATATGATGGCCTTGTTTTTTTCAAGCAATATAGTGTAGACATACTAAAAATGTTCAATGAACAAAAAGATGAAAAATGTAAAGTAGAAAGTGAGCTGTTGTGGGAAAACGATATAAATCTACACCTGCTAAAATATTAGCTTTCAGCTAACTACATTATCTTCAAGATGAGGGGTTGTTTGTGGTATAGTAGTTTTTTTTGTGTATGTGCATCTTTTTTGGGGGGTTGGGTGGACATGAAGGAGGTGTAGACTACAAATAAGTTGCTATGTGTTTTACTCCCCAAAATGTACATTTACTTAAGACTTGTGTCTAATGGAGGTGGCTTAACTTATACAACAGAGGTGTGGAGATGGTGTGTTCAGGGTGATGTGTGGTTATATCTCTGATAAATGTTCCAGTTCTCTCTCCGTAGTTTACTTACACTCTTGAGCAAACTCACAAATGTTAGCAACAAGTGAACTCTGCTAATCAGTGACTTCTAAAGGCAATAGTTGGAACTGGATTCAATTCCTCACTTTTCAGATTTTGTAAAAAAAAAATTCAACAACTTTGTATAATTTTCCTCACTCTTCAATGACACGGTCCTAATTCTTAGATGAGTAGAAATAAAGTAAGACGATGGCAACAATGAAGCCCTTTGTCTTTTATTTTGCTTATAAAATTGCAGGCTTTTGAGTAATTTACACACAGAAAAAAAAGAAAATTCTGACATTTGTATGTATGACAATGAAGTTTCTTGTGTGAACAAATATGTTTGCGTGCATTATGTTCACACATGACTGACGACTCCAACTCGCCGTTTTAATCGCATTGCGGGTTCTAAACGGAGCGGGTTGGAGCCTCTTCCCTGGTTCCTGTGGCGTGTGCTGCACACGGGAGGCGTTTTGTTCCAGCCTATTGTTATTCATAAACAAGGTGTTTTCACCATCTCCGCATATTTCCAGGAATTTAAATAACCATCCTCCCGTGGGCTCGGATCTGCTGACCTAATGAGCCAACCTGACTGATTGACACAGGAGAGCATCAGAGCAGCCATTCATCATCTTGTGTGCTGAATAAACATTAGGCGTTCCTTTCTCCCAATGTATGTTTGCTAATGGATCATTTTAATCGTGTTTGAGATAAATTCCTCTCCGAGCTGCTAACACATGCCTGACGGTGCCTGATTGCTTCGCCTGCTTTGTCGGGAATGCACAAGACGAACACGGAGCCTGTCGAGAATTTCAAAAATGTGAAATTATGATGGCTTTTTTTGGGGATCATAAAAAAGCTCATTCTTCTACGAAATTGCTGGTGGCAATACAAATTGAGAGTTGGAAAAAGTGCTATCTTTCAGAAAAGTAACTTCACTTGACAAGTCTTAGAAGGGCGCAGTAAAGTGTCGCTTATAAAAGAAAATTTAGGGAACAAAGTGCTTTGGGTGCTCGTTTTTTTTTTTTTTTTTTTCTTAATTGTTCCTGTCATTTGTGTGTCTTGACGAGACGTTTCGTATAGACATCTATGCGATCCTGGCATTGGCCCAGAGAGTGCTTCCCACTCTAGCATTATCCTGTCAAGTCCGAAGATTGTTGGAGAACATCCATAAGCCGGGCCTGTTCTTCACTTATTTTAGTTTGGCAAAGCTAAACTCAACACAAACAGCTGAAAAGGGGGAGGCAGGATGAGAGGAGAACACGGCAATTAAAGTGTTCACTTCAATTTGAATGGAGAAAAGATGTTTTAGACGGTATAGACACAGTTAAAGGGAAGACGGCAACAGCTATCTTTGTAACGTAGACATGTAGTTATTTGGTTTCTTGCTAAAAGCTGGGCGAAATGTTCCATTGCTGGATTCATTAATGTCAAAATGTCAGAAATCCGGTTCATCGTTTTATGTCGCCTTCTTTGGTCGTACGTTTATATTTTGATATCAACGTCCCATTTTTAGGTTTCTGGTTTACCTGAGATTATGTTCACACAGCAGGTAAAAGCAACCTAATCCAACTTTTTGTTTTTCCCGTTTGCGACAAATATCCAACATTTTTATAGCAGTTATCATGAAGCAGCCATGTGGATTTTGGTTTATGAAAAAGCTAACACACCTTCCAGGGAAATTCCTGGTTTGTTTGTTTTTTCCAAGATCAAATTTGGCAATTGGACATTTAGAGTGAAACGGAAACTCCATCCTCCAACTAATAATTCCCTACCAACGGTTACAGATATTTTCCTTTCCAATTTTAAAATGTGACGATGGTGTTCCCAGGAATGATCTACTCTGGTGGTTATTAAAGCACTGAACTAAAGAAAGAAGACCTGTGTGTTTCTTCTTCTCAGTCCAGTTGAAGTGACCAATAATTTACGCCATTCGGAAATAATTATTGAAAAAAGAATCCAATAGCTGTTTAACTGAACCCTTAAAGGAAGTGTGTTATTTTATTTGCAAACCATCTCTATAGCCCAGCAATCAGCTCAAAGAGAGCTAATTCACACGCTGCGTTTTTGAATTGTCTTTCACTGTTTACCGTATTGTAAATATCAAAAATTATGTATAATAGATGTTTGATGATCCTTATTTCTTCCTCGTTTGTTTTTTCTTTTCTTCTCATTGTGAAACTGCTTGTTGATATCAAAGCTAATCCAAACTGAGAAAAGCCAGGAATATTTCAGCCAGGAATATGCAGCTTAAGGAATATTCACACACTGCTTATTGCTAAATCTACTTCAGTTTCGCCCTTTATAGTTTTCTGCTGGTAAATCCTAGGATCCCTTTGGGAGGCGCATACCCATTTAAAGGCTTTTAAACTATGATTGATGATGCATCCTCATAATGAGCATCCCCCCCCCCCTCAGGCTACTTTGGAAACAATCTGTTTCCCCCCCAAACCCCAAAAGCGCAGTCACTTTACGGTGTAAGGCCCCCTAATTTTTTTTCTGCAGCAGGGGTATGGGAGTCATTACCCGTCTAAGTGACAGCAGAGGGGCAAATTGTCCAGAAATGGAAAGTCCTCATTGTAACTTGAGGTCACACTCCTGCTCGTTTGCTGTAACCCATAAAGGGCTTCACACAGCGATGACTCCTCTGAAAAGACATCTTTAAAACATTTAGTTTGGAAAACATTGTTGGAGTAAAACCAACTGAATGGTTGTGCGCCGAAATAGATCCCACAGTCACCGTCATCAAAGCTGCCTTGTGCTGATTTGTTGCACATTTTACGATCTAATTTTGTACTTTGCAGTAGCAGCTTAATATCCCGAGACCCACAATGTGTAATTATTACCACTCGAGTTATGGATTTAATATGCCGTAATTCTAGAGCAAAGTTTAAATAACAGGATTTGTCAAACTCAACCTTTTTTTGTCTAGTGTGATGCAGTGCTGAAAGCCTCTATTGATAAAACTTTTTTTTTTTTCTTAGCATATCATAGATGCTCAGGCAACATTAGACAAAAGGCCACCAGTCAGAAAGTGTTGTTCCCATGAAGAGGTGTACTTGAGGTTCATTAGTTTACATGAAAGATGCCAGAGGACAAGCGATGAACCTGGGAATTGGGTGGATTTGGGGGAATATTTGATGACGGTTCAATTGAAAACCCCCAAAAATCTGATGTTGTGATAAGTGAACACACAATACATAGTTCTCATGTGACGTAAACTTTGTAGTTGACAGCCATCTTGGTATTTACTGTAATTATATTACTTTGAGAAAAATAAACAAGCCACAAGCTTAGAACGAGCTCTTACCTCTACCTATCTCTCTGTAACACTAAGATGAAAAATGTCAGGGATATTTATAGTAGTACTTACTGTCAAACTAGCAAAACTTAGCTAATGTGTCTTTTATCTTCAAGCTAAAACAGACATGTAGCCTATGTGTGTGTTACTACATCTACTCACTTTGCCAGTCTCCAGAACATAAAGAGTTTATATGTCCTTTACAAAGCCGTTGAAACCAGATTGTATGGGTCTGTGGATTTCACGCCATGAAGCTCCTTCATGGTTTACGTGCTCTTTGTGTTCAGCAGCTACATCATAACAGGACATGGGAGGCAGCTTGTCCACATTGTCTGACATGTTTCCACTGTCTCTCAAATAGGTTGATGCCAAAAGCAGCAATTTTGCTTGTGTTTCTCTTGCACATTGGTCAAGAATGTCAACACATTTTCTTTTTGTTGGTCTTAAAGCCATGCATGGTTCATCTATGCTTCGCGCTGCTCTTGCCTACCAATGTGGCACAGATCACTTCCAGTTCAGTCTTGTGGGATTCATGCATGTTTAAGCATTCACATGCTAACAAAACGCTATATCGCATGGTAGTTTACCACAGAACGACTCGAAATAAGCTATTTTTAGCTTTTGTGAGATGTTAAAAAATGTAGGGATACAAAGATTTTAGTAGTGTTAGTGTTCTATCGTTTGAGAGTTGTGGATTCTTTTTTTGTGAAACAGTACTGTGTGTTATATTTTTATTCTAATAGCTAGAAGATAATTAGTTTTGACTAAATAACTGTTTGACTCACTAACATGCCAACCTCCAATTCTAACAATGAGTTAGCATGAAAGCTAAATGATCCTCAATCAATGCTAGTTTTTTGATGTAAATTGTAATTTTAGATGAAAGCCCCGCTGGCATCTAAATGTCTCCAAGTAATACTTTTACAGTAACATGGTACTATTTTTATTTATTTTTTTAAACTTGCCATCATCGCAGAAAGATAATGTAAGCACTTGGGTTTCTCACTGCCAACAAAACTGATGTGGCCTTGAAGGAAAAATTGCTCGGCTTGGAGTCGACTGTGGCAAGACACAAACAGCACGTGAGAGGTAAAGTGGCCTTTTCATAGCGCTCCCAACACTCAGCGCAGACCATGAATTTACTGCCAGTGATGTCCGTCCCACTTCATTTCAGAAATAAAAGAAATCACATCACGTTGGAAATTGCAGTACTTTGGAATGACTGCGCAGTGCATGACTCGAGTTTTTGTCTGTTTTTTTTCTAAAACCTTGAATACAGCTCCATGTTCTCATTATATTTAAAAACGTGAACGAGAAAACTTTGAAAACCGACGGTGGCAATAATAAAATATTATGCTTGCATTGCCTGTTTGAATTGTTTTCTTTACAACTATAACCGTCATTGCTTTTCATTTATTATTTGATATGAAAGACAACTCTGTGAACAAAAACATGAAAAATATGTTCATTTAAACTCGGCCTTCATTGAGTCTAAGATACTTTTCATATCTTTGGAGATGCTGCCAGTGATTTTTGTTTAACCAGAGCACATAACTCTGCTCTGTTTTTGAAACTTTACACATAGTGGCAAAGAATTAGCAGCGTTTCCCCAAGAAAACTTTCTAAGCCTGGTTCTCAGGGTCCTAAGGCAGTCGGCCGGCCGCCATGTTTTTGAGTTAACATGTTTAAAGTTGACAGGAAATTTGAAAATATTACTTGATAGTTATGCATTTTTGCAAGACAGGAAGATTAATGCCTAAACACTAACTATAAAGTCTTAAAAAAAGGCAATAATGAAAAAAAAAATCTAAGATAAATTAACAATGCAAGGCCTGGTGGGGGTACAAGTAAAGCCTGGTGGCCTGCCAGGCTTATAATACTCTCAGGGAAACCCTAGAATTAGTAATTCCCTTATAGATTTCTTAAACATTGCCTTTTTGGCATACTTAAAGGGTTCAAGTCATCAAGAAAATGTTCTTTATCAATGAGGACAACTCAAGTAAGTATGGAAAGCAGATTTGTATTTGAAGATTTAATTTATACTAATAGAGCTTTTCAGAAAAAGTATATTGCCTTAAGAACATACCAAACATCAGACATGGTGCTGGTAGTTGGGTGACTCCCATTTACAGTAGCTAACCTGTTTTGCTCTATTGAATAAAAACCTAATAAAATACACAGAATTTTTGTCTTTTTTTTTTAGCTGGTGCAAGACAGAAAACATGTCTTTTCTGTTTGGTTCAGATGTTGCTTTGAAGAAGCTCAACAAAGGTTCGATGAAAGGAAGGTGGATCATTGATTGAGACAAGTGCAGCAGATATGGCTTCAAAAAATCCAAGATGAAATCAACACAGGTGATACATTTTGATTCAGGGCGCACCGTCTCAAGGAGAATTGATTGTCAGGCTACTAGTTTCATTCCCTTCCCGTCGTAATAGATTGTCCACTCCGGACCGCTATTGATGGCCCTCGCTGCAGAGGTACAATATGTGAAAATAAGGCGCCGCAATGGAAATAACCCAAAGGATACGGTGGAGAAGAAGAAACAAAAGAAAGTGAATGAATTTCACAGGAGGGATGAATTACCAAAGGCAGAAACAAAGGCAGGAGAGGAGAAAAGCAGCTGAAACTGACCCCACCAACCCCCTGGAAACCTGCATCGACTCCAGTTGTGTGAAAACTCCAAACTCTTTAAAGGATTTTCTCTCATCAATGCAGCCGACACCAAATGCGCTGACTTATCAGGCATGAACCCACCGGGCCCTTTGCCCTCACATTACAGATTTCCTCCTAAGAACAAATGGGAAAACTCGATCCTGTGTTTCTGGCCTCTGCAGGCTAACAGATCTTTTTCTCAGAGTGCTGTGTGTATTTGGTGGTGGTGGTGGGGGGAAGCAATCCCAGCATTGGGATATTGTATTTCCCATTACCGGAAAAGCCATCACATTTGTGAACATCGACACGAGGACATAGGGAAAGAAATCTAAACAAATGAAATGAGTATGCTTGGTTAGCTGCTAGCATGCTATTGCTACATAAATTAGGAGGCAATGTTGCCCATGTTGTTGAAATAAGTTAGTCTTGTTTGTTCTGATGGTTTTAATTTAATGACCACCTAATTTAATGACCACCACGCATTTGTTTCTTATCGTTTTATATTAATGTAATTTTTATGTGCAGGAGACATAAGCTCTGATTTATTTGCAGTAGAGCTCTATGCTGGGGCAGTAACCCAGGGCCCAATATTTTGGGGGCGGCCCAAAGATTTTAGTTCATTTTTTTAAATCAATGGGTGTTTTGCTAACATTGCAGTTTATATAAAGCTTATACTTTCTTTTATCTCAAATAAAAGATCAATTTGACGACAAAACTTTGTTGGAAAAAAAAACAACTAAGGAGTTGTAAGTGAAAGAAAACCTTTTTATAATACAATGTTTATCAAATCTGTTCAGAATTCCTTCCATACGTATCTGTTTTCATATAATCAAGCCTTTTATTAAAATCTAAACTTGCAGTTTAAAAACAGCAAACTCTCAAGAAAGATAGATTTTTTTTTCTTTCTTGCCTGGTGTATTTCAAATCACCCCTGTCAAATTTGCTCTTTATCCACATAGTCAATAAATCCAGACTCGGTTCATGAATAAAGCAGAAAAAAAAAGCATTTCGACACATTAAGTCATAAAGCTTGTCTACAGCTCTGGGCTCAGCCAGTGAAAAGAGGAAAACTGTGACACCGTTGTCGGAATGTTCTGGTTTTCCGCTGTCGATCAGCCGAACAAACGGCGAGTCGGAAACCCGCTGCTCCCTTTGTTCCGTACGCCCACTTCCCTTCCACCTTCACCGTTTCTCGCTCCTCCTCCTCACCTCTCACCTCCACAGCAGGAATGAAGGCCGTGGCTCCGGACCCAGAGCTCACATGAGGCTTCACATCGAGCGCTGCCATTCCGATCACGTCAGATAAGCCCTTCTCCTCATTCGACTCGGCCTCTCTCCATCCAATCCCTCAGGCTTCCCCGCACCGTCCAGGAAACGTTGGCGTTCGTTTGAAACATTCCTGGGTTGAACAAGGATGCGCAAAGAATCTAAAGTATGGAAGATATCTGTATTTCCAGATTTTGATCTCTACTTTGTGATCTCATTAGCTGCGTTTCCATTAGCTGCGTTTCCATTAACCACAAAGTTGCGCAAATTTTAAATTACAAAAATAAATTTAATAGAAACATTGTAATTTTTTCATAAAAGGTCTTTGCGATAGGACGACGTGGTTTTTCAGTCAACTGCAATGGAAATACTTTTTTCGGGTCACATGATCAACAGCCAGATGTTTCTACTGGTGGAAACGACAAAGGGGACAACAGGAAGTGGTAGGAGGATGAGTTTGCTTCATTCTTTTTGATTCCTCCTCCTTCTCATTTCCCTTTCTCCTTCCCTTTCTTTCTTCTATCTTGGCTTGTTATCTGGTCATCTTTTCTTCTTTTTTCTTCTTTACTTTCCTTTTCATATTAACTCTTTCCTCCCTTCCCTGTTTGACCTGTTCTTTACTTTCATTCTTTTCTTTCTTTCATTCTTCCCTTGCATCGTTTCATCTTCGATTCTTCCAACTTTGTTTTTCCTTTTCTTTCATGCATTTTTCTGTTTTTATTTTGCTTGTCTTTTTTTCAGTTTTTTTTTTTCAAATTTTTTGTTTGCCTTTCCTTCCCGTTACATTTTTAGTGCCCTTTTCCCTCTGTCCGTTATTCTTTTTCTTTCTTATCCCTTCTTTAATTTATTTTGTCTTTTTGTTTTTTGTCTCTCCTTGTTTACTTTTAGTTCTCTTTTTCCTCTTTGCATGTTCTCTTCCATTCCCCCTTTGCTCTATTCTTTGTCAAAAAACAAAATAAACTCCCTCTGTGAGACTGAATTGTGGGAAATGTATAGAAGCATGACGTGAACAGCTGACATGTCCATCGTTACCTTTGAATGGTGACCAATTACAACCTCTTTGTTTCCACGGTTTCAGCAGGTGTTAAACTAAAGATTTCCGAAATTGCCAGGCCCCACGCTGCTCCCTGCCTGTCAGCCTCTTTATCACCAAAGTGGCCGCCACACAGAGCCACGCGCTGCTGCGGTTTAGCGCCACAGCGTTCAGCCTGAGGCCGCTGGCCACTGCTCACGCTAAACGACTTTCATTGTAATTGCAGAGCCGCTTTGATGACAGTTTAACGTAAAAAGCAGCAACAGCAAGAAAATTACGAAAAACTCCCGTAATCTGGCATAAGGCTTCCTCTATGATGCAATCCAATCAAAGGCCGTTTTAACATTTGTCATTTTGACTATTTTTTTTTCCTCTCTTCAGGTTAGAATCCTAAATTCAAAGTCATTTGCAGGAAGAACAGGCTCCTTTGCTGAGGGCTTACTCATTATGCAAACTTCTGCCCTGTCAGGCTGTTTATATATATGTTATATATAATTTTTTTTTTTTTACCAGAAGTGGGTGTCCTGAAGTCTTTCCACTTTCCTTGTTCCAACTACCAACGATCCGCTTCGTTCTGTTAAAGCTACGTGGAGATGCGGGTTAACTTGTTGAGCGTTGCACCTCTGAGACTGTGCAGGTGTTGATTTATTTCCTAAAATAAGCAATGCTGAGGTTTTTTACTAGCAGTACTGAGATTGATATAAATATTCCAATCCCAGAAGTAAAATGTAAGAAAATAAAAACTTCTTCCTTTCTCCTTCCAGGTGTGTTTCCAGGTGCAGCTCACCTCTCCACCTGCTTCCTGTTTATTATCTCCACCCTGCAGCAGCCAAGTGTTGCTTCTGTCATTGTCACAAGACGGGCTTCCTCGGTGCTGCTTCTTATAATACTTATTTTAATTTGAGATCTTTTTAATTGAGTAATAATTATTATTTTTCTCTGATATGTTAGATGTTGACCTGGTTTCAAACTTCCGTCTCTGTTTTGGGGCTTTACTGCTGGAGCTTTGACGTCCACGTCTGGCTGAGAGGATCTGGATTCTTCTGTTCATTGGAATCGTCAAATTAAAAGCGTATTTGTCCAAAGACAATTAACTTAGTCATTTACACAGTTCATGTTTTACATCAGAAAAGTTGAAGCACCTCCATCCCGTTCTTATGGAAGAGGATTGGGACCAGTGGAGAAAAAAAAGTAATTCAGACTTTTACCTTAGAATTTTGACTTTGTTGGAAAGTCAAACTTTTATCCCACATTCTGCTAGACTCTAGGGGGCAGTGTGGGCCACCTACAGCAATGAGAAAGTGAAGAAGAAAAAAATTCAGACTTTTTTCTCAGAAAAAAGTCTGAATTTTGAGGAAGAATTCTTCTTTTTTTTTCAGTGGACATAATTCTCATGTAGTTTTGAATATTTTTTAGATATCAATAATGTATTATATAACTTTTTAATTTCACGTCCACTTGTATGGATACTACATCGTGCCTGTTTTCATGTGCTTTTTGTCATCTGTCCTTGTCCAGTTTCTGTCTCCATTAAACTCTAAATGTAAAGTGTGGATGTTGATGACTGAAAAACGGACACAAAAACCAAAACGGAGACCAAGAAGTTTGGGGAAGATATTCTGCTTTTAAATTTCAACATTTTCTCCAACGTTATCGCCACCGCCACCTGCTGGTGTGGCAGAAGTACCACTGCTTTGTCAAGTAGGATCCCAGAAACCAAGCAAACACATTTTATTTTGTAGTAAAACTAAATAAATATAGAATAATTCTCTTAAGGCATTTTCCGTGGACAGTTTATGCCCTTCTTGCATGGGAAACGTCTAAAAAAAAAGAAAAGCTAAAGATTTCTTCTCAAAATTGCAAACACAAAATGAACCTAGCTTCTTTCTTCCTCTCATCTGAAGGCTTGCCACTTCACAAACCATCAGCTGCCATGGAGATGCCGGCTGCACCGTGATTATCCCCGTGTTTCTTCTTCTTCCCAGCTGCTTCTCATTACTTTGTATCAATACAACCCGGGCTTCTCACTGGCAGAAATTAGATTCATACATGCACCCAAAGTCAGGTGCGCCGCTTCAAAGTCTCATCCACGTGTGGAATTTGTGACAGCGGCGATGTGTTTGTGGTCCTTTTGTGAAGTCTGTTATTTGGAGGCAGCGGGCCGGGGGAGAGGTTCCCGCGCGCTCCTGTCACACTGTTTGAGATTTAAAAAGGAAATGAGGAGCGCGCGCGGTTTCACACACACGGGCGTTAATTAGAGCACACTGTGCTTCCATCCAGCAGTAAAGCTGTGTGGTATGTTTTTGTTTTTTTTGTGTGGCATTAATTTCAAAGTCCCCATGGATTCACACTGCTCAACTTTTCATTCAGGAGAGAAACATTTGAGAGATTCAATTGTTTTTACCTGCATGCTACTAAATACTTTACATTTTATTCATAACGACAAGATTGAGATGGGGGGGTTTTGTATGTTGGACTCTCAATTTAGAGAAATGAGAATGAGGCTGGGGTTTTATAACCAAACGGACACATGGTGTGGAGAAACATGGCAAGAATCCTCCCTGGCAAGGGTTCGGAAAAACAGACATTTTGATTCAGTATATAAGTTGATAATCCCACCACACTCAGGTGTCTCCATGTTGCCACCAACAACTGTAGGTTTTTCTTTAATTCTTCACTTTCTCATTGCTGTAGGTGGCCCACACTGCCCCCTAGAGTCTAGCAGAATGTGGGATAAAATGTGGATGAGCTGCACGAGGTATAAAAGCCACAAAAGTTGTGTTAGGCAGATTGTGAGTGTCTATTATCTGTGCGAAATGAGATAAATCTCAGAAATCTTCCAAATTTCTGAGTTTGAAAAGTAAAAAAAAATTGATGAGCAAAGAAAAAAAAAATTAGGATTAATGCCAGAAGTTTTCTAGAGAGAACTTGAAACTTCAGATGTCGATTTTTTCTTTTTTTTTTTTTTTTACGTTTTAACGTTTGAAACTCGGATATTTCAACAATTTTTTTCTAGAACATTTCTGAGATTCTTAACATTTTTTGGCTGAAATTTACTCCTCTTTTTTCTAATCTACAATGGCCCTACTACGCCATCAAACAATCTAGATAAAACAACAGACAACGCTTAAACCAGAAGAAAAAAATGAACAAAATTCTGGAAAAATAAGTCAGAACATTTGCCAGATTCTGACCAGCGTCTGAGTATCGTCTCTAAAGTTTTTCTGTCTATGTTGGCAAGTCTGTGTGAACGAATCAGTTTCCTATTGTTAGCTGACAGGAGCAGCTTCTGCTGCTGTTGCCCATCTGCTGTGAGGTCAAAGGTGAAAGGTGGTGTGCATCCTGGGATGGTGTGCCACATACTTTGGTAGTTAATTAGGCTGCCGTTGGCGTTCTGTCATCTCCAACCAGTCTGCCCATTGTCCTCTGAACTTTGACATTGGCCAGATTACTGTGGACGTTTTCTCTTCTCTGACTGTTTTCTGGAAAAATGAGAGATGGAATAAAATCCAATAAGATCAGAAAATCCAATAAGATCAGCTCTTTCTGACATAATTCCCTCTTTAGTACATATATAGCCAAAGCCAAAAGAGAAATCCTACAACCACTAAAATCTGACGCTACTTCGTTTTTACAGAGAAGGAAGTTGGCCTGATGTCTTCTTCAGAGGTTTTTGTGTTGTTTCCTTTTAGTGGTTTTTGGTACAGCACCTCAAAAGTTGGTTTGTTTGACACAGTGTGGTGTGAAAAAGAACCACAGCAGCTGAAAATGTAACAAAGGTTGCGATTTTGATCCCCAATCCAAGCGAATCTAAAACAACCTTGAAGTGACGCTGGAACAAGGACCACTGAAGGAAATGACTCAAAAATCTCAGAAGACACCGAGCACAACTTTCTTATTCACAAAATAAAAACTAAAATGGAGTTGCATCAGATTTTAGCGGTTGTTGGATTTCTCTTGCTAGCGCTAGACTCATGAGTTTGTTTTGGTTGTATTTACCCAGAATGCCCTGCGCTATAATCCACTTCCTCCTTTTGGAGTGGGTCTCTGGTCCATTTGCATTTCAACCAAGCCGAACCAAGACCAGAGTTCGTTTTTTGGTCCGCATAAAAGTTTGTTAGTGCGTTCACACCTCCCCAAACGAACCAAATTTTTCAAACAAACTAGAGTTTGATTAAATGAACCAAACAGGACTGGTGTAAATGCACCCTAAATGTGGCAGACATATTTATTAGTTGTATAATTCTAGTTAAAAAACTTACAAAGCAATCGTTTAAATGACAAACTGAAGTTCTTGAGCAATGTTGCATTTCCTTACTATTGCAAAAACAAAGCTCCCCATACCGATCCAATCACCAAACCTCTCTCTCTCTCGCCCTCTCTGGTGATTATGATTGCTCGAGAAGCATCGTATAATATCACAATTGCCTCGCCTGATTAATTGCCCTCCAGATGCATTCTGCATATAGGCCCGCACTCAACTCAAGGGCAGCCACCTGGCGTCTGCGGCACGGTGTGAGGAGAGCGCTGCCTGCTCATCACCGTTTGATCCTGCCAGCCGAGCCGCGTTTTATCAGGACAGCTAATTACAGGCAGCGAGCGATGCGGAGACGGCATCCTGCCTCCGGGGGAACGCCGCGTGCCCACGCATTCGTTTCCAGCCGAGCGCTGAGAGGCATCCGCCGCGGCGCGATCGGTCGACCGACGTTCACCGTCGTCCATTTGTCAACGGCTTGGCTACCAGCCGCCGTTGGCCAGCGACGGAAACGTTTCTCCCGCCCCAGTTTGAGGCTGTTGACCTCTGCTGTTTTGTTTCTAAAAGTGTGTGTTACAAGGATTGATCTAGTTTGGAGGAGGAAACAATGTCCCTGAGCTCTTCCAAGCAGAGGTTACCTGAAATAACAACCCCATGATTCATGATTTTCTTTTTGTCCTTTTAATTTCAAAAACTATCTTTTCAGGGGGAATAGTACCTGGAAGCTATGACAGACCAATGAGTTTCTGCAATGTTTCTGTTAATAGAAAAAGCACAGCCTCAAACAAACAAGATTCATATCTGCTTAATCAGTCATAATTAATAACTGCCTCATGTTTTTCCCCCATTTTTTATTCATTATCTGAAATTAATAATTTACAACAGGAAGTGAAAACAAGCTGATATCCTCCTTAGTTTGTCCCAATAACTTTGACTGGATTTCAGTGGGAATCCATGTGAGAAACAAACACAAGTAAAAACACAAATGCTGGACAAAAGCAATTCTGTATGATAAACATCCTGCAGATAATCACAGCCCGAAAGCGTTTCACATTTTGTCACAACCACAAGAGTCAACGTATCAAAACTGCTCTGTTGTTAGATCCAAGAACTTTCATTAGTTCTGTCCAGAACCAGTTCAAGGAATTTCAATTGGATCACAGAGGCTGCTGCTACACATTCAGAGAGTATTGGACCGTACCCACCTATGCATAGTGGTCCAACAAATTTTTGTGAACAATAAATTGTCCCAGATATTATGATAATATTGTCATTTTGAGACCATTTTCAACTAATATAATAATAAATAATAGAATATTAATGTCACTTTCCTTGCAAATGTATTACATACAAAATGTTCACTCAGTCATAGGGGAAAGAAAACGTAGCGTTACATAAATGTTTAACGGCAGTCGAGTGGCCAAGACGTTTATGGTTTGAGGGACAATCATATTTATACAGGAAGCCGTATTACTTGCAAAAAATGAAATGTTTTCCAGTAAACTCTGTTTAATGCAGACTTAATCATCTGAAAGATTGAAAGAATGATAAAAGAAGAAGTAGTTTGTTGCTTTGGCTTCTATTTGCTGGCATCAGAAAATAAATTGTTTAACATAAATCCACACATTTCGCTACAATTATTTGTAGCGAAAGAAAAGACAGACACCATTTTACCGTACAGAGAAGTTTGTGGTTATAGCATCACTAAACGGGGGAATACATGTGAGCACATTCTGTCTCCAGAATGTCACAAACAATTTTCTCCTCACACAACTTTGTGTCTTTCATCTGCTCAAAGTCTCCTTTGGGGTTTTATCCATCTGCAAATGTCCACCTTGTTTGAGACCAGCTGCAACGTAACAGTTTTCATGAATAATTGTTTTACTGTCAACGTCAGAGCAGAGCAGCTGAGATCTCATCAACGTCACGTGGAAACGTTCCGTGTTTACCTTTCATCTTTACATCAGAGATGTACTGTCAGGCCTGTCTGTCAGGATCCTTCAGTCTGGGACTGTTAGCGCAATGCACTGCGCTTCTACGTTACAGGTGTATTATTAATAGATGTTGCTTCAAACCCGTACGCCGATGAAGAAACAGACGCAGGGGGAGCTCAGAAGCTGCAGATGCTGAAAGTGATGGTTTGGGAATCTCTTTCTGTTTTCTCTTCTTCCCTCCTTTCTGTGACATGCGAGCACGCAGCTGCTGCACATGAATGCTACATTCAAATGCTGAAATTGTGGCAACAGTTTGAGGTTGTATGACAGACTAGAAAAAAATAGATTGGTAATGTCGCACTCATGGTTAAAAAAATAGAAATAACTGCTGCCTTTTCATTCACAACCAAATAAGATGACGTTTTGTTTTCACCCCATATATAGAAATTAGATGAATATGATCTGATATGAACAATTATACATGAGATACTAGACACGTTTCCATTACAAATGTGCGCAAATCTTTGTCTAAATTCCGCAAATGTTGAAAAAACACAATTTCGCCATTGCAGTGTTTTCAATAAATGCAGGGTTTGGGGGAAACTGTAGTCGGTGATTTTACGGAAGAGTTATGGATTCAGAACGTTATAATGACACATTTTTATTAACTGTGTGATGCTGTGAGAGATGCGTTGGAGTCAGCTGTACATTGACTGAAAAAGCAAAAACAAACCATCGTCCTCCTACCACTTCCTATTGTCTTCTTCATCGTTTTCACCAGTAGTAACATCCGGCTGTTGATCATGTGACTTATGTGATGCAAAAAGATTTTTTTTTACATTGTTTGGCAAAATACATCTATTTCAATACAGCTGAAAAAAACGCCTCATCCTAGTTCGAAAGCTTTTTATTGAAAAACATTTAAGGGAATTTTTTTTGCATGTGGTTCCGGGAATTGACGGTCTCACGGGACAACCTGACCGTGACATTTCTCGCGCTCCTCTCAAGCATCGCGCAGACTGCATAAGCGAATTTATTTTTGTAATTTCAATTTGCGCAATTTTATGGTTGGTTTTAAAGGCCACTATTGACTTTCATTGTTTGAGAAAAAGGTCAAAAGACAAAATTAGCAAGGAGAAAACTAAAGAGTAAACGTTGTTAAAGGTTTCTCAAGCTAGCAATAGTAGTAGTAGTAGTAGTAGTAGTAATAATTACTCTTCGTATAACCAGTTTGCCAAATCAGAGTGTAAAAAGTGCACCCAATAAAATATTTTCATAACTCAAGATTTGTACTTGGTACCTTCTAACAATACAGCCGCTGTACAACCTTCGTTCATCTATTTTGACTCTTCTACTCTACTTGTTACCTCATGATCATATTTCAGCCATATTTCATTTGACTTATGTGTTGAATAAATGCTGATGTTGTTTTGCCAATGGTTGATAATTTTAGTCGATCCTTACGTCTGTGTCCACCCATACATGTAAAAATGTAGTTTTCTCTTTCGCTCATAAAAGTCTAATGAATCTTGAAGTGTCTCCGTATTGACCGTTTTACCACTGCTTCCTATTCAGTGATTTGATAAGTAAAATGGCAGTAGCTGTGGCTACCATGTAGCTCTCATGCTGCATTCATTTCACGGCCCAGGTCTGCCTCTGAAGATCCGTCGCTCTGTCTCCATCTGTCAGTAAGTGAAAGCAGCTTATCTGCTGATAAATGGTCGTCATAAAAATAGATACTTGGGGAAAAAAACGGAATGTTACGGTACATAAAACGGAGCAAAATTAAAAATCTCTCTATTGTATTTCACTTTTTTATGTGCACTTAGTGCAGTGATGATGTTTTCTATTTCTCTGTCGCTCTTACAGACATAGAAATAGAAAACCATACGGCTCGGCTTTGATGGCACAGAACCAAGCCTTATGGTTCAACTACAGTCATGACCACAAAAAAAAAAATTATTTACTGACTGCTGAGAGCTTTGATAAGGCAGATGTATGTCAGTTTTTATGAAGGATGTCGCCATCGCTTTCAGCTCCTGTAGCCTTGCTGCTTCATCCGTTTGACTTCATGGATTCCTGCGTGACGAGCTCAGTGCTTCCACTGACAACAACGCTCAGGATAAATAAATCAGAAGGGGGTCAAGCTTGTGATCCAATCCAAGAGCACATCTGGACACAAACCCCACATACGCATTGGGTAAAAAGTTCAACTTTACAACGGCTCTATAGTCTGTTTGGTAGAACAGACAGATTTCCATGTGGTCTTTCTAAACTTCATCATTAACTATTCATATCACTTAAGCTATTCAGTTCTTTGACATTTGACATCAAAGGGCCAGTGTTGTGCACAGTCAACTTTTTTTAGCTTCACATTATGTTGAAATGTTATTCCCTTTCTCTTGTTTGAGAAATCCCTTAATCTCCCGTGGCAACCATTCAGCTGTGCAAAACGCCTGGGTGGACATAGCTCCGCCTTCAAGGATGAAGCTCCTCCTTTGGGGAGTCTAATTAGAATATTATTCAAATATTTATTCCAGTAACTCAATTTACTAATGAAACACATTATACATTATATAGAATACTTACATGTTTTCAAGCCTTTATTTCTGTTAATTATGATGTTTTTTTGCTTACAAATTTGAAAACACGACATTAATATTACATCTGACCATCAAACTAACAACAACAAAAAAACGTTTAAATACAGAAATAGGAGCTTTATAATTTTTGGAGTATGACTTTCAATGCAGAGCACAATTTTTGGGGGTGTTTAAGAAAAGGAAAATCCTAAATAGTTTTCTTATGCTTTGCGATAGTATGCTATTTTGTGTGTTTTTTTTTTTTTTTAAATCATATTCAATCCCACTGATATACATTGAGGGGTTTTTGTAATGTGAAAAAAAAAACTTACAAAGGTGGAAGAGATGAGGCATTACAAACCCGTCTGCTATGCTTAAGTAATCGCTGGAATGCTGTTGCATATTTAAAATCGATTATGACGAGTAATTACTTTATGTAATAATAACAGTGCTGAATTCTCGGGAGTGCTGCCGCGTCGAGGATTAGCCTCACGCTCAACTGTTTCATGTCTTTATTTGAAAATAATTCCAGCCAACGTTCACCATCACACCTTCACAACCATCAATAAATGTCTGTCTGGAGCCTGCTGGATGACTCAATAACTCAATCAGCTGATTAAAACTGTCTGAGATCACCACAGACGCCAGAGTTGAAGGTTTCCGAGTGCAGGAAAATAAAAATAAAAATACGATTCAGACATCTACAGGTGGGCGCTTCAGTTTCTCCAACAAGACTTCACTTTTAGACTATTTCATTACCTCTGTACCCTTTTCACCCTGTTGGTTCTTGTGTAATGAGGTGCAGTAACGTGTCCATGCGAACACGAAGGCCCTCGTTTAATTGTGTTTTTGTATTTTTTTATTTTTTTTTTTATGTGTGGGCTCCGATCGCAAACGGGAAGGGGAGGAGTGAATTTTCTGAGCCAGACAATTTCCCTCGGAGGGTGATTGAGAAGAGCCGATAAACACTTTGGAGAGTCGGGAGGCGGTGATTAGGATATCCAGAGGATAACACTTGATTGTTTTCCTCCCATAAAAACCAGGTCTTGACGAGTGCAAACACGGCGCTCCAAAAACGAGCCGCCACCCGGACTCGCTCAGATGGGCGTCGTCGCAGGTCGTTTGTGTTTCTGCACGGCGACTCCGGCTCAATTAGCAACGCAAATGCGTCCGCTGGCGCCGCGCGTGTCAACAAAACGCAAAAATAGACCTTTGAAGTACAGTACTTCAACTCTCCGTCTGCCTAAACCTTTCTTTGTCTTGTCACATTGCACACATTCAGTGGATCTTTTGGGGAGTTTTAGTTGGACAGACCAACAGGATGAAGCGCACAATTGCGAAGTGGCGGAAAAAAGTTAGTTTGTGTTTTATTTTCTTTGCGCTTATGAAAGGAAACAGACATTTTGAGTGCAGACATTACAAACGTGTGAAACCAAACTCTCAAGTGTGAACATATGAGATCTTTACATTTGCACTGGCACGAACTCTGTGAAGAAATTTGAGTAATTAGCTGCAAAGTCTTATCACACCGATATCAACCATTACTCACCATGGTTTTAATAGGGCTGGATACGTCCAGACCTATTCAGACACATCACTCTAAACATAGCATCCTTGCAGTAAAACAGGGCGGTGGCAGCATCATGCCGTTTTCATATTTGAGAGAAATAGAAACTAAAATAGTGAAGTGTAACTTTAAAACCTTGCTGCCTTAACTATACTGATGGGTGGCACAAACTGATAAATTTGTCTCACGTCTAGAGATGGAAACCCATCAGACGGCTCTTCGCCAGTTGACCTACAGTGTGCAACAACAAGTGGGGGAGGGATAGAGCAGGATTACTTCACAGAGCCAGGGGAAAGTTTGGTCTTTTTTTTTTCTTTTTGGACTTCCTGGAAAGAAATTTAAGCCGTAGAAACTTTGATGTAAAACCAGCGGTAAACTTCTCTGCCTCCACCTGCATCCTGTAATTGCTTTGCTTCTTCTTGTTTTTCTTCTTTGACTAAATCGAGTTGTGCTTGTTGTGCTCTTGGAAGTCTGGTCTGACCAAGGTCTGATCGGATTTACCAGAAACAAGCTGGCAAGAGGTGACTGGGTTCAGAGCCAGTCATTTAGTAAAGCAATTAGACCCGTAATTGAAAAAGCTTTAACTTTAAAATTGAATGAGGTTTATACTGGAAATGTACGCTGATTTTTCCTGAGACATTTTGAACTTAATGACATTTTTCTCTATGACCGACTGAATAACATAATGATCGTTTTCCATCTCTCCCCTACCATCATTGGGGGAAAAAAAAGAAAACAGTTTAAAGGTTTGGAAACTGCTACCACCTCATTATTCCAGAAGCCTTCCTGGGTTTAATGATCAACTTTCATCCAAAGACCATTCTTTTCATCCTGAAAGGTAAAAACCTACTGCAAATTAGAAACTGTACCATGAAAGCGAGGTTAGGTTTAAACTTTCCTCTCCTAATTGGACAATTCTCTGTGCAGTGTCGACTTAAATGGTCAAGTACTGGTCTAATAAATGGCCAATGAAATTCTTGAAAAAAGCCTGCAGAAGACCAATAAAAGTGTGCAACTTGACTGCAGTCTTCAACCCCAAGGTGGCTGAAGGACAGTGTGGCTCCTTCTGCCACTGCTGGAGTCGGCTGTAACTTTTCGTAGACTCCTTTCCGTCGCATATCTCTGGATTTCTATTGCTGTTGCACATCCAGTGGGCGGCCGGAGTTCAGCGGCGTGACACATGATGGAAGCCCTCCCTGCTTCTGCCATTCAGCGTGAGGCTTACCTTGAGCTGGAGTGCAGGAACAGCACAATGACTGCAGTATGAACATGGAGGTGTTTGTTAAAAGTGTGGCACTCTGAAGACCTGAGGAGAGCTGAATTAAAAAGAAAAAAAAAAAGCCATTGATTTATTCTTGAGTCTGACTTTCATTAGTAAGGATGGACAAAGAGAGAGAGAGAAAACAGATATTTACTTTTTTAAAGCGTTTTATGTCTTCTGACTGACCTGGAGAAACGTGTTGTTACAGTAGCTTAATCTCATACTGAAAAATTTAGAAAATGCAAGTGGGTTATAATCCCTTGTATAAAAATGCACACACACACACATATTGTAGGTATTATTAATTCAGTGCAGTGCGCCACAGTAAAGGGAAAAATAACACAGAAAAGCTGTTTAAGAGTAACTCAGAACCACTCTTATTCTTCTTTTTTCACACCCTCTGCGTTGGCTACGCTACACGCAAAGTCGTTGCCATAGCAACTGACTGACAACAATGCCACTGATGTTTCAGGATTCAACACCAAAAGACACACGAACATTACCCACACAAAGAACAGATTGTTCAGTCCGTTAGAAGATCATGTTTTCAGACTTGATCTTTAATTTTGCATTTATTAATAAGTGATCGTCTGAACACAGCAGTGATTGATTCACTAATTTAAATGCCTGTTCTGCAGGCAGAGCTGTTGTGACGGTCTTTTTTTTTTTACTGAACCGAAGTGCTGCGAATTCCATGTTAAGGTTGTCATAGTCAAGCTAGCATAACTGACCTACTTCTCTCTAGCACTATTTTTTTTTTTAATAATACTTTCCTATCCTTGATATCTAGATGTCATAGTGTCGACAGTTGCAAAGCACTGAATCACTTTTTATTCTACATGTCGCATGTAAATTTAAGATTTAGCATGTTATGTTGATGACTTGACATTTAAAACCAATGCTAATCATTGTCAACTAGTCTTGCGCACATGGTGTCGGACTGCAGTGTGTCTATTGACGCAACTAGATTTGATACTTTGAAACAGGTTTGATAAAAGGTCAGATACAGATGAATAAAAAGGTCATCTGCATATAAATAAATGTAAAAAGTCTTTTACTTTTTTCAGAAATTTGTATTTTTCTTTTTTTCAATGATTGGATAATTAAATAAAGTCTTGAAAATCCCACACTCAGTTTTGGTTTTTTACATATTTATCCAGATCTGAAAAGCAAAATGTTTAAATGTCAGATATTTGAAGACTGCCTCCATCAGGCATGATGATAAATGTGGACATGACGAACAAGAAGATATTTGAGGAAGATACATCCCTTATTAACAGCAGAAACTCAGTTCAACGGTTCTTTCTCATCCAGCCTATTAAAACTCAAATGTGGACCACCTTTTGCGTCTCTACATAGCGAATTCCACCGAGAGACATTTACAGATCTCAGACAACTCGTTGCCGTAAATCTGAATCTGTCCCAACGCCTCGTAAAGACGCGCGTCACATACGTTTTTAAGTGACTTCCACCGCCTTTTATTTCTCAGCTGTCTTTCATTACCTCCCGAGGCTCTGTCGTGTCTGTTCCTGTGTTTTACAGAGCTGTTAACAGCACTCCTCCAGCCTCAGAGAGCAGAGTGTGCAAGGCAACTCAGACCTGTAACTATCTGCGAGCAACGGGCCACCAAGAAGGATGATTCACGGCGACAGCAGAGCACACATCCCCCCCCTTGATCCCTGAGGTGTGAAAGGGACATCACCGAGAGGGAACGTACCGTAATACGGACAGAGTCGTCACAAGCTGAGGAACTCGAAAGCTGAAAAACTGGCTCACGATGTTTCATTTTTTGAGTAAGTGCAGTTTGAAAGCCACCAAACCAGAACTGATTTTCTCAGTTTTTCTTTTTCTTCAATTCTGGAAGTTTCACTAGCAAGACTTTAATGAAACATAAGGTAGGAAATAAACAGTTCCCCACGCAGTCAGTTTGACAACTGATTGCGCCCAGAAACGTCAAAAAATATCAAAAACCATAACAAAACAAAAGACGATAAAATGTATGCAAAAACTAAAGTTATGCTAAATTACGTCAACATTTGTTTTAGTATAGATTTTAAAGTGGCATTGTGACCTTTGTTGTTGCGTTGCGACTTTTGCATTTTGGTAGCCTGACCATTATCTGACCACAAAATTCCATTCGATTCTCATTTCCCGTCAGTGATGCATCTGAGATTTCTCCCGCTGAGTTAAATTTCTCTGGTAGAAATTCAACTGGGCCAATCAGCGAAGAGAAGGAGGAGTTGTGAATGATGACATCAATTTTCTGTGCTGTTTTTGAATTGTAGCTTGACTTTGGTTGCAGCAGAGGAAGTGAACACACTTCCAGATGTTGAGAAAATAAAGTTGGGCTTTGAGTAATATTTAAGATATTTTATTCCTGGCAAAGATCTTGTTGGTTTCTGCACTTCTCTTTTCGAAGAGTTGGATGGTTGCTTACTAAGCCCACAATTTCCGGTAAGTTTCATTGCTTTGCTTCCTTCATGGTTGAGCTGGCACATTTCATACGTCACGGCTAAATTTTAGCGATTGGGTAAAAATCAGATGTAATCATTTAAAGCTTCAACGAAGTCCACATCTCCAGCAAGAAATCGTTTCTCAATAGCTGAGGGTCCAGTAGCTCTTAATGAAGCAAAGCGTAGAACAGGACACTGGTTTCTAGCATGTCAGCATTTTGTTGACCCTTCTGGGCCACCGTGAAGAAAAACCTTTCACATATGAAATGTATACATTTAGTGATGTGATTTAAGAACAATTGTAGCTTTTTTTTCCAATATCTAAATGTGAATTTAATCATTTTAATACTACTTTTTGTTGATTTGTCACAGGAAATCTGAAGGAATTATATCAAAGTTACCTGAATATCTGTCAAGCAACATACTAATTTTAAAAACACAACAGATGCCTCCCTGCTGTTGTGATCCCAACCTGTGAAGAAATCCATAATTTTCGACAGCCCAAGATTAACAATGTTTTGCTCAATGAGCAGCTGACCTGAGCAGTCGTGTTGCCGATTACAAACGGTCTGCTAAAATGCTATTGTCAGAGGCTAATGTGACACAACAGTGAGCCAATAAAAAAAAATAAAAATCCAATGGTCCCATCCAAACAAACCAAAGGAGAGCAGGTGAAGCTGTTAATCTTGGCAGAATAGTAAGAGAAAAACTTCTGTGTGAGAGAATCCAGAGATTTTACTAGAACCTGGGAAGTGTATTCTAGCAGAGCCCAAACACAAGAAACCTGTATTCCTTCCGCAGCAAACATTTGCACAGAGACACAAAAAAAATTAGACAAGCTCTTCCCCATTTTATTTTATTTTTTATGCCAAGAGGCTGCAGCTTTAACATGACATCATAGCTCTGAGATTTAGTCCTGCGGTTTGTGGCCTCCAGTAAATCCTTCCTGTTGAAGTTGCTTTGTAGCCCTCCAGGGTGAGAGTATCTAAACAGAGTGAGTGATTATTCAATGTGCGGATATTCAGGTTCCCGTCAGTGATTTGTATAAATAGCCATCCAGGTCCAAATAATTCACTACCCACTCAGTGGCACAGATGTCTCAGGGAAAGCTCAGAGAGTTGGGTGGCGCTATACTGACATCTAGTGGTCAGAAAATGTATTGGTTAACTTTGATTTCCAAGCAGAAAGTCAGTCATACCACCTATATGATAGATAGATAGATAGATAGATAGATAGATAGATAGATAGATAGATAGATAGATAGATAGATAGATAGATAGATAGATAGATAGATAGATAGATAGATAGATAGATAGATAGATAGATAGATAGATAGATAGATAGATAGATAGATAGATAGATAGATAGATAGATAGATAGATAGATAGATAGATTCCAGAGAACTTGAAATCTGAGTTTCTTAGTGGTGTGAATCATCTTGAGCCTCACTGTAGATTTATTAATGCGAGAAGAAAAAATACAAGTTTCACAAACCCTGCCTTAAAGCATCTGTGACCAGTGTGCGATATTTCATCTATGTCGGACCAGTCTGAGTTGTGCTTTTCCAGTTTCTCTCAATCCAAAATGGCCCTAACGCCAAGACACCACTGCAGAACAACTACTAATTCTTTGTGTTTTCACTAAAACAATGAAGGTTTTCTAAATGTGTAATTGCATTTTAAAGAATCTGCTTTCAGCCTCTCTTTCCGCGTTTTATGTTGTTTGTCTTCTGCGCTTCTGTACGACAACAATGAAGGAATCCTGATTCCCGTGACGTGCGGTCAGGTGAGGCAGAACCTCACCTGTCATCATGGGAAAATATAATCATTTATAAAGATATTTTCACCCTGTGGTTTGTACTATAAAGTACCTATTTTTTCATTTAATTTAACCAAATCTGATTATTTGTTTCTTCGAAATCGCTGAATTTTTGCATTTTCCCATTCAAATGGTTAGAAGTGAAGCCGGTGAGGCAGCAGTGAGCTGAGCCTCACCTGGGATTGCGCAACCTCTCGCTAACTGCACCGGTTGCCATTCTGTGAGAGCATGCTCCTCCTGTCTGTACGCCGGCAATAAAATGGTTAAAAACATTTAATGTATGAACTGATTTTCCATAATGTAACTTACGTATTTAATGTACTGTGATTTTATTGTCACCAACTGTGTGTGTATCGTGTTTCGTGTGCTAAGGAGCAATCATAAATCAATAAATAAATAAATAAATAAATAAATAAATAAAGGATAAAGGATCAGAGAACGGATTCGAGGTGAGGCAGGCAGTTCTCGTGTCTCATCGCTGGGGGCGCTCATGATCCCAGACATTGCGACTCCACAACTGCAGAGTAAGAGACAGTAACAGCGATCTAGCCATACAGTAGCAGCGCTGATACAGAGAGCGAGAAAGACGTGGTTTTGAGTTGTACTTTAACGGTTTCTCCCTTTGCTGTTAAGCACAGCACGAAATTAATAATATCTACATGTCTAAGTTTGATTGAGATAACGGAATTATTCTGCGGCGGCGCGGCTAAGCATCACATGTTAAAGAATAGTCCTTTTGCCCTCCAGCATTGTACGCATGCGGGAAATTTCCTCATGTAAACAATAACATGCAGGGGGTCTATATTTGTAAATCCGATTATAATTAAGTCTGTGCCTCACCAGCTATGAACCTCACCTCACGTCACTGCCTGATTCTGATTTTGAGCAAGAGATGATCAAACGTTTTCCAGTAGCCCGTTTTGTATTTTCTAGAAGCATTTTCAGCGCCCCCTGGTGTTCAGATTTATCTTACTATTTAATTTGGCTTCATATGCAAATAACCACTAAAAAAACTGTTCTGAATGCCAATTGATTTTTGTTGTTGTTATTTTTTTTGCCGTCATGTGTTGTCCTCTAGTTCATGCCACATTTGAGAAAATGTAGCAATGTTTTACATCAAAGCATATTCATGTGCTAAAATGCGAAGTCCAGACTGAGAATCAACAGAAGGACGTTGAAATGAATTTTACAGCTGCGTTCTGTCCAGTCCGACTGAATTTCATGTTTTTTGCAAAGAAGAATGGATAAAATTTCAGATGTTTACTGATGCATACAGAGATATATTCTAAAATACTGTAATTGTGAAGAAAATGCCAATTTTCAACAAAGTATTGATTTGTGTGTCATTTTCTTTCAGCTTCACATATAAACAATGCTTCTTGGTCTTAAACACAAAATTCCCAATAATTTAAATCTTTATATTTTTACAAGTTTCTAGTTACAATGTGACAAATTGAGAGAGATTTCAAGCAATACATCTGTAAGGGACTGTGAGGTTGGCTAGCTGCCGCTTTTAGCTGCCCGACTAACTGCCAGAAATGAGAATCAGTTAAATCCTGGGGGAGTTTCCCACCTGACTGTTCTGCTGTTCTTACTTGTGCAAATACAAACCGAAACGACATGCAAATAAAATGTAAGCCCCTTTTTCCATGCAGCTGTACCCTCTAATGAGGGGCTTTCCTGGTTGTTTGCAGGAAAAAAAAAATGTTGACCTGTTTACTGGTAAATCTCTAAAAAAAAATAAAATAAAAATGAAAACAATCTCCCTTCTTACACGTTCAAGCTGTTTCTTATTTTTATAACTTTATGCAGCGCTCATCTTAGGCTGATGAGCATATCGGGGGCAACGCAGGGGTTCACCGTGTTGCCTTGGGATGTTTTAGTGCTCAGCAGGGTTTCATGACACAACCTGCTTCAGGCACAAATATGTAAAAAGCAGCTTCTGCTCTCTGCTATCCTGCGAAGGGACCAAGATAGCAAGAGTAGGAGAGACAAAAACAACACAAACATGCTGACGGACTGTGGAAACTGTATTTCCAAGAAGGTTTTTCTTATTTTGCATCTCAGCTTTTAATACATTTTTTTTCTTTGGTCATTTTGCCAATATATTTGTTTCACTTGTTTGTTTTTTAAGATTGTTTAGCCTACTTGCTGCAAGATAAGATTAGATTGCAGTGATAGGCCTATTTGTTAAATTACAATATTAATATATGAATATATTGAAAATTGGTAGCCTTAAACAGGTATGGAACTTCCTTTTCATTAAGGCTACTTTTCTGTATTTTTTATATTCATCTGATATAATATTCTGATTTCAAATGTCATGTTTTTCTTAACTGTAAGCAGTCAACCATCAGAATTAACAGAAATTGAGACTTTTAATGTATATAATGTGTTTCACTTAGTAATAAAGTTCCTGAAATAAATTGACTTCTCAGTATTTTAATTTATTGAATATATGTAACAGTAATCAAGTCTGCGTGTTTGCTGGCTTGGCTTTCTATAAAATATCACTAAGTAAAGTTGATTCATTCTTTACCTTTGGGTGCAGATAAAACAGCTGGACAACTTTAAAGGACTTTAATATTCTGTAATGCTTTCAAGTCGTGCCCAGCGACGGAACCTACGTCTCGGGTGTACAAATAAATAATATAATATAGCTATATCAAAACTATTTGTATATTTTACGTTACAGCTTATATTTTAATATCGTTTCAAATAAGAAAAGATGAAAGCGTGTTGTCGAAAGGCGCTTTATAACGTAACGGAATGGGGCGTTACGTTGCGGTACTTCCGGGTTTGACGTCGGTGTCAGCGCAGCTTGCAAGAGATACAAAGAAGACGGCAACAATGGCTGATGTTTCTCTGTATCTCGCCAATGTCAACGTGTCTTTAGGACGGGGCATGGACACGGGGCAGGTACGAGTATCGCTGCTTCTCTTCTAGCCTAACCAGTGTGCCGCTCGCGGTGTGTTTACCGATTTCTAATGCCTCCGGGTGTTTGGGGCTTGTCAGCATGTGTCATGTCGGACGGATCTGATTCAATATTACTACTGAATTTGCCTGGACGCGCTTGTCATGTCCTCCCAGGGCCAGAGCCCGAACCCGGGGAGGGAGTTTGAGAGCGTTGAGCTGGGAGAGCTAGGACAGAGGACGGAGCCGAAGGAGAAGGCTCCCCGCCGCATCATCCACTTCTCCAGCGGGGAGACCATGGAGGAGTACAGCACCGACGAAGAGGAGGCAG